>NW_022900947.1:29526797-29629947 GCF_012274545.1 Fukomys damarensis | reverse complement strand
TTGTTGTGGCCTATGAAGCTATCTGCTTTTATGCTGTTGGAAAGGGTACCGAGCTCAGAGCTCCTGAAGGTTGGGATTTGCTCTTTTTTTTTCTCATTGAGTTTATGGGTACATTTTAGGTATACAGTACAGTTACATTCATTGTTGGGATCTTGTACCTTTACATGACAGGTCTTGGTTCTCATTTTTTCCCCTTGTCCCTGCCCTCCCTTCACCCCCTCCTTCCCTCCCCATTTACAAACGCTTTATTTCCATTTTTTCATTTTCTATTTTTTTCTTTTCCCTTATTACCTTTCCCCTACCCTTCCCACTTTCCCTACACCTTTAGCCCTTTTTTTTTTCCTATTTCGCATTGTCAATTATCTCATTAGGATCTTATGTACTATTATAGTTTATTCACACCAGAGAAATTATTCCGTATTTGGAATTTGTTCTTAATCATTTGTGATCTACATTTCTTCTCCCCTTCCATAGGCTTAGCAAAGGATCTAATGTTTGTTCACATACTCAACAACAAAGTCTGTCAGGCATTTATCTCATTCCAGCTTGCTAAGAAGTGCTGGAGATACAGAAATGTAAGAAACAAACAAGCTTTTACTCTCATAGAATTTATAATCTGGATCAGAGGAAGACAGACCATAATATCAACAGATTAAATAATATAGGCTGAGACATGCTACAAGAAAAATATAGAGGGGTACAGGAGGTCTAGGGGCAGTGTCTCTGGAGAAGAGGAGCTGGAGCTGAGTGAGGGAGAGAGTCCCACTTCACTGAAGGAAGCCTCCTCACCAGAGTGGGTGTCCAGGGAGGGTAAAGCCAAAGTGGTGAGAGGTATGATTAGACGGGAACCAGAGAAAGAGCCAAGGTCTGGGGGCCTTGAAGGGCACCACAAAAACCTTGAATTTCACTCTGGGTGAGATGGGAAGCTTATGCAGGGTTTTCAGAAGTGAGACAAGATCATTTTGACTTCTGTTTTTAAATAAATCCAAGAGGGCAAATATGCGAGCTTGAAAACAGGATGCAATCATCTAAGCAAGAGTTGATAGTGGCCAGCACCAGGGATTTACCAGATTCTAAATATTTGGAAGGAATTGCCATTTTCTCACGGAAAATGTGAGGTTGGAAAGAAGTAAAGATGAGTCACTTTCTTAGGTCTGAGCAGCTAGAGGGCTGGAGAGCTACTGTCAGTTACTGGTCTGCAAGCTAGGCCAGATCTTCAAGAGGGCAACAGTATGTTGTCAGTCAGTGTTAAGAATCTCGTTTTACTCAGCTACGGAGAAGAGAACGGAAGGAACGTTTAGGTTAACAGCAGTCAACTGGTCGACTATTCTGGGTGAAGTAAGAGAAGACAAGGGACATATCCTTCAACTTTTGGCTTCTTTCTTCAGGGTTAGGGGAAATTTGGAGATGGCAAAGTGCAGTTTGGAGGGGAAATCATTTGGCGGCTGTGTCACCCAGAGCTCTGACTTCTGCAAGCATAACTATATCATTTATTTTTTCATTTGTCTTCATGCATTCAATATTTATTGAGAGTCTTAATGTGAACCAGTGACTCTACCACATGCTTTGATTCAAAGCACGAATAAACAGCTTATTTATTTTTGAGAATTCATAGTGTAGTGGTAAGAGAACAGCAGTGCCATAAACTATGTGCAGGGTGCTATGGGAATCCAGATGAAATTTAGACACTTTTCTTGGCATTAGTGCATGAAAGAGGAATTACTTGACGTCCTGTCTACTGTGCTTTAGTTCTTCATTTCTAGAGCCACTTGACCACAATCTCAGGTCAGGGATCATTTAAAGGATCTCAATTAGAGGGTAACAAATCAACATTTCTTTCTTTACTAAACACTTTTGTACCTAGTTTCTTATTCTATTTTGTGATCTTTCTCCTCCTGGGCTCTAGTTCCATCATTCTAAATATCTTTTCTATTTTTATACATATTGCATCCTCAAAGATTGCCTGAATTTATCTTGCCTAAAGCCCAGAATTTTTGGCAAATTCTACTTTCTCTCATCTGTACTTGTCTTGGGAAAAGGAGAAAGTGTCATAATATATGCACTCGTTAGGCCCCTAGATGACCTAATTTCACCTTATCTTGTTCCCATTTTATAAGGGAGGCCCAGGGAAGTTAAATAATTTGCCCAAATTCACAAGACTAGAAAAGATAAAAGGAGGGTATTGACTCTACATCCAATATTCAGACTACTAACTGTTGTGGTCTGAATGTGTCCCTTCAAAACTCATTTGATGAAATTCTAAACCCCAAGGTAACAGTATTAGGAAATGGAGTCTTTGAAAGGTGACTAGGTCATGAGTCATGAGGGCTGAGCCTTCATGACCAGGATTAATGCCTTAAAAAAAAAAAACAAGTAAAAAAGACCAAGGAGATCTAACTAGCCCCTTTCCACCATGTGAGGGCACAGTGAAATGCCACCATGGATGAAGAAGCGGAACCCCACTTGAGACTGCTAACACTGTGATCTTGGATTCTCAGCCTTTAGAACTGTGAGAAACTTTTTCAGTGGTACTGGGGATTGAATTCAGGACACTGTGCATGCTAAGTAAGTGTAAAAACAAAACCAAACAAAGCAAAAGGAACAATAAAACATGAAACCAAAAAGAGACAAAAACCCAGCCCAAATCAAACCAACCCACAAACAAAAACAACGCTCCCCCTAAAAAACAAAACTGCGAAAAGTAAATTTCTGTTGTTTATAAATTGTCCAGTGTAAGGTATTTTATGATAGTAGCTAGAATGGACTAAAATACTTAAGGGCTCTCAGATGACCATTACTAAAGTAGTCGCAAATTTTTCATTTGGTTTCTTAGGAAGAAAAAAAGAGCACTACAAAGTTGCCTTGTAGTCTTATACTGCCTTCATTTTTTTTCCATGAAAGATCTTGTCTTCCCTATGCATATCTAGGCCCATGTGGCACTGACACCTCTGCATCTAGGGTGTGTGGAAAGTATGTTTAAAATATCAGTATGGTTATTTTTATTTATTTCTTTTTATTGTAATTATTCAGTCATATTCACTGTACAGATTAACGTGCTTCACTGTGATTTCCCTGACACACACGCCTCTGTCATGCTTTGGTCGTATTCACTGCCCCATGCTTTCTGCCCTCCCTTCTCTTCCGCAGTTTCTTTCCCCTTCTGTAGTAGCCTGCCTTACATTTTCAGATCTTTCTAATTCAGTTTTAATCTATGGGAGAAAAAAATGAGAAAATTATATATTATATATAAATATTATATGTATTAAAGACCTATCTATGGCTGTGTTTCCTTGGTCTTCAGTCATGGTCTTGTCTGCTTGCTTTTCTGGGTATTTTTTTTTCTTTTTCCACTTACTGTGTTCAGAGATTTGCATTTAAAAAAAATAGGAGGGGGTGACAGTGCAGCTCGGTGTTAGAGTACTTGCTAACATACACAGGCCCTGGGTTTGATCCACAGTGTGTGTGTGTGTGTGTGTGTGTGTGTGTGTGTGTGTGTGTTTCAGAAGGAATCTATATTTGCCTGAACTAGGTAGTACCTGGGTCTTGTGTGATAGTAGTATTGCTTTGGTCTAACTTCATGCTCTGTAAAACTGGGTTCCTAGGGTCTTTTTTCATTCATCATTGTGCCTAGGGTACTGTCTTCCCATGGCCTATCCAGAAGCACAGAGATCAGCAGAACTATCCTGGGTTGGTGGTGCTGGGCACTACATTTGGCCTTAGCTCATACAAACACATTTAACAGCCTTTTATTCAGCCACTTAGCCTTTCAGCCTCTCCTTTACAATTGGAACATGCCATAAGAGAAAAAGCTGCCCCAAATGCCAGACTCAGCTCCCATGGTTTCTACCTCCTCTGATCCTAACCCAGTAATTCTTCACTATCTTGTTAGCTCTTTAGTACTTTCAAGCAGGCTTTTAGAAATGTTTTGTTTTGGTAATTATCCTCAGTGGAAAGGTTGTTCTGAATTACCAATTTTTCCATTTCTAGAACAGGAAGTCCTATATAATCTAGTTTTAGCCATATAATCTAGGTTTAGCCAAACATCTAAATGGATAAACAATGTAAAATGACTTTGTTTTTTTATAGAGACTATGTCTAGGGACTTCCCTAATAATACAAACTTAGTTGAATGACAAGAAAGGGCAGAGATGACATTTTCCTAGCACTTCATATAAGTGCTTCTTCAATTTCATTACTGGAGGAAGCCTGGAACAAAAAAACTCAGCTAAAAAACTTATGAAATTATTCAGAAAATAACACTTAATGATATTATGATTTGAATATATGTCTCATAAAGCATACATTGGGAATTTAATCCTCAGTGCAACAAGGCCTAATGGGAGGTGTTATGGTTATGAGATTCACACTCATTCATGGGTTAATGCTATTTATAAAAGGGCTTAAGGCCATGAATTTTCTCTCTTGCTCTCTCAAACTGTGATTCTCTTACATGCTGTGATGCAGTGATAAGGCTCTCTACAGATATAGCCTACAAGCTTGTTCTTCCCAGCCTCTCTCTCTATTCTCTCTCTCTCTCTCTCTCTGTCTCGGAATTGAACCAGCATCTTCACATCGAACTACATCCCCAACACTGTAAAACATTTTATTTTGAGATAGGTTTTCATTAAGTTGCCCAGGCTGGGTTCAAACAAATCTCTGTTCTTTATAAACAACTCAATCTCAACACAAAACAGACTAAGATAAATGCCATGAATAAAGCATTTCAAAATTAGATATGTGGTTAATATCCAATAGTTATATCATTTTATTGTCAAAAACAATAAAGACATCCCTTTCAAAACTTTTCATATCTATTTAACTTAGAGAATCTGTAGCTTTTTAAAAATAATAAATGAAGAGTTTGAGACACTTTTTTATTAGTTTCTATAAACAAGTAATAGACATTGGGGAAGATAGAAATTTAGTAGCCAGCTTTTACTGGAAACTAATTGAGAGATAGCGCTGACAAATAAATATCATACTTTAGTAGGACCAGCCTTTTTTAAAAAATCAAATAGCTTTGAGAGATAGCTTTTCCATGTACAGCTACTAATAGCAAGTACTAAAATAACTGTGTTTAGAATCAGATCTTTTATGCATAGGATTAAAAATGATAAACCTTATTTACAAAATTTTCATTAAAATATTTTAATAAAAATATCAAAGATTAGGACAAAATTCTTTATTTGTATCATTAATTACTTTATGTGCATAAAGTACTTTATAGTTCAATTTTATCTATCTTTTTACTTCTATATATTACATATCATGTTTTTCTATATGTTAAGCATATAATGTCTATAATGTATGTATATGTATATATATATATATATGCACACACACACACACACACACACATATATATATATATAAGACTAAATAAAACATATATATGTTTTGGGAGTGACTGCTCAAAAGGTTTTATTGATTAGTCCATAAAACTTGAAGGCCATTATTTACAGTTTGCTCTTAAAAGTTGCCTTCTAGTTTTTACCACTTTGGATGAGTAGTTCTCTAACCATCACCTGCAGCCCTGTTTTTCTACTGCCCTCTGTTTATTGAGTTCATAGTATTTATCACAAATTATAATCATATGTTTATCTGTTGGTTTACTTCTCTCTTTTTTTTTTTTGGTACCAGGGATCGAACTCGGACCCTTGCACTTGTGAGGCAGGTGGCAGAACCACTGAGCAATATCCCTGGCTGTTGGTTTACTTCTTTACTAGATTAGAAGATCCTGGAGAGTCAGGGTTATATTTGTTTTATTTACCAGCAGTACAAAGAGCCCAGGACCCAAAGAATAGAGTAGAAGTGATACTATATTACATCTAAGATTAGGTTATAGGAGTTACTATAGCCTCAAATTTGGTCACTGGTCTCTTTATTTTCTGCTACCATGTGCTCTGGAGGATACTTGCCATGTTGTGAGTCAATCTATGAAGAAAGCTATTCATAAAAAATCTGAAGACTCCTACCAGCGAGTACACAGGTAAGCCTGGAAGTGCACCCTCTAGGCCTTCAGAGGGCTGCAGTTTAGCAGCCACCCAATGAGACAAAAATCACAAAGCTAAGGTGGCTCTAGACTCCCGACTCTCAGAAACTATATCAGGTAATACATATTACTGTTTGAAGTTATTTAGTTTGGAGTCCTTTGTTACTCAGCAGCAGATAACTAATACACGTGAGTGTGAATACCAGCGTTGCCCTTTATTAATCATGTGTATGTACAGCTTTATCTCTGGAAATCTGTTTTCTTTTTTCAAAATGTAGTTATTGAAGCATAGTCCATGATACTTAGTAACTTTTTAATAAATGTTTTAATTTGTATAATATTTTGTATTCAGAAAAGTCAATACTTAACACAGAAAGGTGTAGAGCAGCTATAAAAAGCAAGCATAAAAACTCAAGAAAGCATAGCTATATTGGTCCAGTAAGTATAGGGGCATATTATTAAGTATTCTTGCTGCCTAGGCCCTAAGAGCTTCACTGTCACAGCTCACATAGTGAGAAGAGTTGCCAGCAGTGGTTCCCCAACTTCCCCATGCATCAGAATCACCTGGAGAGCTTATGAAATGCCGATTGCTGGAACCGTGGAACCAATGGTTTTGATTTAGCGCTTCCATGGTGGCACCTGAGCCTTTGCTTTTTAAAATTTTTTTTCTTCCTTTCCTCATGTCCTATTGGAGATCAAACACCCAGGGCCTTCACAATGAGCTAAATTCCAAACCCCTTTTAATTTTTTTTTTTATTTTGAGTCAAGTCTCCCTAAGTTATTAAATTGCCTGGGCTAAGCTCAAACTTGTAATCCTCCTGCTTCAGCCTCCTGCCCCCCCCATTCCAGCTGCTAAGATTCTGTCCAGACTGCAGTGCAAAAGAAATGGCTTTGCACTCTTTTTTTGCTGCCATGGGATCTTTTACATCCTTGGTTGCTTAGTAAGGAAACAGCATAATGTTTTTCATCATGTTGGGTGATGTTTTTCACTCTTAGGATTCCAGAAAGTTGCTACATGGGTCATTTTCTCATATATCAGAATACTTTCACTTTTTATAAGTGATTTTCTTCAGACTGGGTGGCATCTGCTGGTTCATCCCTAACTACAGAAAGAGAAGGAGGAAGGACACCAACTGGGGGTCAGGTGGGTTCTGTCTGTGTTCATTCCCTCACAGCTAACTCCAGCTGCCTGAGACCCAGGTTAGAAAAGGACCTCATCCATCCCAGCAGTGAGGCCACAGGGATATTAAAGAAGCCAACCTGTGCTCACAGACATTTAAAAGTTGTGTTTGTTTCCTTCCCAATGTTTGGCTCATTAACTGTGGAGTATCTGTGCCAATGCAGGTATAGACAAGGCATGGCCATGCTGCGTGCACACTGTTACTGGTGGTCTGAGCCGACTATGCTCGCTTCCCACAGCTCTGCCTCGGAGCCTGGTCCTGGGAGGTTAGCATTCTTGCAGTAATCGCTGGCTGCTGCCATGAGCTGTGGGCAAAAACAACAGGACTTTCTCTAGGGGATTCAGGGGTGAGTCTAGCCACTGGCTTTAACTGCTGTTAGCATGAGTTTGGGGGAAAGTTTTTCCCAAATAAGGAGACTTGGGAGTCCTCTTGTTTGGGGATGCTCTTCTGCGGCATTAGAGTTGGAAATGTTTACACAGATACATTTAATATTTCATCTGTCCTTTAAATAAAACATAGAACATTCCCACTATATAACTTCCTTTATCATATTGAAAAGAGTTAGAGACATTGATGCTTGGTAAATAAGTGACTTTGGAGTTGCTTACACACCTTATGGCAGGAATGCACTGCAGAGGGATTTGACAAGAAGCAGAGGTGGTGGGTGGAGGATTTGACAGTTCCCAGAGGAGTTGCCTTGGGGCTTTTGTTAGGGCTGCTCATTCTCCTCTAGAGCACTCCCATGTTTGTGTGGATTTAGGCTCAGCAAATAGTTACACACCCACTGCATACCAGACACTATTCCCAACTAGGTGTGGGGACACCAAGACTAACAGAATTCTGTTCTTGCCTTCAAGAAGCTCAGTACTTTTGTTGGGATGAGAGCTGGTTGTGGTGACCTCAAGATGCTCTCCAATATTTCCTACTCCTTCTCTTAAATCTGGGGTGTCCCTTCCAATGGAATGCATTAGAAGCAATGTCATATAACTTCCGCCTTGTAAGAGACTGACTTCCAAGGAGACTACCATGATGTGAGGAAGCCCAAGCTGGCCAGGTGGAGCGAGAATGTGGGAGGAGCACTGCAGCCCTGGGTGTGTGAGTGAGACCCTGTCGGTGGACCAGTGCTGGCTGGGTGCAGATGAGTGAATGGCCTCTGCTCATGCCACACAGAGCAGAGCTGCCCAGCCATGTCTTGTGAGCTATATTTTTGACCCACAGCATTGTGAACCCATAAATTTTGGGGTAGGTTGTTGTACAATGAAATAAACACATACGTTCTTAGATCGTGATGGAGGCATGCGTAGGATGCTTTAGAACACAAAAGGCTACCCAGGCCAGGCTGTGGTAATGACAGTATAACTATAGATTGCTTCCAGAGAAAGTGTGTTTGGATAGAACGTCCTCTCTCAAGGCCTACATTTGAGCCAGGCTTAGAAGAGGATGAGGACTATCTATGTACAGAGGACTAGAGCAAGAAAATATGGAGGTGAAGAGCAGCATTGTACATATGGACAAGCAGTTGTAAGGCAAGGAGCTGAGGACAAGTTTGCAGAGGTGTTCATAATAATAGTTATAATAGTGATAGAAAAGTTTTATCAAACACTATGTGACAGATATTAACATAAGGTTTTATAGAATTTATCATTTAATTCTCTACTATCTTTTTACATTAGAAGAAAATGAAGCGCAAAGACATGCAGTAATTTGCTCAAGGGCACAATAGCTAGCAAGGGCAGAGTAGGGATTTAAGCCTTAGTAAAATCTTGAAGAACTCTGTTTTCCTCCTTAAGGATGTTGGAATGTGTTCTGTAGGCGATGAGGGGTGACCCAAAAGTTTTAAATAAGGAAGTAGCATGGGCACATCAAAATATATTGTACTTTGTGATTTTTCTCATTTCCATTACAGTAAAACAAGCTTAATTTGTTCCAGAAACGAGCCACTTGTATATCAAAATGACTTTCTCCATAAGAAATAATGGAAACTCAGATGATTTGTTCCACAATCCAAAAATATTCATATAAAATGATTACAATACTGTAATATAATATAAAATAATAAAGAAATATAGAATATAAAGAGAAATAAACAAATTAAACTGCACTTACCTTTGAAAACCTTCATGGCAGGTGTGAGGGAGGTGAGAGAGCAGGGTTATTGTATAGGATGACTTTCAATGCTGCTAATAGAATCACTGTTATCCATTGGCTCAGTGGAATCTTTTTCTTTCATACAACTTTAACAAGGAACTTATCCAATGACACATGCTTTTGCCTCCTTTTGAGGATTTCAGGGAAATGTGACATTGCATTGTTGTTGAACAGATTCATCACTTGTACTGCTATAACCTTATTTGGGTGGTGCTTTCCTACACAATTTTGCACTGTTTCCTAAATCTTCCACCTCTCCCTAATCTTATTTGAAGTGAGGGATTCCTCTGTCTTTTTCTCTTCCTCTTCCAGAGACTGGATCTCCTCCATAACCTCTTGGTGTTGGAGACTCACAGTCCTGCAGCCAGAGAAGAAGAACCATTGGCTCAATGGTGATCACATGACGTTTGGTGTAATGTACTACTCATATTGTAAGACATTGCTCATTTATTAAGTTAAAATTTATTAGAAATGTCTGTTCATTTTGCAAAACATTCATGGAACAAATTACTCACAATCTAGGGTTTTAATGTGTTTTTATTGCCAGTTGTCCATTTCTCTGTGGTGAGTAGCAGTGAATTCCTCATAGTGAGCAGGGCCTGTGAGCTTATCTTTGAAGGATACAGGAAAGGAGGAAATTATGGGGGTTACTTATGGCTGCTCATGGAGGTAAAAGGGAGGACAGAATGCCCAGCGAGAGAATGAATGTTAGCCACCAAGAGAGGAAAGTGGGTCACACCCTTGGCTCCACAGAAGAATGAGACCAGTAGGCAATGGGAGCCAGCCTGTTTTAAGATCTTTTAAGGCAAGGCACAGATAGATAATCTGCTTTTCTCTCTTTCCTCCTCCCATGTCCTCTCAGGTGATTCACATCAAAATATAAAAACAATTTCTGGGTTCCTAACAGCAATTAGCAAAGAAGAGAGAATGCCACGAAAATCTGGAACTACTCATCTAGCCACAGCCATTGCTTTCCAAAGGGACCTTCATGGGTGAGCCATAGAACAGCTGTTCCTGAATGCACCATTTCCATATTCTCTCTGTCCTTTGCCCTGAGCAGGCCCAGAGGAGTTGAATATGTGTGTAGACTTTCATATCCTCACTTGAGTGGCTTTTGGTGCAGGGAGGGAAGCGAGATCTGGCTTAGGGTAGAAGTGGGGATCTGGCCTTAGACTTAGCTAGGCTGACACTTGTTTTGTAACCTATGGGCAAATGTCTGAAAATTTCTAGGCCACAGGAGTCTTGTCTGTAATAAAGGGCTGTTGGATGAAGGCTAATTTCACCACAAATACAACCACAGCTAAGGTTTACAGAGTAGATACTAAAAGCCTGACCTCTTGCTAATCCCTTCATATAGATACAACTTATTTATTTAAAATTCACAATAACCCAATATTAATGAAATTCACTGAAGCCTTTTTAAAAATCCTCTTCAAAGTTCCCTGTATTAGTTCTCTATTGCTGTGCAACAAACTACATCAAATCTCAGTATCTTAAAATAATAATACCAATGCATAGTCTTACAGTTTCTGTGGATCAGGAATTCTGGAGCAGTTTGGCTGAGTGGCTCTGGCTTGAAATCTTTTTTTAAATTTGCTGAGGCCACAGACAACTTTGACTGGGGTTTGAGGATCATTTTCAACATGGTAGGTTAGCAATGACTCTTAGCTGGAAGCCTCATTCATCGCCACCTCATTATAGGAATATCCACAAGAGTACTTGAATTTCCTCGCAACATAGCAGCTGGCTTCTTCCAGAGTGAGTGATCCAAATGACAGTAACACAGAAGCCCCAGGGTCTTTTAGGACTTACCTTGTGAACTAATACCCCAGCATTTCTACATTGTGCTGTAGTTATCTTGGTGTTATGGTTTGCATCTAGATGTTCACCCAAAACCTCACGCCATCATAGGGCTTTTTCAGAGGTGGCTGAATCTCGAATGTGTGAGACTGGGGATAAGGGGGTGTGATTACTACATCAATCCACTGATTGGTCTGGTATCACCCTAATCCCAGTTGCCTGGATAAGATAAAAGGGCAGAAAGATGCTGTAAGGTCCCTTGTTGCTTTGCTACCTTTAGTCTGCCATGAACTGTTGCCCCTCTGCCATGTGCCACCTGCCTTGGAGCTGGCTAATCATAGTCTGACCTTCTACAAACTGTGAGCTAAAAAAATCCCCTTTCTCTTTTTAAGTTTGAGTGTTGGGCATTTTGTCTCCCCCGCAGGAAAAGTAACTAAGATGGAAATT
The DNA here is from genome assembly GCF_012274545.1 of Fukomys damarensis. Taxonomy (NCBI): domain Eukaryota; kingdom Metazoa; phylum Chordata; class Mammalia; order Rodentia; family Bathyergidae; genus Fukomys; species Fukomys damarensis. Next base: position 29,618,379 of record NW_022900947.1, on the reverse strand, counting down.
TGGTACCAGAGAAGTGGTGTCATTGTTGTGACTATACCTGTCTTGTAACTAGGAGCCTTTGGAAATAGCTTGTGGGAAGAGTTTGGAAAGGCTTAGAGATGCTGGCTGAAAAAGCAGAGCTGGAACACCTTAGGCTGTACTTGATGGGAGATTCTGGTCAGAGCTCAGAAGACCTGAAGGCTGATAGAAATCCTGCCAGTAAAGACCAGGCTCAGGAGGTTTCTTCTGGAAAGAACTACATTGGCTGTTGGACTGCAGACGATGTGTGTAATACCTTGGCAGAAAGTTTGTCTGCATTTTTCTCCTGTTCAGATACTTTGCCTGAGACTGAGACTAAGGGCAGTGGATTAGTTAATCTGGCAGAAGAAATTTCAAGGCTGTCTAATGTTGAGGCAGTGGCATGGCTACTTTTGGGGGCTTTTAGCCAGATTTATGCTGAGAATCAAGAACAAAGAGTCCAGTAGAATGATTTGAAACATATTAAGTTTGGTCATAAAGGAAACTCCAGTAAACTTGCTGTCTGAAAATATAGAACAGAGGAGATCTTGATTACTGAGAAGGAACAGAATAGAAAACATGGCCTGAGGGTATCACGAGAAGCAGGAGGACTCTACTTTTTGCAGCCTCAAAATTTCAAGAGTGAAAAACTTTGCTTTGAGAAGGAAGCCCCAGAGCACCAAGTTCCACAAAGATGGTGACTTAGGGAAATGGTTCCTCAGGATTTGGTTCATAGGCACTGAACCCCTACAGCCAAGAGAGAAGGAAGCCTGGCTACTGCTCCAGCTGGCAGCAGACCTTGGCATTATTCACGTGGTGCTGGTTTTAGGCACATGAAGAATGCAAGAGTTGTGGAGTCAGGAAGGGTTCCACCCAGATTTCAGAAGAAGGCCTGGAAGGCCAGGCAGGGCACTCCTGAGAGGGCAGTTGTGAAGCTATGAGTGTGAGGCTAAAGGTGCAGTGGAGACCCCAGAAGTTTGGAGAGGCCAGAAACAAGGATTGTCCAAGGAAAACTGCAAAGAGGGAGCAGAGCCAGCCCCAGAGAGAAACCAAGGGAGCTACAACCACCAGCTGTGTCACAGGGGTGGAGCCACCCAAGCCCTTTGGAGTTTATAATTTGCCACAGATTTCCTGGGATGCTGAAAGTAGAACTGTGGCCTTTAATGTTTACCCTGATGGAATTTGGACTTGCTTTTGTCTCATTTGTTTAGATCCCCCTGTTTGTAACTTTTGGAATGGAAATGTCTGTTTTGTGCCATTGAATGTTGGATATGTTTAGCTTTCTTTTCATGCATACAGGAGTTTGTAGCTTAAGAGTTTTACTTAAATCTCAGAGGTGATTTTGGACTTGCAATTTTCAGCAATGCTGAATCTGTTAGGACTTTGGCAACTCTTAGAGATGGACTAAATGCCTTTTGCATAAAGGGATGTTCATGACTCTTTGGGGGTCCAGGGGAGGAATGTTATGGTTTGTGCCTAGATGTCCCCCAAAGCATCGTGGGGTTAGGGTTTTTCAGAGGTGGCTGAATCTAGAGTGTGTGATGCTGAGATTAGGGTGGTGTCAAACAAATCAGTAGACTGACTGAGTAATCACACACCCTAATCCCAGTAGTTTAGTTAAGATAAAAGGGGCAGCAAGATGCTGTTAAAGTCCTTTGTTACTTTACTATCTTTGGTCTGGTATGAACTGTTGCCCCTCTGCCAGGTGCTACCCTGCCTTAGAGCCAGCCAATTATGGACTGAAGCCTCTACAAATTCTGTGCCAAGCAAACCTTTCCCTTTTCACTTTTGGTGTTGAGTGTTTTGTCTCCACAATGAGTGAAGTAACTAAGACATTCATTGTAGAGAGGACACCCAAAGGCATGAATACCATGTGAAGGTCTTTGGTGGCCATCTTTGAAGATATGTACTACATCTTCCCCCTTTATTCCTAATACATTACTGTGTTTTACTTTTAATAGTACTTATCTAAAATTACTTTAATTTTTTGTTTGAGAACAATTTCATCCTCAGTAGAAGGTGAAATTCCTAAAAGCAGGAATTTCAGCTTCTTATTACTATACCTACACAACAATAAAACTCCTGGAACAGTGCCAGGTATATAGTTGATGCTCAGTATTAAGTATGAGATAGATATTATACCAGTTATACCAGTACATAGAAACAGAGGCTCAGAGAAGATAAGGTGCCTGATGTTACATAGATAGTAAGTAGTAGAGCTGGGATCAACTTATACATAGAGACTGACACAGTGTATTCAGGTCCCATTTAAGGACTCCAGTGCTGTTATTATGCAGGCGGAATGATGCTTGGATGCGGAGAGCAGGACAGATTGAAGAAGGAGGAGGCGGGGAGTTCCTGGGCAATTGGGCAATACTAGGAGGAAGTGTATGAATGTCTGTGTGTGCATGTACTTGTGGTTAAGATGGGTGTGTGTGGGGGGGTTGTCCTGCAGTTGGATTATTAAAGGAGAGAGAATGTACTTTGGACAGTTGTCTTGACTTAGACCTGGAGATCATACTTTGATCTGAGTGTTACTCACCTCTACATTCTTTGAAAAATGTCTCTCCAAGGAATTACCTAATTAAAACAACTAAATAAAATTTCCTTTAGAACTCCTACATCAATTTAAGTTGTTATTTGACTAGCAAGCATATTGTTGAATTATACATGGATTGCTAACTAGGTTATGTTTGTGGGAATTATCCATTTTCTGGATTATTTGCCAGCAAAAGAAAAGTACTGTCAGTTGGCCACCCACTCTCCATTCTCCTTCCCAGCCTCCTGAGGGAGGGGCCCTGGTATTCATCAAAACACAATAGGGTCCTCTTAGAACAATGCCTTACCCACCCACTCTCCTGGCTGGGGAGCTGGAAATTTGGGAGGCATGGAGGGAAATGTTATGAAGTGCCTTCCTTGCTCTGTCTCCTCTGGGCCATTCTGGGTGTTGAGTTTTGGAACTAGGAGCGTTGTCTGTGCAGGAAGGAGTGTGGATCTTTGAGTGAGACCAGGATGAGTGATATGCAGGAGAAGGCCACCAAAGTTGGTGTGAAGGCTGGCTCTGATCTTGCCTCAGAGGAAAGGTGATGATGGACCCAAATTTCTACAAGGCTCCACACCATTTACCTATGCAGGGAAACAGAGACAGTCTATGCAGGAAGTCTACTCAGGAAACAAGAAAGTTTGCATCTAATTGGAAGCACCATCAGTGACCTGTGGGTGGCTGTGGTTAGCTGGACTGAGACCAGACCTAGCTGACAGATGGAAATAACTGCGTGAAGTTGGTGATTTGGGTAAGAATTTATCTTCACCAATGGTATCTAGATGGTGACTAAAGAGCCATGTGTCAAGGATTTGCAACCTTAATTCCACCTGCTTATTTTCCATGTGCTTACATGTTAGGCTGACATCTATGTGAGGAGCATTCTCCTAGGGCTCCACCTTTCCTTTTCCGTGACTCTCTTGTGAGGGGCCATAGCACAGTGGTAAAGAAGAGCATAGCCTCAGTTAGTCAACTTCACTTTGTGCCGTGGCTCCGGCACTCACTAGTTATGTGACCTTATGCAAATTACTTAAGTTCTCTGTGCCTCCATTTCCTTTACTGTAGAATGGGCACAATAGCACCATATGGGTTTAAAAAAAAAAAACTCGCAGAGCAGTTGTACAACAGTGAATGGGGTAATACATGTAAAGCTCTTAGCCCACTGTTTTATTCCAGAATTCGTTTTATAAACATAGATCAAACAATACATACTGCTATGTGTCAAGGTGAAGGACACTGAGTTCTGGCTCTCATGAAACTTATATGCCAGTATGTGTGGGGTGGTAGACAAAACAATGCCTACCCAAAGTTGTTCACATTCTCATTCCTGAAACCTGCGAATATTTGAGGTTATGTGACAGGGAGAGATTAAGATTGTAGATGGAAACAAAGTTTTAAATCAGCTGATTTTGAAATAGAAATATTAGCTTGGTTTGTCAAGGTGGGCCCATGTAATTACATCCTAAAGGGTAGAAAAGGAACCAGAAGAGTATTAGGGTGATTCTGTGATGCTATGGGAGAAGAATCTGAGCTGCTCTCACTGACTTGGAAGATAGAAAGAGAATGCAAACCAAGGCATGCAGAATTTCTTGCTACAAGATGAAAAAGACAATGGAATGAACTGTCCCCTAGAGCCTTTAGAAGGAACATAGCAGGATGGAAATATCAACTTTCATTCAATTAAATTCATTTCAGACTTCTGATCGCCAGATCTGTAAGATAATAAATTCCTGTTTGGCCACTACATTTTGTGGTAATTTATCATAATAGCAATAAGAAACTAATACTAATGCAGATAAGAACTAAGTGAACAAATGAATGTACTATATAATTTCAGGTACTGATAAGTACGAAGAAGAAAAAGAAGCAGGATAAGGAGACAGAGAATGATGAAGGAAGGCTCCTTCAGATGGTCAGGGAAGGCAGTCTTGGGAGATGACACTGGAGAAGGCATTTGAATGACATGAGAAGGCAAGCCGTGGATCTGCATTCCAGAAAGAGAAATGGAGCCCTTCAGAGGGTAAGAGCTTGGAAAGATGAAGATGATTGGGAGGTCAGTGTGGTTAATCCACGGTGGGCAAGGGAAGGCGCAGTGAGAGGTAAGACCAGACAATACAGAGGTCAGAATCTATAACCTTGAAGTTTGGACTTTATTCACAATCCAACAGAAAGCCATTGGCAGTTCCCCTCCCATGGAAGAGAAACAGGATGAATTTACATGTTACAAAGCTCACTTAGGCTGCTGTGAAGGGAGAAGATTGGAAGAGATTAACAGTGGATGTAGCAAGCCAAGTTAGGATACTACGGAAAAGGCAGATCAACTCAGTGGGTGATAACAGGTGGTGAGAAGGAATTGCTATCTAACATATCTTGGTGGTTGGAGATGGCTAGACTTTGTGACAGCTTGGATATGGGCTGGACAGAAGGAAGGAAATCAAAGATGCCTTCTAAATTTGGGCTAGAACTAGAGATTGTTATTAGTATAGAATACGGTTACATGGTGGTCTACAATTTCCCATCTCTGCTTCTATGCTCAGGATATTTCCTCCACCTGGGACTTCCTCCTCTCCCTCTACTGCCAAGGATTAAGTTCATATCCATCCCGGAAGGCCCCTGCTTCCAGTATTAGGAGAGCTGTCTTCTTTTAAGTCTCTTTAAGTAGTACTTTATCTCCTCTCCTAGAGGGTAATCATTTTGAAGGCAGGGATGTTCACTGTTGTTCTTGGACCCCCTGCTGCACAATGACTCACACATAGAAGGCAGCCCAAGCCTGACTGTTGAAAAGAATTGAATGTTATGGAGACAATGAGTGGAGAAATTGAACGAGGTATTTTTTAAGCCTAGTTTGTGCTAAAAAGTTTAGGATTCATTTCATTGCAGGTTGGTTGTCCCCAGCACTAGAAGGTTTCTAAGTTGCCTACTTCTTCACTTGATTGCAGAGGGTGTGAAGAATGCAATCTACCTACAGTGTTAGCCCAAGGGAAGAAGGAAATATTGGACTTATGAATGCATACAAAGATAGTCTCTCATGCTAAATATAAATGGTTTTGGATTGCGTGCACTTTTATACCGGCCATTCTTTCCTTCTGTTCCCTTCTCTCTCTGGTAAGGACAACTTTACAATAGGTTAAATACAGGATAAGATGGTAGCATGCCAGTACTACCTTTAATTATTCTACATTTATGGTATGAGAGTCTCACGTATATTATATATTTAATAACAATTTTGGAACCATATACATATATCTCTCTCCAATGAGCTGTATATTGCATAAGGATACATACATTTAAGAAAAACTGGTGCTCTTAGCAATAACCTGTATTTTAACTTTTGCCATATTAAAAGTAATTCCACAAAATGGCTAAAAAAACAACTGCTTATTCAACTTTCATGTCCGCAGTGTGGAATTTGAGTGGTAATCCCCGGGCTGTTCTAGTCTGGGTTGGCCTCCCTGACCAATTCACTATATATCCATGATCAGCAGGTAGGTTGGTTGGGGCTGAACCATTTGGATAGCTCAGAAGAGGTGACAGGGTAAACTGAGTCACTCTCCATAAAGTCTGTCTCCTCATTTATCTAGTTCAGTCTTCTTTGTACGATGGTTTCAGAATTCTACAAAGGAGCAGGGTGTTATGCAACATCTCTTGATGTCCTTAGTTTGGACTTTTCAACATAGTTTTTGCCACTTTATGTTGCACAATGCAAGTGACAAGTCCGGCCCAAATTCAAGGGATGGCTAAATTGCCTCTTGTTAAGGGGATGAAAAGAGGCAAAATTGCATTGCATATGCTGTAGATACAGGGAGGAGTGAAGAATGGAGGCCATTTTTGCAATATGTCACAATCAGTTAGGGCTCTTTTGGCTTAAGTAACAGAAAATCCAATTCTTTTTTTTTTTTTTGGTACCAAGGATTGAACTCAGGTCCTTGTGCTTGCAAGGCAGGCGGTGGAACCACTGAGCTAAATCCCCGGCCCAGAAAATCTAATTCTAAGTTGTTTAAGCAATAAAGATGCATGAACTTACACCATAAGAAATTTGGAAGAAAAATTATTCCAGGGTTATCTTAGCTGCTCTCTCAGGGCTCTAGGTTTTCTTTTATTCAGCTTTCCATTCTGTCATTTCCAACACAGAGGTTTAACGGGATATCCATGAGGATTTCAGACTTGACTAATATGACAAAGTCCAGAAGAGAAAAATAGAATGTTTCTGTCTTGTGTCGTACTTTACAAGTGAGGAAAATCTACCCAAGGGACGTTGCAGTATTCCCTATGAAACCATGTGCTGTGCCTGAGCATAAATGAATTTAAAGCTTTGACCATAAACTACATACTACCTGCTTTTGAAATAGGAAGGTGGCAGTGGGGGTGGTGAGATATGCGTGTATTTCCCTCAAGAATAGATCCTTTCCAAATGGTAAGGGGGCTAAGAGATGGAGTGGGGAGGGAAGGGAGAGAAAAGGGAAATGAAAAGAATTAAGATATGCTGTGTACACGTACCAACTCCCCATGATGAATGCAGTTATCGTGTACTGCAAGCATGTATTAGTAACACATTTAAAATTTTTTTCCTTTTGGTATTGGGGCTTGAACTCAGGACCTTATGCCTGTGAGGCAGGCAGCAGAGCTACTGGGCTAAATCCCCAGCCCACAAATTTTTAAATTTTAAAAAAGAGACATGACAGGAAGCCAGACGATAAACATTTAGAGACAGGGAAAAGCCTAAAAGGAAAAAGGACGGGGACAGAATGGGTTAAAGGGGATGAGTATTGTTAAGATATGTTATATACATTGTACCAATACACCAAATTGAAACTCATTATTGCGTATTACTAATATGCACAAGTAAAATTACATGAATATTTATGAAAAAGAAATAGAGCAGATTAGGAATGTTAAGTAAAACGCCAAGTCTCTTTGCCCAAGATAGTAGTGTTTGTTCCTACCAAATGATGTTCCTACCATTTGCAGTGATTTCTATAATAATGATAATAACAATCATAACAATAAACAGAAAACCCAGTAATAATAGATGGCAAACATCTTTTCAAATGTAACACTAATTCATTTGGTAAACGATGATGTGGGTCAAATAATTTGAAGAACTATAAGTTAAAACAAATACTTTCTAAAAAGCTCATGATGTTTGTTATTTGGCTACTTACATTTGTTGTTTGAGTGATGTGATAGAAAGTATATTTCCTTAAATCTTAGAAATTATTCTGAGGGCTGAGTTTCACTTCTTAGTCAAAAAAGAGCAAAGAGATGAAAACCCAGGCAGCAGCTAGGAAGCTTTAAAGCTTTTGCTTATAGAGTACATTTGCTCTTAATTAAACCTCACCAAATCTATTAGCCTTGTGTTTAAAAACTGATCTGCAGTAATACATGTGGCAATGGAAAAGCACCTCTTCTTTAACTTTTCTCCATAAACACAGCATCTTGTGAAAAGGCTCTCACTGTGTCAACTTCATGAAGACGAAGGAAAACTCTGAGTCAACCTGCAGCTAGGGCTGGAGAAACTATTTTGCCAGCAAAGAAAGTGCAAAATTTAAAAAGTGACTTCTGACCATGCTTTGGGAAAGACCCAACTAGGTAAAGTCAAAGTAAACAGAGTTTAAATAATAAAAAAGAAGTTGTTTCCCGGGAAGGCAAATTTGGATGTTGCATTGTTCTGCAGCTTCCTGCCACATAGGATTTATTTGACTATGTCTGCCTGTATTAAACTGCTTGCAGTTCAAAAGCTTTTCATCTTTCTATCACTGTTACAGTGAAATCAGCCAGCACAATTAGTAGGTTCCACACTCTCGAGTTGTAGATCTTCTGATAGGATTCTGTCTCCAGCACACATACGAGTATGGGGGGTAGACTGGGGTTAGTCATCAATCCTTTTACCTACAATAATTTAAATATCTATGACAGGACTTTAAAAAGCAAATCACAATGACTTTAGAAAGGAATGGACAGCAATGGTGATTGGTCACTGTTCAAATGATGGTGATACAAATATAAATTGAAAGTACTGCTGACTTAAAAAATAGGTCATTTTCTGAGTTGGCTTTTGCAGGGTTGATTAAGGTCACACATCAACTCACGATGTTGGCTGGGGGAGGTACTTGGGATAAATTTCACTTAAGAGTTTTGAGTATCTTATAAAAACCCGAAAAATGATTCTAAGAAGCATAAAACCATTTGTACACCTCCCCTCACCTCCTCCCAATATTATAATGGAGGAAAACCTGGAGGAGCAGCCCCCAGACTTCTAGCTGCGATTATGTACGAGGTGGTTACTGATGCAGGGATTCCCCTGTGTGAAGTTTTTAGCAGAGTTCCTCACCCTGATTGCCTGCAGAGGCAGAAGGGGAAGACCCTTCATTGCTTGCTGCATAGCAACTTGGGTGTGGTCGTATGAACTAGGCTTCAACACTACTGCTGTTACCCAGGCCTTCAAAACTTAGGTAGATGGCACAGGACCTGCCCTAAGTGAGGCCAGCAAAGCATGGAGGGTGAAAAGTTGAAAGAGTCATCCATTCTCAGAGTTCTTCAATTGCTGATTCACACTTGTACCTTCCTGGGGATGAGTGCTCCTTAAGTTATTGTGCCCTAGGTTGTTGGTTTGCCACCGTGGTCTGATGCTTAGAAAAGAACAAGCAGATCCTCGCAATGTGGAGGTGGTGGAGGTGGCGGCAGCAGAGTGGTGGTAGTGCTAGTGCTAGTGACAGCAAAAACAGTGTCAGTGGTGGAAAGAGCTACAGGAGCTCCAATGGTAGTACCTTTGTATTAGTCATCTTTCTGTTGCTGGGACAAAATGCTTGGCATACACTACTTAAATGCGGAAAGGTTTATTTTAGCTCATGGCTTCAGTCTGCGGTTGGCTGGCTTCATTGCAGAGACACCACGGAAGAAGGGGATGGTGGAGGAAAGCTGCTCACCTCATGGCAACCGGGAAGCAGAAGAGCAAAGAAGGACTGAAGAGAAAAGAAAGGAGTCAGGCCCAAGAATACAGTCTTCTGTACAGTATTCTGTATTCTGTATTCAGGTCATATGCCTGGTAGTGTACTTTGCCTGGTTCCTCCTAATAGCTCACTCAGTTATGGCCTCACCAGTGGGTTATCCATTGAGAAGGTCAGCAAGCCCATGACCTGAGCACCTTCCAAAAGCTCCGCTTCTTAACACACGGGCTTTTCGGGGCACGTTTTGGCTCTGGTTCCTATGGGAAAAGTCTTTGGTCCTTCTGCCTTCATTTCGGTTAACTGCTCCATAAGCCTCGCAACAAGTTCTTTTTCTACCTAAGTGAATCAGAATTGGTTTGTGCTGTTTGCAGCCGAGAAATCTAACTAATACAGTGGGATTTTGGGCCATCTCTATTTTATTCTCCTTTAGCCTTTTTTTTGGTGTGTTTTCACTTTACACATATTTATAGGCAGATTGTTTTTTACGTAAGGCCGAATATTTTTGTCAATGTGTTTTGTCATCAAGTAGATCAAAATCTGCAGGGTGGGTTCCAGACTCAGCCAATTCACCCACCTTTCAGTGACGTCAAAATCAAGGATCTGGTTTCGTTTCATTTCTCCACTGCTCCGTCACTGATTTTGGCTTTATTCTGAGGTAACAGACTGATGATAGCAATTCTAACACAGAAATAACAATATCTAAAGAAAATGAAAAAGGGGCCGGGGATTTGGCTCAGGGGTTCAGTGGCCTGCCTTGCAAGCGCAAGGACCCAAATTCAATCCCTGGTACCAAAAAAAGAAAAGAAAAAAAAAAAAAGAAAAAGAAAAAGGATCTCTTTCTGTGGTGCTCTTAAGAACAAGGAAGAATTTTTCTAACAGCGTTGTCTTAGACATTTTCTTGTCACTGAAACTCAATGCCCGACACTCATAATTTAAAGGGGGAAAGGTTTATTTTCAGTCCTTGCATGGTTAGCTGGCTCCAGGTATACGCAGTGCGGTGTAAGAGCCTGGGTAAAGGAGAGCTGCTTGTGTCACAGCCCTTCCAGGCTAGGCCCCCACTGACTCATTTCTCCTGACAAGACCCCACCTTCTAACAGCACATTTAACCATAAACTTAGTGGGCTAATCCACTCTGCACTCGCGTCCTCTACTCCATGAGTCTCTAACTTTGTCATGGCTCCCACCACCATGGGGATAAGGCTTTTAGACTTCTCCCAGGGTGTCTGCCCTGCGTTGGCCTTAAGCGCCCCCGAGATTCAAATTGGAATGGCATGAAAGAAGCACATAAGATACAGTGACCGCACTGGGTAGAGCTGTAGAGTATAGCGCTCCACAATCCATTCACTTCCCCAAATCCCTGCCTATGTGTGCACGGGGCTTTAGGGGATGTCTAACTATAAACCACAACACAGCCACACTAAATCCCCCTCTAACTTTATTGGCCCAAGTCATATTTGTAGCATAACTATAGCCTGGCCTGACTCCTGACATAAGCAGAGGGATTCTCCCATGTATAAACCAATCACTCCTACAGATGAGATTAGTTCTTCCCAAGGAGCATGATCTATGTGGAGGAAAAAAGTACAGTATCTTAATAACACTGAGGTTCTCTTAGAAACCAGAAGACTGGGACAGAGGCTAGTCAAATTTCAGCGTCCATGATTTATTTTGCTTGTTTGATGAGTGTTTTTGCTCACTCTTGGGTTTGTGGCTATTAGCCTAGGTGCTGATGTATATAACTGGCTGTCTCAGGCAAACGTTAATCCCATCTTTTGAAACAAATTTAAAAATGGTGGCTATAACATATTACAATAGTACAGCGGTTGTGAAAAACAGTATGGTGGTTCCCCAAAAAATTCAAGACAGAATTATCATATAACCTGGCAGTTCCACTCTGGGTATATACCTAAATGAATTGAAAGCATAGATTTGAATATTCAATTATAATAGCATTATGCACAACAGCCAAAAGGCAGAAGTAACTACAGTGTCCACTGGCCGATGAATAGAAAAACAACATGTGGGGATGTACACATAATGGAATATTGTTCAGCCTAAAGAACCCCAGAGATCCTGCCATATTCCACAACCTGAACGAGCCTTGAAGATAGTATGAGAAGTGAAATAAGCTAATCACAAAAGTTGTTATTCCACTTCTATGAGGTCCTCACACTAGTCAGTGTATGTATTTATATACATCTTATTGGTTCTGCTACTCTGGAGAACCCTAATACACTCATGCTTGTCAAAAGTATTATATATTTAAAATTTTTTTTGCATAATTGAACAAACACTCCCCTATGTTTGTTACCAGAGGGCATGGACAACCTGATGACTCAAAGTTGTAATCACGGCATCCCCATATCAAATACACGTCAGCAGGATGGATGGAAGTTGCACAGGACTAGATGAGGCTATTTGTGGGTCTGGAACTTTCCCCTTGGTCTACAATTCCCTCCTATGCTTTGGTACTTGGCTTATTCCTTATAAAGTGACATGGAACAGTGGCTGTTACCAGCTTTTGTTTTTACTATCTTAAAGTGAAATGTATCTTCCCCTTCATACTATTTCTTGGGGAATAATCATCCTCTCCTCCTCTTTCCAGTTGTAGACTGCTGAGTTTAGAGGAAACTGAGTACACTGGTGTTCTAGGGCTTCTGTAACAATGGAAAATAGATTACTCCTTTTGGAGGCTGTGGGGAAAACTCATTCTATGTCTCTCTCCCAGTTTTGAGGGCTGCTCAAACTCTTTTGTATTCCTTGGTTTGTAAATGCATCTCTCCAATCTCTGCCTGTATCTTCACACCACTTTCTCCTGTTTATCTTCTGCCTTTATCTTCTAAGAACAGTGCCATTTCATTTAGGGTCCACTCTAATTCAGAATGATTGCATCTCTTGATCTTAAACTTAACTACATCTGCTAAGATTCTTTTTCCAGACAAGGTCACTTTCCTAGATTCCAGGTGGATGTAGCTTTGGGGGTCATGTTCAACCCAGTGCCCTGACCCTCTGGATCTAGCTTCTTCCTCTCCTTTCCTTCTGCCAGTGAGCCTGCTTCCCAATGGCATATTCTGCCCTAATGCTTCTGGGTGGATGTACAGGGCCTTGCCCTCCATCAGAAAGTTTTGCTTCCTGGGAATCCATGTGACAGGAAAGAAAATTCTGTCTCATTCCCCATTCGGCATTGGAAACCCACTCACCTGCACGATATAAAGTCTCATTCTTGAATATCAGCTTTGTTAAGAAAAGTGATAGTTTGATCTCCCATCTACCATATTCTCTGGTCTTTCTTCCTTTTTTCTTTTTTTCTTTTTTTTGGGTCAATTAGGTGAGAATTCCAGAATGGCAGAAAGGCATCTTTTTCTTGTTTTGGCTATCTTGAGAATTCAATAAATATTACTGCAGGCTCAGCTCAAATGTCAGTAACATTCCTAAATATTTCTCCCACTCTTAGAGGCAGAATTAAACACATCTTGATTTCCACACCGCTTCACATTATTGTTTTTTCTGCTATTACTTTTTCCCCATTACACTACAGCTGCCCAAAGGGCATCTTCTGTTTTGAATCCACGAAATGATACTACCATTCTGAAGACCACCAATAAACTAAAACATCTAAAAAAAAAAAGAAAAGAAAAAAAGAAAGACAGTGCAGGATGCATGTTTAAACACCACGCCTCCATTACTCCGTCAGGCTTTAGATTTCATTGCCATCTTTGTTTTCTTGTGTATTATGGGTTATGGATAAGAAAACAAACCATCTTTACTGGAAGTGGGAGCCAAGATATCTTGTATGTTTTATTAAAATGATTTATGGGTTTGGCTACTAAGAGAAGATAGTTTTGTATACTGTTTTATACATCTTACAAGTGAGAATTTTTATTTTTCACTTTTAAAAGGTTAAGAAATAAGACAAGAGAGGTTAAGAAATAGAAAAGTACATACGAAGAATTTTTTAAAAACTTTAACTTTTAAATACATTTTATTATACCCCATTCCCTCCTCAAGCCCTCTCCCTTCACGATGTACAAAAGCATCGTTTCCATTTTTTCCTTCTATTTTCACTTTTTTTCTTGTCCCTTCCTTCTTTTCTCCCTCCCTTCTCACTTGTTCCCCTTCCCATTTGAACACTTTCTTCCCATTTCCTAATATCCATTATACATCTCGGTCCTTATTTCCATGTACAATTTCTTTTTTTGTTTTTTTTGACAGAGTCTCCCTATGTAGTTGAGACTGATCTGGAACTCACTATGTAGCCCAGGCTGGTCTTGAACTCACAGCAATCCTCCTGCCTCAGCCTCCTGAGTGCTGGGATTAGGCATGCTGCACCATGCCTGGCTCCACATACAGTTTCTTACACCAGAGAAACAATGTGGTATTTAAAAGCGTGTCCAATTTATTTCACTAAATATGATCTCAAGGTCCATCCAGTTAGCTATAAATGTCCTAATAATAATAAAAATGCCTTTATTTATCTATAAATGAAGCCCATCTTTCTTTATGACAGAGTAGTACTCCCTTGATAAAAAAATTATATCTTCATCCACTTATCAGTTGATGAGCATTTGGGCTGTTTCCAAAATTTAGCTATCATAAACTGTGCTGCTGTAAACATGGGTGTGCATATAATTCTATAATATGATACTTTTAATTCTTTTGGGAAGATACCAAGAAAAGGTGTAGCTGGGTCAAATGGAACCTCTAGCTGTAGTTTTTTGAGAAATCTTCACATCGATTTCCCCAGTGGTTGTGCCAGTCTACGCTTCCATCAGCACTACAGAAAGGCTCCTTTTGCCCCACAGCTTCTCCAGCATTTGTTATCGGTTGATTTCATGATAGCAGCCATTCTTTGTGGAGTGAGACAGAATCTCAGTGCTGTTTTAATTTGCATCTCTTGAATGACCAGTGATGTTGAACATTTTTCCATATATTTATTGGCCATTTCTAATTGTCTGAGAAGTGTCTTTTTATTTTAGATGCCCATTTTTTCCATGGGTCTTTAAATCTGGGGAGTCTGATTTTTTTGAGTTCTTTATATATTCTAGGTAATAGTCCTTTATCTGAATAGCTGGTAAAATTTTTTTCCCACTCTGTGAGTTGTCTCTTCACTCTGTTGGTGGTTTCTCTTGCTGTGCAAAAGCTTTTCAATAAGATGAGGTCCCAGTTGTTGATTCTTTGTGTATTTCCTGTGTGGCCTGGGTTTTGTTCATGAAGTCTTTGCCTCCTCCTATGTCCTCAAGTGTTCTACCTATTTTCTCTTCCAGCAGATTTAGTATTTCTGTTTTAATATTTATATCTTTGATCCATTTTGATTTTAAGTTAGTGCATAGTGAAAGATACAGGTCTAGTTTTAATCTTTGGTAGGTAGAAAGCCAAGTTCCCAGCACCACTTATTAAAGAGGCTTTCTTCCAGTGAAGGTGTTTGTCTCTTTTGTCAAAGATAAAGTGGTTGAGTATGGCTGGAGTTGTTTCCGCATCCTGTAGTCTGTTCCACTGATCCTCAGGACTGTTCTTTTGCAAGACCATGCTGTTTTTTGTTTGTTTTTTTTTTAATCACAGTAGCTTTGTAGTATAATTTCATGTCAGGGATTGTAATACTCCCTGCCTTACTTTTGCTGCCCAAAACTGCCATTGTTATTCAAGGTTTCTTCTGGTACCAAATGAATTTTTGGATTGTTTTCTCAAGTTCTATGAGGTATGCTTTTTGGAATTTCAATTGGGACTTCATTGAATCTGTATAATAATTTTGGAAATATGGTTATTTTCACTATATTGGTTCTTCCTATCCAAGAACAAGGGATATCTTTCCATTTTCTGATATCCTCTTCAATCTCCTTTTTCAGAGTACTATAGTTTTCAATGTAGAGGTCTTTTACTTCCTTCATTAGGTTGATTCCTAGGTATTTCATTTTTTGGATGCTATTGTGAAAGGGATTGTTTCTCTAATTTCTCTCTCCATGAGTCTGTTATTTGTGTACAGGAATGCTATTGACTTTTGAGTGTTAATGTATGCCGCTATGCCACTGAATGTAGTTATCAATTCTGAAGTCTTTTGGTGGAGCTTTTGGGGTCTTCTATGTAGAGTATCATGTCATCCACAAATAATGATAATTTAACTTCTTCTTTTCCTATTCTATTCCTTTTATTTCTTTCTCTTGTCTAATTTCTCTGGCTAATATTTCCAGAACTATATTGAACAAGAGTGATGACAGTGGACATCTTTGTCTTGTTCCTGATTTTAGAGTGAAAGCTTTCAGTTTTTGTTCATTTAATATGATGTTGGCTGTTGTTTTGTCTAGTATTTAGGTCCCTCATTACAACTGCTTATGTGATTTTTCATATAGTGCTTATATGATTTTTCATGTCTCTTAATATTTGTTTTGTATAAAAGGGTGCACTATTATTTTCTCTTGGATTGTTCTCTTTACCAGGATGTCTTTCTTAATCAGTCTTGTCTTGAAATCCACTTTGTCTACAAATAGAATCACTGTCCCTCCTTTTTTCCAGTTTCCTGTTTCATAGGATTTTGTTTTCCATCCCTTGACTTTCAACCTGTGAATTTGTTTTTCAATTAAATGTGTTTCTTGTATACAGCATATTGCTGAATCTTGCTTCATCAATTCTGCTAGTCTGTTTCTTTTGATTGGTGAACTGAGACCATTAACATTGATGGTTGTAACTGATATGTACTGTTTTATCTCTGTCATGTTATTTTTCTGCTGTTGGCTTCCTTTTTTCCTTTTCCCTTTAATTTCTTGCCTTGCCTGGTGGATACATTCTGTTGGGGTCCATAAAGTCGTAATTCTTATTGTCTCTTTCTGGAATATCCTTCAAAACACTTTGGAGTTCTGGTTTAGTGATCATGAACTTCTTCAGGTGTTCTTTATCATGGAAATGTCTTATTTCTCCATCAATTTTGAAGAATAGTTTTGCAGGGTACATCAATCTGGGTTGGATGTTGTTTTCTTTTAGGGCTTGAAATACTTCGCTCCAAGCTCTCCTTGCTTTGAGTTTGTGTTGAGAAGTCTACTGTGATTCTCATGGGCTTTCCTATATAGGTGATTTGTTTCTTTTTCTCTAATAGCTTTTAATATTCTGTTTTCATGTTGAATTTCTGGAATCTTGACTGTTATATGCCTTGGGGAAGATTTTTTTCATGGCTAATTGGAGTCCTATATGCCTTACTTATCTGTATGTCCAATTATTTTTGGGAAGTTTTCTGACATCACTTCTGAGAACACGTTTTTTAATCATATGCACTATTTCCTGCTTTTTCCTGGACTCCAATCAATCTTGTGTTATTCTTCTTTGCACCATCTAGCAGCTGCTAGATTGATTTCTCATGGTCCCTTGCTATTTTTAAGAAATCTCTCTTTTCTTGATCACTAACCATGACCCTGTCTTCTATATCTGATATTCTGTCCTTGTATTGGCTCATTCTGCTATGTGCACTTTCAATGGAGTTCTTAATCTCCTGGATATTTGTTTGAATCTGTTTCGTGGACTCCATTTCTTTCCTATGCTGAGCATTCATGGTTTCTATCACATTCCTAAGCTCCTCTTTTTTTTTTAATCTTTCATTCTGGTCACCATCTCTATAATTATCTGGAAAATTATTTTGCTTTGATTTTTTTTCCTAGAGCCTCATCTACTTTGTTACTTCTGCTGTTACCACTTCAGAGAGTCCAGGTGGGTGGCTTTTGGATTGTTCTACTTCATTATCCCTGGAGTTTGCCCTTGGTGAGCTGAAAGTCTGTGGGGGTTGTATCTTATTTAAATGTCTTCTCATTTTCTTTCTTTTTTTTTAAAGTTTGATTCCTGAGTTGTTGCTTGTAAATTACTTATGGAGAATAGATTTATTGCCAGTATTCAGAACCCTTAGGAAATGACTACGTCTCCGAAGCACCTTCCAGGTGTAGCTAGCTTTTGGGTTTTGAGTCAGTTGCAGGATCCTACCTCTTCACTTTATTGGGGATGAGAAATTTCTGTCTATCTGGCTCAGCTGCTGGTCCTTTGGCCCTGACCTGTAGTTTTGTGTGGTTTTTTTTTTCTTTCTTTCTAAGACTCTTAGGCTATCTCAGTCTTGGTATACCAGGAGGAACAACTGATTAGCATAGTTATGTCACCTTGGCTAAAGTAGTACAATCAACAATAACAAAAGCATCAAATACAGCCTAGAAAATGACAGATTATAACCAGTAATATGGCTTTTTTACCCTTAGGGGAGAAGATTTAAAAGGGGTTAGGGGGTTTAACAAACAGAAATAGAAGAAGAGGATGAGGTCTGAAGCCAGGCTGGAGCACAATCTTTAGGAAACTGATGAACAAGACAGGTGGGAAAGAGAAAAGGAAAAAAAAATAAAAACAACAGAACAGAACAACAACAAAAAACTAGAAATGTTATTCAAACAATCAAGAAAAAAACTAAACAACAAGAACTAGAAAGAAGGAAAAACAGAAAGAAAAAAGATAAAAAACCCAAAAATGTCCAAGTCAAGGTATGTCTCTGCTGTCACTGTTAGGCAATGTGGGCAAACAAAATTCAGAGCCAAACTGATTAATCTTAGCAAGACAGCTGTGGCTTCACAATGGGGTAGTGGATAATGCCAGCCAACCTGCCCCATTAGTTCCTCTGAAGTTCAGGCCAGTTTCTGGCTATGAGGATAGAACTGGATTCTTTGAGCCTACAACAGTCTATGTTTCTCCTGCTGGCTTGAACTCTGTTCCTGACCTCTTGCTGACTTGAACTCAGCACCCCCACCGAAACTCCAGAGGCCACTAGATGGAATCTGCCTGCAGCTGTTCTGAGTTCCAAGCTCAGTTGGCTCCTCTCTGAGATGGCTACCAGCCAATCACTCTTTCCTGGGTGAGGTCTGAATCCAGATAACTCACCAGCCACTGTGGTCTAGTTCATCCACTGCTCTGCTCCACTGGTGCATTTCTCTGTGGAGGCCTCTGGGGTCGTCAGTAGTCATAGTGCATTTGCAGTTTTGGCCCACCATTCCATTGTGGAGAGTCCGGGCTCTGGTAGAGAGCACTGCTTGGTACCTCCCTTCTCATCATTAAAGTCTCTCTTCACTCTCCCTGAAGACTTCAGTTCTTGCCTCAGATCCTTCCCAAGTCCTGGGGACACACTTCCCTCCTCCACCTCCTCCTCCTCCTCCTCCTCTTGCTGCAATATTCCAGTGAAAGTACACCAAATCTTGGAGAAGCTCTTTCTCCGCTGCTCATCACTCTGCCATCTTCCAGGAAGTCCATACAAAGAATTTATAAAAAAGAACATAAGACCCTAACATTATCCTACTATCAAGAGTCACTGTCAACTTATCTTTTCAGTTTGTTCTCTTTAGATTCTGTGTGTGTAGTTTACTAATGATAGTATATGTGTGCATGCCAATTTTTTATTTAACATTATGTTAGTGAACATTTTCCTTTGTCACATCATTCTCTAAATTATGGTTCTTTTGGAAGGCTGTATAATATTCTTTGTTATAAATATATCAGAATTTTTTCAAGTGTTTTGCTTTCATTGGATATTAAAATTATTTTACATTTTTTATTACAATATTTTAAATAACTTTCAAAACATGTTTTCAAAAATCTATTGTACCTCTAATGTTATTTATAGCAAAGCAGAAGGGTTGACACAGTCAGAGTCCAGATAACAAAACAACATGGTAAGATATGAAGCTAGAGAAAAGTCAACAGTGGTCTGAGTGGTAGCTTCAGCCACACCCTTCCTGGGGTGGACGATCTGTAGGTAACATTTGGGTACAGGCTGATCTGCTTTTTAGCAGGACTCTGTTTCCCCAGCTAAGCAGACTAAAGTCAGAATCAACGTGGCTGTATCCAGGCATGGGTATTTATGGGTCAACGAGGCAGGCCAACACAGGAGCTGTACCCAGTGTGGTCATTGTATCTTATGTGCTTCTTTCATACCATTCAAATTTGAGTCTCAGGGGGGCGTAAGCCCAAGGCAGGAAAGACACCCTGGGAGAAGTCTAAAAGCCTTATCCCCATGGTGGTGGGAGCCATGACAAAGTGAGAGACTCATGTAGTAGAGAACGCAAACACAGAGTGGATTTAGCCGCACAGAGAAAGCAGAGCAGAGTGTGGCTGAGTTATCACACTGGCAGAGTACTGGATAAGGAGCAGCGGATGCTTTCTGCTGAAGCTATGTCAAGAGGAACAGGTGGCTGGAGGTTTTACTATGTCCCCAGTGTCATTCCTGGCTCAGCCAGGCCATGCCAGGCAGCTGCTAAGACTGCTTTCTGCTCTCCCCACTTCCTCCTGGAGCTTCATAACAAACCTCATTGACCCAAGCCACCAGAGCACATCTCTTTTCATGGCAACCTGAAAGAGCCTGATGGACGCCATGTAATATTCATATCTCCTTCACGGCATGTCTCATGTGGCATCATGGTGGTCTGCTTTTTTATAATTCTCCCTGACTGGACTCCTGGAGGCCATGGACTATGTTTAATGTTCTTAAAAAATATACCCTTAGCAGCTGGAGCAATGTAATGAGTAGTAGGTACTTACTAACTGTTTAATGAATGAATACGGAACAGAGACTGACTTGTGGCCAAAATAGCCATTGAAAAACACTGCTTGAAATGAACTTTGGGGGCTGGGATTTGCCTGCCTCACAAGCACAAGGTCCTGAATTCTATCCCCAGTACCCCAAAAAAAAAAAAAAAAAAAAAAGAAAGAAATGAACTTTTGTTTTATTTGCTATTAACAAAGAGGTGTAGACTGGGGATTTAGCTCAGTGGTTCTGCCTGGCAAGCGTAAGGTTCTGAGTTCGATCTCTGGTACCAAAAAATAAAATAAAAATAAATAAATAAAGAAAGAAGTATACAAATTTTTACTCTCAAGAATTTTATTTGAAACAATGCCTTGAAAATTTCTCTTTAATTTTGTTATAAATAAAATGCATTTCTTTAAAAAATATACTTCTTCATCAAACATTTAGAGTCCCATCTCATGTCAAACATGAGCCCTAGGATACTGCTTAGAATGAGGTCAGGGTACCTTACTAAGCTCTGTGGGCAAAGCCCATAATAAGAGAGTTCCAGGACTTGCAAAGAACCCTTTTAGTCCAGGAAAGTTGTGCCATTCACACACCAAGAAGAATAAGGACATGAAGAACAGTTTATGTACACCATAACACAAAGCCCTGTGTACCTGTGTTGCAAACGATTTTAAACAAGATATGGAGAGTTGCATAGAAAAGCACCGGCTATCCAGGGGATATGAACACCATTTAAGCAGTCGTTAGTGATGCCCTCTGTACAGCCAGTTTAATACAGCATGATGTTCAAATTTCGCACTCTTCCAAGTTTTCTAAAATGTCAAAGGTAGTGATTTACCTTTTCCTGGTAATATCTATCACACCTGTCTTAAGGCAAGGTATTATGATTAGTATTTCACATGAAACAAGAAATCACGACTTTCCCTCAAAAAGAGGCCTAGTGAATAGTACTATGACATAATAGAGTTGCTTCAGCTTACTGATGTTTTTAATAAGCTGACTGAGTTTTGTTTGGCAATGAGGAGTTGTGATATCACCATGCTATACTTGCAGGTTACATGTCAGCAATTAATTTGAAACTTTGTGACTCAAAAAGCAAAACCCTTATTTTACTATACTCAAGCTTTATAATGATAGTTACTGAGATGTCTAAGTGTTCCAAAAAATGACATTGTCAAATTTTTCCTCTATTACAAATATATTTAAAAATCATTTTCCCAGTGAATATTTAGGTGAACAGAGGAGCCTGTTCATGGTTTACATAATTAAACTGAAACAAAATTTCTCATCATTCAAACTAGCGGCCTGCTTTCAAACTTGATCACAAGTATTATTGAAGAAGACTCTGAATGTTCTAGGCATATTTTTATGTAAGTGTGCTATTTGCAGTTATTATTTGTACAAGTTGGTATTTTCTCGATCTTGTGCAAGTGAAAGTAAACACAGAAGCGAATTGGACATAAAACTGATATATACCTGCAATAGTCCCTCCTATACCAAGTTGTAAAATTTTGTATTAGTCAAAATTTCACGTTGGCTTCATCTGTCTTTCTTCTTCCAGCAATAGCATTTGAATTCTCCAATGGGACACCTTTCTGGAGCCACTGTAGTCCGTGGAGACTCTGGGTGCTATAGGACCTACTACCTTCAGTGTGTGCCACTGTCGCAGCCACAATGACATGGTCAGAGACTGGGGAGTGAGCCGGAAGGAGGTTTATTTCTGAGACCGTGCTGGGCTCTGTTGTGAAGAAGACTGCAGCTCTTAACACTGAGATAAGCACAGAGCCCCCAGGGACAGCCGTTGGCACAAGCTCATCCTGAGAGCAAGCAGACACCTTAGAGGACACTGAACTGAGAAAAGGATGGAAAGTTTTGCTGACTCCTTTTGAGCCTCTCAATCTACTGATTCCTGAATCCCCCCACCTCACTCCCTCTGAATCTGAGTAATAAATCTTTCTCTCCCCTGTCCCTTTTTCTAAAAACCCAGCCTGGGTCAGTTTGAATTGGGTTTTCTGTCAAACTCCTCATGTCACCTTCACTGGGCTGCTTAATTGACTTGTGTGCTTTAGGCCAGCTGATCCGGTACTGAAAAGAAACTCAACAAATGTTCAAATCCTTCAAACTTGGTCTCCTTGGTTAATTTAAGGACAAGCTGGTGTAAGAAAGCTGATTACAGAAGTAGTTTGTATTGATAAGACACTGCTTCTTTTTGTTATATATATATTCAGTTCCACTTAAGAATTACTTGAAAAAATGCTAATATACAAATGTTTTAAAAATAAGCACATGTGCCCCTGGGTGCAATGGCATATACCTGTAATCCCAGCATTGTGGGAGGCTGAGCTCTGGAGGATCATAGGTTCGAGCCTAGACTAGACAACTTAGTGAGACTGTCTCAAATAAAAAAATAAAAAAATAGGGCCACAGATACAGCTCAATGTGAAGGCCCTGGGTTTAATCCCTAATACTGCAAAAAACAAGCAAAACAAGAAACATAAGATCTAAAAACAAAAGTTTTACAGCCCCTGTGGCCTACAAAATAAGGTCAAGTACGTGGGTTCCAAGTCATTGCAGATCTCTGGGTGTTTGTCTGTCCTTATCCACTTTTCTGGCTTCAGGCTTTGAACTCCTCCCAGGCCAGAATTCCAGTGCTTTCTCCAACTACAACCAGTCCTTAGCTCAGAATTCTGTATCTTGCTTAGTCTGTCTAGTGCTTAGAATATAGTTCTTGGTATTTTCATTGTTTTGCAAGGGTTCATTTGAATCCCTTCACTAAAGCCTCTTGTACCCCTTCATGGGGAAGCAACCTCTCTGACTTCTGCTTAGCCATTGGCACAGTCAGACCTATGTTCTTCTGCTTTTTTTTTTTTTAATTTTAAATTGAATTTATTGGTACATTCTAGGTAGACAGTACAGTTACATTCATTACTGGGATCCTGTACCTTTACATGCCAGGTCTTGGTTCTCATTTTTTCCCCTTGTCCCCACCCTTCCTTCACCCCCTCCTCCCCTCCCCACTTTCAAACACTTTAATTCCATTTTTACATTTTCTCATATTTTTTTTTCCTTTTCCCTTATTCCCCTTTCCCTATCCTCACCGTTCCTGCACCTTTGATCCTTTTCTTCCTATTTCACATTGCTAATTGTCCCGTTAGCGTTTTGAGTACTATTTTAGTTTTTCACACCAGAGAAACTATTCGGTATTTGCACATGTGTGACTTATTTATTTCACTTAGGAGTATATCCTCAAAATGAGATCTATGTTCTTGACAGGGTGCTTGCCTTCCTTCTGCCATGTCTGAAGCCTTCAGGGCAGGGCCTACATCTTATTCTTCTTTGTATTCCTCCCACCACTCCTCTCTGACACATAGTAGATGCTCAGTGAGGATTTGTCTAAGGAAATTTCAGTGTTGGGACTTGGGGCTGCTTCTGGGCTTGTTTACTGTCCTATGCACCCCAGGCTCTTCTCCTGTAGGGTGTAAAGAAAGCTGTCTGTACTGAAGAGTAGTCTTGTTGGCATTCAGTCATCAAACACCATAAATGACCAATGTCCCACCCATTCAAGGAGTCCCAGTCTGAGGACGAACTTTTATGAGCTCTAGTTATTGGTCCAAACATAAACTGCTTGGTTTTAATGAGACCTTGGACCAAATTTAGAAATGCATAGATCAAAGTGGCTTGAAGTTCCTTCCTTATTGTGGATGTTTCCATTCTGCGTCAGTTCGTATTTCAGTTTAATGGTTTCCTACTCTTTTTCCATGGTAGTATCCATGTATCATGGGAATGGAAGCTGCTTATCTAAGGAGTTTACAGGTATTTCAAAACACATTCAGCTATCAGGTGTTTGTTTTGTATCCGGCAACCCTGGGTGTGTCACCTTCTTTGAGCCTCACTCATGCCTCATGTCACCTTCATTGGGCTGCTTAATTGACTTGTGTGCTTTAGGCCAGCTGACCCAGTACTGACATCCTATATTGCTCTCCTGAATAACTAATGATAGGTAGTATACCTATAGGAATTAACCACTCCCAACTTCAGTTGGACTTGTTAGATGATGTTAAATGCTTTTAAACTGGCCTTCTCTTTTTCTGGATAGAATTTCTTGAGGATCAGGCTCCCCAGACCCCTCCTTCCTGTTTAAGAAGGACATGTCCTGTACTATAGTCAAGAGGTCCTCACCCTTGGAGCAGAACGCTTGTTTGGAAGAGCTCCTTCTGGGGTGTAATTAGCAGTGATGATCCAGTTCCTGCTGACTGATTGGGAAGGTTGTCTCTGGAAAACAACCATACAGCTAAGGAGGGAGACCACAGTGCTAGGGTTGTTGGGAAGGGTTAGGCTCAGTCCAGAAGAATGAAGTCTAAGCTCTTGTTTTTGGGACTGAATTCTGTTGTCTCAGTAGTGGAAGGAGGAAGGAAGTTGGCAAGAGCAGTAACAAAATCCTACACCCTTGGGCAAGCCTACTTTGCTGGACTATGCAGGCCAATTATAGCTTGGAGGACACTGTTTGGGACATGTGCTGACATGTTAAAAAGAGATGGCTACTCTGATTTTCCAATCTTCACTTATTTTATTTTCAAGTTAACCTTCTGTATTGATCTGGTTGTCCATTGATAGCCTTCTCTTGGTTTATCCAATTATTCTATTGTAGCAACTGGGACCCCAGAAACATCATAGGAGGTGTACAATCAAAGGACAATGTTTTCCTTTGATACTTGGAGTGTATGCATTGCTTTCAATGATTAAAACATGAAACTTTAAGTTTTGTTCTTATTCCTTTTTTATCCTTTTTGTGTTGTTTTTCCAATAATGTAGAATTACATATTTTTTAAGGAAACTGAATAAAATAGTTAAGAAAATATGATCATAAATGACTGTATGATCTCTGGAATGCATGCAGTGCTGTCTATTGCTAAGGAAGAGGTAAGAGTTTTGGAATCTGTTATGTCTGGGCTCAGCTCCTGTCCTTGGATCCTTCTAAAGTACATAGAATTATTAAGCGATTCAAAGGAAGAGTATGTGTCCAATTATCTGATTCCCAAGAACGTAGTTTATTATGCAATATGAACACTTTTAAAGGTAAAACTAAGTAGAGAGCAATTTTTTGACTATATACTATGTACTTTACAGTTGAGCATGGAGTTTGAGAAAGTAAAATTTCTAGCTCTGGCACAAATTCATAATGGTATACATGTGTAATATATATATAATGCAATATATTGAGCTCTTTCTATATATACACATAATATAGTACATTATATATCTATATCTTTATCTGTGTATCTATCTATCTGAAATGTAGATGGTGTCCTGTCCCCAGAGATCTTATTATTTTTATAAAGAAGGCAGTGGTGGGTAGCACCTCCTTTCCTTGCACACTTCCTCTTCTTGCATTTTGATCTTGATATTGGTGGTTGTCTTCCTGTATCCTCAAAGGACTTACGGTTCAGTTGATACTGAGAGTAGCTTCCACTTGTTCCTGCAGAGATCTGAAACAAGGGGCTCATTGGTCATCTGCCTCAAAAGACCCTGGACAGAGAGAAGAAGAAAGAGGAAGTCAAGAGATTTGGGAGCTGGAAGGAGATGAGTGCTCTCTGTATCTGCTTGGCAGAGCACAAGCTCCTAAGTACAGAAGACATAATGACTGCCTTTGTTTGCTTGGAGGTTGCGGGTGTCTTTGGTTTTCTAGTTTCTGCCTGTCCCACAGAAGCAGAAAGCAGGATATACTAGTTTCCCTGGGGTCTAGCCTTGTAGTGCCATGATATTAAAAAATGTTTTAAGTCACTGTCGTACAAATTTAGGTTGGAAATGTGAAATTGCTGTAAAGTGCATGATATGTTTATGCACAGTGGCTCAAAAGTATTATAACTGTGTTAGAAAAACCAAAAAATGTGAAGTATTTTAATGTTTTTAACCTAGCAAAGTCATCTTAATTATGTAGTGTGCACTAAAGATATTTTAGGCACTTTTCTTCTCCCACCTCCACATTTCCATTAAAAGTGGGGGACAGCAAAGAAAGCCCCTCTCCCCTGCATTAAAAAAATGCTGGCTGCTACCTTTGTATAATTTTTATTATATGGGGGTAAGGTTATAGTATCTGCTTCAGTTTGAGTACAAGTTGGACCTTGCATTGACAGGTTTCCTGTTACACTGGGTTATTGTGAGAATTAAATGGGTGAATATATGTGGCATGTTTGGTGATTAGCATTATATATGGGGAATAATTCCTCTCCTTCTTATACACTATCAGATTCTTCTCAAAAAGATTTTGTGAAAAATGTAAAGCAGGAGTTGTTAATGTCCTTGTAGAAAATATAAAGCTCAAAGTGGCTGATCATCTTCTCTGGGACCAAATATTTACTAACATACAAAAGTAAGATTCAAATTCAGACGTCGTGGCTTTCCACCATCTCTCCCTTTGTTTCAGGAAGTTGTACACTCTGCTTGGTCTTCTTGTACATGCTGGCAGAGCGGGGAATGTGAATTATGCATAACTGTCGATGGAACAGGCCTTCTTCCAATATATATTTATTAACGGAACAGAATTACTAAAAAGGTAAGTATTGCATAAAGTAGAATTTGAATGGCTTTGCTTGGTATAATATCAGAAACATTTTATAAAATAATTCACCCCTCCCAGAGTAATCAAGTATTGCATCATCATATTTAGGTTAGATCGATTAAAGATAACTGGTGTTTGAACCATTTTGTCAAGTTCAATACCTTAAGTGTGAAAGGCCCACATGTTTGTTGATATAACACAAAAGCCAGATTACAAATGATGCAGTCATTGAAAGTGAAGCAATCCAAAAGTATGATTAATCACACAAGAGATCTGATTCCATATCTTTTGTCCGAAACATGGCTATCATTACTTTTAAGCAAAACACCAAAGGCTGAATCACCTTCAATAGGCCTGAGCAACAGCGACTGTTACAGGAAGCACAATTCAGGGAGAAATTCCTTCGTTTTACATGTGTCTGCTGGAAGATCCAGCAATAGGAGTGGGGAAGGAGCTGATGGTGGTGTAGGTTGTGAGAGAGAAACAGTACAAATCCACCACACCAAAGAAGGGCTAAGCCAGAGTACAGAACTGTTTAGGGCAAAGTGCTTGTTAGGAATAAAGTCACTATAGGAGAATTTGCTACATTTATGTAACGTTTTTGGTCCACATTTCTAAGTCAGTGTCACAGAATTTTTTAATAGAGAGGAACTTTAGAATATTTGTACTGCAACCTTTTCTCTTTTTTTGGTCAGTTAGGTAAATGAAACCCAGAGAGACTCAGCAATTCTATCAGTGTCACACAGCAAATTAAATATAATCAAGTCAAAAGTAGGCCTTTTTTATAAAACTTATTTTTATTAGTACATGTTTACAGTATGTAATGATTTATTCACTGTAAGGAACTGGTATATATACATTACACATCTCAATTATTTTTTTCTCTTTCCCCTCCATCCTCCCATGTCTTTGCCAGCATGAGATTCATTTATTTATCTTATAAGATTTTATAAAGTGACTTGTCATGCATAAAGATTAACAGCCAGACTAACAGGCCAAAAAAAAAAACATATAAAACACGTGAGACAATTATACTAAATCAGGGTACACTTTTAAATACATTGTTCATGCTGGATTACAATAATTTTTTCTCTTTCTTTTTCCAATTTTTTTCTCTTATTTGGTACTTTATTTGTATATCGAGTTTCTCATATAAAGGAAAGCATGCCACATTTAAGCTTGTGTAAGACTAGGCCTTCTAACTCCCTTTTTCCATTCAGCAAAAACACATTGCTGAGTCCTGCACTTAAGGCACCACTGATCTTCTGTGAATCCTTGACGAATGAATGAATGGCTCTCTGTCTCTTACATCTTTTTTTTATTAGATCATTTTTATACCCCAAATTAAGAAAAAGATGACTTTTCCATGTACTTTGCAGTTGAGCATGGAATTGGAGAAAGTAAGTTTCTAGCTCTGGCACAAATTCAGAGATGCTGGAAAAATGACCCTACTTCTTTTGTATTTTTCTCTTTCCCAAGGGAGGCATAGTTCAGCAGATAAGTCAGATGGGAGGGCCAGGTTCTAAAGTCCGCCCTGAGTGGAAATCACAGGTAATCAGCTGCCCTTGAAACTCTTAGGGAGGCTACTCAGCCAGTGTGCCCTTTCTTGTTGGAAAGTGACTGTTTTCTTGTTTGTCAACAGTGAAGCAGTTAACTTGAACTTCAGAGTCACCTACTATATATGAAAAATTTGTATTTTAAGCCAAATATGTCACAGTGAGTGGTCTGTAGCCATGGAAAGAGATGGGGCAGAACAAATTCTTTTCTCATGTTGATTCTGGATGTAGCATGTGCTTTTTAAGAGCAAGTTTTTCATTCTTTCTCTCTCACTCTCATAATTGAGCCTACAAATGTTAAATGTCCACTGTCCAACCTGGCCAGTGTAAGAAGATTAAACAAAGTACCAATAAAGATATTCTACAATCAAAGTATATATTAAGGATATTTATTTTATATTGTGGAACATCTTAGATAGAGGTGAGATTGCTGTACATAACGTTTGCATTTCTTGTGGTAGTTAGTAGATATACGTAACACATCCCAGTCCCTTTTAATTATCCCTATTCCTTTTCCCCTCTCCCCTGCCTCCATCTTTTAATCCCCTTTCCTTTTGAGAATGCCCTCTTCTATTTTCTATTATTATCTTTTATTTTGTTCTTTATTAAAATTTTGGGATTCTCATATAAAAAACTATGTGATTTTTAAGCTTGTGTGTCTGATTTATTTCACTTAACATTTTCGTACAAATGACTCAGGTTTATTTTTCTTTGTGGCAGAGTCATCCCGCATGGTGTTTATTCACCACATGTTCTTTATCCATTCATCTTTTCAGGGACATATGTCCCACTTCCAAGATTTAGCTATTATGAAACATATACTGAAAAAAGAGGAAAGGGAGTCAAGAGATGGGTGGAGAGGGGATGGAGAGAGGGAAAAGGAATGAAAAAGGATTGATGTGCTATGTACATGTACCAGTTTCCCACGAGGAATGTAAACATGATGTATTACACACATGCCCTCATAAACTAAAATAAAAAAGATGAGATTGCTAAACTCTGCAAGTCGATACATTCCCTATAGTACCATGGATTTGTTATCCCCTCCGTCTCTTCAATGTGGAGGCTTAGAAAAGAATGGGAAAAAATGAAATTTTGGTATGAGTATGTCTAGGAAAAGGAGAATGAGTTATACAATTATTTGAATACTAAATTTAGAGAAATTTAAATGCAAGAGGTAACTAGCATCCACTGGCCTTCCTATCTCTTAAAAATTCAAAACGCCAAACTAAACAGTCTTGGATTACTCAGACTTACCCTTTAATATTTGCTTCGTGCATCAAAGCCGTCTATATCTACCAATATTCTCATAGGCTGAGCGTTACTCTTTCCATATCTCTATCCCTCTTTCTTCCTTTTCCCTCACCCATCTCTACTCTCAAATCACCATTTCTTCTCAGGTTTGCGCTGCAGGTTTGTAGTGGATACGGATTGTGGCCTTATAGAGGCCTTTGGAAAAATTTATTAGATTTACTAAAATTAATCTGCTCCTACAGACATTATGAAGGAGGATTTTGGATGGAGACACCTAGTTGATTTCCTGGAGCAATACCTTGGGGATTTGCTTTGGCTCCCAGAGGATGGTATTTTAAGTTGTGATATATTTGCTGATCTTGGGGAGATAGTTGGAACCATCGGCATGCACAGGAAGCTTGGGCTCTTGGCCCAGTCAGTTCAGAGTCTAAATATTTGTAAGATGAATACTTGGAAATGCATTTGAACATTTAAAGCATTTTATTTGTTTTCCCAGTAAGTCTCATTGTTCATGGGATCCAATTCTGCAGCAAGACTGTGTCTGCTGGAGACATGAACCTTGTAGACAAGTCCAGGCCCGGGCCCCACCTCAGGTCTTGGCAGGAAGCCAGAAGTGCATGTCTGTTGGCTAATGTCCACACCCTGAAGTGGACTATTATTGCAATCCCTTGCCTTCAACACCTGTGTTTGAAAGTAATGCTGAGTCTGACCCT
Source organism: Fukomys damarensis (assembly GCF_012274545.1). NCBI lineage: Eukaryota > Metazoa > Chordata > Mammalia > Rodentia > Bathyergidae > Fukomys > Fukomys damarensis. The sequence goes on along the minus strand of NW_022900947.1, from coordinate 29,588,277 downwards.
CAGCAACTCTGCTCTAAACCAATTGTGCTGGAAAACCAGGAATAGACCACACACACACACACACACACACACGCACATACACAAACACACCATCTTTTCAAACCAAATGCTACAATAGTTCCCATCTTTTGTCAATGCCAAATCTATGCTATTGTCACCAACTCTTTTAGTCTAACTTGTGTTCTGTGGTCAGTTCTCTCCAGCCTGCCAGGTGACATACCTTTTGGCAGGTATAGGCTACAAACTAATCCAAAGCATCAGATTATGTAAAATATAATTTGGGAGGCACATAGGCTGTGAAAGCAGCCTGTGTGTTTATAGAACTCGGAAGCAATGGGGGAATTTTCCAAATTCTCTCAACTCATAAGATACTTCAGGACTTCAAAATAGGAACTGTTCACCTATCTCAGTCATGTTATTGAGATAACTGCTGAATATCTACCTTGCTGTGCCATCGAGTCAGGAATTCATGCTGTCCTGGTGGCCCGAGAGTGAGCACTGGCTTCATTTCTGAAATGTGAAGTAGGAAGGGCGGGATGGGTGGATGGGTGGGGTGAGTATGGGAGCACACCTGGCTGTGGTAATTGCCGTGGTAAGGTGTCTTAGACAACAATGATAATAACCATCCTGATAGAATTGGGGGTGCAGTAGCAACAGTAAAAATTATATTAAACTGGGCCTCGTGCCCAGACTATCATAGCAGCTTCAAATAAACAAAGTGCAAGAAAAACATTTCGTGAGGAGCTGACTTGCGAACCAGGGAAGCTGGGCAAGGCAGAGAGGTGCTTGCTTCAGGGCACAGTGCTTTGACCTGCTTGAAAAGCTTTGCCCAACTTAATTGAAATGCTCAATCTAATTAAAAATCTAACCATAATCCCACAGGTGGCCTCTTGCTCCACCTCTTTCTATTGTCAACATGCCCAATAGGACACCCTTAGCTGAAAGATTATTGACCCAGAGTGATTTCAGCACACCGGCTTGATTCCCATCCTCTTGAGTTGGAGGCAGATGCTTGTGATTTGTACGGTGGACCACAGGGTCTCCCTTGGCGATGGTGTATGATGGAGATGAGTGCAGGGTGGCCATCTGCTGCTGAAGAGGGTGACAGACAGTCTGTTCCATTGTGGCAGATGACTGCCCCAGTGCTGGCCAGCTGGATTAGAGTGGACAAAGTTGGACAGGCAGGTGATGCCCAACAAGCCTCTGGGGAAATAAATCCAGATCTTCTGCCTTATGCGCTCATATTTACCCCATCTTCTTCATACACACGCATACATTATCACCTCGAGCTGATGTGTTAAAATACAATCTGAAACATGAAGGAGAAGGAAGAAGCCAAGGATTAAAAGTGATTAGTCTTAAGTATAAAATATACCTATAAGTTTCCTAGTAGCCTTGGCAGAAAAAAAAAAAAAAAACCCAAAGCAAAAACTGATGTATCATATGCTTTCCCTTGACTGGGTGTGGGGGAAGCAAATTGGTTTCCTGGAAGAAGTAATAATTTTCTTAACCATTCTAATTTTTTTTTTACTTGATAGCAGAAATTTAATTTCTTAGTATACCTGTGAAAACAGAAGCTTGTCAATTGCTCAGCATACAAGAGGCCCTAAATTTAATACCCAACACAGGAATGGGGGGCACAACGAACAAGCAAAAAAGCCCCCAAAATTTGTTAAATTGCCAACATGCTTGGCCTATGATAGGAAAAGGACCAGAACACAATTGCTCAAAGACTAATGAGAATATGTAGCACTCAGCAGTCCCCTGGGTCTGGCTGACTTTGCCTTACTCTTGAGAACTAATAGGATTGTGATTTTTACCTTTTTATCTTTGCATATATATTTTTTTTCTAGAATTTTCACTATGAACATGTACGGCATTTATCATGGTGATAGGCTTGCTCAGGGACTGCTGGACCTGAGCTCCTGGCCCTTCCTTCCCAAGCTTTGTGTTGTGGGGAGCTGACCCCTGTAGTCCTTAGGCCCCAACATCACTGGCTTCCAGCAGGGTTTGGCCAATGGAAGCAGCAGGAATGGAGTGGTCAGAGCACTTTCCCTTTCTCTCACTGGTGGGTGGTCACCCTGGTAACTGCCATCTCTCTTTCTGTGATTCAGTTTTCACTTGAAACCTGCCATGGTTCCTGCCTCCTCTGGTAACATCGCCCTCTCATCCTTCCAACCTAGGAGTGGCAGCAACTTTCTACTGTTGCTAGTGTCAGGATTGCTTCACCATCCCTGTTCAACTTCTGATCTTCTTTTATCCCATTGCATTATATTTCCTCTGTTTTAAATATTCAGAGTGGTTTTTGTTTTCCTGACACAATGAGACAGAAATTCATTTGAAACAAAGATAAAGGGGACAATGAGGGATGTGATTTGACAAAGCAACTGAAGAAGCAAAAGAGTGCGCATATCCTGGCAGCATACACAAAGTAAAGTCTTGGTGCACAGAAGTAGGGAAGGACTTCTGGTTATCTTAGGGCTTGTTTAGATACTTTGGAAACAGATACTGCAATTTTGCTTTGGCTCATAAGATCCAGAAATGAAGGACGACAAAATGCAAGATATAGGGGAAAACAAAAAACTAAAAAAGCCAAAACGCCCAATAGCATTTAGGGTCATATTGAACTGAGGTGCTGGCTTCTGGTCGATATTGTGGCTGACTCTGCAGCGTCGATCCCTCCTCACCCCTGCTGTGGAAAAACTAGGTTGTGGACTTCATTGGCATTGTCGTTGAGTACAGCATGGCTGTATACCCCAGGCTAAGCCAATCAGCATGCAGCATTCCTCTGGCCACTGGTGCACTACATTTGAAGCCCATGACTTTTCTTTGATGAGTGCAGAAGGAAAAATCCTTTCTCTTTCAAGTAATAAAACTGAAGAATAAAGAGAATAAAGCTGGCACATAAAGGTGGGAAAATCTAAGACAACCAAAATAAAACAGAGCAGAGTTTCAGGTCCAACTGTGCCTGAATACTAGCCCTGGAGTTTCTCTGTTACATGAGCTTATTCAGTCCCTTTCTTGCTTAGTATGATTTAGTTTGGGTTTTCTGTCACTTGCAACAAATGCACAGCAATTTTACAGTTTTGCCTGTGTACCCTTGGGTTACTCCATTAGTCTCTGGTCCTAAGTTTACTCATCTATAAAATGAGAATACTAAGACAATTTACTTTAGAATTTTTTGAGGATCAAATGAGGCAATGAATGAGAAAGTACTTTGTAAATTGTAAGCAGTTACTAGAATCTTGTATCATCACACATATAATTTGTTTTAATTGTTAATGCAGTTTTATCTCTCCTATAGATAAAGCATTTATTTTATCTAGTGTGCAGTTCAGTTTAGTCACACCGACTTCATTGCTGGATTGTGAGTGTTCATCAAGATGAATCAGCAGTAACCATTATTTCACTCTGTATAGCTCTAAATAATTTACTTTTGAAGTCCCAGGTGACTATGAATGCTTGCAAGGGCTCACCTCAAAACCCCCAGAAACAGACTGAGTAACCCTTTGTGTGATCACTCATAACTTGTAAAGTGTGTGGTTTTGTGGCCATCTGGAGTCTCTTGTGAAAGGGAGTGTGTGACATTCCTATAACTGAATGAAAGTTCAGGTTCATCCGGAAGGGACCCTCTGCCCTTGCATCTTTTGGTTGCTGCCTTGAGGTGGTTTGGGGGGCTGAGAATGGCTTAGGCATTAGGTACCAACCCCTCAAAGGGCATCCAGCTAAGAACGTCTGGGGGAAATAATGTTTAGATTTTTAAAACCAGTAACAAAATGTTATTTTATAATAACAAAGTATCAAGGGTAACTAATTTATCCAGACTGATTAGAAAAGATCTAGAAGTACAATGGAAGCATGCTATGTGTTTGTCTTTTGGATGAGGCTAGGACTGCTTTGCTAATTGTGTGTCAGGGCAGAAAGAGGACAATGGGACTAAGAACTCAACCCCCCATCACCAACAGGGCTGGGGCAAGAGCTGCAAGTCCCACTTTGATCTTCCCACCCAGCCCTGTTGATTCTGCCTTCCAACCAGACTTTATCCCTTCCCTTCTCTGTCTATCTGGTCACTGAGCTAGATCAGGTCTCTATCATGTATGACTTTGGCTGGGCTCTCTGCAATTTTAAGCTCTTCATTTTGTCCCCAGTCCACCAGTTTCAACCTGGTATAGGGTCACCCTTTAAAGTCATCCTATTCTGCTCTGTGTCTCCACCCCACCCCAAAGCTTCTCATTGGCTCCCTACAGCTCCTTTTCCTTCTAGACCAAACCAGAGACTTTAAAAAGAGCTCTTTAAGTCAATGATCATTAGAATTTTGTGGTCATAAAATTACCTAAGCTTGTTTAAAATGCAAATCCCTGAGCCGCATTTTCCCAGGGTGGCTAGGGTTGGGAATCGGAAATTTCTAAGAACTTTGTCGAAGTCTGAGTTGGTGGCTCTTGGACCGCCTTTGGAGCAATCTGTGTGATCACCTTGTCATAGTGGTCCATCTCTTTCCCTTCATATCTATGTCTAAGTAGAAAGGCAGAACAAGCTTCAGGGCTGTGTCCAGCTTTGTTTTCCCAGGACCTAGCCTAACTCTGCACATCCTGAGCTCTCCATGTGTTTATTAAATAAATCAATGAGTCACAGCAGACCCCATATCTTGAAGCAATGGCAGGAGCAGTCAGGGACCAGGGACTGAGCACAGGGGTTAGCTGGGCCCACAGAGCAGCAGCTTGGGGTTAGGACAGGTTAGAGATGGAGGGTGCATGGGGAGAGGTCAACCCTGGTCAGGGCACAAGATCAAAGGAGGATGAGGATTCCATTCCGTGGTGGAGGGGAGAGAGGTTAACAGTAGAACCATCAAGAAAGTGGCTCCTGCCCAGGGAAGGAGGAAAGAGGGGACCCAGAAGCTTGAGGATACATTCAACTAGACGGGGAACAGATCACTTATATCTGAGAAGGTTATTGTTCTAGAGAACAGCAGTCTGCAGGTAAGATTTACCTGGAGCAACATTTTCAAAACCAGTGAACAGACTAATGTCAGATTTCCAAGTTCCACCCCAGGGTTACTAAATAAGACTCAGTATATATGTGGAGGGAATTCCAGAAATCTTTACACCAGGAGTTCTGAAATTTTATTATCCGACATTTATGCACAGGTTGCCCTCCTTGTCCATTTATCCTGGTTGGCAACCAGTGCACCATTCTTACTTATAGAGTCACATGTTTTTTAAACTTGAAGATATTTTTAAATTATCATTTTTTTGCTTATCTCTTTCCATCTATCTTTCTTGTCTCTTTATCTAGGACTAATATAAGATGGATGTTGGAAGTTTTGATCATAACTTCTGTGTTCTCAAATTTTTATTCTACAATTTCCTATTGTTTCTTCTTAGTTTCATATTCTGGACTCACTCAGTATACTTTGGTGGTTAACATGCTCCCCTAGTTGTGTCTAGTTTGTTATTTAACACATCTACTGAGATTTTTATTTTTGCGGTTACATTTTTCACTTCTAAGTTATCTAAATGCATGTCATCATAACAGCATTTTCTTGTTTTAGGAATGTGATATATCTTAATTACCTAGAACGTTTAATATACAAGACTTCTGTAAAAATTCTCTTCTGTTTATTCAATTTATTCTGTTTCTACAGCTGTTGCTTTTAAGTTTAGTTTGATTTTTCTTTCATGACATTGGTTTCCCTTATGCGTCTGGTACTTCTGATTGTGCATTTTTTTTTTTAATCTGTTCATGTCTATATGCTATCACAGCCAGCAAATTGTGGCCTATGGGCCAAATCTTGTTGTTATCCATTTTAAAAATAAAGTTTAACTGGAACACAGCCACACTTACCCATTTACATATCTTGTGCGGCTGCTTTCGTGCTGTGAAGGCATAGTGAATAGTCAAAAAAGTCAAAAATATTGAGTCTCTGGACTCTTACAGAAAAAGTTCAAAACTCTGCTCTGGGTGTAACCATCACTATAGAAAGTACAGACATAGGAGAACATGGTAAGCAATATTTGGTTCACTGATACATCCTCCAGAGCAGAGTGGAAGATATTCTATAAGATCAAAGATCTAGTTTCTTCACATAGGCATGCACATAAACAAAAAGATAGATTCATTTGGCTTAAAAGAGATTTGGTGGAAATATCAACCAAAAGCAATGTGTGATCTTTTCTTATATCTTAATTTAAGTATTTAGACAGGTCAATTATAAAGAAAAATTTTGGAAACATGAGGGAAAATTAAATATGAACCTACATTTCTAATTTTTACTAATGTGAAACAAACCACTGTACAATTCAGTGAAGATAAGAGCCATGTTGTTTTGTTCATGTGTTCTGGGGGTCAGGAATGTGGAGAAGGTCTGTGGAATTGTCTTCTTTGTCCCCCAAATATCTGGAGCCTTGTCTGGCTAGACTCATCGGGAGTGCTGATTAGACACCAATATGTGGTCTCTGGATTCGGAGAGAGACCATCATGAGAGGAAATTTCTGAAGACTAAACTTTCCAAAAGGACAAGATGGAAGTCAGGAGACCTTTCTGACTTAGCCCCAGAAGTCAACATCTCCACTCTCACAATCTCTTGTCCCAGCAAGTGACCAAGGCTCATCCACAGTCAAAAGTGGAGGAATTAGATTTTTCCTCTTGATGGGGTAGTGGCGAATTCAGCACTGTAGAAGATGGGCAATGTTGCAATCACCAGTTTTGAAAAATACAATCTGCCACCATGGGCTATTAGATGATGTATATAAATTATTATTACTTAAAGGTATGGGTGTGGTGATAGTTTAAAAATTGCTTCATATGTTATCGAATCACACTGTTTTGATATTATAGAAGAAAATGAAAGGCAGTCGTGGTGGCTGCATGAGACTGACAGAAGAATGCTGATAATTGTTGGAACAGATTTAGGAGTATTGGTTGTTCCACGAGATTCATTTTAATTTGTGTGATATTTTCCTATATTAACAAGGCACTAAAAGAAAAGGCTGGTGTAGCTTGCTTAAAGGCATTCAACTTTCTTTGCACCTCCAGCAGCTGCAATGAGTCAGAATCTTGATGCTAAGTGGTGCTGGTTGATCACCCTGGAGACTCTGGGCTTTCTGTTTCCCCTGGGTGTTGCCAGCTCTCCAGAGGCCTTCTTACTTCTTGCCAGTGCTCCCTGCTCTGGCTGGAGGCAAGTGGCCTCCAGGTCTCCTTCTTGGCACAGATAGGCAGAGGGAGGTACCTAGCAGCATGGCCACCAGGATCAGGTAGCTGTAACTTGCCCATGATGCGTGCGGCTCCCTCCTGGTCTTCGCACCTGTCAGCCTTGTTTTTGGAGCAACAAGGAGCCGCTTCTCCCTCCTAACAATGTCTCCTCTTCAGCCTATTTGAGCATGGCGTTTCTTTGGTCACTTTGGAAAAAAACCTTATGATGAACTGAACCTTACTAAAAAGTCTTTTCTTTCATTTTTAGAAATGTTGGTTGTGTTCACCAGCCATTTGGATTCAGTATTTCCATCTTTTTTCAAGGCCTTCTACACAACAAATGTATAATCAATTTTGATTTTTGTGGGTTAAAAAAAAACTACATTAGAGCATACATATTTACCATGTGGAATCTAGGAAAATAAGATAATATGAAAGTAGGGGAAGAGGACCAGGGAGAGGAAGGCCATAAGGAGGACAGATATGACAGAGACTGTTATATGCATATGGAAGTGTCACACTGAAACTCATTATTTTGTACAATTCATATGAACTAATAAGTATAATAAAAATATATATGTTCAATTTTACTACATACTACTTGTAATATAATGACTCGATTACATATCATATCTTATATGCATGCTTTAATTTGCAATTTCTGGACATTTACATTTGGGGCATTTCCAGATTTTTACTGTGAAGCATATTAGCTGGGGTAAATATCTTTGTTTTGGCATTTAGTCTCACCATTAATTTTATTTCCTTAGAATGAGTTCTAAACTGGGGCATTACAGTAAACGATTATGATCTGTAACATGACCAATGATATATTGCCAGATTTATTTTCAAAGAATTTCTATTCATTTATGGTTTTCTTCCCAACCCCAGCAATATAAGTGTATCCATGTGGGGCAGGGGAGGGCGGCAGGGGACACACTAGTCTTCCCATTAGAATTTTATTAGATAAAAATGCTAAGGCTTAAAAATGATATATGTAACAAGTGAATACACAGTTATTTGGAAAAAAATCAGAAGGAGCAAATAATGAGTTTCTCCTCATCCCCATAGTACCTCTCCTCTCCAAAGGCAAAATATTTAGTACATATCATACTGGGCTTTCAAAAAAATCCTTCTGAATTTATACACATAAATATGTAACTACTGTTGGATTAATTTTTCTGCTTCTTTTTTGTTTATGCATTAGCATTATATAACATTTCTATCCCCGTAATAGTTATTGTTACGAAGTATAGTACATTTATCAGATGTCATATTTTCTCAGTGTCTAAAATTAAGCCAAGGCTGTACCTTTACCAAATAAGAAGACAGAAGCCTTGGGAAGTTCTTACTCCATGCTTATCTCTACTTTCTACCATGTGGAAACGATACAATTCAAGGTTGGATCATTGGTCTTTGCATAGTATATCCGAATCATTTAGAATTTATTGCCTATTTTCCTACTCAAGGTTTTTTGTGTGTCACATTCTTTTTTTTCATTTTGCTGAAATATATTTTCAAGTACTTCTTTCAGGATGGAGCTGCGGATGATAAACCTTGTGAATCCTTTCATGTTCAAAGAAATACTGTTCTTTACCCTTCCATCTGAATGTTGGCTGTGTGTCTTAGCCCATTGTATAATAGCATAACAAAATGGGTGAGGCTGGGAACTTTATACAGGAAAGGCGTTTATTTGGCTAGTGATTTGGGCAACTGGAATGTCTTAACAGGACTGCGCCATCGCCCTGTTGAGGGCCTGCTGTGAAGTGGAAAGGGAACCCAACAAAGGAGCGCATAGGTGAGTGAGGAAGCAGAGAGCAGGGAGGGATCAAACTCTCTACTCAACAGCCTCTCTCACTGCAATTGGTCCACTCTTACCAGACTTGACCATTCTGGAGACACAGCTTTCACCCACGCATAAGAGTGGTGACTCCTGACCTAATTACCGTCCCCTAAATTTCACCTTTAAAAGATTGCTTCTCTCCAACAGTGCCACTTGCGACCTGCCTCCAAGACGAACCTCTTGGAGTCCAACAAAACCCATCATAGCCCTTGGGTATAGAATTTTAGATGGAAAAAGTCTTTTGTCTTAGTTTAAAGATTTGCTCTATTATCTTGTATTATCCAGTGATGCTGATATGAAGGCTATGCCAATCAAATTGCTGGTTTTCTTAGAAAAATACAGATTTTTCTTCTCTGGAATCTTTAAGGCTCTGTTCTCACAGGAGTTGGCTCTGGGAGAGGAAAGGACCTCTTTACATCTCCACTCTAGGACTTCTATTGGCCTCTCCTGTGTGCCAATTCAGAGGCCATGCGCTGTAAATTCTCCAGAAATAACATAGTAAACAGGGGAGACATAGCCTCTGCCTGCATGGAGATTATACTTAAGGGTTGAGACTGAGTTAGACAAAGACTACAAACAAAATAATTAAAGAATATGAGCAGAAAGAGAATGTGTTTTTATGATAGAGAATAATGGATTAGGTATGTAGCTCCTTAAAATGAGTTGATATTTAGAAACATCTATTATTTAAAAACTGTGATTGATAGGCCTTTTTAAGGTGAAGACCTCTGACTTTGGAAATGTTCTTATTCTGTTTTTAAAATGCCAAATTTCTCTATGATGTGACTTTGTTCTGTTCAGACTTATTGGTGGTCTCTTTGAACTGCAACTAAATATCTATTAGAACTTTCCTCTCTACCTTGTGCCTATTGTCAACATTTTTCTTCTTCATGCCACACTCTGGGTGTTTTATTCTTATATATTTTTTGTTTACCAATTCTTTGATGCTTTTTCTAATTTGCTGTCAAAGCTGGCCACAGAATTCTTAACTTTGGCCACAGTCTTTTCAATTGTATAGTATTTATTTCATTGTTTTTTTCAAATCTGTAGTGTCACTTTTATAGATTATAGACATTTTAAAACATTATAAATTTTCTTTTATCACTTTGAACATAGTAAATATAATTGTTTTAAAGTTTGTATCTTTTATCTATTCAAGTGGAAAGTCTCTAAGGGTCTGTTTCTTATTTTTGCTGATTCTCGTCCATTGTTTTTTCTTTCATGTGTCTACTCATTCTTGATTGTGTCCCAGACAGCTGATACTTTAGAGTTGCAGAAATAATTTTGGGCATGGGATGTTATCTCCCTGCTTAGGTGAGTTTTATTTGTTTACACATCAAACTAGTGCACTTAGCTATCTAAAAACTCTGGAAAATAGATGATAGTAGAGTGGATCTTCACAGTATGACTTGGTGGAAATTTTGGAGGCCCCTGGGTAGTGTGAAACTGGGTCTCTGTCTATGTGAGAGCTGGGTTGCCTTTGCACATGGTGTGAAGTACTTGAGTTTCCCAAATCAAGTAAGTCTGGAAATATATTTATCAGAGAACTAGGATAACGCTATTCTTTGATTTTAAATTTTATCTTTTATCCCTGAGACACTGTGAGTAGCAAACTCAGCCTCTCGGCCTTTCTTCCAGATTGGTGAATATCTCCATCATGAAAGCATCCTGAGGGCTGGGCTCACTTCTCTGGATTCATGTGTTCCACAGAGTCCCAGTCCTTAAAGTCTCTCTCTTCTTACATTGAACTAAAAATGAGCTTTTCTCTGATGAAAGATCTGCCTATGAAATGACCTCAAACAAGGGTTCTCAAGCACAACTAACAGAGTTACTTGAGGAACTTTTAAATGGCCCAAACCTGAGATGTGTGGAACTTGGTAGAGCACTTTTTAAGAGGCTGTGACCACATGATTTTAAGGTGTTTTCCAGGTCCTTTATGTCCACGGATCTCTTTCCCAAGATACTTCTTGAGGTTGAGGTGTCCCCTCTCACACAGCTCTGTTCCTACCAACAAAAGAAAGGTCAACTTTTTTTATCCACATAGGTTCTCACTGTGCTGCAGTGCCCCAGGTGCAAAAACCTCTCAGAGCACCAAAGGGAGCCATTTCAAATGTTGACGTAGCTACCACAGAGCTTGGGTCTCACAAAAGAGCTACAAACTTCTGTGTAAGTTAGGTAGTTTCCAATTCTCTTCCATCATAAAACAGAAATCCTGATCACTTGAAGAGTGCTAACAATAACCATGCAATTTTTGGCCTTTAATTCAGAAGGAATTTAAAGAATTGGAAATACTACTTTTAAAAACCTCTTTCCATTCCCATATATTTATACATGCAAACAGTTTCTTAGAATCTGCAGGCCTAACAAAAAGGAAAAAGGAATCCTAGCTTATCAATAAATACTAATCACTTTAATTAATCACTGATAACATTTAATTACATAATTATTTGTTTAAATAAATTGTTTATTTTGACTTCATTATGTATGTAAATTATTTCTTATATTAAACAATTTGCACATAATCAATTACTAGTGACCATAAATACATATTTTTAAAAATTATTCTATCCTTTTTCTTAAGTGATTGCCTGTATAATTTTAATTTTCTTGTTTGGTATTTTCCAAACTGTATAAAATGTTTTAGATAAATTTTGCACCAATAACAATATTTCAATCTAAAAGAAATTACTTTTAACACTTAGACCTTTATTTGCAGGAAAATTTGAAAATTAAAATATCAATTTATATGAATTTTTGTGCATACTATAGGATAATTAATAAAAGGAAAAATATATTTAGATAAAATTTCTACAAGGAACTGAATTGGAAATGTAAGTTCAAAAAGAAACAGAACCGATGTAAAATTTGTCACTGATCAAAAAAAGAAATTTTTGTATTTTTAAACATTATTATTATTATCATTATTATTATTATTGTTACTATTATTTGTTTGGTACTGGGGATTGAACTCTAGGCCTTGTGCTTGCAAGGTAGGCCACCGAACCACTGAGCTAAATCCCCAGCCCTTTTTTAAAAGACATTATTTTATTTTATTTGTTTTAATTTTTGTTTTTTTAATAATGGAGAATAGTATATAATAGCTTGATAGGGCATCTGTAAACCAATAACTATGTTGAAGAGAATATTGTTATCATTTTAAAGTGTCAGTATTATAATATGAGAGAAATTATATTCTTTGTAACAATTTAACTAATGATGACTAAATGCGGATGCCCAGTTAAAAACGTGTAAGGGGTGATTTAGGCGAATGTAGCTGTTTTTGGGAGCATGCAAGCTAAGAAATTCAGAGACTGAAGTGCAGCAGAACTGGGGGGAGGGTCCTGAAGTTTGCAAGTATAACCTTGCTCTGGGCATCCCAGCTTGAGCAGGGACCCTGATGTCATTGGATATTGGCGGGTATGGCAGTGCCTCTGCTTCTTCACTGCTTTTACGTGGACTCTGTACAATCTTGTTGCATCTATTTTTGGGAACTTTATATTTAGTTTTATAAAAAAGACCTTGCTCTATTATAGGTTACTCATAATTAAACCACTTCACACAATCATCACTCATCAGATTTGTTTGAATTTTTCCCCAGGGCATCTGACTCCAGGAAACTGCTCAGCTGGTCTTGTGGATTCTTTCTGCAAATGGCAATTTTAAGGGGTTTAAACAAGATGGCCTCATATCCTATGGATGGCTGAAGTGTGCAAATCCCCTTACTGAGCTAGAAAAGATTGGGTTTGCCCCCTCTTCTGGGAGTGGGTCTCTCCTCTTATAATTTACCCCTTGGCCCCTTTTTAGAGGCTCTGCCACCTGAAATATCCCCGGTTGCCTCCATGTGACATGAATGAGCAGAATTTTCAGTTGGATCAGAGGTGACCACATGAAAGGACGTGGGAGTGGGGACACTAAGAACATGGAGGAAGCTCAGCGCCCAATCAGTAAAGCACTAGGGAACAAATGTTGAAGTGGGAACGGCTGAGTGACTTTCAGGATCATGTGCATTTCATTAATTTTAAATTGCTTGTTACCTTGTAATGTAGCCATGGACATTGCTGTGTGTTGAATGTGGCCCTCAAAGTTCATGTGTTGGAAACAAAACCCAGTGTAGCAATGTTGACAGGTGAGACCTTTAAGAGGTGATTAAATCAAGTGATGCCATGGGATAACCAAGACCCTTGCCAGATGTCAGCACCACACATTTGGACTTAGCCTCCAGAACTATGAGCTAACTAAACTTTTATTCTTTATAAATTACCCAGTCTGTGGTATTATCAGTCTATGGTTTTCTTTTATAGCAGCAGAAAGTGGATGAAGATACCCATTACCTCCAAACTCCAGCAAATTCTGCAGCACACATTTGAGTTAGTGGGACCTCAAGAAGACAGAACTAACTGAGGAGGTGTCATGACATATTTCAGGTGACCGGGATGGAGATGGTGCAAGAAATGAGCTCCACGTGGTGCTTGAGAACTCATTTGAAGGGGGAACTCCTCCTGAGTGTTGAGCTGAACATGCCCCTGAGAATCTGTAAGGATCAAGGAATGCTGCTGTGAGAGAGAGAGAGAGGAAGGGGGAAACCAGCTTTAGAATAACTTTAAATTTCTCTTCTTTTCTGTTTACCTTAAAGGTAACACATAAAGTAAAAAGTTCAAGCCTTATGAAGAGCCTGGGAAAAGGGAAAATGTGCAAATGAATCTTTTTTTTAAATAAATGAGAACATTAAACATTTTATTTTTCATTCAGTATTAGAAAGAAGGATGGTCCTGGACAGTTGGAGGACTTGGGAACAGGAGGCAGAGCTGACACCTGGAGCATTCGTCCCTACATCAGCTAGTTTAGTCCTATTTTATGGAGGAGGAAATGGATGCTCTAGATGTTAATGTGTCTGGGATCGTGCAACTAGGAAGGCAAAGGGCTAGAAGTTGATCCAGATGTGTTCAGCTCCCAAGTCAAAGCTTTCTCTTCTCCTCCTTGCTCACTCCCTTCCTCTGGCATGGGCTGGGTCTGAACCACCTTCGAGCTCCGCTGTGTTCTCTGGGAGGAGAACCACTGCAGCAGGCAGGGCCAGTGGCAAAACATAGGGGGTAGAACAGGGTGTAAAGATGGCTTGAACCTAGGCTGGGGGAGGGAAATGTAACAAGTGACAGGTATTCTAGTCACTGAGTTGCGACATCAGGGCAGGCAGGCAGCAGCAGGGAAGTCCATCAGCACAGAGGCCTGGAGCACTTGCTTGGCATTATGGGACAGGTACCAGGTCTGATGAGAACACTGGGCTGGAGGTGGTTGGGATGTGGGGTGACAGCCTCCCACCTCCTTCTGTACTAGACCCTCTTTACTATGCGGAACACATCCCATGTGCATCAACTATCAGCCAGGGATTGTTCGGGCTCCTCCCTCCTGGCTACTTGAGTGGACTCTGAACCAACGAGCCAATCCAAATGTGCAGCGCTCCTGGCTTCAGTGATCAGGCTCAATATTTCCATGTAACTGAATTAGGGCCATTCAGAATCCTGTCTGTTTTGTTTTTTGTTTTTTACCCTGGCCTCTCGGAAAGTATTTGTACCTTCTACTACGATTGCTGGGATGAGGTTGTTTCTACTGGAGGCCACCTTCTATGCAAAGCTTAGAGGTGAAGAAAGAAGAGAGAAAACAGATCCCTGAAAGTCCAATGAAGCTTTGATCTTACTGTGCTGGACATCACTGCACCCTGGATGTCATAATTAAGTAAGTCAGAGCTTCTTACTATATAAGCTTCATCCAGTGTTGGGTTTGTATCACAGGCAAAGGATGAAGATTCTGTTTCTCCATTCTAGAGAGACTGGAGTGACTAAGCCAAAGGGAGAAAGGTGGATACTCAGCTATGATATCTGGGGCATGTGATCTGACAAGACCAGAAGCACAGAATTGGGCCGATGACATAAAGTACAGTTAGCATGTGGATCAACCATTCCTCTCCTGAACTCATAGAGGACATCACTAGTTGATCACAGCATTCTTTTCTATGGAGTCAGGACAATCCAACTGCTTACAACTTACTAACTTCTCATAGATCCTCAGGGAGCCACTATAATCAATCTGAGGTTGTTTGTGTGTTTCCCATCCTGGATTTAATGACTGAAAAATGAGATACATTTGTCTAGGAACTGGGATTGAGCTGGAAAATGAACTTGAGGGTTAACGCAATTTTACTTGGAATTTCTTCATTGTGGATACTCTGAGTATTTTCTAGTGAATATATTATTATTATTTAAAATAAAATAACATGAGGTCCAGGGATTTAGTTTAGTGGTCCCACTGCCTGCCTTGTGAGCACAAGTTCCTGAGTTCGATCCCTGGTATATATATAAAAAAAGTTTAAATAACATGAACATTGCCAGGCACTGTGGTGCACACCCGTAATCCCACATACCTGGGAGGCTGAAGCAAATGACCTCAGTTTGACTGCAGTCTGGACCATGCAGCAATACTTTGTCTCAAAATAAAAATGTGAAAAGGACTGGGGATGTAGCTCCATGGTAGAGTGATGTCCTGGCATGTGTAAGGCCCAGTGTTCAATGCCTATTACTTGAAAAAAATTGCTATGAATTGGATTATGGTGAAATATTGAACTTACTTATAAATACTCTGCATATAACTATAAATTTGGCTCCTGAGCTTCTGTCCTCCACTAGTGTCTTTGTTTCTTTTGCTCGCTCCACAGTAATGAAATTTGCAGCTGATCTCAAGCACAATTAGTCACTCCTGATTTGGAGATTTTTTCTGTTGGGAGCAGAGACTGCCCAGGAAGTCATGAGGCTCATGCTATGGCATTTCATCTGGCAGTTACAGACTTTTCTCCTGCAGGGAACAATGCATCCCTTTTCTAACCACCTTCATTTCCTGCCTTTATAAGTTTGAAAAATCAGTAATAATGGTGTATGTGGGCTTTCATTTAACCCTTTCTGTGTAAGTTCAAGCATTTCCTATAACCAAGAAGGCATACTTCTTACCCCAGGTGAATCAAGTGGAATTGCTAAGACAATTTGTAATAAAGAGGTTCCTGGGTGTAAGCAGTCAATCAAGATGGACAGGTATTGTTTTAACTTCTACCAGGTTGGGCTCAAACTTGTGATCCTCATGCCTCAGCCTGCTAGCGTGCAGGTATTGATAATACAATTCTGAAAAGGGGTGAAGGCCCTAGGTTAAATCCCTAGAATTGAAAATAAAAAGTTAGCTGACGCATAGATTAAATTTTAAATTTAAGATGAGTTAGGATACATATAAAAGTTACCAATGCTTTAAAACATGAAGATATAGGAAGTGGGGCATGGCAAATCTGCCTGGAGAAATGGGTGGGACTTGTCAAGTGCAAGAACCTAGGGCAGTGCTAGATGATTCTCAGGACCTTGTGTGGAACTTCTTGAGGGCTCCCACTGGGCACAGCAGAAAGGAAACTAGACACCACAGGGAGCCCTCTGTGATGACTTTCACAGGAGCCCACTCTGCATCTTCAAGAGTGCACTTTTATTTTGCTTTTATCATTTCTTTTGTTCAGCCCAAGTTTGCTCTACAGAGTTAATTCTTCCCTTACCCTTTCACCTCATACTCTTTGAATAAACTTTCGGCACCATTTTGGGCTTGTCTTATTCAATTCTTTCTTTGAGGCAAGATGGGCCTGGGATACTTTTAATTGGGTAGCCATTTCTAGAGGAACTACCGAACAACATAATGATATAAAAGCCAGGCATGGTGGTGCATGCTTGTGATCCAGCACTTGGGAGGCGGAGGAAAGAGGATCAAGGCCGGCCTGAACTACAATGAAAGAGCCTGTCTCAAAAAAAGAAAAAGAAAAAGAAATCAGTGATACAACAGAAAACTCACTGGTAGGGTTGGAAGTGCATTTACTTTGGTCAATTACAGTACTGCCCAGAGCATCAATATCAGTTTTAGCCTTTACTGTACCAAGAGCTTTAATAGCATTATTATGTTTAATTCTAGCATAAGTAATATATACTTTTATTCTATCTTATAAATAAAGCAAATGAGATGTGGAAAGATTAACTTTATCAGTCTTACAGGTATTAATCAATTCATACACAGGCTACAAACAGATATGTATGAGTATAGTGATATTTGATAAAATATCACTATAAAGAAGAGGAGGAGCTTACTGAAGGAAAGAGCCAGAGAGAGGAAACTAAACTCTTCTGCGGATCCTAAGATCCCTATGTTTCTGGGCTGATCTCTGGAGTCATCTCATCTCCTGTGTCAGAACCTATACATTTATTAGGATCAGGTATAAGTGACAGAAAAACTCAAACTGACATTGGGTTAGTTTATCCATTTCCCTCGTATTCAAAGTATCTGGAGAGAATCAGTCCTGAGCTGGCAGGACATCTCATCGTATTAGCATCTCAGGCTTCAGTGATAGTATTCCTCTGCCAATGGTACTTCTATTCTCAAAGTCACCTGATAACTCATTCTAGCTGCTGGAACACCAATCATCACATCTTCACAATAGGGAGTTGGAATTCCACACATCACTTCTACTTCATGTCTTTGGCTTGAAGTTAGTCACACATCACACTTAGCTTAAAGGGAGGCTGGGAAATGCAGTCTTAATTTTAGGCATCTGTGCATCTAGCTAAAACTCAGCAAGAAAGGAAAATAAATATGGAAAGGGGGGGAGTAGTAGTAGCTCTGATGAAGTCATTTTCACCTACTTCTCCATAATTTGTGTAAATACCAGAGCTATGTATTTTTACATCCAAGAATATTCACATTATTGTTTTATAAAACCAACTCATAAGTACTTCATTAAGATGTTGCTTATTTGGTCATTTCACAAGACAAATTAGAGCTCTAAATGCGACATGACATTAAACAAAAACTCAACAGCTATAATGTCTACCCCATATGGGTCATTCCTACTTTTAAATACTGACAGAGAAGGGGGTTCTGCCACCAAGGAATATTCTTGCAAGAGAGCCTGCGTACATGTTCTCTTGGTAATTATTTTACTGATCAACCATTTTGACTAGAAGCCAGGAGAAGAAAGCTTTCCTAGCTGTTGATTTCTCTACTTTATACTGTGCCAGAAATCTGAGTTGTAATGTGTATATCTGTGAACATTTATTCCTTCAATAAAAAATCCCAGGTACTGTTCTAGGCATCTCAGTAACACACATACTGTGTTCTTGTTTACTTATCAAAGGTTTTACACATCTGTCATCTGTTTTAACTTTCACTCCTGGGAATATAAATTTACATAATCACAGATGTCACAGAGGCATGATCCAGCACTTTCTTCTTTGACCAGGTACTCATTAAGCTCCCAATATATTCTAGGCACCAGTAGATTTTCAGAATAGAGACCAATAAATATCATCTCTTTCCACTTTCTGAGTTTAGAATCAATTCATGGGAATAGGGCAGATGATGATGACAATATGACCCTTATAACTGATGGAGACTGGGCAGGGCACCTCTTGGATGGGGACAGTGGGCAGCTTCTGAACTCCTGACACATGAGGTGGACAGGCTTCCCAGCCTCAGGCAGCTTGACTACAGGCAGGAACCTTAGGCAGTTTAGGATGCTGTCACAAAATACCATAGACAATGTGACTTAGAAACAACAGAAATGTATTTCTCACAGAGAGGAAAGAAGTATAAGGTCAGTGTGACTGCACTGTTGTGTTGTACTGAGGGCTGTCTTCTAGGGCCCTCTTCTGGGGTACAGACTGCTGACTTCTCATTGTGTCCTTGCAAGGTAGAAAGTGAGTAAGAGAGGTCTTTGGAGTCCCTTATAAAAGGGCACTAATCTCATTCAAGAGATCCACCCTGGTAACCTAGTCATCTCCCTGGGTCCCACCTCTCAATCCCATCACATCAGGGGGCTGGATTTCAGCAGATGAACATTTTGGGGATTGCAGCTGGAACAGATGAGAATGGAGGAGGAAGGACCAGGCGGGGGGCGGGGCAGGGATTGACTGCCTTTCCAGGGCATTCAGGTTAAACCAAGAGGCATACCTCCCATGAAAAGAGACATCATGGATAAGCAACTCCCGGCTAATGGAGAACAGGGATTTGGCCTTTCCCTCTTCCTTCCCCTTCATGCCTGGAGTGTGAAGGTGGGACTCCGAGGAGTGTGGCCATCTGTGATGAGAAGCAGGTGATACAAAGATGGCAAAAGTCCTTCCTGCCAAGAATGTGGCACACAGCTGGAAAGTGCCTGGATCTCTGATGACTTGGCAGAGTGCCTACATGGGGCCTGGACAAACATTCCAAATCCTCAAGTGGTTTGATCCTTGTTGTGTTGCAGAACCTAGGAATAGTGAATTTTGACTATGAGGAGCTATCCCTGATTTTGAAAATATTCCTTTTGATCTCACATGTTCTGATGACAAAGAAAAATCAATGATTTGGGATTTTTTAATACCCTTTAACTTCTTTCTTTTTTCAAATTATATATTAATATAGTTTAAAAACTCAATGGGAGTGGAAGATTCATGGGCTGGATGACTGAGGACAATCGGAAAAAGGAGTCTTGTATCTACTGCTATCTTTTCTTAACATCTGAGCTGGTAGGGTATGCCTAGTACAGAGATTCTCAGCTTTTTCCAGGTACTGTGCATTTTCCTGGAGGCACTGTGAGGGCTGCCTTTGGAAGAAGTAGGTGACTGAGTGGATGGGCTCGACTTTCCTCCCCAGTTTTCAACCAGGACACCTTCACTTTCTTCTGTCTTCTCCACTGAGATGGTAATGTTATGGTTTGTGTCTATAAGTCGCCCCAAAGCCTCATGCAATAGGCCTTTGTCAGAGGTGGCTGAATCTAGAGTGTATGATGCTGGGATTAAGGTTGTGAGATTACTAAATCAGTCTACTGATTGGTTTGGTATTACCCTAATCCTGGTAGTCTGGATAAGATAAAAAGGCCAAAAAGACACTGTTAAGGTCCCTTGTTGCTTGTGTTGCCTTCAATCTGCCATTAACTGCTGCCTGTCTGCCATACCACCCTATCTTAGAGCCAGCTGATTATGAACCAAAACCTCTATAAACTGTAAGTTAAATAAACTTTTCCTCCTTTAACTTTGGGTGTTGGGTGTTTTGTCTCAGCATGAGAAAAGTAACAAAGACAGAGATTTGGTACCAGAAGTGGGTTTGTTCTGTGACAGTACCTGGCCATGTGGCTCAAGAGACCGTGGAACTGGCTTGTGGGAAGGGGGAGAGTTCAGAATGGCTGGAGATGCTGGCTGAAAAAGCAGAGCTGTACTTGATATGACATAGGAGGTTTCTGCAAGGAAGAGCACTGCATTGGCTGTTGGACTTCAGACAATGTGTGTTATACCTTGACAGAAAGTTTGTCTGCATTGTTCTTGGGTCCAGAGAACTTGCCTGAGACTGAGACTAAGGACAGTGAACTAATTAATCTGACAGGAGAAATTTCAAGGGAGTCTAATGTTGAGGTGGTGGCATGGCTGCTCCTGGGGAGTTTTGCCAGATCTCTGCTTAGACTCTAGAGCACAAAGGCCAGCAGAATGATTTAAAATGTTCTGAGCTTGGCCAGAAAAGAAGCTCCAGTAAAGTCGCAGCTTGCAAAGATAGAGCAGAGGAGATCATAATTACTGAGAAGGAACAGGAGAAAAAAAGTGTCCCAAGGACATCACACAAAGCAGAAGGATTCTACCGTTTACAGCCTCAAAACTGAAAAAGAGAAGAATTTTGTTTTGAGAAGGGAGCCCCAGAGCCCCACGTTCCAAAGTGGTAGTGGCCTAGGGAAATTGTTCCTTGGTTTTTGCCTCTACAACTAAGAGAAAGGAAAACCTGGCTACTGCTCCCGCTGGCAGCAAACCATGGCATTATCCATGTGGTGCTGGTTTTAGGCACATGCAGAATGCAGAATTTGAATGCTCAGGAGGGTTTCTACTCAGATTTCAGAAGACCACCTGGGAGGCCAGGCAGTGTGTCCCTTAGAGGGCAGTGTGTGAAGCTGTGAGTGTGAAGTGAAAGGTAGATAAGAGAAGATTGGAGAAGCTAGGAATGTGGATCATTTGAGGAAAACTGCAAGGAGGGAGTAGAACCAGCCCTAGAGAGGAGCCACAGGAGCCACAACTACCAGTAGTGATGTAGGGTGATGCCATCCAAGCCTTTTAGAGTTCACAACTTGCCACAGATTTTGGGGGATGCTGGAAGTGGAACTGTGGGATTTAATGTTTGTCCTGCTGGAATTTGGACTTCAATTGGTCCCATTCATTTGAATCCCCGTTTGTAACTTTTGGAACGGAAATGTCTGTTTTGTGCCATTGAATGTTGGAAATGTTTAACTTTCTTTTCATGTGTACAGGGGTTTGCAGCTATGAGTTTTACTTAAGTCTCGGAAGAGATTTTGAACTTGGAATTTTCAGCAATGCCTAATCTGTTAGGATTTAGGCAACTCTTGAGATGGACTATATGCCTTTTGCATAAAGGGATGTGCATGAGTCTTTGGGGGTCCAGGGGAGGAATGTTATGGTTTATCACTAGATGTCCCCCAAAAGCCCCATGTGGTCATAGGGCTTTTTCAGAGGTGGCTGAATCTAGAGTGTGTGATGCTAGGAGTAAGGGTGTGTGATTACTACACCAATCCACTGACTGGTTTGTCACTGACCTTATCTCAATAGTCTAGATAAGACAAAAGCGGCAGAAAGTCACTTTTAAGGGTTCTTGTTGCTTTTGCTACCTTTATCCTGCCATGCCACCCTGTTTTGGAGCCAGCTGATAATAGACTGAAGCCTGTACAAACTGTGAGCTAAATAAACCTTTCCTCTTTTAAATTTGGGTGTTGGGTATTTTGTTTCGGCAAAGAGAAAGGAAAGTAAGAGTTACTCTTGTGACAACTGATTGAGGATAAAAATGAAGGAGAATGTTCAGGTGGTCAAACTAAGTTTAAAATTACTTGCTTAGGCAAAATTGTTTAAAAACAACTTATCTTTTCTAACAACCTCATTTTATAAACCAGGAAGCTGACACTCAGCCAAGTTCAAATGACTTGATCGAGTGGTAGACTACAAAAGAGTTTCCAGTACCCTCCCTTCCTGTTCCCTCTATATACTTTTTACATGTAACAATTAATGCTCAATTTTCACAGGTAACAAAAAAGAGAATTTCTGCCTAACATTTGAAAAGCCTAATTTTTCTGGATTAACAATCTGGAATAGCTCACCATCTAGCAACTTGACAGCCAGAATGACACAGGGCTCTAAACCCCAAACACAGAGAAAAAAGGACAATACAATTGAAACTTTCAGAAGTAGTTGGCTTAATCAGGGTTCTCATGCTATAAACTCTATTCTCGTCCATGGATTACCATGGATTAACTCACTCTGGCTCCCTCCTGATAATTGCCTATGGGAACAACAAGCCTGAAATCCTGAAATACTCCTAACATTTGCTCTCATTAGTACATCAACAAGCCAATAACTGTAGCCCTTTTGTTTCTAAGGACAACTGCCGTGGGTTCTTGCTGTCTGCCTAATGTTCTCTTTATCACACCTGTGCTTATTCAGTGTTAAAAGTATCTGTTTAAGTTTACTTCACATGATCCAGTGATAAATTTCTTATTTTTTTCCATTTCTCCTTTTATAGTTAAGTAACACCTCACCATTCTAAGGTACCATAAATCTTGTACCTCTTTAGTGCTGTCTCTTATTTATTTATTTATTTATTTATTTAGAGGCAGGGTCTTGCTCTGTAGTTCAGGTTATCCTTGAGCTCACTATACCCAAGGCTGGCCTCAAACTCATGGCAATCCTCCTGCCTCAGCCTCCCAAGTGTTGGGATTATAGCTCTACACCAGCATACCTGGCTTTGCTGTCTCTTATTTTGACCTTGCCCAGCCTGACAGTCTAAATGGCATTGCATCATTCACCATCAAAATGCTGAGAGGGCTGGGGATTTAGCTCAGTGGTGCTACCCCTGCCTGGCAAGCAGAAGTCCCTGAGTTTGATCCCTTTACCAAAAAAAAAAAAGGCTATGGAGAGTGATCTATTCATCTGTGCTAATCCATGGGATGAAGTTTATATTCCCCCTGCAGCCTCTCCTGAGCATCCTCTGTGGAGATGACTGTAACTCATGAGGCTGGGATGTAGGAAAGTTAAAAAAAAAAGTGCCATAACAAGCAGAGGTCACTCAGGAGATTGAAGGCCACCAGCCTTTTCTCCTCCAAATACTGTGCATGCTGATGCCTGCTTCCCCAGCCAGGAGTGGGGAGCTGGGACAGGACTGTGGACTCTGTCCAGACTTGGAAATTTGAACATCCCTGCACTTTTCTGTTTTGTCTGGATTAGAAGGAAATCCCTTAAATCAAAGTGACCCATGTCTTTCTTTCTAAGGGTTATAAAAAAGGATAAGCTGGTTTGGGGGACAGGAGCCCTAAGGCATAATAAGAGAGGTGAAGATATCCCCCCTGCTCTAGGACTTACCAGTAGAAGATCTGGATTCTTGATAGAGCTCTTGCTCCCAAGGGCATGTCATGGAAGGATGAAGGGAAGAGAGATATAAATAGGACTCCTTGAGGATTTTAAGGCCTATCTCACTAAGAACATCACCTAGTAGTAATTTCACTTGCCAGATGTTAAGTCAGGCAAATAAATCAAAGGGAAAAAGCAGACAGGTAACAATTTTTATGGCAGTGTATGTACGTCTTTACATAATACTGTATTTGCCATAACTGCAAAAATGAAAAGCAAGTGGAATTTCAGTGACAGGTGAAACTATAAAATAAGCTAATATATCAGTACAAGAATATATCATGTAGGGCTGGGGATTTAGCTCAGTGGTGCCGCTGCCTGCCTCACAAGCACAAGGACCTGAGTTCAGTCCCTGGTACCCTCCCTCAAAAGAATATATCACACATCCATGGTTGGAAACACAAATAAAGACTCCAGAATTTTGTTGGCCAATACAGTAGCTACTAGCCACAAGTTCCACTTGATTTGACTGGAATGTAATAAGATTTTAGAAATTCAGTCCCTCAGTCACACTAGTCTCACTTCAAGTGTGCAAGAGACTCGTGTGCCTCATAAGTAGTGTCGGTGTGCATAATGTGCATTTTCATTACCAAGAAAAACTCTGTTGACTCTTGTGCCCTAGAAAGCTGAGAAAGTGTTGCATGACTGCTCCAATGACACAAGAAATGGCACATGTACAGATTACACCATTGAAAACGTGATCCATATGCATAGATAAGGATCAGCCAAGACCAGGAAGCATTAAAGTTATTTCCATCAGGGCATTCCAGCCACCAGGTGGATTTCCAAGTCATATTTTAGAGGGGTCGAGGGCCCAGTGACTAATAGGTACAATTTTGGAAAATTGTTCAGGAATCCATTATACCTGCTGTTGCTGGGGTGGACATAGAGAAGTCATAGAAGGGGTATCAGAAAATGGAAGAGTAAGGTTCTTGTGTTGTTTTGCAACTGAATAGCTCTGTGAACTGGTTGATGTCATACCCAATCTCCTGGCATCTTTTGTCCAATGATGTCTAAGGTCCTTTCCATCTTAAGGAAATTGTGTTTGTTTCGGTGTGCACATGCGTGTGTGTACGTGTGCGCGCGTGTGTGCATGCAAGCATGTGTGTGTGTTACTGGGTATTGAACCTGGGCCTTCACACTGAGCTAGATCCCAGGCCACCTTTTATTTTTAATTCTTTTTTTTTAATTTTTAAAAAATTTTTTATTTTATTTTTAATTCTGAGACAAGGTCTTGCTAAACTGCCCATACTGGACTCAAATGTGCGATCCTCCTGTTTTCAAGTGAATGAAGGAGCAGGGGAGTGGACAACCATCAGACTCCACTGGTGGATCTCAGAGATGAAAGAGAAGTGAAAGCGTTCCCAAGAACGGAGAAGCTGGACAGAGGAGTTTGTATTCTAGACACTCAACATGAAGAAAATTACATCTGTTTTTATTACACGTTAGAGATAAATTTGAGCAGTGTCTAAGTGAAACTGCAAACACAGCTGAGAGTATCTCAGCTCTGCCTTGTTCCTCAGAAACTCCACCTCCTCTTTTCCCTGCAGGCTCTCCAGTTACAAGTGTTCACTAAACACCATCCCTTTGGCTTGCTAATGATGCTCTGGAGAAGGGCTGCCTACCATTTGTTCAACTGTTTCTCAGATGTCAGATCATAAAATCATACTTCTTGAAAATCACTTATTCTGGAACATTTCCTCTCGGAATTGATTTCACAGTTATTGTATTTTATCTGAATCATTTCACATTTCTTTTTAACGTTTTCAGATAGGTAGCATTCATGCCATTTCCTTCCCTGTATACCGTTTTATTAAACATTGGAGAAATACTTCCATTAAATAGTCAATAGTATCATTCATCTTTATGGCTTATGATGCAGAATAACTACACATTCACTTGCCTTTGGTATGTATTATGGTGGACTTTCCTGTTTATACTTCTACTACATATGTAAATAAGCTACTTGAATCTGCACCTGTAAACCCCTTTATTTGTACAAAAAATACATATGAGTTGGAGTGTATGTAACCTATACATTCATTGTATAATGAGCCACTTACTATGCAACATGTCCTGTGGGAGGGCAGAGCTGAAAACTCATAGTCCTCTCTGTTAAAGGTATTATGATCAAATGGACATATACTTTGATCATTTCTGGATAGCTCCCAAATTAGAAAAAATAGGGGTTTCAAAAGTTGATCTTAGCAGGGAATGGTAGTGCATGCGCCAGCACTTGAGAGGTTCGAGGAGGAGGATTCGAGGCCAGCCTGGGCTACATAGTGAGTTCAAGACCAGCGTGAACTACATAGTGAGATCCTGCCTCAGAAAAACAAAACAAAACAAAAAGTACATTTTAAAACAAATAGCACAGAACTCAAATCTTTTATTCCTTTTTTTTTTTTTTTTTTTTTTTGTACCTGGGATTGAACTCGGGTCCTTGTGCTTGCAAGGCAGGCCACCGAACCGCTGAGCTAAATCCCTGGCCCTCAAATCTTTTATACCTTATAGAAATTATATATATTTGATATGAATGAAGTCCCCCCCATGAATAAATGTATTATATAGCTGGGACAAAACTCTATTTAGTATAATCTAATTAAATTTAACCAAAATATTGATGGGATCTTGTCAGTTTTATGATGCTGTAGCATAATAGACTGAGTGGTGTAAGAAGAAATGAAATTTATTTCTCACAGTCCTGGCAGTTGAAAGTCCAAGGCTGATGTGCCGTGGCTGGTGAGGGTCTTCCTTCTGTGTCACAGTGTGGCAGAGGGTATCACACAGCAAGCGCGAGGGATCTTACAAGTTCGGGTCTCTTCCTCTTCCTTTCTTCCATGCCACAGGTCCTGGCATGGGATCCTCACCCTCATGACCTCATCTAACCCTAGTCAACTGCTGATATTGTCAACATAGGAATTTGGGAATTAAATTCACAGTAGGTACAGAACAGGTCTGAGAGTCTTCATAGAAGACATGATTGCCTTTGCATGAGGTGTGTACATGGGCACTATCGCTGAGGGCCAAACCACTGAGGAGCGCTAGTAGAGGAAGAGGAAAGCTCTCCTGCTGTCCTGTCTGCTGGTCAGGAAATGGAATGCATCAGCTGTAGCGTGGTCAGGCCTAGGGCCCAGACTGAAGGCTGAAGGGTTTGTCCAACCTTCCTGTTTTTTCTTTACCTTTCATCAGAAACCAGGAAGGGTAGCTTGGTTTTCTTCCACTGATGACACTCTTGATTTCTTTAATGGCTCATTGTGCAGCTGGGATCAGGCCAAGAAACCCATTAAGAGTTTCTCACTGCCTTTAGAATAAAAGCTAACCTCCTTTGTGGCTGGTCCTCATTTTCTCCATCTTCCCTTCATCCACCCCCACCCGGTTCTTTTTTCTCTGTCTGTGTTACTTCTGTGGTTCCCCAGGCATATCACACTTGTGCCTTTCAAATGAAAGAATGGAGTCCTCTTTTTCTTTCTTTCTTCTTTTTTTTATAAGAATCTTGCTGAGCGACCATTGCCATCTCTAGCAGGGGGCAATGGCTGTCTTTACCATTTTTGACGTTGTGGAGAAGGCAGCTTATTTCAGGGAGGCAACTGCAGATGGATTCCAACATGACACAGTCTGGAGTCTCTATACTGTTTCAGAAGCTGATTTTTCTTCTTACTCCTATGCACCATGAGGGATTCATCCAGATCTAACTATCTGGATCAGTTCCTATATGGTTTCTGCTCCATACCTCGGCTTGCTTATCTATAAAGCAGCAGGCTTCACATCACCTACCTCCTGTATTTCTAGGCCCCACGTTTCCACCAAAGGATATCTTTTCCGTTTCTAGGACTGTGGAACCCACATCCTCATCCCCACTTGCTATTTCATGACCCGGCCAGTTTTTCT
The DNA here is from genome assembly GCF_012274545.1 of Fukomys damarensis. Taxonomy (NCBI): domain Eukaryota; kingdom Metazoa; phylum Chordata; class Mammalia; order Rodentia; family Bathyergidae; genus Fukomys; species Fukomys damarensis. Next base: position 29,560,866 of record NW_022900947.1, on the reverse strand, counting down.
TGCTATTGCCTTTGTCCCTGGGTTCTACTGCATCCTCTTTCCCAGTTCTCCATCCTTTCTGGATTTCATCACAGAATGGCTACTCATCCTTCAGGAAGTTACATTTTACCTCCAACGCTGTGTCCTCCTGTGCCACATTCCACACCACTGTGCTCTCACAGTGTGTTTTCACAACCTATTTACACACTGTACTATTGTGTTCATTTTTCTTTTTCGTCTGTCAGGGGTCCCCTAGTTCTCTGAGGGGCTGGACTCCCCTTTCAACTTCTAGGACAGTTGATGGAACATGGTCAGTGTTCAATTAATGTATTTAGGATCTGTGCCAGATGCTGGGCTGGTGCTGCCCAGATTCACAGAGTAACCAGCTGCAAGGCCTGGTCTCCAGAAGCTCAGTCTACGAGGGGAGCCAGACCACGAACAGAACATTAAACAGTGAAATGATATCGATAACCTTTGCCCACCCCCTACATAAGCATAAACCCCTGCTTTTATGGAAGTGGAAATGTCAAGCTGATATCAGAAATTTTTAAATTAACCACATCCTTTTACATACATGATCTTGAGTCTTCGTAGAATTCAACATAATTGCCCTCTTTTCAGATTACAAAACTGAGGCTTAGAGAAGTCAAGCAACTTTCTGGAAGTCACGCATTGGGCAGGAGTGTCTTGGAATCAGTGCCATTCAGCTCACCGTCCTAACCCTATCATATACTTTTCACCTTCCAGAAGGCATGGTACTTAGGAAGTCAATTCTGAGGCTCCCCGAGGCACCTTTAAAATGACCTCTAAAGAGATGGTTAGCCTTGATATAGTCAAGTCATGGGTGTGTTTTTTGGATTCTTTGATTCATTAAAAATTAGACCACCAGAGAGGGCATGTGTCACAATAGGAGTAGGAAGCTGCATCCTCCATTGGGGAACTGGTTAGGAGGGAGGTCAGATAAGATATGCAGCCCATGGAACTATGGAAAATGACCTGGGGTTCTGCAGAGGCCAGGCTGGGGAAGGAGGCCAGTGACCCAAGGCATGAGGTCAAAGGGCAGTGCACACTCTGGCCACATCTACTCTAGCACTGGTACTAACTGGCACTGGGAAGGGTAACCCAGCAATTGGGTGTCAGACAGGATACAGAGGTGCAGGACACAGTGGTGTGGAGCATAGCAATAAGGCACCAGCTGTAAGCAGTACAGCCCAGGCAGAGGGGAACCTCCTCCCACACCCACCAGGAGGAAGAGGTAGCAGGGGCAGACAAAGCCTCCATCCTAGGAGGAGAAAGAGAGAGTGGGACATGGGTCCGGATTATTGGCAGGTTGTGATGCACAAGAAGGGCCAGACCATTCACTGAGCGCCCACCCTGCGCCACATGATTTTCAGTGTGTGAGCTCCAATCTTCCAACAGTCCCGGAGGAGGAATTTGCACCCACGGCTTACAGAGGTCACAGTTTTCTAGAGGTCCAGAGCCAATCAGAAGCTATGATCGAGGCTGAGTTGGAACACAGACTCGCCCGATTCTCCTCCCCACTATAGAGTGGGCAGGAGCTCTTCAAGGGCCCCAGGACCCCTGGGGAACACACCTCCAGCTCTGTGGACTTTATGAGTGCATTGTGAAGTTCCACCCATCCTGGTACATCCCAGGCCACTAACCTTGTGTCCCCTGCACAGACAAGCATGTGGGTGGGGTTCAAAGAGACTGCCATGGTGGGCCAGGTCAGGGAAATGAGGAAGGCCTGGTAGGAAGTGTGGTAACTTGCAATTTAGTGGAAGAGTAAATTACTCAGAATACCACACACCCCAACCATTCTGAAATGAGTTTACTGTAATTCCAGATAAAAACAAGACTTTCAGAGCAGATACTTAGAGACTTGAGTCAGGGTTGGTTTACTTTTTTTTCTGCAGTTTCAGTATAATTCAGCACTTTCACTTTGTGAAGATGGGCCTGACCTTTCTGTGGTCTGGAGATCGCTGACTCAACATCTGGTAACCAGTGGTGCACTCATGACCCGAAGCAAGCCTGGCGGCTCTCAAGGCTTTCAGTGTCCTTGCTGCCATCTCTGAAAACCCAGCCCATACCAGCACTGGGGGGGTCCCTTGTTGGAAAAGAGGTCTGGGTGGGTATCCATGAATTTGAATCTTTCTACAAAGGATTTTTCCTACATGGGTAGGATAGAGTGATAATTTAGGTCTTTCCTCTGTTTTACACGAGTGCAGACGGTGACTGAAGATGAAAAAAGAAAAGAGGAAGAGAGGAAAAAAGAGGAAAGAGGATAAATAAGAGGGGTAGCCAACAAGGAAGCCTTGCTTTACTTCCTTGGATATAGTTTGCTTCTTTTCAAAGCTCAGAATTGAAGTTCTGGAAAAGGAAAAGCTCTTCCAAATGCCTGTGTATAGGATTTTTATCTGACTTCATTTTATGGTTCCTTTGGAAACCTGTGAACTGTGACCATGATTATTCCTTCCTATAATCAAACTGTGACCATGATTTATTCCTTCTGTGAAAAACATAGATAGAAGTTTACCCTCTTCTCCAAAACTAAAGGTAAAAGCCACCCCACCTCCGAGCCCCAAAGTGACATGTTGACACACTTATCACAGATCAAATCTGCTGTGTGGACCAGTAAGCATGGCCAGTAAGTCAGGTGTAACCGAATCAGATCTTCAGCTCTGACTCCCAATGGTGGCAACAAGGATGTGCTGACATGGGAAAAATGACAAGCATGGTGTACTGCACTCCTCCTTTCAGAAGTTGGAGAGCATTGCTGGGTCAGAGGCTGGGAAAAGCAGAATCTGGAATCAGTGATGATTCAGGGGTCTTGAGGAACAGGCTCAGGGGTAGTCAGATGGGGTCATACTTTAGAATCTCATAAGGTATCAGGGCACTCCTGGTGGATTCTCTGCTTTTTCCTTGGATGTTGAATTCTGGCATAGATTAACATGAAGTTCTCAGAAATTGCACATATCTGGCTGGTGGGACTCAATCTTCAAATAACAGCCTCTGCTCTTGGTCTTAATTTTGGACTCTCCGTGAATATGCCTAGCACAAGGAACCTAGAGAAAGCATGCAGTGGTGCATAAAATACAGCCAGCATTTTGCCCAGTGCAAAACTATCTACAAGAGCCTAGCTGTTCTTAGAGATAATAGAATAATAGGAAGGGAATAGAATAATAGGAAGGGTATAGAGTGGGATTATAGAGAATTTTGATTTTCTTAATTTTGAAATAGGCTTGAATTTACTCCCCAACCATAAGATTAAAAATATCACATCAAATAAACTATTGACTTAAGCCTTTGCATTTAATAATTGAAAATCTTATCGAATTTACACTTTGGGGAGACCAGCCTTTCCTGTGAGGATCATGAAATGACCCTGGGGGCTTATGTGATGCATCAAAATAGAGGGCGAGGCCATTTCTGCATCAGCAGTGGTCACAGTCATTCTCACTGCTGGTCCCTGGCTACCTTTGAGACACCAAACTCCACAGCACCTCCATTCACAGAAACCTTCTTTACCATCTGCAGGCTTTATCACAGACATCTTCTGGGGTCTGAGGCTGTGGCTCACAGGATCTAACTATCATGGCATGCCAGTGTCTGGGTGCCAAGCTCAAGGGCAGCCTGCTCAAGGCTGCTGGGAAACTCCAGGTCTCCATCCCCTCTGTGATATTGGGAAATCAGATTTTAGAGTCTTTGTCTTTCTACTTCAAAGCCTCAACTCTTCTATCCTTCTCACAGTTCTCCAGTTTAATCCCTCCTTTTTCGTTGCTGTATGGGTTTGTAAGGTCTGCCACAACAAAACACTGCAAATCAATGGCTTCAACTGAAATCTATCACCTCATAGTTCCACGTCTAGAAGTCTGTGATCAAGATGTTGTAGGCTGGGGGGAGGGGATGGTGGCAAGGCTTCTTTTGGAGGCTGAGAGGGGAAGATGAATTACAGGCCACTCTCCTTGGCTTACAGATGGCCATCATCTCCCTGTATCTCTTCACATCATCTTCCCTCTGTGCATGTTGGCTCTGTGCCCAAATTTCTTCTTTCTGAAAGGACACTAGTCACACCGACCTAGGGTCCACCTAATGACCTCACTTTAACTTGCTTACTTCTGTTAAGGACCTGATCTCCATATCTGGTTGCAGTTGGAGGTACTAGGGGTTAAGTCTTCAACATATGCATTTTAGGGATAAACAGCCCACCCATAGCAGAACCTAAACACAAGTTGGGGAGGGGGCCAGCAAGAGTTTAGACTTTAAGAAAAAAAACTGTGGTAGAGTTTGAACCAAGGACTTGTGCACGCTAAGTATGTGCTTTGCACTCAGTTACACCCTCAGCCCATAAACTTTATTTTTTAAGCTGACATTAGATTCATATGAAAATTGAGAAGATGGAGTTCCCATATACCCTATTACCCATTTGTTCCCCTTATTGTTAATATCTTATGGTACATTTGTTACAATTATGAACAGGGTTGAGATGTGGTTATTAACCGAAGTCCATAGTTAGTTCTTAGTCCCCATTCTTAGTCTCTCCCCAGTGTTCTCTTTCCCCTCCATGATTCCATCCAGGGTCTCATGTTGCATTTACTTGCCACAGCTCCATAGGCTCTTACTGGTTGTAACTTTCTTTGATTTTGGATGACTTTGACAGTTTTGAAGAGTGTTATGATTTAGCTTTGGGGCGTCTCCAAAAGATTCATGTGCTTGGAAGGTGATTGGACTACGGGGCACCATACTCTTTACTGGTTTAGTCTAGCAGCTGAGTGTGCTCTTAGGCAGGGTTTTGTTAGAGGCAGTTCATTGTGGGCATGACCTGGAAGGGCCTGTCTGCTTTGTAGGTCCTACCTTTGATCTCTGCTTCCTGGCTCCTATCATGTGAGCACCTTTTCTCTGCTATGACTTCTGCCATGCTATTTTTGCCTTGGAGCTGAAAATATGTACCGAAATACACTTCTCCTCCTTTAGGTTGTGGGTGTTGGGTATTTGTCGCAGTGACAAGACAGTGACTAAGACAGAGAGTATTTTGTAGGATGCCCCTCAAATAGAATTTGTTAGCTGTTTTCCCCATTACTAGGCTAGGGTTATATATTTTAGGAGGCAGATCACAGAGATGAATTGTCATTCCCATTACACTATATTGCAGGTAACTACTATCCATATGATTTATCACTGTTGATGTTGGCCTTGTTCACCTGGCTGAAGTAGTGTTTGCTGGGTTTCTTGAATGTAAATTATTCTCTTTCTTTTCTATAATACTCTTTGGAAGAAAGTCACTACGTGCAACTTGTACCGTAGAAGTAGAGATTTATCTTCTCTTCCTTGAGGGTGGAATATCCACACAAGTTACTTAAAATTCTTCAGCATGGAGATTTGTCTGTTTTGCCATTTATTAATTTATCCAACCATTTATTAATACCACATTACTATAGGCTCATTGATATTTATTTTCCTCTTTGGGCTCTAATTCAGTATTAAAGTACATAATTTTGGTTCTTTAATTGCCCCAGTTTTGATTGGTAGGAGTGCTTTAAGTCAACTTCTGACACCCCACTAGCAATGTAGGGTTTTTATTTCTTTTTTTATTTGAAGTACTTCCTTATTTTTTGGAGTATAAGATGATATGTTCTCATATATCAGTATTGACTCTGAGCCCAGTTTTCACATGTGAACGTCTAAATTGTCCCTGATATCCACTACTCCAACTTTTGTCTTTGCTCTAGAAATTAGACCCTCATCCTTATTTCATTCCTTATGTCTAGTAGTATCCCTCGCTAATTGCTGATGGTGACCGCAGCTCTGCCTTGATCCTTCCAATGGTGCCTCCTCCCTATTCCCCATTTCTGTGTTGTCTTCCTTTCCTAGCCTCTCACCTTCCCCAAGCCCAGCTACTGTCTCTGTGAAAAAGCTCTTCAACCTCCTTAAACTATGTTTTTCTATCACATATTTCTCACTATGATCTGTGAAAAAAAAAACCAACCTGCTAAATTCAAATCATGTGATCTCCATCTCTTTTAGATTCTTAATTCCTACTAACATATTATAGACCTGTCCTTGGTAAAGAAAACAGTCTGGCTTTAGAAACTTGACCATGAAATCTGTTTTGGTACTGTAGGCACTGTTCTCTGTGTTGCACATTGCTGCTTTGGGAAATGCTGCCCTTACTGCTGAAAGGCAGTGTAGCCCAGTGTTTAAGCTCGTCTTCATCTACAAAATCAGATTGATCATACTCTGTTGTTTTATAAGGATAAAATGAGATAATTAAAGCAAGGTTTTTGCATTTCTTATGTGATATCATAATATCTCAAAAGCGACATTTATTATTATATTTTCTTATGTTCATTTGGATCACTTCCAGTTCTGTGGTGTACATTGTCTTCAAGATACACATTTTTCCTTCCTCCCCCTTCCTTCCTTCCTTCCTTCCTTCCTTCCTTCCTTCCTGCCTGCCTGCTTGCCTTCTTCCCTCTTCCCTCCTACACTGCAAATTGAACCCAGGGTTTTGGATGTATATCTCTAGCCCTATTAAATCTTTGTTTTATTTTGTTTTAAGACAAGTTCTCCCTAAGTTGCTCAGTTGCCCAAGCTGGGGTCAAATTTTCAATTATCCTGTTTCAGGCTCCCAGAGTACTGGAATTACAAGCATGTTCCACCATGCCTGGTTCAAGATATTCTTTCTTGGCAATAACTAATACTCCAAGACCTACCATCGTGTATAAACATTTTAGATAACTTCCTTATAATTAATGATCTTACATGTATATATATGAAAGCTTCTTTGCTATACTTTTGCCTGTCTCTAGAGGTTTGTCTGTGTTTCAGGAGGTTTCCCTGCCCTTCATTTAGTCACTTAAATAATGCTCCATTAAAATAAAATCTGCATGATGTTTGGGGGAAAAATCATCTTGAATCTCCCCCACAAAACAGATGGGAACTGATTCAGAATAAGACAGATAGTCTCTAGAGGTACAAATAGTGCCCTTTCTTTTAGTAGAGCAAAAGAGATTTCTTACTTTGTGTCTATGCCAAATTCTGAAACAAAATTAAAGTACTCCTTGTTTATTTGTTTTCCTATACTATCATCAAAAACTTTCTCTTATCTCTGTGCCTTCTGAATGCAGCCTCCTTTCTCCATCTGGATATTGTAGCCCAAACAAACAAACCTAAAACAATAAATTAAGGAATCTATTTTATTTCTTAATTAGAAAGTAACACATCAATGTATTCTCTTACAGATAAAGTTTAAGACTTCATTTGCTATCAACCCAATCAATTTCAAGGTGCTTATCAGTTTGCATTTACAAATTTACACGCACACACACACACACACACATCCATGACACTGTGTTGTGTTTGCTTTTGTATAATATTCATACCTTTTTATTTCTAAATCTATAGTCTGTAATTATAAAACAACATTCATATTGATTTAAGTGAGTCACACATCAACTATTATTACTCGCAGTCATAACTTCAGTAAAAAACACTCCAACTGTTAATAATTAATACCATTATAATCTTTTGCAGTTTTCTCTGATCAGGTTGCCTTGGTGGTTCTTAAAATTTGTTGCAGTTTAGCTTTACCTGGGAAGGCTTTAAAATGCTTGTGTACAAGTTTAATCCTAGGCTGATGAAATCAGAATCTTGGGGGAAGGGAACACCCAGACATTAATACTTCTAAAAATGGTCAAGTGCTTCCAACCTATTGGCAAGTTTGAGAACTGGAGGTTTAAGAGTTGTTTGAATACTGTCTCTTTAAGCTCTTTGACTCCCAGAGACTTCTTATTCAAACCGACAGATAGATAAATTTTGAATTTGTCACATATAGGGTGCTTAGGGATAAGCCTTTGTCAGGGGAATCTTTTCTTCATTTACAGCCACCAAGGAGAAAAAGAATCAGGAAATAGCTTTTTATTGTAATCTCTTTCCTGATATAAATTTTATAGCAGCTTCCTTCTGAGCTGTCAATGAAACTTTATGAACAATTGCGATCCTCGTGGAGGCTTTAATTTTTTTTAATTTAGAAATTTACTTTTAAAATTGACAAGATACATTATGTACATGTACCAAGTCCCCATGACGAATGCAATAATTATGTATTGAAAACATGCACTAATAAAAGATTTTAAAAATAAAAGTAACTTATAAAAGAGATTTATTTTCCAGGACTAGAACTATTGTGTAGATGTGCATTGATGACAAAGACAGCAATTACAAAGAGCACTAACATGGAATTACAGATGCTCAGCACATATAGGAAATTATATATAACATTGTGGGGGTAGAACAGTGAAGAACAAAAGCAAAGGCTTGCCTTTAGACCAATTTATGTTCAAATACTGGTTTCACCACTTGATCTATAACTTTGGTCAAATAGCTATATCTTTTTGAGGTTGTTTCTTCACCTGTATAGAGAATACAGTATTGCCTACCTACCTCATATAAAATGCTTAAAGGATTGCTGAAAGATAGGAAAAAAAAAAAGAATTAACAGATGTTGGTTGGCACATAATCTTCCCCAAAGTTTCCATAGTACCAGTACTTTTCAAGAGTCCAAGTCCAAGTTCCTTTGAGTATCAAGGCAAACTCTTAACTGTGAACTTCTGTAAAAAGCAAAAAACAAGTTACATAATTCCCAGGTACAATGGTACAAGGTAAGCATTCCCATTCCAAAAGGAGGAATAGGGAAATGGAAAAGAATTGAGCTAAAGCAAGTTCAAAGCCCAACAAGGCAACATGAAGTCCTATAGCTTCATGTCCAGCACCTGTGGCAGACTGTAGTGAGAGGGGCTTAGGCAGCCGTACCTCTATGGCCTTGTCATTTGCAGCCCACATGGCTTCTTTCCTGAGCTGTCTGTGTTTATTGCCTGTAGTTTTCCTTAGCAGACCTTCCATATTCTTTGTATCTCCAACTTCCTGGGGTCTCCATTGCAGCTTTGGCTTCATTCTTACAGATTCAAGCACTGTCCTCTTGTGGGCTCCTGGCAGGGATTATGACCTTGTTACACATTTTTTTGCTTGGCCTCTAAGGCCTTTGAAATATGAGTGGAAGCCTCCCTGATCCACAACTCTTACATTCTGCATGCCTGTAAAACGAGGATAATGTAGGTGTTGCTAAGGTCTTCTTTCAGTAAGAGCAGTATCCAGGCTCTCTTGGACCATGGCTGCAATGGTTGTTGAATGTGTGGATGACTGAGCACTATACAGTGAATTCTGGGGTACTCGGAGTTCCTTTTCTCAAGTAGGGAGCTCAGGGACTTTCTTCTTAAATGAAAAGTTTATAATTTTGCAACCATTAAACTGCAGCGGGCCTTTCTGATATTTGAGATACCCTCATGCATCTTTCTTCTTATCCCTATATGAAGTGCTTGGTTTCTTTTTAATGATGCTAATGTCTCCAACAGCTACATCTCTTTTATTCCCAGCATTATTCATAGTTACTTTTGGATCAAAAAACTAAAACTTTTTCAAAATTTTCTGCTCTGCTTTTCATTACCATTTCTCACTATAAATATGGCAAAAAGCAGCCAGCAGTACTCATGCCACAGGCCGGGTGTTGGGCTGTCTTGAAATTTCCTCCACCAAATGAATTAGTCCACTTCATTTAATCTCAGTCTCCTGCAAAGTCTCAGAACATGGGCAAGAAGTAGACATTTTTTTTCTAGAATGTATCACACATGGTCTCCAACTGCCAGTAGAGTCCTTGTTCCTAACTGAAACTTTCTGAGTTTGGACTTTATTGGCCACATATCTATCAGTGTTTTGATCTTCTGAGTTCCCACACAGCATCTTCCATTCATCTCTACTTATAGCCTTCTACTGTCTTCAAATTCATATCTACAAACCTTTCCAAACTCTTCCAGCAAACCTGTTCAAAAGGGTTTTACACTACATGGTCAGATACAGTTAGAGCAATTATCCCTTTTCTCCATTACCAAATTTCTGTTTCCATTGCTAAGACTAATATCCAACACCCACAACTTAAAGGAGAAGAGATTTAATTTAGTTCATGGTGTCAGGGGATTCAATACATGGACATCAGGTTCCAGGCATAGTACCCAAATCATATTTCCTTGACCCAACCAGATGCATCTGAAAGTGTGTTTCAACAACCCCTTAGGTGGCTCCCAAGCCAGTCAAGTTGACACAGTCAAGCTTACCTGTTATAGTCACAAAACTAGTAGGTATTATAATTGATCTTAAGACTGAGTCTTTAGTTGTTTAGAGCATGGGCTTTGGAGTCAGGCAAATCTGTATTTGTATCTTGACTGTCCTACTGTGTGCTCTGGGACAAATGTCTATGAACTGCTATTTCCTTCCTTGTAAAATGGAACTAATAATAATATCCACTTCAGAGAGTTGTGAAGATAAATGAGAAATTAACTTTGCATGTGCTTTACATATAGTAAATGCTTGGCAAATATATATCACCATCACTGTATTGCTTTCCTGTCACTGGGAAAAATACTTGACACCTGCATCTTAACAACAACAACAAAAAGATTTATTTGGCAAACAGTTTCAAAAGGTTTACAAAGTTGGCTGGTTCCACAGAAGAAATAACATTCTAGAAGGAATGTAAGAAAGCGTCTCAAACTATGGCAGTCAGGATATAGAAAGAATGAGGATCTGGGAATAAGAATATATCTTTTCATGTCGCGCCTTCAGTGGCTTACTTCTTCCAGCCAGGACCCATCTCCTACTAGCACATTCAGCCTTGAACTCATCCATGGACTGATTCAGTAGTGATTATAGCAACTCTGTGATCTACTCTCCTTCCAAAGCTTTGTCTCTGAACATATGATGCTTTGGGGGAACATTTTAGACCTAAACTATAACAATGTCCATACACTGAAATCCATGTAGTTCTCCTAGAACAGGGGTGTCTACATAAAATATTTAGGGGAAAGAGAAGTCAGTGAGAACTGGATCTTCAATGATGGATAGAATTTCCATAGACTGAGATTGGTGCAGGAAGAATATTCCAGGCAGAGGATAGAGGGCAAGTCTTGAGCTGAGGCAAAGAATCAGAAAGCACAGTGAGTTTGGAGAATAATTACTGCTGGTTACTGGGTAGGTTTCTTATAAAGAAACTGGTAGAGATAAATCTGGAAAGATGACAAAATCCTCGTGACTCAGGTTATATTTCTAGAAAGCTTTGTGAAAACTTTTCTTCATAGGCACCTCTCTGGCTATTTTCTCTATTCTGGCCTTCCAACTGGGCTTAGACAAAAACTTGCTTCTCCATGCTTTCTTCTTCCTAGAACCTCCCTCTTGGGTCCAGAAATTACCCCCTCATCTTAAACCTTCCTAATGTAGTGGACTGGAACATAGTTTTGTACAGTCATGTGTGCTAACCTTTCAAGAGTGTTCTCAAATGAGCCCCCAAAGTCTTGCTCAACAGGCTGAATTGAGGGTGGGGCAGAGGCTGGAAGAGGATCACAAAGATTAGAATGTCTTGAGAAAGACAATAAAGACAGCACCCTTTTGAAAAAAGGCACAGGTTTCAGGCTTTTTCTAGAAAATTAAATGAAATAAAAACAGAACAGCCTGTGGCATGTGTCAGAGACATATTTCTCAGAAGTTCTGTTTCTGAAAAGATGACCTGAGTGGTTATAGGAAATACAAATACAGAAAAGATACATTTTTATTATTTCTAGAAATGGGTTTATATGGAGGAAAAATCTCTGGGAAGAAGCAGGGGAATAATGCAGTATTGTGACCTAGAGAATTATAACACTTTCTAGGAACTTTGCAAAGGGAAGTTGTTCTGCATGGAAGAGGCTTTGGATAGGCTTGTGTCTAGATGTCCCTTCAAAGCCTCATCTGGTCTTAGGTAGGGCTTTTTCAGAGGCTGGCTCTATGTATGATGCTGGGATTAAGTGTGTGGTGCTGGAATCAAGTGTGTGTGATTACTAAAGTAGTCTACTGATTGGTTTGGCATAGTTCTGGGTAGGATTAAGGGTGCCCACCCTGGGTGTGAATAGCCTAGATAAAATATAAGGGACAGAAGGAGGGTCACGTGTTGCTTGCTATTCACTATTTCACTGTTTCATTACTTCGCTGCTTGCTGCCTTCTGCTTTGCTGCCCTCTGCCCACCATGACCTGTTTCTCCTCTGCAGTGCACTTCTGCCATGCCATCCTGTAGTCAACCAACTATGAGCTGAAACCTCTACAGACTGTAAGCTACAATAAATCTTTCCTCCTTTAACCTTGGGTGTCTGGTATTTTGTCTCAGCAATGAGAAAACTAATTGAGACAGTTTGTATTCCCACAAATTCATGTGTTAGAGTGCTAAGCCCCAGCACCTCAGAATGTGATTGCTTTTGGAGTCACAGAGGTAGTTCAGAGGAGGTTATTGAGATGGGGTTCTCCAGTATGACTATTGTCCTGATAAGAAGAGAAAATCTGGACATAGAAATACACAGAGAAAGACTGTGTGAGGACACAGGGAGACAAGGCTCATCCTCAAACCAATGAGAAAGACTTCAGAATAACTCCACAAACCAACACCTTGATCTTAGACTTCTAAATCCCAGAGCTGTGATAAAAAGGTTTCCTTTGTTGGGCCCCCAGTCTGTGATACTTCCTGTGTGTACCTGGAAATCAGCCATAGGGCATGAAGATATCATTGCCTCAACTTCTGACAGCATTTGGGAAATTTTTTCTGTGTCCGTTATTTTTCATTTGTCTGTCACAAACTCCCAAAAAGGCTACAGATTTCAAGGATTGATTTAAAAAAACAAAACAAAACAATTCTGTCAATGATAAAAAAAATAAAGAAAGTGAATCGCTTTCCAGGAGGTAGACCTAGTGCCCTGTGTAAACCAAGTGGCCTTGGAGCAGGGCTGATTCTATTCTCTCCTCCAGACAGATCGAACCATCTAGACTTTACTGAGGCTTGTAAGGAAGAGGCAGGTGGCTCCATCACACATCAAACAGTAAACAACTCAATCAATAACCCTTTCATTTTTGTTCCCTTTAGACCTCTTTACCCTAGGGTTTCCCTTCCACCTTTTTTTCCAACAGCTCATGGACCCCCTATGCCACAACACACACACGCACACATACACACACACACACGCACATGCACATACACTTATACAGGGTAATTTAGCTTTGTTTGACTTTCCCACACAGCTCCTGGAGGCTCAGCATTCTCTCTAGTTTACCAAACTTTTATTCAACTCAATGGGATTTTCCTGGGGACTTATTCTGATGCTAAGGAAAATATATGTAGTTTTTTTCCCCCTGTATATTTACCTCTCCCACTGGACAGATATTTACCACCTTTGATTTATCTATCAGAATTTCCTCTTGAAAATATGTGTGAAACAAAATCACACCTTGAGGGAACTAAATCTGGAATTCATGGCCTGTTCTTCTAGGAGAACTTTCCTTGGGATCTGGTTTCCATGTTCAGGGTGTGAGTGCCACAGGAAGACTAAAGGGAAAGGCAGGTCCTTCTAGCTTGGTATTTGCCACAGTCTTCCCTTCACCCTCAGAACCAATGGTCTGGTGTGTATGACTCCAATATAGTCAAGTTATACCTCCTTGCCTCATCCCCTCCCTGCAGGGTCTCTTTCCCAGCAGGCATGTGAAATGATGAATTGGGTGGCTTATTTCCATTATGGGGCTGGGATGGAGTATTCCTCTGCCCTTCTGTCATTTCCTGATTCAAGTTTTCAAACATTGGAAGGAAAAATGATAAAAGGCAGAAAGATGGACAAGCTGAGTCCAACTGACACCAGAGCCAACACACAAGCACTGTATCTTCAGAGTCCCTGTTGGTCTGTTACCATTTTGTAACCATGGTGCTGATGCTTGCAGGGTGCTGGGTGATGATACCTGAGTGCTCACAGCAGTCTTGTTCATGACAAAAATCTCCATGGTAAAAGCAAATTAAAGGACCTGGATGATGGTCCTCCACAGCAATGATAGTCTCCCTATCCCCATTTTCTTAACAAAAATCTGTCAAACCTCCAAGCACTGTTTTAGGCTCAGGGAATACAGTGGCAATGAGGGAAAGTCTTTATCACCCACTTCACAACCTAGATAAAAGAATTTGTTTACCCGAGCAGCTGAGCACCTACATTGCAAGCATAAGGCCCTGTGCTCTGCACTTCCCTCCAACACTTTACAGCAATACTGTCACCTGCTCCTGACAAGGACCTTGGTGATAGTACCTGGTCAGTGTCCTCTCTTTCCTCTGTCTTATACAGCTTTGGTGGGACCAAAACCATAGTGTAAGTATGGCTTACTTCTTACAGGAAGCCTCTATTTTACCCCAAGGCGACCACAAGATAGTATCTCTTCATACTTCCAAAATAAAATTCACTCCATCAAGCATATAGAGTAGTGTAGATTATACTGGACAGTTAATGAGATGGAGGATTTACATTGCATAACATGTAAACAACTTAACAAAACTCTCTTAACCACTTTGGCTTTCTACACCTCCAGTCAATTAACTCCCGCTTCACCCATCAGCTGATGGTCTTTCTCACCCTCTCCTTGGTGCCCTTTCCTCACATGCAACTTCTGCAAGTGGTTCAATGTGGTATTTCAATAAGGTCCAATTGGTTGAGAATGCTTTTCAAAGCTCCAGCCTTTCTGATCTACTGGTTTAACCCACGATTGAGAAAGAAATGTTAGAATCTCCAACTAAAAACATGGATTTATTCATTTCTCCCTTTAGTTCCATCAATTTTTTTCCTCCCGTATTTCAAAGCCTTGTGATTAGGTGCATACATGTTTAGGATATTAGGCCTTCTTGGTGAGTGCCCCTTGTATCATTGTGAAATGTCTTTCTTTATCTCTGGCAATACTCTATGCCTTGAAGTCTACTTTGATAATTAATATAGCTTCCTTATGACTATTACTTTATATGTAACATCTTTATACTTAGAATGTTTATCTCATAAGCCTATTGTAGGTCTGTCCTGCCTTGCTATCCAGACTATTTCTGCATTTTATTTGAATTGTTTAATCTATTTGCATTTAATGCAATTATGGATATGTTTAGATTTGTCTGTATCCTATTATTTGTCCCTTCTGTTTTCTGTTCTCCTAGTGTTTATTTCCTGCCTTCTTTTAAGTGAATCTTTTTTTTTATTATTTAGAGAATACTTTATTAGTTTCTGTAATCAAACCCATGTAGATAAGACCTTACATATTTCATACAGTGCATTACCCCTGTACTAATGGAAAAAAATTAACATTTCTAGACCATCATGGCTGTCTAAGTGAATCTTATTATTATTATTATTATCTTATTTGTATTTTTAAAAGCTATACCTCTGTGTCAGTAGTCTTTCTAAGATTTACGGTACAACCTTTACATTATCATAGTTCACATTTGCTTCTCAAACAATGCAAGTATCCTATACTTACATGTTTTATTTAGTGCCTCCTCTCCAAGGGCACATCCTTTGTTAGGATAGCAGTGTATGTGTGTTTGGGGGTAGGATAAGGGTATTGCATCAATCTAAGGTGTAGTGGCTCTGGGTTTAGACACAGTTGTAATTGTAGTTAGACTGAGATCACCACTGTTTTCCAGTATCTTAAAGATAAGACAAGAACTCTCCCTTCAGCAGCTCTGTGAACCTAACTTTGAACCTGTGAGACTCTAGGGAATCCTTTATGTTTTGTATTTGTGTCAATTTTCCAAATTTTATGTGACTTTTTTTTTTCTCTGATCCGTCTTTCCTTGGCTTTCTGTGCCTTCAAACATTGTCCTCTTTGACCTTTCACCCATCTTGTCCCAGCCCTCAGAGTACTGCTGTGCTACACTTGGAAAAGTACAGGAGCACTTTGAAAGGATTGCTTTAGCTCTCCCACATCATCTTGGCCTTTTGCAGTGCTACCTTGGGTTTGGTGAATGCAGACTGCTTTGGAGAGGTTTATCTTAGCTTATCTGCCAGTTTCTCCCCAGGCATTCCTCCACCCCCCACAAGCAGCTGTTCAAGGCTTTGGAACAATCCAGCTGATTTCTACTCCTGTCTATGGTTCATCCTTCCTTTTCTTACTGATCCTGCTATGGCCTGAATATTTGTGTCCCGTCACAACCCACATGTTGCAACCAAACTCCCAAGG
The DNA here is from genome assembly GCF_012274545.1 of Fukomys damarensis. NCBI lineage: Eukaryota > Metazoa > Chordata > Mammalia > Rodentia > Bathyergidae > Fukomys > Fukomys damarensis. The sequence goes on along the minus strand of NW_022900947.1, from coordinate 29,544,785 downwards.
TGGCAGTATGAAGAGGTGGGACTCTTTGGGAGCAAGTGATTGTGAGGATGAGGTCCTGGCGAGTGGGATCAGTGCCCTTATAGAAGAGGCCTAAGGGAGCTTGTTAGCCATTCTTTGCCCTTCTGTCATGTGAAGACACAGAAGACTCCATCTCTGAGGAACAGGTCCTCACCAGATACTGAATCTGTTGTAGCCTTGATTTCAGACTTCCCATCCTCCAGAACTGTGAGTAATAACCTTTTATTGTTCATATATGACACAATCAAAGTATTTTATTATAGCGGCATGAGCAAATTAAGATAGATCACCTGAGATGAAAGCAAACCCGGGAAGTTTAGTATGTTTTGGAATTTAGTATATTGGTGTTTCTTTGCACTCTCAGCTCTAGAATGGATTTAACAAACTATCGCTTTATAGCTTTCCCAGCTTTTTCTTATTATTATGCAAGGAGCGACTGCGGTTTTGCCTATTGCCACGCCCTAACTGAAAGTGAAACTGCCCAACGTATATTTTTCAAACACCTTTTTATCTTCCCTCAAAACTCTGAAATTCCACAGTCATCCATCTATCTCTATCTATCGATCGATCTATCTATCGTCTATCTCTCCTTTGTTATTTATCATGTATGCTGAATGACAGTCTCTTTTTTAGTCTCTGAATAACAGTTGTATGAAATATTCTTATATTAGTCCTTAAAATGCTTTTCTTTCTTCCCCCTTTTCTGTTCTCTTTTTTCATAGACCTCATATTATTCAGATACTGGGCTCTCTCCCCCCTGATCCTGTAGGTCTCTTAGCTCCCTCTCCCCTACCCTATCCCTATATCTTTTTTGTTTTTATTTTCCTTTCTCAGGAGACTTTTTTTTTTCAATTTCATTTTCCAGCCTTTGAATAAGAAACATTTGCACATATATATCCAAGAGCAATTTTTGGCTGTTCTCTATTTTTCTTGCTTTAAAAATATAAATCTTTCCTTCTCTCATGGATACAAGTTCTCTTTGAGGAAACAAATTAGAGTAATTTTCAAGTTTTCTTTTTCTGCCTCTGCCCATACTATTCCTGTTTCTTTTTTACTTCCTTTCCCATTTATTTGTTAGTTTGTTTGCTTGCTTTTGATGTCAGTCATGTTGGTTTTCTCACACGTCTGGTGATCCTTGGTTGTCATCTGCAGTTAATAATAAGGAACTATGAACCTAATGAAATGAAAGCTCTGTGTGTCTGCACAGGATTTGTTAATTCCAGGGCTAGACTTAAAGGTGGGGCCCCAGGTGCCAGTATTTATATGACTTTTTACATTAAAAGTACTTTTTCTCAGGAGAGGAAAAAGTACTTTCTCAGGAGAGCCATATAGAGAAAGCAGTTGTGCATCTCACTTGGCCCCCTTGTTCATCAGGGAGCCCATGCTTGCTTTCTTCTGTTCTCCACAGAACTTTCTGGTTTGGTTTTTCTGGAGAGGCAACCAGTGGGAGAGCTGCCCAGGCTTTCAGGGTGAAGGTGGGGATATGGGTGTGTTTGTCACTTTCCTGTTGCTGGGACAGAATACCTGACATCCACAATTTTAAAAAGTTTATTTTGGCTCAGTTTTTAGAAGGATCTGCCCATAGTCAGCTGGCTCAAGGCAGAAAGGGCATGATGGATGGGCCTGGGTAGAGGACAGTTGCTTCCATCCCATGGAAGCCAGGAAGTACAGAGAGAAGGGAGGACCTGGGGACCCGAATATACCCTTCTAGGTAATGCCCCAGTGACCTTTCTCCAACCAGACCCCACCTTCTAACAGCACAGTCAGCCATTGAACTCAATGGATGAACCCACATTTGAGTACAGCATACCCATGATCCAGGCACCCTCCACACATATGAGACTTTTGGACATTTTAAATCTAACCCATAGCACTGGATATCTGACTACTCTGGTTAGTGTTTTTTGTTTGTTTGTTTTGGTACCGGGGATCAAACTCAGGCCCTTGCACTTGTGAGGCAGACGGTGGAACCACTGAGCCAAATCTCCTGCCCCTGTGTTAGTGTTATGAACTAGTTCTAATATTTCTAGCCCCACTCCCTCCACACACTGTTGTGGACCTGAGCTTCCAGTTCCCAAGCCTTTCTAGGGTACTGTGTTCCGAATCCCAACCCTCCCTCCCCCACCATTTTTCCCTACCACCAAGAGAGTTAGGTTTCCATTTTTTTTCACTTCTTCTCTCTCTTTCACCTTCTTTATCATTTTTTATTGGATTTCTAGAAAATGGAGGCTGGAGGGAGGATAGAGGAGGAGAGAGGGAAGGGATAAAAGGAGACTTTCGAAAGTTTAAAAAGGATTGGCATTTTGACTATGTGTTCAGAATCAGCTGGGTTTTGACTTTTGGAAGAATAAACAGAGTGCTCGAATGTGGAGAAGACAATTCTGGGTTATAGAAACAGTGTGAGCAAATGGAGAGCAGTGTGACTGAGGTTAAATGCTTTCTTCATTTTCAGTCATCCACTTTACCATCTGCTTTTCATATGCAAAACTTTGGACATCTCTGGTCCGCTGTGGTCTCCCCTCCCACATTCTGGTCTTTTTTTCATTTTTAAAAAATCCTTTTCAATACTTGATTGTCAACTTAGTGAGATTGCTAGTGGAGTAGTAATAGATGCATTTGTTCAATACTGTGGTACTATTGGCATTTTGGACCTCATGATTTTTTGTTGGGAGGAAGGAGCTCTCCTGTATACTATAGGGTAGTTAGCAACATCTGGACTTTTACCTGCTTGATACCAGTAGCTTCTACTTCTATTTACGTCTTCCCGGTCTCCAGAACTATGAGCAATGACCTTCTGTTGTTAATAAATGATCCACTAAGGTATTTTTTTTTCTCCATATTGCCAAATGTCCCTCAGAGGGAAAAACAATCCATTGAGAATCTTGGTTTAATCCATCTCTTCTAATGGATGTATAGAAAAATAGATTTCATCAGTAAATGATGGGGAGAAACAAGAGCTTTGGAAAGCTTGTGAGTGATGATCTTGAAGAATCATTTGGAGTTTGGTTGGTAGGAGATTGACTGGAGTGGTAGAATGTAGGGAAGAAAAATCTAGGTCAAAAAACCCCATAGTAAAACAAGAACGGTGATTTAGGTTAAACGGTTTTGTAGAATCTCAATGTAGGATACCTGTGATGGAGAAAGAGGTGCAAAGGTAAGTGGCAGATTATAAAGTCCTTCAATACAAAGATATGGAACTGGACATGGTCCTGCAGAGATAGCATCATGTGTTTGACTCTGATCAATAACTTGAACTTTGGGAAGTGGGCCCTGGGTGCTGGGAGACTGATCCTTTAGGGGTCCACTGCAATAGTTAGGAATCATGTGGCCTGTCTTGGGCAATGGGAATTGGAGGTAGGGAACTAAAGGACCTGAACTAGAGCCAGTAGATAAAGAGTAATCAGTGAAACTCTCTGATATGTATATTTAAAGAAAAACCAAGTCTTAATTCAAGGAAAGTACCTCATCAGTGGGAATTTCAGGGGGGTGGAGATCCTTACAACCACACCCATGAAACGGCAGCCTACTTTATTGATGTATTGTCAGCTGTGTCTAATTATAGCAATTGCCTATAACAAATGGCATTGATGCTTGAGGTTAAAAAGGGAACTAATACTTCCTAATGAAGACTGCTGAGATTTGCATTTGAAGACAAAGTAGTCTACAGAAGAGCTGAAGCTCTTTCAGAGGGAATTCAGGGCTGTTACCCTTGACACTTCTGTTTCTAATCTTAGTAAGAGAAAAGGAACTACCCTTTTATCTCAGGCCTGCTTGGAAGATCAAGCTAATATGGCTTTCTAACAGCTATTATTATTTATGAGAAGAAAAAATACTATATGAACTGATTAAATAATTTTATTTCATAAATAACAAATTCATTGGAACCAAGTGGGGGGGGAGAGGGAGGGAGAGGGAGAGGGAGGGAGAGAGAGGGAGATGCAGAGACAGAAAGAGACAGGGAGATTGTTCCTAGGTCTTGAAACATGGGAGTGAAAAAGTAATATTTATAGTTGAAAATTTCCTAGAAGTAAAATGGCAAATGAGCAGTCAAAACTTTGGTTGTCCCTTCAGGGGACAGGCAAGGTGGACTTAACATATGGCTCTAAGTTTCCTGCACCCTACTTTCAATTTCTCCTTACTACCACACCCTCCTTAGTAGTGAATAGATGGGGAAATTTTGGTGTAACCTGAATACTTCTTGATTTGAGTAAGATAAGAAAAAATTGCAGAAAGGAGATATGGTTTTGAGAGCAAAGGGAAATTGACTAAATGTGAAATTGCTGGTCACTCTAGTGACTCGGGAGTATCTATTTTGAATTTCCTCATGTTGGAGTTTCTTGAAATCACAGGATACTAGATGCTCACAGGTAGCAAAGTTGCAAATCAAGTATAGTTTGTGCATCTCTGTGTGACACCATCATCTTGGGTTTCATTTGCCTGGTTTCCACTGGAAAATGTGTGACATAATTGACTGCTGTAGGATCAGAAAGTTCTCCTATGCATAGAAAAACACATGACAACGAAGTTGGAAAATTCTGGATTACAAATAATCTGAGCAGTAATTTGCTGTTTGAAATGATGAAGTTTCATTAGCTTTTGGGGGATATGAGTTCATTTAATTTTATAAAATTAAGTCCTCTGAATTAAATGGGATAACACCAGATATATTTTAACAAATAATTCTCGATCTAAGCCTGTTGTCTTTCAATTCAAAATGTTCACTGCAACTGCATTAAAATGAGCAACTAGAGTAGCTTTTAGTCCTAATCTTCATGGTTCACTTTTGTTTTCAACTCAGGAAAAGGTTTCGTTTTAGTGCATTGTGCTATATGAATGGTGCTATACCCTGCTGGTTGTACCAGGCTTAAGGTATAATAGTGTAGATCTGTAAGTTGCCCAGTGTGAATTAATTTTGGTATAATAAGTGATTATGCCCATAATTAATATTGATCTCTTATTATTTGCAATAATACCATGACAGTCAAGAAGGGGACTGCTTCTGAAACCTGATAATAAAATAGTAAACTCCATACAAATAGAAGTGGGAAGAACAGAACAAATATTGGTAAACTTTATTATAATCATGAATTGCTATTTTAATGCTCACTCAGTTGCTCCAAAGGAGAGCAGTTTTTGGTTAGATAAGCAATAGGATAAGACCCCAAATACCTGCATAGAGTCAATCTATAATTTGTTAATCATTGCTGGATTTAAGCTGGGTCAAGGATGGCAGCTGAATATAGTTACATTGAGGGGAGTGGTGTTGTTGTTACATGATCAACTTCTTTGGTTCCTTTAAAATTCTCTAAATGTTAATCATTCACTAAAATCAGTAAGTCTCTAGAACCATTTTCTTCTTTCTTTCTTTCTTTCTTTCTTTCTTTCTTTCTTTCTTTCTTCCATTTCTCTAAAAAAAATTTAGTACTAGAGATTGAACCTCTGGTCTTCACACTGAGCTGCATCCCCAGCCATCTACAATTTATTTTTATTTGTACATGTTTACATTTCTTGTGGGGAGCTGATACATGCACATAATACATTTTAATTCCTTTTTTCAACCCCTTCCCCCATTTCGTGATAACCTTCCTTTTTATTTCTTTGTACACATTTTGAGTGCATGGATGCACCTCAAGACCATAACGTTAAGTGAAATAAATTACATACACAAGCTTAAATATTGCATGGCTTCTCTTATATGAGAAACCCAAAGTACAAAGAGCAAAATAAATGATAGATAATAGGAAAGAAGAAGATAGCCCTCTCAAAGGGGAAGGGGAATCAAAAGTTGGAGAGAGGGGAAAGCCTATGGTCTGTCTGTTTTTGGTGGGGTTCTCATTGGAGAATTACTTTGTGGAACCTGTGAGTAGGCCCAAATACCAATAGTGATGGCTAGTATTTATAGAGTGTTTACCTTCTAAGTGCCTTACAGATATTCGTTGATGGAGTCCTCCAATGGCTATATGATATAACCTCATCTTATTAATGAAAAGGCTGAGGCACAGGGATGTTGAGCACAGTGACTACTCTGAGCACATGGTAGAGCCAGAATTCAAAGCCATGTCATCTAATGCCAAAGCCTACATCCCTAGTATCTTCATCCCTCTTTGGATGATTTATGCCAGAGTAGACAGGTAGGGATATATCTAATCAAAAGCACATACATCAAGCAGGACAAGTCTGTGGAATATGGAACCTTGGGGATTTCCAGAAAGGAGAGGACAACTGTGAGACGTGGGGAGAAGAATATGGCATTCCTTATAAGTTGGCAATTTAGATTCTTTGGGGGACATTAAAGACTAGAGAGTTTAAATTTCTCTGAGTTACTTCTATTTTGAAATTTGATGTGGGCTACTTATTTTTTAGCAGATGGGGAGTGATGAGTGTAGTAAAATGATATCATTTATTTAAGTCTTTCATTTATTCACCAAACATTTATGGAGCGTCTACCATTCTACTTGCACCAAACAGCTGTAGAAAGCCAGGGACACTGTAGCATCCCACCAAAGGAGCAAGAATCCCCACCCTTTGGGTCTAGCTACTTGGGCTGCCTATGGCTTTCTCAGTAGTTCCAGGAATTCAAGTGTGGCTTGCTTTTCTCTCAAGTCTGTCAGAAATTGTGCTCCAGTGAGTCTTCTTAACAGTCCCAGGTGTGGTCACCAGCACAAGGGGTAAGTGGTCCCTGACAGATCTGGGAGAGGCAAAGAGGGTGCATGAAGCTGAGGTAACCCTGCCTGTGGGGTGTGTAGGGGGATAGTGATCCAAGAACTTCAGATAAACTTCCTCACCCCAATTCAGGTCTCAAGTCTTTACTCGTACCTTGTGTTTGGGCTCATCTTTATTTGGGAATGATATTTGACCTGACAAGGGAATGTTTAATCTTTATTTATTCCACACAGTGTAAATATTTATATTCTTAGCCACAAGTCTAGTCATTTTATTATATAAATCCCACCTGCTTCCATGAAGGATGTACACTACATTTTGGTGCTGGATAGCTTCCTTTTGGCTGTCCAGATCCCCTCCCCATCCTTCTTCCTCTTGCTCTTTCCTTGGGAGGCAGGTGGTGCAGAAAACCCAGGGTTCGTCCCATCTTCCAGCTTCTTTCAGGGATCGGCCACTGGAATAAATATGCTGAAATCAGAGAATAAGAGGAGAAAGAGAGATGTATTAATTCCCCCGACTGGCCTGCTACTACTGGGTCACAAGGTGGCAGGGGCTCAGTTCCTCTGGGAAGAGCCACACCTCTCATCAGACAGCCTCTTCTAGAGTCACAGTCCTGTCTGGGTTTGTGTGCCCACTATCTTCCCTCTCCTTTTAGGCCTATGAATTACTACTGTGCTGAGATACTTTAAATACAAGACAATTACAGGACATAAAGTATTGTCTAAAAACTATGCTGTTGAGAATGCTGGAATAAGAGGAATCATGGCTTAGAATGGGAATATGGTGCTTTATTGTTCTCAGAAAAAAGAAAGGAAGGGGAGAGGCAATTAAGTGCAGAGAGTCATTATCTCCTGAAATCTGTTGTGAGCCAGGTCGATTTGCATGTATCATCTCACTTCATTCAACAATAGTCCAGTGGGTTCTGTTACTCCTATTTTTAATTTTTATTTCCTGGTTATTTTCTCCTTGATGAAACAAAATACCCGACATTCAAGAGGTGAAGAAGGAAAGGTTTATTTTGGCTCACAGTTTGTAGAAGTTTCAGTCCACAGTTTGGGATATCGCAGCAGAGGGATATCGCAGAGGAGAAACAATTCATGGCATAGCAGGCAGAAGATACTGAGCAGAAAGCAGCCAGCCTGCCTTTCCGTTTTTCCCCATCCAGGGTACCAGCCTTTTGGTTGGTGCCACCCAGAACTATGTAAAATTCCAATCAGTGGACTAATTTAGTACCACACACCCTTAACCCCAGTATCACATGCTCTACGTCCAGCCAGCTCCAAAAAGTCTCACCTATGAGTACATGAGATTTTGGAGGGACATCTGGATACAAGCCACAACAGAAATGATGGACTTGATGTGATTATATACGTAGTAGTCACTGCTAGTAAAGTGCCAGAGCCTGGGCTTTACCATGCATCCTCAAAAGAGAAAAGTCTGAGATAAGCTGGATAGGACTCAGATAGAATAGGCCAGAGGTACTAAACAGTCATTCAGGACAACAAGTCTTCCTTTAAGGCCCAATTTTAAAGGAGCCCCTGTTATAAATTAACTTCTTTGTCTCCATTTCTGCATTTCTAAAGAGGGAATAATAAAGGTCTACCTCATAGAGTTGATGTGATGATTAAAAAGGAATATGTTTAAAGCACTTAATGAGCATTCGTTAGAGATCACTGTGATTACTGGCTTATCATGGTACCGTGTACCCAGCACACCAGGACCTTGACCTTACCATTCTTTTTTTTGCAGAGGCTCACGTCTGAATCCTCTAATGGTCACTTGGCTTAGGGAACAAAAAATGACCTACTGACAATGAAAAGAGAGAGAGAAAGAGATTCCACATTATTCCTAGGCAAAAAGGAGTAGCAGTGGCTATGGTCTCTGTCCACGGTCACTAACTCAGAGGACCATGGCCTGGAGGTGGGGAGCAGAGTTGGGGTTTGTCTTCTGCTGCTGTTCATCCCCAGGACTTACCTTTCATCTTCCATGCCCAGCCATTCTGTTTCAAGCCGATAGCTGTCAACTTCTCCATCCCATTCCCCATAGCCTGGCCAGTGTCCAGCCCACCACAGGAGCCAGCCACCACATGTACATTGAAGTTAGCAATGAATTACTATTAGAAAATAATTTTTACAATGGCCCAGTTTGCCTTGGCTGGCTTTGTTTTATGAGGCTGGGTAATCATGCTGGCGTTAATTCTGATGGGTAGAAGTGTCTTCCTTCCAGAAGTATGGCTCAGACCTCATTACAGAGTGCATATGTGCTCTGATGTGGGTATTCCATTTTAAAAGGCACCATAAAATATCTGCACTGTGAGCTACTTGTGTATCTCTGGAGAGGAATTCATGATATAGCTTATAAAACACCCGTTCTTCCATATGGGCCCTGACAGAAGCATTCTTTTGTTTTCAGGTAGCTATGAAGTTGCTGAACACTGACCATTCAAAGTCAGCAATAGTTTGCTGAGGAACTACTGATGCTAGGTACTTTCACAGTCACTAGCCCTCCCACCTTCCCAGAGTGGGACTGTCAACCTCCTTCTGTGGAAGAGCAGTCTTCCACTTAGCCCAGTCGAACCTCAGAGTTCTGTGGTGATTCTTAATGCATCTCAGACATTTTCTTGCCCTGATTCCTTCTCCTCATGGAAAGAATTATCCTCTAAACTTCATCACTCTATCTGGCACCAAAAACTTAAGAACCCATTGAAACATGCATACATTTTAAATTGACAGGGGTTTGATGCTCTTTTTTGGGGGCTGTAAATCATAAAAAAAATTCCTCTGCCGCAAGAGTTCCATTATTAACAAGAGAGATGCTAGTAAAATCTCTTAGAAGCCAGTGTCTTTTCTTTATTTCCTTCTCTCTTTCCTTCTTTTTCCTTTATCCCTTCTCTTTCCTTCTCTTCCCTTTCTATTTCTTTGGATGTATATAATTCACCATGACTGCAATAAACAGCTTAAAGGTTTTGGGGTTTTAATGGGCTAAGATTTACAGATCATAGCTAATCACTCCTTTGTCCTCACTGCAGTAAACTTACTTGTTGCACAAAAGAAATTCACCTCCACACTGATTCTCCACCATGAGGTCCTATCACAGACATGCATCACTTACAGTAAAACCTTGGGTTTTTCAAATTGATTCAGTGTTCCTAAGTTCCATCTGGAGAGTAGAAGTTGTAATGTAAAACAAAGATGGTTCTGGTTTCTGCTTAGAATAAGGGCCATGTGTGGAATTGAAACCATTCCTTTGCAAAGTAGCTTGTGTTCCAATAACTGCTTTAGAAATCTCCCTTAGTGGTAGCAAGAAAAGCTAGTATAAGACAGCACAGTTGAGCCCTCCCCAACTTCTTTAATCTTAGATTGGCTCTTTGCTACATAAATCTAAGGAAATAACCTGCTAAATGTAATAGTTATGTGTTGCTATAACCTCTTGCTAGGGATGGTCTCAAAACAGCCTTTATTTCCAATATATGCCCTTGGATAATAAAATAGCATGACACTTCCAGTAATTAGTAATGTTTTTCAGCAATCACACTCACAGAAGGGACTGACACAATCCTACACATACAGTTATGTTTCATATGTACACAGATTCAGAGAACATGTTATAGACATTCAGTAATATCATACTTAACAACACTGAAACAAACCCCAATTGCTTCTCATGCTTCTGTTATATTAAAAAGTAAAATCCTAAAGAACTATGGTACTATGTATTTTTAATGGTTTACTAAAGAAAAAATGTCTTATTTCTTCAAAGATGTATAAAACAGAATGTAAAGATTCTGGTAAGTTGAAAGAACTTCAAGACTTCTGAGCTCACAGAAATTGACACTGACTATTTTATTTGCTTACCATGGAAAAAAAGAACAATTTTCTATCGTGTGATAGTTTAGCCTCTAAGGGATTATTAGAAGAATGGGGAGACGCATTGTGTTTTTGTTTATTTTTTTATTTAAAAGTTTGCTGGAGATGTTCATAATTTAAATTTAAGTGAAGAAAGCAAAATGCAAAACATCATGAGCCCAGTTTTTCAAATACTAGAAAAAGTACGTATTAAAAAGATTGAAAGGTTATGTGCTAAAATGTTAGCATTTCCTTAATCTGGATATTGAGACTATTTCCTGGTGATGTTTACCTTCTTGATTGTGCCACTTTCCATTTCTAAAGAAAGCACAAATTAAAACATGTATAAAGTTCTCCATCAATAGAAATGAAATGAAAAAAATGTTGCTTTGAGAAAGTACAACGTTAGGACTTCATTTCTGTCTTTTTACCTTTCTTTTTTCCTTTCTCCTTTCCTTCTTTTCTTTCTTTCTCTCTTTCTTTTGCCAGTAAAGTTTTTCCATAAAGGGCCAGATAGTCAATATTTTGTGCTTTGCAGGCTGCACGATATCTTTGGTAACAACTCTGTTCTGCTGGTGAGGTGCAACAACAGTCATAAATAACATGTAAACCAATGGATATAGCTGTATGACTTTATGTATGGACACTGAAATTTGAATTTCCCGTAGTCTCATCTATTTTGAAATATTATTTTTTTAACTTTTCCTCCCCACTATTAAAAAATCATAAAAATCATTAGCATCTTGTGGGTTATATAAAGACAAATGGCAGGCTAGATTTGGCCCTCAGACCATAGTTGACCAACCCCCCGATCTATTTTATTTCATATATTCAAGAAAATTTAAAAATGAATTCATTATTTTTCAGTTTTCTTCCATTTAATAACTTTAAATGAATGTTTATACTCAGGTCATTCAGTTTTTTTGGTTGTGTTTAGTTGCTTATTATCTACCTCGGTAGTGAATAGGTTCATCAAAACCCCATCTAGATAAGATTGTATTAATTGAAGAGATAGGAGCAATGCGTATCTTGGAGAAGGGCACAATTATGAGACAATGCCATAAACCCAACACAGAGGATAGCTCAAGAAAGGCAGAATAAGTACTTCAAATGATCAATCAATAAATCAATCATAAAGTGTTTATTACATACTTAAAATGTTCTAGATCTCTACAGTCCCGAGCACATTTTATTTACTTACTATCTGTGCTTCTGATCAGAAAGACAGTGTACTTCCAGGGCTGAGGCGGGGGGCAGGCAATGGAAAAGTACAGGGTACATTTTCTTTTAATACCGTTTTAGAACTTAAGGAAGACTCAAAAGTTTTGCTTATCAGAAAGGGTCTTTATTGGTTAGGAGCTTATATTTGTGTAAGAAAACGTTTCTTAATAGTTCATATTAAAAAACAAAAGTAAGAGCACATCTATAAACTTTTTTGTTAGGTAGAACTAGGTCTCCTGCATAAGGCTTAAAAGAATTTGAACACGAAGGAGATGAGCCTGATTCCCTTGCTGTGGGTGTGTCATCAGCTTTTGCAATGGGAGATCCTTTAAGGGATTTGTTTAGAGAATCTCTACAGAGGAGCTCTGGCCAGAGATCAGGCACTGGACTTGTCTGCATGTCCTACAAGGGCACCAAGACACTTCCTTGGCAGGAGGCCTGTCTGGGCCTCTCCAGTGCCCTGGAGAATGGGATCATCATGAACATTCTCCCTTTTTTTATTCCTTGTTAAACCAGCAAGAGCCATAGGTAATTGCTTAAGTTGAAAGAACAGGTTTAGGTGCCAAGGTTTCCTCCAGGATCTGGGTGGGAGAAGATCCGTGTGATGATAAAGATACATCAAACTTGATCCTTTCCCAGGCTAAGAGTTTCTTCATGGCTGGTGAAGAGAAACACTTGATAGCTTTTCCTGAGGTCAAAACACTTTGTGTTTATCTCTGGAATCACAGGTGGGAATTTTTTACTTGTTTTGCAGATATTGATATTACAAGGTTTTTAGGGATTTTTTTTCTTTTTAAAGTAAATTACCCTTATGTTATTCTTTCAACTTTAATAAAACTACTTTTTTTCTAGGAGTTTTACAATTCAATGACACTGACCTGGAAGAGGTGATCAAGATACTAGAACTGAGTGTGTGTGTATTTGTGCACATGCATGTGTGTGTGTATGTAGGTGTGGGTGTGAACTACATAGCAGGTGAAATACAGGATTAATGGCTGAGATAGCAGAAGTTAAAATCCTAACTGTAGTATTTATTAGTGAAGATGTTTGAGGCAAGTTAGATGACCTTAGTTTCTCACCTGATAAATGGGTATAACCTTAACCACTTAGCACAGTATTTTGCACTAACACACAGAGGAGGTATCAGATACATGGCAACTCATAATAATTACTAATTATTTAATGATAAGTTAAAAAATTTTTATGGAATTCATGGCCCACTCACATAGTTTTAGAAAATCCATAGATTTTTAATACTTTCCCGGTCTTTCATATGACTGGTGAATTTTCACACTTTTAATTTTAATTTCAGGACTCTAGATTTTTTTTGGGGGGGTACTGGGGATTGAACTCAGGCCCTCGCACTTTTGAGGTAGGCGGAGGAACCAGTGAGCCAAATCCCTGGCCCAAGGACTCTGGATTTTGAAATGTATATAAATCTGTTTCTGTCACCATGATCAAAGTATCAGAAGATATCAACTTAAACTGGAAAGATTTATTTTGGCTTACAGTTTCAGAGATTTCAGTCCATGGTCAACGCCATTGCTTTTAAGCCTGAAACATTATGGTAGAAGGGAAGGGGAAGGAAAACTGCTCATCTCATGGCAGCCAACAAGGAGAGAATGAGAGAGTAAAAGAGGAAGGGGCCAGGGACAAGATATAGTTCCCATAGTTCCTTATGACCTATTCCCTTCAGCTAGACCCCTACTTGTCTCCTAAAAGCTCATTCATCTATGCATTCAGCAGTGGATTAATTCATTGATAAGTTAGTGACCTTGTGACCCAATCACTATTCAAAAACCCAACAAAATCTTCAACACAATGATCCTTTTGGGGAGGGCATCTTAGATCCCAATAATATCAGATCTAATGTTGTAAGGATTGAAAACCTGGAGCCTAGGCTCATGGGTCATGGACATGAGAGTTGCCTAGCCTATTTTGCACATGTCATTCCCGAGTTTTGATAATGTCTAATAGTACTGCTGCTCAAGATGACTTGGAGTTATTACAGTCATACTCATTTGCCAGACTGAATGAGTAAGAAAGAGTATTCACTATTGAATCTTTAGTTTTAGGCAAGAGAAGGCCCAGGGATTTCATTCTGGACAAGAGTTCTGGGTGTGTAGGCTGAAGGGCGGGGGAGCAGGTTGGAGAGGGTAGAGGAAGTTGGGAAGTCAGAGTGGAAGACTGAGGCTAGAACTGAAGGCCTACTAGTCACCTGAAGTCTTACCCCAAGGAGGTTGAGCTGGGCTGTGGGAACAGAAGCAGCAACACAGGATTAATGGAAAACATTAGCACAAAGTTAAAAATTTTGGGAATGGAGGTAGGAAAGAAGCCTGAGGAAACTCCCAGAGATGTTAGAAAGTTGCCTCAGGGCACCTCTGCCAGTGAGGATGGGGTTAGGGAGTTGAGGTGAGGGAGATATTGAGTGTCAAGCTGTGTTACACACACACACACACACACACACACACACACACACGCACACGCACACACACATTCACACCTGATAACATGGGGGAGTAAGATGATCTTCAAAAAATTTTATTTTTCAGTAGCTGAATTTTACTATTTGTTACTCCAAATTGGTGGTTCTCAGACCTTTGCTACCTGAGAATCATTACAGTAACTACAGAGAATCACCAATACTTGGACCCAATCCTAAAACAACCGCATGGCATTTGGTGAGCTGAGCTGAGTCCCAGATAGGGATATTTTTGGAAACATCCTTTCTCAGTGATTTTCCTGCATATCCAGGATTCATAACAATTGTCCCAAATATTTTAAATTTAAATTATTTTTAGTGAACTGATTACTGTTTTCACTGATCAGCTAAACAGGCAGGACTACAGTACTTTTATTTGCAATTAAAGTTTTGAGTTTCTCTACTGTCACAATCAGTCATCCTATCTGTGGGAGGTATTTGTCTCCCCCCCACCCCCATATTACCATGTGAAATTTGGAATGATGTTTATAGTATCAGGGGAAGCTGTAACCAAAATTGTTCGAATTGTGGTTTACATTCATTTTACCCATTTGGCTGGTGGTGGCTTTTGATGTTCCAGAAGATGTCTTAGGAGCGAGGTGAAGTGGCCTGTAATTCCAGCACATGGGAGGCTGAGGCAGGAGGACTGCCAAGAGTCTGAGACCAGCCTGGGCTACCTGGTGAATTCAAGGCCAGCCTGAAGTACTAGTGATTCCCTGTCTCAAAAAACAAATAGAAAACAAAGCACCCCTCCCAAACTCTTAGTTTTGAGATTCCCGAATATTAAAATGTCTGTAGCTCTTAGTTATGGGGACTGAGACCTGGGAGCTTCAAAATATAAATTATGGAAAAGAGGGTAGTCTGGCTTATCTGTACACTGCAGCTTCACGTTTCTTAAATTGCAGTTTGAACAGCAGTCCTGGGAGGGTCCTACTAAGGGTCAAAAGGCAGAGCAGAAGTGACAGAGGGCACTGGAGACTCTGCTCAGAGCTGTGTGACACTGGGCTGATCATTTTACCTCCTTGGACCTCTGTTTCTTTAACTGTAAAATATGTGACGTGTTAGCTTGCAACCCACACTAATAAACCATACGCACTTACAACCTGCTCTGATAAATCCTACTAGTTTGTCACGCTCAGTTCTTTAAGTGAAGATACTTTCAAACTATCTTCCGAACCACCCCCATCCCATTCTCTCCATTTCCAGAAATAATCATATCCAACTATTGACATTTCTTTTCTTTTGAGACAGGTCACTGTGTAGCCCACACTGGTCTTGGACTCATAGCAATACTCCTGTCTCAGCCTCCTGAGTGCTGGGACTACAGGTATGTGCCACCATTCAAGGTCCCATTGAATATTTTATAATATAATGGATCTGTCCACACACGATGGATAGCACCATTTTGCTTCTTTTCACACTTCAAATGAATGGTAAAATGACTCTTACTCTTCTTCAATTTACTTTTTAAAAATTTGATATCAGGTTTTTGAGGTGAATCCATATTGATGCCCATGACTCTAGTATGTTTTGTGTGTAATGTCTGATTAAGTGAATATATTATGTGATTTAGCGCTTAAATGCTGTTGTCCATGATAGGGAAATGTCAAGGTTTCCTATGGTTTCAACCTTGTTGCATTTGGCACAAAAATGTGATTTTCCTGAAGATGTTTCACCTTGTCTTTTCTTGCTTCTCTCAGCAGTCCGTGTTTTTAAATGGGAATTTGAGTTCTCGTGGGAAGTGACCAGGAGTCTGATCTTCTACTGGTGGGGTCAGGACTGTTTAGTGAGCATTGGGAAATTTATCCATTTACTTTATTTCTCACAGTGCTGGATGCTGGGAAGCCTAATACCAGGGTACTAAATCTGGTGGGGGCCTTCTTGCTGCATTATAACATGGCGGACAGAGGACGTTATTTGTCTAGAGGGACTCCAGTAGAGAGAGAGGACACTCTCATAACAAAGCTGCTCTATAGATAAGTAACCCACTCCTACCATAAAGGCATCAATCTATCTATGAGAGTGGAGACCTCCTGATCTAGTCATTTCTTAAAGACTCCACCTCCCAAGACTGTCATAGCAGCATTTAAATTTCAACACAAGTTTTGGAAGGAACATTCTAACAGCAGCAGGCCATATCAGGCAGTGAGTAAAAACGCAGACTTTGAGATCAGCCAGGCTTTATTCTGTATCCCAATTTTGCCACTTGTGCATTGTGTGATCCCAGGCAAATATGTGACCTCTCTGGCCCCGAATTTCCTTAGCTAGAAAGTGGGGCAAATTTTTTTAACTTCATATGGCTGGCATCAGGATTAAAAAATATAACATATGTAATTGCTTAACAGAATGCCTACGACCTAGTAAGTGCTTGAAAAATGATAGAGACAGAGATAGACAGACAGACAGACACACACACACACACACACACACACACAGAGAGAGAGAGAGAGAGAGAGAGAGACTATGACAGCACTGTGTCAGGATCACTGTGAATGTTTCCCGAGTTATTTCTAGCTTCACACAATGCCTGAGAGATAGAACAAATATTTATTTGTAGGAAAGTGAATAAGTCAGTATATAAGTATACAAGCAAGACTATTAGAAATAAGTATTTTACAGTGGGATTGATGGAAGCCAGTCTATGAAATGACCACAGAGAAGTTTTTCAGTGTTTCCTATTAGTAGAGGATGACTCAGAAAAGTTGAGAACATTTTTTCCTGAAGATCAAACCTTCTGTTGTACAAACCAGTCACTCCTTTTAATCTCCTAAAACAATCTTGATGTTTTGGGGGTGGGGAGGCCCCTGCAGTAGCCTAGAGCTCAAATGTTACTTACAATTTCCTGTCTGTCATTTCTGCAGCTCCCTGCCCAACTCGCTCCATCCGCCTGCGCGGCGTCCACCCTGGAGACAGCCTGACTTCAGTGAATGTCCACGTTTACAGGAGCGCAGCAGGCACTTCCTGGCTGGCTCCTTTCAGACAAGGAGCCTCTGTTTGCCTTGGGACGAGGGAGCAGACAGCCTCTGACTGTCCCAGCTGGTGAGCAATGGGCCCCAGCTCTGGGACAGATACTTTATGTGCATATTTTTGAGCAATGGACAGTAAGCAAACCAATAGGTTATGATATTGCCTGGCTTTTAAAAAGCAACGCCCAGCAATAGTGTTTCCATGCTAATGTTTAAGAAAATAAAACATGTCTGTCAGGAATTCCTTTTAAGTGTCATAGAGTTTGCAAAGGTGTGTCATTTCTAAATAAAGTGCTTTCATGCTCCCTAACGGTGGAGGATTGTTACGGTTCTGCTTTCCTTTGGAGGTTGTGTTTATGTCCCACTTGAAGCCTTCAACAATACTGCATGGACATTGGAAGTACTCGTTTACTTGACTGCTATTTTAAAAAGCAAAAGCAAAAGAAGAAGAAAATGAATGTTTCTGCTTGACTTAGAGGTTAGTAAATTGAGTGTAGCTGGTTTGTGGCTACTGGTTTGCTTAGTTTAAATAGATTCAGATCTGCTCTGAATCAGCTTTGGCTGCCTTGGGGGTCAAACTGGGGCCTTTTGTTAGGGCCGATCTTGAGTGACAGGAGGGCCAGGGAGGTGGAGGAAGGACAAGTATTATAGGATTGTCGGCTGGTATTGTCTCCCTGAGTTTTCAGAGCCTGTTTTTTCTGTTGAAGGGGAAGTGGGATGGGGTGGGGTATGTTGGGGGGGTCTGGGACTCTGACACTCTGGAAGCAGGGAGGAGAGATAAAGATAAAGTAGG
>NW_022900947.1:29513646-29526555 GCF_012274545.1 Fukomys damarensis | reverse complement strand
CCTTCTTGCTGACCCAAAGACAGAATATAAATGAAATGCTTTGCTTTGCCGGTACAGGACACTAACTGGCAGTGGCCTGCTTGAGCTCAGGCCATTTTCTAAGCAACTCACTAATCAGAAGTGACTGGGGCTCTGGAGAGAACACAGTCCAGCCTTGGTTCCACCCTCCATGCTAATGAAGAAGGCAGTGAGGTGGATAATTAAGGGCAGTGATGTGAATAATTCCAAACGGATCATTCAAAGGTAATGAAATGCATTAGGAGTTTTGGGGGCAGCAGATCTCCCTTACCAGACATGGCTGTTTTCTGATAAAATGAGTTTGCCTTTTCGAAGCACAGGCAGCTGACTCTGGGAGGAGCCTGCCTAGGAAGACGGCTTGTGGGCGGGAGCTGACCTAGGATTATGAATTCAGGCTGCTGTGAAAGACAGTGTTCAGGAAGCTTGCATAACCACATAGGGAGACACACTGCTGACATGATCTGAAATGAAAAAAGTAAAGAAACATGCAAAGTGAATACTTGGTTAGCTATAGCAATGCACAGACAAGCAAACTAAAGACATACCAAAATTTTATATATATGGAAGGAAGCCTGAAAGAAGATCTATTATTAGGAGTGTTAATAGTAGTTATCTGAGTAGTGGGGCTGTGGGTGATTCTTCTATTCATTTCTCTATTATTTTCCACACTTTCTGTATTAACTGGATTATTTTTGCAATGAAGATGAGTACACTAAAAAAAAAAAATTTCATAGGGCAAAATTCTTCCTCAGGATGGATAGTAGAGAGTTGCCATCATGCTGTGGGATCAATATGGAGGGATAGCCTATATTTTACTGCATAAGTTGTTAGAAGTCCCAGCAGCCCTCTTCTGGATAGAAATGTTTCCTCTATGAAATTCAGACTCTATGTGAATCTCACTAGCTCTGCTTTTCTGAAAGTTTAAGAGATATTTTCAGAAATAGCAGCTTCTTGGCTACTAGGTTCTCCTTAGGGTATTACCATTTTCTACCTTTATTAGTCTGTTTCGTGTTGCAGTAACAAAATCCCTGAGGCTGGGTAACTTTATAAAGAAAAAGTTCATAATTCAGTAATGAGAAAGATGGGGGGTGATGGATGTCACAGGACAGCCATATCGATTTCGCCCAAGAGTTGTGTCCCAGTGACCTAAGGACTGCCCAGTTGGGCCTGCTTCTTCAGTGGACCATTATAGGGAAAGTGGGCTCTTAGGCAAGGAAAGGATAAGATAAAAGTCTCATTTAAGCTTTATTAAACATTAAGGAATCTTACTAAGAGCAACTTTTGCTTCTACAATCAGACTCTACAGTTAGAATAATTAGAAAGACTAAGATTAAAAAAAAAAAACACCTATAATCCTAGCACTTGGGAGGCTAAGGCAGGAAGAATCACTGTGAGTTCAAGGCCAGCCTGAATTACATTTTAAGACCCTGTCTCAGAGAGAGAGGTTGGGGGAGAAATCGAGACTCAAAAAGGTGCCAGGTGACAACGTAATTACCATAAAAATTTATTAAAAATAGTTAACAAAACACAAAAAGCCAAAAATATAAAAGACTAGGGTAACTAGCTCTCCTCATCCACCTCTGATAAAATGCAAAGGGGACAAGAGGAAGCCACCTAGTGACTCTTATTTAATATATAAAGACACACCCCTATACATGTATACATATATGTGTATTCTTGCTTTAGCAGCATTATATTACAATACCAGATACACACATGTTCTCTTTATTTAGTCATTAACTCTAAGCTACCTCTCTATAAGGCTTCCTCCTCACACACACACACACATTTCTCCATTACAAAAGGGCACAGAGAGGTGCCCAGGTTAGGGTCAAAGACAGCCAGAGAGGCAATCAGATTGTGACAACCTCCAGGTGCCCACATGGTGGGTGGGGGGATCGCTACCCCCAAATAAAAGGAGTCAGAATCAAGGGCTTAGGAGTATTTGCCTTTCCAGTGACTCCTACTGTTCCAGAGTAGCTATCACCTCTTTTTTCACCCTTTTCCAAATAAACCATCTTCCTTTGTGTTAAAATCTGCCTCTGTAATTCTTTACTAGTGCTGAGTGTTTAAGACCCCGATGGATGGCTGTGTGTTCCAGCAGAATAGCAGTGCACGTACCCCTGACACATCACTGTCACCTCAGCACCCCCACTCACCAGCCCCCAGCACATGGGTCTTGGAAGGCAAACCACAACTCCACCACTGCACCCCCTTATTAGTAGCTTCATAGGACCTCACCTACTCATGTGTCCTTCTCAAGTCTTCTAGTTTTGGAATGAATCATGAATAATACCTATTAAAATTAAATGGACTTCTTATTTCAGGAAGTCATGGGACTAGCCAAATTGCAGGGCTCATGGCAGCCAGCTGGGAAGAGAGGACTGCTTATTTCTTACTCCTGTTGTGAGACAAATACAGGAGATTGGGTAGTGAATTACTACTTTTGTAAAGATTTTTACTAAATGAAGGTAATCTGCCACCTCAAAATAAAATCTATTATTTTCTTCTATAATTTTTTTGACTGAAGACAGAGTCTGCCATGATCTGAATGTCTGTTCCCTTCCCCAATTTGTATGCTGAGATGCTAACCCCCAAGGTAATGGCATTAGAATATGGAGCTTTTGAGATATGACTGAGGTCATGAGGATGGGCTTTAGGAGAGCCTGAAGAGACTACACGAGGACACAGTGAGGAAGTACCAAGTGGGCCCCCACCAAAAGTCGGATCTGCTGGCACTGGCTCTGGGACTTCCCAGAGTTGAAAACTGTGAAAAATAAATTTCTGTTGTTTATAAGCCACCCAGTCTATGGTATTTTGTACTACTAGACCTTATGAATTCTTAGAAATTCTTTGACTCCTTGTTCTCATAGTGTTGCTCAGATACCAGCCGTGCCATGTTTTTGTGCTGTTCTTGGCCGTGACCTTGTTTAGGGTTGGATGTTTAATTGTTGTGCATGGCTAGCAAGTTAAGAGTTCCTATTTCATGGCACTGAGCTGATGAAAGTATCATTGTAATCTTCTGATACTGTCAATATTTTAAAGTTTTGTCTTAATAGCTTAACGTACAAATATATAGATCAAAATATGGTGAATGCTTAAATTTAAAAAAATTATTACAGTAGAAGACAAATTGACATCAATCTCTCTCAACACTTTAAATACAGATACCCCACTTTCTAAAGCAGTTCGGCAAGTGCATGACAGTTACAAAGCTCTTTTGAAGGAGGTGCTGACCGTAACCATGATGACCCTTTCTGAGCAGTGCCTTATGAGTAGCCATGTTACACACCAGCCTTGCCCACTTGACTAGCGTTGATGGGACCTGGGAGGGCGTAGGGCCTGAGAAGAGTCATTCTATAGGCTGATTAACAGCTCGGGATTTATACCTGTTCCTGCCTGTATGGTATACAAGTGGCCAGCTTTTCCCATCAAGTCTGGTCACTGGGAGCTGGCACTCCTGGTGTGCTTGGAGAGCCTGTCAGCAGGAGCAACAGACTGAGTCAGAGAGGAGCTGAGCCCCTGAAGGGGCTGTAGCTCTTGTCTGCCCAACTTCTTTTCCTCTGCCCTTTTCCCTGGAAACAGACCCAAACTTCCACCCACCTACGCCAGTCAGAGACTTTCCCCTAGACCTAATGATTGGGCTCTTGTCCTTCCCCAGGCAGGAGATTGGAACCAGCTCCACTTGCACAGGTCTGCAGGGCCAGGCAGGCACTTCAGTGAGAAATGAGCAGGTGCAACCAGGTACAAAGACAGCGGGGCTAGCAAGGCCTGTGACTAAGGAGAAGGCGCAGCTGCCCAAGGCAATCGAATGAAAGAATTGCTGTGGCCAATAAAATGAATGAAGTTTTAATGTGGCCTCTTCTAGGGCCATTTAATATTAGCTCCGAAGTCTGGGTCTTATTATGCTGAAGATGAACTGAGTCTCCAAGAAGAGAGACCAGGGCCGCAGGTTCTTTATAGACGGGTTACACTGTATTTGGTGACTCACTGTTGAAATGATATTGAAAGTGGAATCCCTGAAGACCGAGATGGGCTATACCTAACTGATGATTTAAAGTAAAACTTGTGTAAGTTAAAAAAAATTATACATACAAATAGATGTACATATTAATATCCATAGTTTAAAAATTATACAAATAGATGTACATATTAATATACATAATTGATGATATAAATGAAAATACATAAGTACATTATGTGATAAATGGTAAACTGAAAAAGTACTTTCTACAGATAATTTTGATGTTGCCGGCTATAGCTCACCATTACTACTATGCTCTATTTTTCTTTCTGCAGTTAGTTACTTTATTCAAGCAGGCAGATCAAGACACACATCTCCATGACATGATGGGGTAGGGACAAACCTTATAGGTTGTCTTGTATCTCAGCAAGGTGTTTGGGAGACATATTTTGTTTTTGAAATTTCCATTGTTATTTATATGATATGTGGTTTATTTCACAAGCTAGAGAGCTATAATGATCTCCAAACAGGGCTCTCCAAGATAATGTCTATGGAGGAGAAATTTGAAACACAAATTTGCTTTATATTATTTGCTCTTCTTGGGGTTAGAAAACAAAACATCATCAGCGTGGAGTGGCGGATAACTTCATCTCCCATGTCTCCCCGGCTCTGAAGAATGATTATTCCTCCTGGAAAAAAAAGAATGATTCTGTGCTGGAGGTAGAGCTCAGTGGTGTAGCTCCTGCCTGGCATTTTCTGAAAAATAAAAGGATGAGGAATAAGAATGATTTTATACATAAAATTTAAATGAGCTCTCCCAAATTCCCGTTTTTTTGTTTTTTGTTTTTTAGATGCTACCTTCTATCCTGTGAGAATTAAATCTAGTGGCTTTGAAACTGACATCTTTCCTCAGCTTTGATTGTCTTTGTGGTCCAGGAAAGCTGCCAAGTTTTAGATCTAGCTCATAAAATTAAAAATCTTCGAAGACAACAAACAATATTAGCCTGTTGCTCTCTACTCTGGGAATATGCTAGACCCTGTAACTTCATCCATAAGATCACAGACTTGAACAGCTTTGGGAAAATAAGTCATGAAATGGACAACAAAAGCACTATTTTAAGGAAAGTAGGCTATAAACTCAGAGAAATTCTAACATGGCAATTGTCTGTTGAGATATTGTTGAAAAAAGATTTTTAAAAGACATTCAGCAAGAAAACTGGAGGGCAAGCAGTGAATCACCTCTTCCTGGTGATAGATAAGATAGAGCCGATCACATTGGAATCTTGGGCTGATCCCTTTTAGTTTCAGGATCCTTAGCAAGGGCCCATATCTAGGAATACTCCTGGGAGTGGGAAAGGAGAGCCATTTCAAAGATGACACAAGTCATCATCCTGGCCATCTTATGTAATAAACCACCTACAAATTTAGTGGCATGCTATCAGTTCATTATCATGACTCTGTAGAAAGAACTGGGGCTGTGAGAGGCCATTACTCTCCATGTGGCCTCTCCACATGGCTAGCTTGGCTTCCTTCCAGCATGGAGATCTCAGGACAGCCTGAAATTTAAGGGGGATAAGGGAGCCTGGTGACCAACTTCTTCCAGGACAAGAGTTTCAACAAGACTAGGTGGAAATTGCTAGTCCATTAGAAGTTAAGTCCAAACCCAGCATTGTATCTCTGTCATTCTGTGTTGATACAGCCCAGTCACAGGCCAGTCTCAATTCCAAAGAAAATGACCCTTGCCTCTTAATAAAAGGGGGATGTCAGAGTTTGTTGTTGCCATCTTTAATCTACTACCACAATCAAGGTGATCTTGTAGTGGGCCGGGGATTTAGCTTAGTAGTTTTGCAAGAGCAAGGCCCCAAGTTTGATCCCCGGCACCAAAAAAAAAAAAAAATCTTGTAGAAGAAGCAGAGCCAAAGTATAGATCAAAGGAGCTATGTGGAAGGATGTGCTTTCATTTCTTCTGTGCTTATCTCTGTGGTTTATAATTTGTTCTTTAGTAATTAGAAAGGAGTGTCAGAAATTTGGAGATGTTTTATAATTGATCTTAGCCAAAAGGCTGAGAAGCGATTGGAGATGTTTTAGACAGAAGAGGTCCCCTGATGTTTGCAGAGAAGAAATGGTGTAATGTTGTGAAGTAGGATCTGTACAGAGGGACTCGGGAGTAGGCTGGAAGCAGGGAAGGATGAGGGATAGCTGACTTCGAATTCATGATGGTTGCTATGAAATAGATGCATGACTACAAAAAGCAGAACAAAAATGGATTGGTCAGGCTGGAAATAACGAAGAATCCCAACCAAGATAGGGGCATCTCTGAGACCTGAAAGAAGTTCTCTTTTCTGAAGCTGTTTAAAAGAGAACACATTTTATATGCTTGTAAAGGATTTAGAATTAGTTTTACTGGAAATAGAAATGGCAGATTAGATGACTTTTTCTTTTCTTCTCTTTTATGTTTTGTAGCAGAAGCACCCTTCAAGCAAAATCTTATATCGAATATGAAAAGTGCTGTTGTTTGGGTTGAGGGGAGGGCACAGCTGAAGCCATGGTGTTCTCTTCCAACCCCTCATCTTCCCGAGTGGTTCCCAGGGCCACTGTGTGACACTAAGACCCTGCAAAAGATAATTTAGAAAATACTTAAAGTTGACAAAGTGTCCCGTAGCAGTTCTGTACAAGCTGTGGGTACTTAGAGACTTCTTTCCTTTCTTTCCCTTTCCTTCCCTCCCTTCCTTCCTTTTTCTCCAAACTGAAGCTAGGCCTTAAGGGTCTTGTGAAGTTGCCCAGTTCTTTTCATGGTTCAAATTCATGAGATTATGTTGTTTCTGAACTCATGACACCTTTATATGTACTTGCAAGAACTACATGTGTTACTAAATGTACCAAATAGTAACATAAGAAATGGTTAACAATTTACATCTTTTGGTAAATTTAGTTCATTTGCTTGAACTTCATTCAAATGAAATTAACTGGCTTACTGTATTTGTGTTTTAATTTCATTAGTGGTCAATGAAATTAAAGGTTTCTCCTATTAATCCTTAAAATCTTTGCAAAAATAAAAAAGAGAAAGAAAATCTCATTATGCCACCGAAGCTGTCACCTTTATGTTACTGTATAGATAGTTTTGTTAATATTCCATTTATGTTGGTGTATGCAGGCACCATTTTAATGTACACACATAACCATTACAACTTTAATTCTAGGTCAAGTTTACATCAAAATCTTAAATACATTAAGATTTCATGGCTGATACAATGTTTAGTTTCAAGATTGCAAATAGCCTGTTTTACCTGTCTTATACCCAAACCATATAATTGGTAGAAAATACATTGTGAAAAGAAACACAACTGCATTGAAACTCAAATATAGTCATGTTGGGTTTTTTTTAAAATGCAACTATATTTTTTATGTGAAACACTGTAAAGCAAAATGACATAGAAAAAGTTGTAATGCAGGGATAGAAAAAGCATACTAAGCAAATTCCAGCTGAAAAAGAGAGTATCACAATATTAGGATCGGGCAAAACAGATCTCAAGGTGAAACAAACTTCCGGGATTTAAGAGGGCCTTCCACACTGACAGAAGTAACGGTTCACTGAAAGCATTTGGCATCATGAGCTTTTATGCACTGATGATGTGGCTATGACAAGCAAGTTTGAGGATTTATGCTTAGTGTTGTCTATGATTGCAAAACATGAAGTAAAATCAAAAGAACTAAAAGCTCATCATTTGATGGTTGGCTGAATAAGCTGCGGAATAGTAATTCTTTGTCATACTCGTATAACAGTCACAGAGAATGAGGTTCGTCGATGTAAGAATGTAGCTGGCTCTCTACTGTATGGACGGAAGAAGCAGCTACAGGATGACACGCGCAGTGCGATGTAAAGCCACCTGCGTTAGCACACATACAAAACAGTGCATGTGTTTCCTTTATATGTAGATATTTTTATATAAATAAGACAAAAGTTTAAAAGACAACATACAGAAGTTGTACTTGTGGTTTCTTCTGTAGAGGGAAAAAGAGATGACTGGGAATAGGAGGTGCTTAAACGTAAAGGACTTTAACCTTATCTGAAAAGCTTTTATTTTTAATCAGAAAAAAAGTTATTTTTATGATTCATTTTATTGAATTTTCAAATATGTATTTCAGAAAGCCCCGAAAGCCCAATGCTTCTTGATGTTGCAAGTTGATGCATTTGGCTGCAAATAGCAGAAAAGTTAATCCAAACAATCAGGCTTGAACAGTAAGGGAGTTTTATTATTTCACTTCACAGGATACTCAGATTGGTTGATTTTGAAGGTCAAGCATATCACTGAAGACTTAGGATCTTTTTTTCTTTTTCTTTTCTTTTCTTTTTACTTGAGTAGGTTTGGAAGAAATTTGCTTCAGATTTCTTTGCATCCTTGGAGTTCATTTATCCTCAGGATAACAGCAAGACTATGTTAGCAGTTTCAAGCAATGAGTAAGAACAATACAATAGTAAGCAAAAGGAGTACCACACTTGCTTTGTGTAGCATTTTACATATGTTATTGCATTTTCCTGTATAGTTAATTTTACAGATGGAAAAACTGAGATATCAAAAGACTGAGCATTATGGCTCATATCTAGATATCCCCTCAATGCTTTATGTGGTCATAGGTGGGGCTTTTCAGAGGTGGCTGGATCTAGGGTGTGTGATGCTGGGATGAAGGATGTGATATTGGGATTGATTTGTGGTGCAATGCTAGCATTAAGGTGAGTGCTACTGGCCCTAAGGGCAGGTAGCCTGGATAGAATATCAGGGACAGAAAGAGGGCTGCTGTGGTTGCTTGCTACTTTGCTTCTTCATTACTTTGCTGCCTTCTGCCTGCCATGAACTGTTTCTAATCTGTGATTTCTGTCTGCCATTCTGCCTTGGAACCAGCCAACTATGACCTGAAACCTCTACAAACTGTGAGCCAAATAAGCCTTTCCTCCTTTCACTTTTGGCATTGGGTATTTTGTCTCAGCAATGAGCAAAGTAACTGAGACACTGAGTGATTTACCAAAGATTATTATTCACCAAATTAGTAAATAGTAGATTCAAACCAGGCATTCTGGTATAAGAATATGTGCACTTGATCTCTGGGCTCTACAACTACTTTTCCTTGTTGCTCCTCTCCCCGTTTTCCCTCTCAAAGCAATAAGGAAACTCCCTAGAACCCTTCCAGCAGATGACTCTGAAGCTCATTGGCTCATGCCTACTCATGAACCAATCAGATTATCCTTGCCAAACAGACCACTCTTGGAGTTGAAAGGGGGGTCAGTACTGTCTAAGGATATCACTGGGCAGGGAAGCATAGAAACATGAACCAAATCTATGGAAGGAAAAACTGGTAGAGGGAGAAGATTGATTCTAAGGAGATAACCTATTGCATCCAGTAGAGTTAATATCTACTAGCCCTTTGTAGTCAGTAATTAATTCATTTGACTGCCTGTTATGCTAAGCATCCAGGTGAACTTTCACAGGCAGCAGCTGGAATATGGTTCAGATCTGGAGGGAAAAGTTGGGCATAGATATTATAATTGAAGTCTGGACACTCAAAAAATCTCCATAGGAGAATGTAGAGGTTTAAGATAAGGTGACCTACAAAAAGATTCATTATAATTGTCTTGCACTGTATTAGATAAAACTTTTTCTTATGATTAAAAGGAAAAAGCCTGTATGCCCCTTTTGCAAATAGTGCTAGAAACTAGATTTGCATATAGAAGATTGAGACTAGGTCCCTATTTCTCACCCTGGATAAAAATTAATTGTAAATGGATCAAAGACCTAGGTATAAGAACTGAAACTTTTAATCTGCTAGAAGAAAACAGGAGAAACACTTGAAGGCATAAGCACAGGCAAATAATTCCTGAATAGAACTCCAAACAGCACGAGAAATAACAGCAATAATCAACAAATGAGACTACATCTAAAAAGAAGGAAACAAGAAACAGAGTGAAGAGACAGCCTACAAAATGGGAGAAAAATCTTTGCTAGGTTTTCTTCCAACAGAAGGTTAGTATCTAGAATATAGAAAGAACTCAAAACAGTTAACATCAAAAAATCAAACAGCCCAATCAATAAATGGACAAGGGAATTGAACAGACACTTCTCAAAAGAATAACTACAAGTTACCAATAAGTATATGGAAACATGTTTAACATCTTTATCCATTAAGGAAATGCAAATCAAAACTTCATTGAGATTCTATCTCATCTGAATCAGAAGGCTATCAACAAAAATATTAAAAACAATAAATACTAGTGAGGATATGAGAAAAAAGGGACCCTTTTATATGCTGATTAGAATGTAAATTAGTACAGCTACTATATAAATTAGTATGGAGGTTTCTAAAACACCAAAAATAAGCCAGGATGGTGGTGCATGCCTGTAATCCCAGTACTCAGGAGGCTGAGGCAGAGTTATATACTAAGTTCAAGACTTGCTTGAACTATATATTGAGACCCAGTCTCAACCATTCAAAAAAAAAATCCACTAAAATATTATATGACCCAGGTATACCACTCCTTGGTATATATCCAATGGAAATAAAATCAGCATATGTTTATTATGGAACAGTTCACAATAACCAATATATGTGTGCCAATTAAGATGGATTGTCAACTTGATTGTCTTCAGAGCTACCTGAGATTGGTAAAGCACATTTTTGGGTGTATCTAGGTGGATCATGTAGGTATGACCTTGGTTACTATGTCTGGTCCCTGGCCCTTTCTTTTCTAGCACTGTTCCCTTGCTCTGCTTCCTGGCTGCCACAAATTAAACAGCTTTTCTCTGCCATACCCTTCCACCATGATATTTCTGCCCTGGAACTGACTTTGAATGGAACTCTCTGAAACCGTGAGCCAAATTAAAACTCTCCTCCTTTATCTTTTGTCCAAGTATTTTGTACCAGCTATAGGACTAATACGATATGAAATCAACTTAGGTGCCCATCAAGAAATGAGTTGAAAAAGAAAATATGATACACAAGCACAAGGACACACACACAATGGAATACCATTCAGCTGTAAAGAATGAAATTATGTCATCTGCAGGGAAATGGGTGGAACTAGAGATTGCCTTGTTAAGTGCAGTAAGTCAGACTCAGAAAGAGAGGCATGGTATGTTTTCCCTAATATGTGGAATATAAAAAAGACTTGAAAGTAGAGGGAGACTGTTATTAGATAGGAGGACGGAAATAAACATATGTGTGTAAGGGACAGTAATAATCAAAATGTGTTATATACACATGAAAATACCACGTCGAAATCTAATGTTATAAAATGAATAGGCACAGCACTAATAAAATATTTTTAAATTAAAAAAACAGTCTTTACCCACCGACCTATATCCTATAACTGTACTTAGTATACATAATTGTTACTACTAAAACAGCCATACATTTGTTTTTAAGTTCATTCTAAACAAAATGAAGACATTTGTTCTCTGCCAGCCCAAAATATTAGTGTCTAATAATCAAACTTTTGAAAGAAAAACCTAAAATTGTCTTTGACCAAATACAAGAGATGAAGTGATCTTATGCCAGAGATGGTAACAGAGTTGTGCCTTGTACATTTGCTTTGTCCGTACCTTATACTCAGCAGTCTAGGACACGGCTCCTCAGTGTGTTAGAAGAGCCGGTCAGCAAGTCCTGTCACAGAGGCTTAGTATGTCTTGACTACATTGCAGCCCAGCAAGGCAAGGAGCTTTTCTCTTAGTAGCTCCATCATACCCTCAAGCCTTGAAGTCTTCCTCAGCATTTGATTAGCAGAAGACAAAAGAGCGAAAGCACATAGAGGATTTCATGGAAACCGCTGAGCTGGGCCTGAGGAACATTGCTTCAGTCTCACTTCCATTATGAGAATTTCATCACATGGTTGCAGGGAAGTCTGGGAAATGTAGTCTAGCTGTGTGCCCAGGAGGAGGAGGAGGAGGAGGAGGAGGAGGAAAATGGGTTAGCAGGCATTTTAGTCTCTCATACAACATAGATCAAGAGAAACATTTCCACCATGTCAAAATTTAATATTTCTTTTTGGTGTCCATCCTATATCTTGTTTCTATTTATAAGAGATCTGCTTATGCTATGTTCTTCCTCTCTGACAGCTTGGGAATGATTAATATGAATTTCCTATTTTTACTCATGAAGAATTGCTTAATTTTTGCTCTTGTTATTTTGCTATCAGTCTTCAAAGTTTTCTGCCTTTGATTTTTCAAATTTGCATTTCATTTAAAATTTAGTTGATTGCCCCTCCAGTGATTCAGTGACGTTTTTTCCCTGTGTTTCTGGAGTTCTGCTATATGTATCAGCTATTTTTATGCATCTTAAAACTTTCAAACTGTTCTCTAAGTGGTCAAACATTTGAAAATGTATAGTTTGATTCAGTAAATAAAACCTCAGAAAGGCATACAATTTGTAGAAACACTGCAATGTATTACATTAAGTTCATAGCAGGTAACTTGTGTTTAATGTAATGAGTTACAGACATTATAAGGTTAATTTTAGAAAAATTAGGTAAACAAGTGCTCAGAAACATATCTAATT
This sequence comes from Fukomys damarensis, assembly GCF_012274545.1. Taxonomy (NCBI): domain Eukaryota; kingdom Metazoa; phylum Chordata; class Mammalia; order Rodentia; family Bathyergidae; genus Fukomys; species Fukomys damarensis. The sequence goes on along the minus strand of NW_022900947.1, from coordinate 29,514,029 downwards.
CTTAACAAAGTCATTACCTTCCTGTCAACTGTCATTTTTAATGTTTAAAAATTAACCAGTATGGTTTTCATGTGATCCCAGTGTGATTAGGTAAAAAATCACACCCAGATGAGCCTTGGGGAAATATCCTTGAGCATTTCAGATATATCGATATTATTTTTTCCAGTGATGTCATTACCATCAAGATCAACGAAGTGCTTAGGGCCACATTAACCTGCAGCTGTTCCAATTAATTGTACCCTCATAGCTTCTAGAGACAAGCCCCAACAGAGGCCAGCTTAGTCCTAGGGAGTGACAAGTCCTAACAGGAGGCCTTGGCACAATGTGTTTTGAGACCTTCCCTGAAAACTATCAGTAGTTTGATTAGGTGGTGGGGGCCAAGC
>NW_022900947.1:29400733-29513486 GCF_012274545.1 Fukomys damarensis | reverse complement strand
AGAGACAAGCCCCAACAGAGGCCAGCTTAGTCCTAGGGAGTGACAAGTCCTAACAGGAGGCCTTGGCACAATGTGTTTTGAGACCTTCCCTGAAAACTATCAGTAGTTTGATTAGGTGGTGCTGGGGCCAAGCCTGGCCTGGGGCTGGGGCTGGGCTGGGCTGGGCTGGGCTGGGCTGGGTTGGGCTGGGCTGGGCTGGGGTTGGAGCTGTTGGTGTCAGAGTCTCTTCAGTACAAGGCTTTTCATTGACTTGGCTGCACCCCACTCAATGACTCTGGCTGGATGACTCTGGGAACCACAAACAGATTACCTTACAATTAGCTGCCATTTCACAGGAGTGGCTTTTAGGGCCATCAGTTAGCATTTTGTGTGAAGAGGCCTATCTGCTCATCCTCACAGCCTGTGGGAGGGGTGGCTACAGCCCTTCCATTAGAGCCCCGGTGTTCTCCTGTTCTACTGCTTGATTTAAAATCATGATCCAGTCTGCCCAAAATTTGATCAACATTTTATTACTCACATCGTGTCACATGAATGGTGCATGATACTTTAGGTTTTTTTTTTTAAGGTGACCTGTTTTATGACTTGATTGCAGGCCAAAATTAAGCTCTCAAAAGCAGTATGAAAAGAAATGTAGGCAAAATTAAATCTAATCTGGCCACTTGGTTATCTGCTAAATCTAAGTACATGTTCTTCACATTGTTCTTGCCTCTGTGGGGCAATTAATTAGTGATTGCACTGTGTGTTTGTGGAGAAACAAGGTTAGGGTGATCCCATGCCAAAACAATTGCCCAAGGTGAAAAATAAGAGTTCATCCTTTTATAACCTGTTTCATGGTAAATGTAAACTTTGCTTTAATGTAACCAAAGACCTGGGGCAAAATTGAAAACCAGGGGAAACAGAGATAGAGATTTTAGCAAACAGTTGGTTTCACACTGTGTGCCAGGCTCTGGGGAGGGGAGGGAAGGTAGATAGGGGCATCTGCATGAGTTGAGAGGTTGATCTTCAACAGGATTCCTTTGTACCTTTCTTTCTAAATGAAGCCTGTCTTCTCTGACTCTTGGTTGTATAAAACAACCATTCAGCTCCCATTAAACATGTCACTGCTAAAAAAGAGCAAAAATAGCAATTGCTGTGAGTTGAAAAGGGAGAGACAAACAGGAAAATTTGGGTCAGTCTTGTGGAACAGCAGCTACTCCTAAGGTTTTCCACACCAACTTAGAAAAGTATCTGTGAGCAAAATGCTGCAGATGTAAGGCAGGGAGGGCCGCAAGATCACATGTTTGGCTCTTAAGGCCTCATGATATTATCTATGTCTGCAGTGCAGTAGGACAACACGCACTGGAGGGAATACTCCAAGTGTTAGGTGATTGTGAATAGGATATGGAACAGCAGGGTTATGTTTTTCTGAAGTTTTCATTTTTATCTATAGGAATGCACATGCATACCCACCCACACACCCGTGCACACACACACAGCCTCAAAAACAATAATGACACCCTTGGAAAACAATCTCAGAACAAATAAGGGGAGACTATCTTTGAGGAATCTTGGCTTTTAGAGAAAAGAGGCCCAGGGAAGATCTGCTCTTTCCAGAAGTATGAATAGGATTTTCATCCAGTAAAGCAGTGTGAAAGAGAAAGGAAATAAAAATATACTTCTGGTTTTGCTGTAGTCAGTTGAGTATGCAGACTTGGGAGCTAGACTGCCTTGAATGGAATCTAGAACAGCCACTTCTGAGTTAATTAATCTCTCTGAGCCTCAGTTTCCTCATTGGTAAAATGGGAGATTATAATATAGTACCCAGTTCATAAAGTTGTCATGAGGATTAAATGAGCAATTTACATAAGTCCTCATAATAGTGCCCAGCAAATTAATCTTTTTTATTACAATAATAGTTACTATCATCATTGTCATTACCAAATATACCCTATTGAAATTGTGCCATAGATTGAAACACTGTGGCATTGTCTTACGGATGTAGCTGACTCCTTAATATTGAATTTGGGAAAATGGGCACAACAAACATTGTTAATAATTACATGTCAGGTGCCTAGAACATTCTCCATGGCTCTGAGAAATGGTTGGTATCATTTTGAGCTTCAGTGACTGTGTTTCCAAGCATATTATTATGTGAAGGGTGTTGTGTTGTTCTTTTTATGGCCCAGCATGTGGTCTCTTAGTGCAAATTCCATGGGAGCTTGAGAATATGCATCCTGCTGTTGTTGGACAGACTATTCTATAAATGTCATCTAAGCCAAGTTGATTGATAATGCTGTTGATGTAAATTCTATCCTTAATAATTTTCTGCATGTTGGATCCATTAATTACTGGGAGAGGGATCTTGGAATGTATAATAATAGATTTTTTTCTTTCATTTCTATCTGCTTTTTTGTTTTATGTCTGTTGATGCTCTATATGATGTGTATTTAACACTTTGTGTTCAATTCCTTATGCAACTTCCGCATTATCAGCAGAGGAGTGGGTTTGTGGAAGATACACAAATTGAGCTTTGAGTATGCTCAAGGTCATTACAGCTCGGATGTGGCAGAGCCAAGTTTTGAACCAGGTCTGTCTTAGACCCAGTCCACCTGGACTACCAAACCCACCACATAGTATAAGGCCATACTCCAGAAATTTTAATTACTGAACAATGAAATATGAAGTTTATAACTTATGTATGTAAAGTGTGAGTCATTTTGGTGCAATAATGGTTATTTGAAATATGGGATAAGAAAACCAGTGGGGTTTGCCTGAGTTGAGTTAGGACAAAGAACGCTGATGGACTATGTGACCTCAGTGTAGCATAAACCATGTCTTTGTGTATATTGTTTTCTTGCTTCTGGCTCTAATGCCTTCAACTGACTTCATACTTACTTGTCCCATCTTTGACACCATCTCAGGCAACTGTCTGGCTCATCTGGAAGACCCATTAGTTCCACAGGGTTGGCTTCCTCCAAGAAGTGGGAGTTTGGCTGCAAAAGCTTAGAACAGAGCTGATATTTTTTTCCTCCGGTAGCTGGGCTCCGGTTGGGCTGCTCAGGGAAATTCTGAGTTTTTTCTTTTGGGGGCAGTGGGGTGGAGTTGGGAAAGGATGTCATGAATCAGGACTTGGCTGGGCAGATTCTGAGTCACTTATCTTCTGGAGATAATGCCTAGTGTGCCCGGGGACTGGGAAGCTACAGCACCGTGATTTCCAGCTGTCAGCATCAGGGTGTTAACTGGTTGTATTTTCCTTTAGCACCAATGAATGTTCCCCTGGATGTTTTAATTTGGATACCTTTGAAACCTGTCTTAGTGTTGTTAAGGTACTATTTAGGCCTATACTACACTGACTATCTCTATATCTAAAAGCTTTATTGTGCCTTCTAAAATGTTCTCACCAAATCGCTGGAGATCGTATCAGCACTGAGTATGTCATCCACATGAATATCCTAATAGTCTCACTGTGAATAATGTGATTAGCAAGTGCGGTGTGTGGCCACCCAGCACAACTGGAGCCTCATCAGCCTGACTTCCAGGGAGGGAGCACCACTAACATCCCTCATGATGCCCTCTGTCTTGCCCAACAATTTTCCCTGCCAGTGGTGACAAGCTGGAGTGGTGACAAGTGGAGACCTCAAGTCCTCCAGGGCATGAGAACAGAAGAATTACTTTTTAAATCAATAAGCTTTTCTTATTTTTGTTTTTAAATTTTATTTTTAAGTGATATGTGCTGATTGTTCATACTTATGGGGTGCTGAGTGAAGATATGATACATGGGTACATGTAATGATCACATTGGGATGGTGGGCATTTCCATTTCCTTAAACAGTTTGGAGCAGAAGAACTGTCTTATAGTCTTCTGGTTCTTTATAAAACATATAGGGGGAGGCTGGATACCAGGGGATCCAATACAGTTGGATAGGGGAAGAATAAGTTCTAGTATTCTATAGAATGGTAGGGTGACTATGGTGTAACAAACTTTACTTTTTAGAGCTGTTTTAGGTTCACAGCAAAACTGAACAAAAAGTACAGAATTTACATGTAACCCATCTTCACATATGTAAAATCTCCCCTACTACTGACATAGTACGCCTGGGTGTCACATATGCTACACACAATCAATGCTGACAACTCCTTCTTGTACCCTTCCCTATTTAGAAAGACTTTGTTTCCATTTTTTCCTTCTCTCATATTTTTTATTTTCCCTTATTTCCTTTCTCCTCCCCTTCCCACTTTTCCTACACCTTTAGCCCTTTTCTTCCTATTTCACATTATCAGTTATACAATTTGAATCTTATTTACTTTTAATATTTCCACACCAGAGAGCTATTCTGTATTTAAACATTTATGTCCTATTTATTTTACTTAACAGTATGGCCTCAATATGCATCCATTTTTCTATGAATGACTCTAGTTTCTCTTTCTTTATGGCTGAGTAGTACTTCATTTTATAGAAAAACCACATCTTTATCCAATCCAGTTGATGGGCAATTGGGCTGTTTCCAAGTTTTAGCTATTACAAACTATGCTGTCATAAACATGGGTGTGCATATATTGCTGTGGTATGATCTTTTAACTCTTCTGGAAAGATACTCAGCAGAGGGACAGCTGGGTCAAATAGAACCTCTAATCCTAGTTGTTTGAGGTATCTCCATCTTGATTTCTACAGTGGTTGTACCAGTCTGCACTCCCACCAACAATGGAGAAGGGTTCCTTTCTTTCCAAAACCCCACCAACATTTGTTATTGGTAGATTTCTTGATAGCAGCCATTCTTTCTGTGGTGAGATGAAATCTCAGTGTTGTTTTCATCTGCATCTCTCAAATGACCAATGATGTGGAGCATTTTTTCATATATTTATTTGCTGCTTTTACTTTTTTATCTGAGAAATGTCTGTTAATTTCAGATGCCCATTTGTGAATCAGGTCTTTATATTTGGGGGGGCTGATTATTTTGAGTTCTTTATAATCTAGATAATAGTCATTTGTCTGAGGAGCAGATGGTAAAATTTTTTCCTCATACTGTATATAGGTTGTCTCTTAGATCTGTTGGTGGTTTCTCTTGCAGTGCAAAAGATTTTTAATAATATGAGATCCCAGTTTTTGATTCTTTGTGCTGGTTTCCATGCTACTGAGGATTTGTTCATAAAGTTTTTCCTATGCCAATGTCTTCAAGAGTTCTACCTAACTTGCCAGACATGGTGGTGCACACCTGTAATCCCAGCACTTGGAAAGCTGAGGCAGGAGGATCACTGTGAGTTTGAGACCAGCCTGGGCTACACAGTGAGTTCTAGGGCAGTCTCACTACATAAGTGAGACCCTATCTCAAAAAACTGAAAAAAAAAAAAAGAGTTCTACCTAACTAATCTTCAGCAAATTTAGTGTTTCTCTTTTAATAATTAGATCTTTAATCCACTTGGATTCTAGTTTAGTGTATGGTGAAAGAGAAGAATCTAGTTTTAATCTTTGACAGGTTGAAATCCAGTTTTTCCAACACAATTTATTAAAGAGGCTATCTTTCCTCCACTGAGGAGGATTGGCTCTTTTGTCAAAGATGAGGTAGCTGAGTATATCTGGAGTTATTTCTGTATCTTCCAATCTATTCCACTGACCCTCAGGTCTTTTTCTTTGAAGGTACCATGCTGTTTTTATCACAGTGACTTTGCAGTATAGTTTCAAGTTGAGGCTTGTGATACCCCCATCATGTCTCTATTACCTAGAATTGCTCTTGCTATTCTAGGTCTCTTGTTTCAAATTAAATTTTGGATTTTTTTTCTCTAGTTCTGTGAAATATACTGTTGGAATTTCAATTGGGATTGCATTGAATCTGTATAGCAGTTTTGGTAGTACAGTCATTTTTACTATGTTGATTCTTCCTTCCCAGGAGCAGGGGATATCTTTCCATTTTCTTATATTCTCTTCAGTCTCTTTTTTCAGAGTGCTGTAGTTTTCAGTGTAGAGATCTTTTGTTTCTTTTGTTAGATTGATTTCTAGATACTTCATTTTTTTGGATGCTATTGTGGAAGGAATTGTTTCCCTAATTTCTGTCTCAGTGAGTCTGTTATTTGTGTACAGGAAGGCTACTGAATTTTTAGTGTTGACCTAGTATCCAGCTACTCTGCTGAAAGTGTCAATTAATTCTCAAAGTCTTTTAGTGGAGTTTTTTGGGTCTTCTATGTAGAGTATCATATTGTCAGCAAATAACGATAGTTTAACTTCTTGCTTTCTTATCTTTATTGCTTTAATTTCTTTCTCATGTCTAATTGCCCTGGCTAATGTTTCCAGAACTATATCGAAGAGGAGCGGTGATAGCGGACATCCTTGTCTTGTTGATGATTTTAGTGTGAAGGTTTTCAGTTTTTGGTCATTTAATATGATGTTGGCTGTTGGTTTTTCATAGATAGCCTTTATCAAGTTGAGATAAAGACCATCTATTCCAATTTTCTGCAGTTTTTTTTTAAATCATGTGTTGAATTTTGTCAAATGCTTTTTCTGCATCTCTTGAGATGATCATATGTTTTTTGTTCTTGACTCTGTTAAGATGGTGTATTACCTTTATTGATTTATGTTTATTGATTTATTGGTATGTTGAACCATCCTTGCATCCCTGGAATAAATTCGACTTAGTCAGGGTATATGATCTTCATGACCCTCTGTATTCTGTTTGCCAGTATCTTATTGAGGTTTTTTGCATCTATGTTCATTAGGGAGATTGGCCTGTAGTTCTCTTTCTTGGTTGGGTCTTTCCCTGGTTTTGGAATCAAAGTAACACTTGCTTCCAGGAATGAATTTGGAAATATTGCTTCCCTTTCAATTTCACTGAAGAGTTTCAAGAGTAGAGGCAGTAGTTCTTCTCTAAATGTCTTGTAGAATTCAGCAGTGAAGCCATCAGGATGTGGACTTCTCTTTGTTGGTAAATTTTAAATTATGTTTTCAATTTCACTGATTGCAATTGGGGTGTTTAGAATTTTTTATCATCAGCTTCATTCAACTTTGGTAATTCCTAAGTATATAGAAATCTATCCATTTCTTCTGTTTTTCCCATTTTATTAGAGTACAGTTCTTGAAGTAGGTATTGATGATTCTATATTTCTGCTGGATCTGTTGAGACTTCATCTTTTTCATTCCTAATTGCATGGATCTGAGCCTTTTCTTTCCTTTTTTTTTTTTTTGACAAGGTTGGCTGATGGTTTATCAATTTTATTTATTCTTTCAAAAAAACAACTCTTCAATTCATTGATTTTTGGTGTCATTCTCTTAGTCCCCATTGCATTGATTTCTGCTCTGATCATTATAATTTCCTCCCTTGTTTGAGCTTTGGGTTTTTCTTGCTCTTCTTTTTCTAGGAGCTTAAGATTCATCATTAGGTTGTTTATTTGAACTCACTCTGTTTTCCTAGTGTGGGCATTCAGTGCTATGAATTATCCACATAGAACTGCTTTCATTGTCGCATATATGTTGTATTGTCATTATCATTTATTTGTAAAAACTGACTAATTTCTTCTGTGATCCACTGATTGTTCAGGAAAGTGTTATTCAATTTCCATGTGTTTGTGAAGTTCTTGTGGTTTCTCATGCTATTGATCTCCCCCTTAATTGTACTATGGTCGAATAATATACATGGGATAACTTTAACTCATTTGCATTTATTTAAACATGTTCTATGAGCTAGTATATAGTCTATTTTGTAGAATGACCCACGTGCTGCTAAAAAGAATGTATATTCTGATTTTGTGGGGTGGAACACTCTGTAGACATCTCTCAAGTCCATTTGTTCAAAAGCTTGGTTAAGTTTTAATATTTCATTGTTGGTTTTTTGTCTAGGTGATCTATCTATTTGTGACAGTGGGGTATTTAGGTCCCCCACTACAATTGTATTATTGCTTTTTTGGTTTTTCATGTCTTTAACACTCTATGGCTTTTAACTAATGTTAATGACAAGTGTCCAGAATATTTTCATTGCCCTAGAAATCATCTGTGCTCTGCCTGGTCATCCCTCTCTTCCACCTAAGGTTGAAGAATTTAAAAGTTTATTTAGCAAAGATTTTTATTCTTTTTTAATGGCCTAAGGTGAATTGCTCCATTGAAAGAAGACCTCAGGTATCTTTCTAGCTGGCTTTTCCCTCTCTCCCTCCAGACACAGAGGAGGTGGTAGTAGTTAGTCATGGTGGCAGGGAGTGAAGGTTACAATGCCTGCCATCCTTCCTCTATCTGCTTGGCTCTTCTGATCTCCTGGCCACCTTGGTCTGTGAGAAGGCAAATCTCTATCTATCGTAAATTCTGTCAAAAAAGACTTTACAGGGCTAGGGATGTAGCTTAATGGAAGAGTGCTTGCCTAGCATGCATGAGGCCCTGGGTTCCATCTCCAGTATCACCAAAGAGAAGGAAGGGAGGGAGGGAAAGAAAGAGAAAAGAAAAGAAAAAAGGGACAATATTGATGGTAAATATTCCAACCTCTTCCCAGTTCTCTAGAACATAAAGAAAATGTAAGTAAGAAGAAGCAACATATGTACAAAGGCCAGATCCTATCTGCTAACATAACTAAGTGTGGAGAGGGCCAGTCTCATCTTACGCCATTAATATAGATTTTCTGTGTAGGCATTCTGGGTGAAGGGCTCTGGGGTCCCTGAGACAGAGAAATCTGGCTTATGACCCAAATCACCACTTTCTTCTGCCCTATCTCTGTTCAAAGGCTCTGGCCCATATTCCTGTAGATTTACCATAAAAACAAAACCCATAACAGGACATGTGAACCAGTAGTTTGCGATATGAAATTGCTGCTCACAGATCCTCTGGGATGGAGAGGTCGAAGTTACCATCATCTGCCTTTTTGCACAATGTGACACCAATTTCCTTGTCATATTCTCTCTAGTCAAAGATCTTTCTTTGAAAAGTGTAACCTTCTGCATGCAGAATCAACATCCAACAGACTGTCACTACAATGTGCTCTACTAAGCTCCTCTTCATCTCACATAATTATCACACTCTCGCTCTGGGGCCTAGGGTCCTCACTTTTGCCACCTTACAGATGAGCAGAAAGAGGCATAGAAGAGTTGGGGAACTTGCTCAGTGCCACATGGCTGGTCTACTATAGAAATAGCTTTTGAAGCTAATCTGCCTGGCTCTAGGTCTCTCTGAGTTCACTCTTAATTCCTGCAAGATAGCAGCACAGTCTGATAGGTACTGCTCTCCATCTAAAATCAATGAATTAAAGTTGTAAACTTGGGAAACAGAGGAAACAGATGTAGATTTTGACTGGAAATTCTACTTTTTGTTTCATTGGGTTCCCCCCACTCTCTTACAGTTCCGACATATCAGCAGGACCAGCTGTATAATTGCAATGCCCAGTGCAAAATGAAAACATGGGCCTCTTTGTCGAGAAATTATTAAAAATGTCAAACTGGTGACTGTGAGATTTTCCCTACGGCCAGGCCTGATTTAGGGTGGTTAGTTGTTTCTTGCGGCTCCCAGTCTCCAGCTGTGCCTAAGAGGGCTCTCTGGGAGTTGGTCCCAGAAATGAGCATCCAGGTATTTACAAGTTGGCCCAGGCCAAGAAGTTATGTTCACATTGCCATAATCACACTGACAGGAAAATGATGCTGCACACATTTTAAACCAATGGTTAATACATGTTTTACTTGGTTCACAAGCTTAATTCATTCCATGATTCTGGGGAAGGTGACCATAGTCATGTACCATCACCCAGTGCAGATTCCATGAATGGAAGCAAAGTTTTGGTGAATGTTTCTGTTTGTGAACTGGATTATTTGTGAAAAGAAGCATTCATGAACTGGGGTATTACTATATAGATTTGTCTTTTTCCAAGTAGATAGTTGATGATGTCTTGTTCTATGGATTATATAGATGAAATGACTCTAGCTAATGTCTCTCCACATAGCTAAAAAATAAAATACACATCCACTTATTTTATTTACTTTAAGCTGTGGGTGCATGAAGAAGGCATACTTTTGAAGGTAGTGGTCTTGGCTCTGAGTTCTTGTGTAGGTCCAGAAGGTAGTTTATGGCTTTGAGATACTCACACCAAAGCCCTGGGCAAGCACCAGTTTTGTGCAGGCTAAGTCTTCTGCCTGGGAAGTACCTAGGAAGGGTGTGGTCTCACTGAGGGGGATATGCTCAAGGCAGGACTACAGGCCCAGTAGTCATCTGGGCCAGATTCTCCATGCTCAAGGTAAACTAACTGATCAGGGGAGATGGCAGAAGGCCTGCAGTCAGGGTTGAGAACCTCAAGGGTCTCGAGCAGTTCAGAGAGGACGTGGGTGGGGTCAAAACCACAGGCTAAGATCTACAGGGCCTGCAACTGATAATAGCAGATAGCACTGATGAGGCAGTCAATGTTGGCAGGCACCGTGCTCTGCCTGACATGAGCTAACAAATCCCTAAACCTCAGCATGCAGTGTATTCCGGGCTCGTTAAAACAAACCCGGGGCTTGGATGCAGCAGGGCTCCCTCTGTCCTCCCCACCCCCACCCATCATCTCATGTCCTGTTTGGATCCTGGATCTTTTCTTCTCCATTGCATCTTCCCTACCCCAATTATTTCAGCCCTCGACTCTTCACCCTCAAATTGTCAGCGCAACAACTGGATCTAATCTGGGTTTGAATCCTGGATCTGCCACTTGCCAGTTCTGAGACCTTGAACAAGTTCTTTTATTGCTTTGTATCTCCACGTTTCTTATATGAAAAGTGGCAATTAGAACATAGTGCCTACTTCATAGAATTGTTATGATTAAATGAACATATATATGTACATATACATATATGGCTATATATATATACACACAATGTATAATTTTAAAAAATGTATTAAATTAGATTTCTTTCTTATTCAGTTATGCTAAATCATTCCCTTTTTCTCCATAAATATTATAACTACAATTCTTAATACACATACAAGTTTCTTTATTATTAAATCCTATGGTGTCCACTGGGAGCCCAGGACAACAGGTGAGCCAAAGAGTATGGTGCAGCGGATGAATTATACCTGCTTTTCACATGGGCTCCTCATTAGAGGGTTCTCGCAAAACGACAGAGGAAGCGAAGGGGGCAGCTGCTAGAGAGATTTAAAATGAAGAGAGAGCAAGCTCCTGGCAGACAGGGAGGAGAGTGTACTGCAGTCAACTTCTGCAACACAGATGGCAGCCAGAACACAACCTGCAGTCACGTGGATGGCCAAACCCAGGTTCCAGCCTAGTGGATCCCTGCGGCCCAGGAGTCCAAGGTCAGCTTGGGAAGCATAGTGCAGCCCCGTCTCAAATAAACAAAACAAAGGATGGCATGGGGAGACTCCTCTGTTTTCCTCTGAAGAGCAAAAACTGGATTAATATCCATTCTGGCCAGGTGATTTGCTCTGGACAACCCAATAGGCCAAAAACAAATGTCAGGGCCCAAGGTCAATGCCCAGGGCTGGTTAAGAGTTAGAGTGTATAATAGGCTGCTGTGTGACTGGCATGAAGCCCATGAGGGTAGACTCCTTCGGGACAAGACAGGGCAGGTTTTCTCAACACAAGGACCAAGCATCACAGCAGGAAAGATGGGTTGCAGGACCAGCAACATAATTTGCAGGACACAGTGTCAAAATGAAAATACAAACCTTCGTGCAAAGCAGTACGTTAAAAGTACTACAAATATAAGGCATTTTCCTGCTGCAATCACTCTTTGCAGCCTATCATAGTGGGATGTTTCATTTTGGTTTTTGTTTGGTTATAGAATGCTGTAGCAGAGCACAGGGGCACTTGTAAGTCACAGGGATTCTGACTCTGACCATTGTCTGTCCCGTGGCTCCAAGTGCATGAGCAGACAACCCACCTGCTCCCAGGTCCTCCCTCTCACCTGTCCCCAGACAGCACGCCAGGGCCAGGCGTTCTCAAGCAGCTGTCTCTCCTCTCCCTGGGCTCCTCACCCTCACTCACACTATTACAGTTCCACAGGAGACACACTAGGCGTGGGATCCAGGCTGAGTGACAGGCTGGTCCTACGGTATCACCTGCCCATGACAGGACCGTGGTGCTGCCAGCCTGGGGCAGGGATGGCTATGGCTGTGCTCAGCCTCACAACAATGGGTTGACATGCTTGACCCTTAACCCATCTTGTACCTGTGCTTGGGTGGAGGACAACAGCAGTGTCTGGGGAGGTGTGGTGACAGGAAGGCCGGGATCAACAGGAGCCCAGGGAATAGGTCCTATTAGAGATCCTGGCTCTCATGAGGCTGGGAAGTCTTGTCAACCCTAACCCACTAGGGAGAAAAAATTCTGAATGTTTTATCTTGGCATCTGTCCCTGATAGTCAGGGTAAAGGAATAACATTCAGGTGTTTACCTTATAAGCTCTGCTGTCAGCCCCAGTTCAGAAAAGCGTGGTTTAGTAAAATAGACTCAGGAAGTGCCTCCAATTTCACTTCCTAGAAAACTTGTTTTTTCCTTCTTAGTTTTCTTAGTAAAATTTCTCTTTCCTTTCTTTGTTTTGTTAGCAAAAACTTCTTTAGAGGATTGTCCATCTTGATTGGCTGAAAGAAAAGGACAAGGAATTTTTTCACATTTACTTGGGTAGGCAGAGCTGCAGCACCTCGCAGGAGGCCAAGGACAGAGCAAGAGAGACTAGACATCCCTAGTGCAGGGGACAGCAGCCTGGCTGCAGTGACAGCATAGGATCCCTGAGGTGGTGCGTGTTGCTGCCTGTGCCTGGGCCTCTTGCTCCTATTGGCACAGAATCACGTGCAAGGGGCAACAATACTGCAAAAAGATGATTCTGAGTTTCCCAAATAGATGGCACCCAGGTGTGGATTCTTCCTGGGAGTCGTTTTAAGGGCCTTGCACGTGCTACCATGACCCTAAAGGCCAAGTGTTAGAGGAGATGGTGTGTGGACTTTTAAAGGTTAGACCTAGAGTAGAATGTGGCATTGCTGTATTTACGACTCCTTCCTCCCTCCCTTCTTCCTATCTCACCTTTTTGCTCCCTCCTTTTCTCCTTCTTGCCTCTCTTCTCTCATTCTGTCCATTCATCAAATATTTATTGAACTCCTACTTCCCGTTGGTCTTTGTCAGGGCCTAGTGATGCAACAGCAAGGAAGACAGAAATGCAGTCCCTTCTTGGACAGCACTTCCTGCAGAGAAAACATTGAGCAATTATTACAAGGGAGGCGTGTGTAATGGCAAGCAAGCAGTGGGTGCTATGGGAGGACGAGGCGAGGGGGCCAACCATCTGGAGGGATCACAGACAATGTGAGCACGTGTGTTTATGTCCTCTACTTTCAAAGTACGATGTGGTGGTATGGAAAGTTCCCCCACCGTGACTGTCCATGCTGACACCGTGACTACACCAACCAGCTTTGGGCTGCTTCTTGGCAAACTGTCACCAGAGTTAGTTTTGCAGTGTGTTGGTCATCGACTCTCTCTACATTACCTTTACTTGTACTGATTAACTTCTCCCTCCGGTGTGCCTTGCTACCCTCTGAGACTGGGATTCCTCGGAAATCAGGGACAGGTGGTGAACCTCCAGAATGCCTGCACCTAACAGCTGTTCAATAAACATTCCTTGAATAAAAAAAAAAAAGAAATGGAATCCTAGAGATGAATCACTAAGCACCCCAGAGAATGGAATAGTTCTATAGGAAGAAATTGGAATCTAGTCTGATAATAACTTTATAACCTTTAGAGAGATTAAAGCCCAACATTCACCACACTCCTTGTGTCATCTCTTCCCCTCATGTTAGGCAGAGAGGATTAATAAAAAAAGAATATTTATCTGGAGTTTTACACCAAGGGATCCTTCTTAATTAAGCGGTGAGGCGTTAATTAAAAAAAAAATCTAATCAAAATAAGCTATTGCTCCTGTAGTTACCAGTAGGCACAGGTTTTCTGAGAACAGGAAGCTATAGAAGCTGCACATTGCATGTAAAATAAACCCCCCCAATCCTCTGAAGAGATGGTGAATCTCTAGGCAAAACATCTTCTTGGAACCAGCGAGGGGTTTCCTCTAAGTTTATACACGGAGCTGGACTTTATGTGGAAATAATGAGCCTTCAGCTTTGGGCCCCTCCCTTTACAGTGGGCATCTCCAAAGCCAGGGTAGGGGACCTCGAGTTATGTGTGGATATAGTGTAATGGTTAGGGTTTTGCTGGTACCCAATCCTTTTAAAAGTTTCCTTTGAGCTTCAAGTCACCAAAACTTGAATTTCTCCTACAAACATGTCCCCTTGTATATTTCCTAGTTGATCTTGGTTATTGACTTGACTGGATTAAGAGGCCTCTGGAGAGGGATTTGGATTGTGTTGGCATGAACGTCTTTAGAGGGCTATTAAAAGGTGGGCCTCGTTAAAGAAAGCAGGTCACAGGGGTGTGACCTTGTGACTACATCTGGTCCTGGCCCCTTCCTCCTGGTTCCTCCCCTGCTCTCTCCTTCCTGTCTGCCATAGTGTGAGCAGTTTTCCTGTGCCATACCCTTCCGTCATGATGCTCCTGCTCTGGTGCCGGCTGACCATGGCTGCAAACTTCTCAAACTGTGAACTAAAAGGAACCTCTCCTCCTTTGCCTTGCAGGTGTAGGGTATTTTGTCCAGCACTGAGAACTAGGAAAGGTCTAGGGCAGAAGACAGAGGCCATGTGGAGTGATGGTAGTGAGGAGGTGGTAATGCGGGTGGGACGTATGGACAGGAATGGAAAGGACAGGTGCACACAGATAACTTGCTGGGAAATGGTTTGGGGTAAAAATGGACAGGAAGTCCTTGTAAAAATGTCTAAAAATCAATTTATGGCAGACAGAAGCCACATACTTGCCTAAGGGGCAGGGTCTTAATCCAGGATTCCTGGAGGGGCTTCAGGGTCTCCATGGGTACCCTGAAACCATATGTGAATTATCTATATATTTACTTCCCTGATCCAAAAGACATTCCACTCCCAACTCTGAAATGGGCATGATTAAAAATGGATCACGTAACATTGTGGTATTGTAGGAGTAGAACTTATAGTGCTAGGAAGAAATACCATTTATAAGCAAACATTGTATGCCACATAATCTTGCTTCTCCCTTCAGTGTCTGATTTGAGGTTAGCAGGCTCCCACATAGCTCAATATAACTTTCCAGGGTCAAGGCCAGACAAGGATGGGAGGGTGAAAAGAAAGGTGTCCCTGTGTGTTCCTGTGTGTCCCCAGGGAATCTTTTCTTGGGGTATGAGGTTATTGGTAATCTTGGCCAAGTCTCCTGCATGTCATCATTTCTTCTGATGTAGAAGGATAAGAACCAGAGATTGAAAGGAAAGTTTGGGAATACTTTTTTTGGGGGTACTGGAAATTAAATGCAGGAATGAAGGGTCCTCATATATTCCCAGTGCCCTTGTTATTTTGTTGTTGTTGTTTGTTTTGTTTTACTTTGAGACGGGATCTTGCTAAGTAACTAAGTTACCCAGTCTTAGTTCAAACTTTCAATCCGCCTGCTTCAGCCTTTCAGAAGCAGATAACATATATGTATGTATATATATATTTTTTTTTAAAGAAAGAAAATAGAATCCTTGGTAACAATGAAGTGCCTACCATCTAGAGATTCATTTTACTAGAGGTTGAAAAATAACAGGTCTGCAATCCCAGTGAGGCATTCCAGAAAGGAAAGGACTGTGCTTGTTGCCAGGTCTCTTGGAAACAAGAGTAGGATTGATCTTAGACACAGAGGATGAAGTTATGGCATAGCCAAAATCAGAAGATCAAGGCCAGACTGAGGAGTGGGTTGGGAAGAAGGATCCTTGGGTTCTTAGAAAGGAGAGAGAGAGAGAGAGAGAGAGAGAGAGAGATGTGCTCTGGCATCAGGAGTGGTCCTGTATCAAAGCCAGGCACCAGCCTGCAGTTTCCTCTGACACACCCTCATAAGCCAGGTGCAGCTGCTTCCCCGCTGGCACCTGCAAGGCCAGGGCCACCTGAGCCCACCCCACCCCAGCTGAAGCTTGGGCGGAGCTTCCTGCCTAGGGCAGCATTTGCCTCTGAGTCAAGTTCTTGCTCTGCTTTCTTGCCAAGCCCAACCAGCATGGCCAGTGCTGTGACCTTAGCTGCTTTGTCTCCTGACCCCAACACAGCTCAGGCCCTGAGGACATGTCTTGGCTTTTCTGGTCGCAGCCCAGCACCAAGATCAAAGCACCAAGATCAAGAAACACTTCAGCTCCAAATGCTTCACACAGGACAGAAGCTAGGGATCCCAGGAACAAAGGGAATTGGGTAAAGGTTAAGACTTGGCAATTCTAGAAATTGACCCTTTATTTCCCAGTACTGTCAATAACCTGTTCTTTCAAACTCCAGGAAGTCTAAGAGGTGAAGGGGTGTATCGAGAGCACATATTTGGCCATTCACAACCCATGAGCAAAGTATAAGGGATAGTTGCACAATTTCTCTAATGTTCTGAGAGTACCCTGTCCGAAAATCTGATTTTCCTAGATGGTGTATATTTTGAAGATAGAGAGGTATAACTAAAAAAAAGATTCTTCCTTTTCTTCTGCACAGGGAGTCAGTGTTCAATCTGGGCAAGGGTTAACCAGTGAGGAGATTACATCAAGCTTGGGTTTAGCTTTTGCACAAGATGCTAGAGGGCATGTCTTAACTGTCACTCTGCATTGTGATTTCAGAGTTTGGGTGTGGAAGATCAGCGTCCCTTCTTTATACTCTACACAGGTGTGCAGAGGACTTCAAAGCTAGTTCTAGAAGGAGGTTGCTGAAAATTACCTCTGGGGAAAAAAGAAAGAAAGAAATCCCAGAGAACAGATCTCAGAGAAGCAAGTGAAACTCTCCTTAGCGTCACCTTTACGCTAATGATTTCAAAATTCCATAATCTGTCTCTTCAACTGTCTTTGCTCAAGGATGGGGATTTTTCCCATTTCATAGTATGAGTGTAGATTGGAAAGTCTCTATTTTATTCTGAAAATTATTCTAGTAGAAAGTTTACCCACGAACATCTGGCAGTGTATTTGGCTGTTGGGTAGACGGATCGGTCCTCCTAGGTCTAATACTCTGTGCTTCTTGCTATTATACTAACCATCAACTGTAATTTCATAATGGAGAATGTAACATGCAGCCACATTAGCATTTGCTTCTCCGCTGTAAAAGCAATTGAATTAGTGAGTATAACATTCTTTCTCTATGAAATGACGGCACTGCCTAATTGACTAATGTGTAGCAGGGTATATACTTGGAATCGTATTTTTCAACAATGTTTTTGGGGTTGATTACTGTTACCATACAGGAAAAAAATTCCTCCTTCCAAATGTCAGTACTTGAGTTTTATTAAAAGCTAAGAAGAACTTATGCATTTAGCTTAAGGCATCTTTTACTTCTTGGGTTGTTTTGATGATTTGTGGCCAATGAATCATGAAAATGAAATCTTTAAACCCCAAGAAACTACCAGAAACCAAGCAAGGAATTTAGCATATTTCACAGTAATATTCCTTTCCCACTCCAAATCTAAATGTTTATTTTTCCCAATTTGTTTGCTTTTTTCATTTATGGGCATTTTGGGAATTGCTTGCTCCTCTGGGAGTCGGATAAGTGAACATGGAAATACCTGTTGTTTCAGCCAGCCTCATTCTTCCACAGAGAATAGGATAGTCATTTTTCTCATTTCATAAAGGGTTCTCATTTTTTTCTCCTCAGAAAAGCAATTCCCACTAAACCTGTTCATAAGCATACTGTGTAGTACTTTAAAAATTAAAACTTCCAGCTCAGCTATCTGGATAAGTATGGACCAATTTCAGCCACTTATTTTTCCAGACAACAGTGACTTACTTAAGCATTTTTCATGATACCTTCCAGCTTGCCACATAGCAGAGCTACAGATACCTGTTAATTATTTCCCCTTATCTCATTTTAGCAATTCTTACTTTTACTGGCTATTCCTAATTTCTTTATTTTGGAGGAATTATTTTATTAGCTTTGCAGAATCCCTCATGGCAAGGACTCTTCAGTATTCTGGGTATCTTTTCTCCTACTAACAGAACACAGTTCTACTTTGAGCAAAGCACATTGCTCTACTGTCTTCCCCTTCCTCCCTAAATGTCATTTACATTCCCCAGTCTCTTTGCAGTTGGTTATGACCCTATGACTAAGCCCTCACTAATGGAATGTGGCCGAAGTGATGAGTGATGGGCATAGCTTGTGTTCACATCCATGTAAGAACATAATTTACCTCCACTTACTTTCCTTCTTTCCCCCTATTAACTTCTCTGACCCTTCGATGTTGCATTGGTGAGGCAGCTGTAGCCATACAGACAACACCCTAGAAGACAGAAAGCTTTAAAGTAAAAGAAACTGGTTTCTGAATAAGCCACATACCTGACCTCGACCACATGCTTATCTTTAGACTGTTGCTGAGAATACAAATATATTTCTTATTTGAAGAACTATATAGTTTTTTTTCTTTTGGCAGTACTGAGGATTAAACTTAGGGCCTCATACACAGTGTGCAAGAACTCTACCACTGAGCTACACCCCTTGCCCCTGTCCTTTGAAGAACTTTTTTTTTTTTTTTTTTTTTTTTTTTGTACCAGGGAACTCAGAACCTTGGGCTTGTGAGGCAGGTGCAGTGCCACTGAACTAAATCCCCAGCCCTAAGAACATTTTTATTTTGAAAGTGTCTTACTCAGTTACTGGGACTGGTCTTCAACTTGCATCCTCCTTCCCCCCATCTCCTGAGTAGCTGGAATTCCAGGCATCTGCCACCAGGACCTGGGTTGAACAATTGTATTTTTTAGTCTTTTCTTTACAACAGCGTAACTGACATTCAGCCCTGAAAAATTCATAATTTTTTAAACAAGAGAGAGGGTGTTGCTACTGTACTCTATACTAGTCAGATCCTGAAATGTGGCGTTCCTATCTGTAAGTCGCCTTTTAGGAGGTGTGAAGACAAATCAGGGATTTCAGGGGAAGGCAACAAGCATGGTGGGGAATTAGAAGTTGCAGTTACTGGAAGAACAAACAGATTTGAGCAGGAACACTGTTTTCAGATATCTGATGTATTGGTTCTTGGGAGGATTATTCACCTTGTTTGGAGTGGTTTCAATGGAGCTCAGTTGCAAAATGAATTTTGCTTAAGATAAAGAGCCCTCCTGGACCTCAGGTCTGTGTAGGCATTGAAAGGGCTGCTGCAGAAGCCCTCATTTCCTTCCTGTGGAGACGCCTTCACAGAGCCTAAATAACATAGTCACTTGGCTGCATTTCACAATGTCTCTGCCATGCCTGTGTATTTTATACATTGCCTCACATTTGTAGAGCATTAAAAAGTATATGTTTTCATCTCCATTCTATAGAAAGGGAATCCGAGTTGCAGACAAGTTAAAACTTGCCCAAGTCACTTGGTCACAGACCAAGTTGATGGCAGAGTTCATATTCTTTCTGCTGATTACCATTAAAGTTGCTTGACAGAATGGCTTATAAATTTCCTCCCAATGCATTCTGTGAGTTCCCCGGAGAATCATTCTGCCCAAATTTTGCTTGAATTCAAATCCCGAGATTTCCTAAAAGTTATTGTATCTAATGCCCTATGTCTTAACCCAGTAACTAATTCTCTCTAGGCTTTCTGTTCTGTGTGGGAAATTGCCAGCTGTAACTGATCTGTTTTCTCTCCTTTCATGACACACAAGGAGAATACACGTTCCAGCTTCCCTTGGAAAGGAATGTGAGCAGAAATGATGGTGACCACTCCCCGACCTGGCCTGAAGAAACTCCCCAAGTTCCTTCTTCTGCTAATGCTGGATACTGATGCACAGAGTGATCTTGAAAGTTGGGGCTGAAGGTAGCAGAAGCTCTCCCTACACCGAGTACCTGAATAGTGTGTTGAAAAGGAGCACACCAGTAACCTGGAACCACTTTGGACCATCTGAGTGAGTGAGATATGCACTTTTGTTGTCATTTAAACCATTTTATTTTTTAGGGCCCAACAATTATACTAACAGTTGGTTTATTCTAATTAATAGTCCTTAAATTTCTAGCCACTTACTAACAAGAACTGTCCTGCTCTGGATTACAGGATGTGTGAAAGGTCACAACATTTGTCAGTAACTCTACCAGGCTGAACTTTTCCCCAATTTTTAAAATTGAGGTAAAATATATGTAATGTAAGAGTTCATTTACTCTCTTGATCATTTTAAAATACATTCAGCAATATTAAATATATCTATAATGTTATATATCTACCACCATCTGTCTCCATAATGGAATTCATTTTGTAAAATTGAAACTATACCTAATAATTTCCTATTTGTTCTTTGCCTCACCCTCTGGAAAACCACCGTTGCACTTTCTGTGTCTATGATTTAGATTCCTTTAAGTTCTCATATAAGTGGACCTGCATATTTCACTTGACATAATGTCCTCGAGATTCACCCATGTAAAAGCAGATAACACAAATTCCTTTTTGAAGGCTGTATAATATTTTGTTGTGCATATATACAGCACCTTTTATTTATCCAGTCATCCATCAGTGGATGACATATCTTAAATCTAGATGCCCCCCAAAGCCTCATCCACTCATAGGTGGGGCTTTTTGGAGCTGGGTGGATCTAGGGTGTGATACTGCATTAAGGGTGGGCTGGGATCGAGGTTGCCCCGCTGTGGGTGTGGATAGCATCCCCCAAATGGTAGGTAGCCTGAATGGAATATAAAGGGATAGGAAGAAAGCAGACTGCTGCTGCTGCTTACTGCTTGCCGTAGACTGTGTCTCCTCTGTGATGCACCTCTGCCTAGGTGCCAGCTGACTATGGACTGAAACCTCTACAAACTGTGAGCAGAATAAAGCTTTCCTCCTTAAACTTTGGATGTTGAGTAGTTTGTCTCCGCAACATGAAAAGTAACTAAGATATCTGGGTAGCTTCCATGTAAACGGTGCTGCTATAAACATAGGTGTACAAATACCTCAAGACTTTGTTTCCTATTCTCTTGGCTATACACTCAGTTGGATAATATAGTAATTCTATTTTTATTTATTTTTTTTTAGAAACCTAGGTTGAGCTTTTCGAAACTGAAGATATTGGACTCTCTTTTGGCTAAAAAAGAAGAACATTAATATGGTTCAATCTGAAATAATAGAAGATGAACTGATTTCTTCCAGCTCTCCCTCTTTTGACCTTGCAAAAGTGGCCAAATGCTAAAGTGAAATCCAATTCTTTATACAGCATCAGACTTACAGTGCACACTCCCTGTGAGAGATAATGCCGAAAGTTTGTCCTATGATGACTTATAGTTCAGTCAACTGATTTTTGAGCTATTTTAAATATCAAGAAATTTCTTATGGGGAAAATCAGATTTCAAGATCATTTTAAAAATTAAAAGATTTGGAACACTTATTTGAAACAACATGGCACATTGGTCTCCTTTAGTCAAGACGCACCTTCCTGGTTCTTCACAGAGCCAAGGCTCCCTCTTGTCTCTAACACTGACGCAAATGACAAATGTTGCCTATCCTTGTGATACAGCCTTTTTTTAGCTCCAAGCCCAACAGTCCATTTTTACTTGTGTCCTCCAGTATCATCTAGTATCTAGTAATAAAATCAAAGGTTAACAAAGAAGCACTGTCTTCTCCTAAGGGCCGGTTTTAAAGCAGTTTGAGGGTCAGGGATTTAGCTTAGTGGTTCCGCCGCCTGCCTCACAAGTGCAAGGACCGGAGTATCCCCAGTACCTAAAGAAAAAGAAAGAAAGGAGTTTGAATTCCTTCAGAAGGAGCAAACCTTGGCCAGGCATGGTGGTGCACACCTGTAATCCCAGCATTCAGGAGGCTGAGGCAGCAGGATTGCTGTGAGTTCAAGACCAGTCTGGGCTACATAGTGAGTTCCAGGTCAGTCGCAACTACATAGTGAGACCCTGTCTCAAAAAAAAAAAAAAGAAGGAGCAAACATTTCTTGGGGTCTGGCAATAACAGCCAGGAAAAGTCTCTCCATTATTATTAAGCACTGGTCCTCTTTATATGGGCATATACTTAGAATATCAAAATTTGCTTTTTCAATCTCCAACTTCCTTTCTGTAACACAAATATGGACATAAGAAAAAGATTTTTAAGTGATAAGGACAGAATTTGTTCTGTTATTAACTGAAAGCCCAAAGAGCAATAGTGTTTGGTTTGACTCTCGCAGAGCGTTTGGTGATTTCCTTCCTTGTTCTCAAATCCCCGAGTACACTGGCTGCCAGTGGTCTCCACCAGCCTGTTGAGCACTGTGCAGGCCTGGGTTACACACCCACCAGCAGAACAGAGGGGAAGCAGGTGCAGAGGACCCACACATTTCTCACTCCAGGGTACCTAGTCAGGTAGGTCCCAGCTCTGAGCAATCCTGGGAGGAGCCTTGAACACATGTTCTCATAGCTCTGGAAACTCCAGAGGTTGGTTTTTCTATAGCTGTGTGTATAATTGTCACATACAGAGGTTTCTTTTTTCCTAAAGTCTAAAAATGGTAAGGAGTACAGAATGGATCACTGATCTAGAGAATTTTCGTGCTCGTGGTATTAATGAGGAGAGGGAGGTGAGTAAGGTAAGGAAATTGAGATAAATATTTTAGCTTGTCTTGCCCAGTCTGTGGCTTGTATACCATATGGGTCTATGATAATTTGGAGTAGTATACAGATGTGCATTCAAAAGTGTTAACTGTGGTGTTTACTTTAATATGCATTACAATAAAGGCAATAACAAAAATGTCTCCACTTTATGATACCATTATTATAAATGCTTAGGCTAAATAAAGGAGCAGTTAGACTTTTAAAAGGGAAATATTTAGTTAAATAAAGTTATAATAGAGAATAAATTATACTTCCAATCAAGGTGAAATAGCAGGGACAAATTTATGCTCCTGCCTGAGCAGCTAAGGGAAAATATAAGATTTGGACACAAGGCAATGGAGGACATGCATTCATGATCCCTTCTATGCCCTTCCTCACCACGCAAGGTGTTGAACTCAGAGCCTCCCACATACTAAGTAGGTCTCTACCACCAAACTGTACCCCAGCCCCTAAGGTTCCCCGATGGATAAGAGACAATTGAGGAGAGCCCCATGACATACAACATGGAGAGAGTTGTCAGGCCATGCACAGGGACGGTGAACTTGGGCAGAGCTCAGTGGCAGTTTTCCTCAGTCACAGGGATGGATCTGGGAGTCTGAGGAAACCAAGATGGTAGAGTTCATGGGGTAGAGTCAGAGAGATGAGAGACGCACAGGGAGCATTCCGGAGAACTCTGGCTACATCCGGAGGTGCCTAATCAGTGCATGCATAGGAGGAAACCACCAAAGGCAGGGGAACTGAAAAGATTACAGGAAACAATGCCTGGAAATTATATCTTTCTTTCAACAAATGGTGCTGGAAAACTTTGCTGTTTATAAACAAAAAGAAAGGAACAAAATAAAGCATAGATCTAGATCTCATCCCTGACACAAAAATTAACTCGGAATGGACTGTAGACCTAAGTGTAAATTGACAAATTATGAAGCTTATAGAAGAAAATACAGGAGAAAATCTTTGTGACCCAAGTTAGACAAAGATTCCACAAGGTCCAGACTTTGCTCCCTGGTACAAAAAAAAAAAAAAAAAAATTTCTGCTTTTAGAAAGACATGGTCAAGGAAATGAAAAGATAAGTTATTTCTTCTCTCAGAGAAAATTTTTGAAAATCTCATATTTGATAAGTGATTTGTGTCCAGAACATATAAAGAACTCTCAAAAATTCAATAATAGGAGAACCAACTCAATTAAAATTGGGCAAAAGATTTAAACAGTTATGTCACTAAGAAAAAAAAATCTGTGGATGGTAATTAAGCTTGTGAAAAAATGCTCAATATCATTAGTTATTAGGAAAATGCAAATTGAAACTATAAAGAGATACTGCTACATTATGTATTAGACTGGTCTAAATGAAAAAGAACCTTACTAAGTCTTGGTAAGTACACAGAGAAACTAGAACTCAACTTGTAGAAATCAACTTGCAAAACAGTTTGGCAATTTGTTAAAAAGTTAAATATGCACATACCCTATGATTTGGCCATCCTGTTACCAGAATCAGAAGAGAATGAAAGCATTGTCCACACAAAGATTGGTGCATACGTTCATCTAGCTTTGTGTACAACAGCCAGATATGGAAACCAATTCCGATGCCTCTCAAGGTGAATGGATAAACAAATTATGATAAATTCATGTGGTATGCCAAAGGCAAACTTCTCAGTCCTAAAAAGAAACGTGTTATGATACACATTACAACATGGATGTACGTATTTTAAAATAATTGAGTCAATAAAACCAGGGTACAGAAAAGAGAAAAAGAAAATACTGAATGATTCCATTTATAAAACATTTAAGATTGCAAACTAATCTGTAGATAGAAATCACGTCAGTAGCTGCCAGTAGAGGGATGTTGGGGATAGGAGATAAAAAACTTCTGGAAGCAGCTATGTTTAGTATCCTGATTATGGCGGGTGATGGTTTCATGGGTATATGTGCATGCTAAAACTCATCAAATTGTACACTTCAAACACGTTTATTGTATGATGATTATACCTCCATAACACTGTTAAGAAAATATGAATATAGTTGAATATAAATTACAAAATGTCAAATAACTAAATTTTGGAAACACAGCTTGAAATTATTCTATTAGCAATCTTATTTTTGCCTCCCTGCCCCCCCCCCTTGCAGCCTGATTCCCCTTCTGCTCTCCAGGTAAGAATAGGTGACAATAGTTTTGGACTAGCAGAGACGGCCCTGGCCTCAATATAGGAAAGGAAATTCTCCCTAAAGTTGCAATAGTATTATTTGTCTCACCAAATAGAGAGGGCGCTGTCTCAGAGATCCTCCAGCACGAACTAAATGAGCACCCAAAAGGAATGCAGTGGCATCAGACTAGATGTGGTGTCAAATCTGTCAGACTTATTTTTTGTCAAGAGAAGTAAGCCAGGCACAGAGGGGAGAAACGGCGCATGCTGCCACTCATCTGTGCAAGCAAAAAAGTTGATCTTATAGAAGTAGAGAGTAGAATACATAAATGCTAGAGAACAAGAAGGGCTGGAGGGAGAAGGAAAGGGGGATGCTGCTGTTCAGCTGATTGTCACTGTGACAAAATACTTGAGAAAAACAACTTAAAGGAAGAAGGGTTTACTTTGGCTCGGGGTTGCAGAGGTTCAGGCTGTGACCAGCTAGCTCCATCCCTGTGTGAGTGAGGGGAGGCAGAACATTATGGCAGCAGTGTGTGGCAGAGGAAGCTGCTCACCTCAGGGCAACCAGCAATGAGAGAAAGAGAAAAAGCCAGAAGAGAGGGACTGGGAACTAGATGATAGTCTCCTAAGCCACACCTCGGCGACCTGCTTCATCCAATTGGTCCCACGTCCTAAGTTTCCATCAGCTCTTAATGCCATCAAATTCTGAATCTTTTGATGGCTTAATCCACCAATTAGATCCCTCACCAGCCAATCACCTTCAAAAAGCTCATCAGCTGTCAACCAAAAGTCCTCAGACTTTCTGGGACATTCAAGACCCAAACTACAGTGGATGAATAGTAGGCATCAAAGTATAGTTAGATGGGAGAATAACTTCTAAAATTTCATAGCATAATAGGAAACTATGGGCTACAACAATCAATTATCCATTTAAAAATAACTGAAGGTTCCCAACATGTAGCACTGATAATATTTGAGGAAACAGAAATGGAAATTACCCTGATTGACCTTTACATGTTGTTGTATGCA
Organism: Fukomys damarensis; assembly: GCF_012274545.1. NCBI lineage: Eukaryota > Metazoa > Chordata > Mammalia > Rodentia > Bathyergidae > Fukomys > Fukomys damarensis. The sequence goes on along the minus strand of NW_022900947.1, from coordinate 29,487,812 downwards.
AGTGTCAAATTATAATTCTGTACCCCATAAATAGGTAGAAATTTTGTTAATAAAGAGCAACCCATTTGGGACCCTGCCTATCTCTCAGGAGCCATCCTTATTCTCCATTCTTATTCACTATGCCCCTTCCCCATTCCTATTCCCCACTCCTACTCTCCAATAAATTTTCCTACTCTTCAAAAAAAAATAAACAAAAAGAACATTATGCTATAGGGTCTGGTAGAGGAAAACTATGCACCTAATGGCGACCAGGTGAGCAATAATTTTTAAAAATCTTGCTTCTTGTTTTCTTAAACCCATAGAATACACACAACTCATTCTTATAATGGATGAGATCTTAGTTGGAAAACAAATATTTAGAGAAGTTGGAGGCTCTGAGTCCTGCTAATTTTGTCTGATTTTTGACCTTTGGGCCCTTTAGCATCTCCTTCAGAAGATAACTCTTGTTTGATATAATTCAGAAATTCTAAAACCTTTTATGGCGTTCCAGTGAGGGTAACTGAGGGCCACGAATGAGAAATTTTAGCCTCAACCAATCCATTAGAGCAGCAGGGTGGAGGTGAAGGTTTGACCACATCTTAGTCATCTGAGAAAAAGTGGCTCAGTTTTCAATAGAAACGGCAGTTACATTCTTTTTCAGATGAATCTTGTAATTATAATATTGATAATCTCTTTCCCAGAAAGAATAGAAACAGCTACTACTTATCCAGCCATTGTTCCTTTTCACTTTCTGAGAAAGAAGAGATTTCAAATAATGGTTTGGTTTTAATAACAGTGTGGTCAGTTCTGTCTCTTTCCCTTTAGACCTTCCACGTATCTCTCCCTTTAACCCTGAGCGTGCCAATTGTATCTGACCCTAAGAGAAGAGATGCTCTTTTCTTATTTTTTTAAGAATAATAAAAGTAATTATAGTGTACACTCACTAAGTACCAAACTCTGTGTGATAATTTTATGTGCTAACTTGGCCAGGCCACTGTGCCTAGGTATGTGGTCAAACCACATTTTGCATGAAATGTACATTTACATCAGTGGGCTTGGGTAAAGCAAGCTGATGTCTGTAATGTGGGTGGATTTCATCCAATCAGCTGAGGCATACACAGAACAAAAGGCTGGGCCCCCCACCCCCCGGGAGAGAGGGTTTCTGCCGCAGAAGGCCTTTGCACTTTACCTGCAACTCTTACCTGCGGCGTCCACCAGACTTGCCACAATCATGGCCACTGATGACTTAAAATAAGTTTGCCTCTCTCTCACATCTATCTACACATAGATTTATATATTTATTAATTTATTTGTGTGTGTGCATGTGTAAACATGCCCATGTACATGCAACTTATTGGTTCTGTCTTTCTGGAGAACCTTGACTAATACATCCTATGATAACTACCTACAATCCATTAATTTATCTACTTTTAGCAAAGATCCTATGAGGTCTCAAGAGGTGTTATAGTTCACAGGTAAAGGAATGATGCCTTAGTGACATGAGGTGATTAACCCAAGGTCTTCCAGCTGGCAGACTCCAGAACCCTGCCGTGCCCCGCAGTTCAGGGACGGCACCACTTCACTTTACTTCACTAGGTGCTCTTCACATATTCTGGCCTCTGGAGCACAGCCCAGACCTCAGCGCCTGTGGTCTGGAGTCTAACTTTGGCCCACACTCCTGGAAAAATGGTCGGTGTGTGCCCCAGGGCCATAGCACCTGACCATTCTCTGGCAAACTGCAGCCTAACTCTTTACTTGGTAAGCCTTAGTTTCTTCATCTAAAAGGAGGGGAAGCCAAGCAGCTTGTGGTGAGGATCATGTAGTGTCTGTCTCAACGCTCGCACACAGTAGACCCTAAAATGCAAATATTCTTTTACTACCATGCTCTATCTAACTTGCATCAATCACACAGACCCCAGGACACTACAGTTGGATCTGGGATGCTCCCAGCTCCACATAGGGTAAGTCCTCGCATATGTTGCCTGTATTAGTTTTCTGGGGCTGCTGTAATAAATATAACAGATTAGGTGATATACCGCAGAAATTTCTTTCTCACAATTCTGTAGGCTCAAAGTCCAAGACAAATGTGTCAGTGGGCTCGGCTTCTCCTGAGGCCTCTTTCCTAGGCTTGCAAGTAGTTTTTTCCTGCTGTAACTTCACCTACTCTTTCGGTTGTACGTGTGCTTCCTGGTGTGCCTTTGTGGGTACAAATTTTCTCTTCTTTTAAGGTCACAAATTGTTAGGGCAAACTACAATGGCCCCATTTTAACTTAATCAATGTACAAATTTTGGGGGACACAATTCAGCACATAATACCATTTTCCTCCTCAGATGCCAAGGGCATGCTGTACAGGAATCATGTTGTGTCTCTTGTTTCATACTGGTCACTACTGAGATTTAGACACAGGACTTTTCTGCCTGGCTCTCCCTTTAAAGTTTCTGCCAATTTGGTACTTATTCTTCAGACTGATCAGAAATTAAAGTGGTTCATTCAAATTCTATTAACTCATCTATTACTTGTAAAAGAAATTGACCAGAGCTGGGCATGGTGGTACGTGTTTATAACCCAGCCCTCTGGGAGGCTGAGGCAAGAAGATTATGAATTTGAGACTTGTTTGGGCAACTGAGCAATTTAATGAGATCCCGTCTTAAAATAAATAAAAACTTGGAAAAACCTGGGGATGCAGCTAGTGTGAAGGTTCTAAGTTGACTAGAATGAGTATCACGCACTTCCATAGAAATTGTTTCAGATTCATAGTCTATAAACGGCACACCCTCCCCACCTCCACCAAACACCCACACAACCTACTAAGAAAAATACTCTGGGGAACAGGGAGGCATCTTGAAGTTGCTCAAAGATTTCAGCCAACAATTATATAAGGAATACGATATTATAATAGCCATCACGCTTGATTCCAGTGGGTCTTGTGTTCTTTGAGTCAGCTGCTATTGGCTCCTGGGGACACTGCTGCTCCTGTCGTGGACTGCATTAATTCTGTCTCTATGGCTTTGTGCCCTAGTGTCTTTTGTTGTTGTTTTTAACCTGTGACAGGGAGGGGGCATGGTTGGACCAGTCAATATCCAGAAGAGATCACCTCTACTGATCAGGGTTCTCATGCCAGAGGACCTCATAGGTCACCAGTCTTTCTTCTGTGTTTCCTACTTTCAGTTGCTTTTGGCTGATGCGCCAGTACTAAGACAATCTGGGATGTGTAGTGAAGGAAGGCCTCAGGGTACAAACACTGACTTATTCCAAGAGACTGGGTGGACAATTTCCTAGGAAAAGCATGAATGAAGGCAGGCACTGCACTCTTCCTGTTCTGTGGGACTCTCAGAGGAGGTTGCCCTACAGACACATCGCATCAGCAAAGGGGCTGCCAGGTTGGCAAATCTCCAAAATAATCACAATCTATCTTAGAGAATGAATGAACTTTCTCCAAGAATTAAATTTTGCAAAAATGAGTAAAACCCAGACTTCCATTTTTACATCACTTAGAATCATTTCAGCTGGTGTGGCAATGCACACCTGTGACCTCAACATTCTGGGAGGCTGAGGCAGGAGAACTGCAAATTCAAACCTAGCTCGGGCAACTTAGAAACTTAGTGAGAACCTGTCTAAAAGTAAAAAGGGCTGAGTGTGGAGCTCAGTGTGAAGCCCCTACATTCAATCCCCAAAATAATAATAATAATTTCAAGAAGAAGGGAACTAAATTAATAAAGAGAAAACCTATAGGAAAAAGAAATGAAGAGTCTGAGAAATTATTCTCACAGCCCTTTTTTTGGGGGGGTCATTTAAACAACATTTTAGATAGAGTGTGAACTTCTACAACTGAACTTAAACAAAGAGCAAGAGGAATGGGAAATCAGTGGGAATCACAAAATTTAATGAGGGCTTTTCTAGGAGTCCAGGAATCCAGAGGGCCTCTTTCTGCATTGCATTTCTGAAAGTCAGCAGGAAAGACTGGAGCTTGTAGCCCGGTGATTGGTGCCTGCCATCAGCGGCACAGCTCCCGCTCCCTCCCGCGAAGGCTTAGACCAATTTTACAGCATTTCGTGAGCTCTCAGTCTTGTCTGTGAAGTGAAGCCTGCAAATGGGGCACGATCATCACTTTAATAGCTACTCCAGGTAGGACCGATGCACGGGTGGTGCGATGGTGGCCACAGTTTAATTACTTCCCCCAGGGATGCAAAACTCAGAGAGGGGTGATCTGGGCATGGCGGGCTGTTATGTGCAATAATGACTACGACCAAGCGTGCTGCTTGGTGCACTTTATTCTCCACTCTGTACTGACAGTGGAGCCTGTCTTCTGGGATATATTCATCAAAGTTTCCTTCCCTTCATTTCCATCTATAAGGCAAGATATGTACTTGAGAACACAGATTCCTTTGGTTATGGGTAAAAGTGTTTTCTGAAGACTTTTTTGCAGAGATGAGGCATAAGAGGGATGTTCTTGCTTTCTTCATCACTGTCTCTTTTATCTTCATCTTCTTTCTTTGCTTGTTTATTTTTGCTCCCTTTCTCACTTTGTATGATTTTATGACTCTTTGCTTTTCTTTTCTTTTTCTTCTTCTCCTTCTCCTTCTCCTTCTCCTTCTCCTTCTTCTTCTTCTTTCTTCTTTCTTCTTCTTCCTTCCCCCCGCTTTCTTTCTTTTGAGACAGAGTCTTGCTATGTAGTCCAGAACTGCCCATATAGCCCAGTCTGGCCTTGAGCTCATAGCAATCCTTCTGCCTCAGCCTCCTGAATGCTGGGATTACAAGTGTGTACCATCACTCCCAACTCGCACTGGACCTTTCTTATTTCATTTCATCAAAATAACCACACAGTTCCTATTTTGTAGATGGAAATAGTTATGTTGTGTAGATCAGGTAGCTTACCCCAAATAGCACTCCTTGCAGGTGATGGTAATGGTGTTTAAGTCCAACTGGTCTATGACTCTACTATGGGAAACTTTCCCTAATAATTTCTATTGAAATATGGTAGTTGTGAAAATAACTTCTCTGTCAAAGTTAGTCATTCTTGTAATTAGCATTCTGCAACACAGATAAGGCTAGGGGCTCTGATATGTCAGGGCTGTGCCATAGGCTTAGGACACAAGAGAAAACCAGATATGGCCCCAGTTCTAGAGGTAGTCAGGACCTTCTAGAGGAAATTATAGTAGCATGTGATAACTTTGATGATGGGAAATTACAGAAAATGTCTTCTCAAATAATGGCAAGGTGGTCACTCCAAGGGATTTCATGTGTGCCTGAAAAATCTCAATTAATTCAAAAAACTCAATTAACTGGGTTATATTCTACAAAAATTACTAAAAGCCAAGGGTTAGGAGATGACACTCTCATTATCAACACGCATTAGTAATCACTGACTATAGCCTGTAGTCAAATTAAAAGCCTGTGGATTCTGGAATCACCTAGACTTGGTTTCAGATTTTTGCATGGTCCCTTATTAGCTGTGTAACCTTGAACAATTTACTCAGACTCTTTGGGCTTCTCTTTCCTTACCTGTGAAATCAGATGATTAAAAAAAATAAATTCACTTTCTATGGTTGCTTTGGCCAGAGATTAGCCAACTCTTTAAAAGTGAGATAGTAAATATTTTAATCTTTACTGGCCACATGGCCTCTATTGCAAATACTAAATTCTGCCATTGTAACACAAAAGCAGCCGTAGAAATATGTAAATGAGCAGGTGTGGTAGTGTTTTGATGTTTCATTTATAAGACCAGCCATTCTGGATTTGGCTCATGTGCCTTATAACTTGTCACTTGCTGGTTTAGAGTATGAAATGAGATATTAAAAGGAAAAATTATGTACGATTCCCTGACACACTGTGGGCAATCAGTAATTGTTCATGTTCCTTCTTCTTGCCATTTATGCCATTAGGCTGATGGGTCTCAAAGATGCACACAAACCTTCTACCACTCTCTTGAGGTGCTCCCGGTCCAGTTATGGTCACAGGGCATAGACAGGGTAGGAAACATACAATTCTGCAAGCGCCAGTTGTAATGGAAAAAGAACCACCCATGGAGTTGAAGAAATTGAGTGAAGGGAACAATTGCCATAGAAGAAATGGTCAATATTAAGTGAAGAAAACTGAAGGGACTTCCAGAGAAGGAACTCAAATGTGGCAGAGTATGTTCAGCATTTTCAGAGGAAGCTGAGTGAAGTTGCTTGTCTGGATAAAAGAGGGTGGGTGAAAAGAGGAAGTGGAGGTCAAGTGTGGGTGGGGCCCTCTAGGGCTGAATGTTGGGTTCTGGAGTTGGGGAAAAGTGCTGTGTCCTCACAGGAAGAAGGGACAGAAAGGCAAAAGGGTCTAGCTAGTTCCCGTTAATCCTTTCATAATGTACTGATCCCACCCATGACAGCAGAGCCTTCGGGGTCTAACTGCTTCCCAAAGGCCTAACCTCTTAGCACTGTTGCATTGGGTCTTAGGTTCCAGTGTGAAGTTTGGAGGGACACATATGCTCAGAGAATCACAGAAGCTGCTTTTGGTGGAAACATGGATTCAAAGCACTTGAAATTCAAGCACTTCAGTTTAGTGTCCCCTGAGAACCCCAAAAGGAAATGGTTAGCACAATAAGATAAACTCAAAAAAGTGTGTGAACCTGGAAGTGGACAGAGACTTGGACACCAGTCTCACAGAACAATGACTTAGAAGAATGAATGGAGTCTTGATTCTGGATGCAATCAGAAGACCAAAGTAAGGCCTGTGTTGGGGCAGAATCAGGGATAGATCTCTGACAGGACAGATTTCCTTAGAAACTGCAAAGCATCCATCCTTTATCTCAACTCAAATACTACAGCAATAGTAGTGGTGAGTGACTGTGACTGAGGTATCCTCCAAAGGCTCATATTGTTAGGACTTGGATCTTGGCTTGCTGCTACTGGGAGATAGTGGAAGTAGAGCTTTGTGGGGGGTCCTTTAGTCATTCTGGCAAGATCTCAAGGGGGATTGTGGGACCCCAGTTTTTTCCTCCCTTTCTTTTTTCACTTCCTGGTCATGAGGTCAGCAGTTGTGTTCCAGCATGTGCTCCTGCCATGATCCACTGCCTCACCACAGACCCAAAGTAACCAGGCCAGCAGTTCTGAGGTGGGAGCTTCTTGAACTTTGAGCCAAAATAAATCTTTTCCTTTTATAAGTTGGTTGTCTCCCATATTTGTTACAGTGATAAAAAAGCTGACTGACATATTTGCCATGGTCTTGGAACACTTTAAAATCTAAAAACTAAGATTAGGAAACAAATAAACTCTGGGATCCTGATATTCCAAAACTTCTCTGATACAGTCTAGAAGAAAAGACACTGAGCATAAATTCCTGCATTATTTAAGTTTTGATACATAAGCCTCATTCAGCATAATCTCACTGAGTCCAGCAATAGAAGACATGGCAATGTGTTATCAATAATAATGATTAAACAACTGAAAGGTACTTGCAACACCTTTCCAGGTGTGGTTAATGCAATCATTACTTAGCAAGGTTACACTCAGATGTAGATCCAAATGTGTTAAATAAATAAAATTTTATTGCAAATCTTATGCAATTCTCAATAGATGTCAAGTCGATCAAGTCGATCCGTTTCTCTTGCCTTCCACCTGCTTTACTTTTCTTGCTATCACAGTGATAAATGGGAATTCCCTCTGACTAGGAAGAAAAGTTACCTGTTGCAAGAGGCAAGAGAAATGAATCCTTCTACAATAGAGTTGCCATTATATTTTTTCTAAGTAAAATTTGAAAATCATTACTCAGGGGCATTACAGTCTGGCCTTCTTAGACCCCTGACTCCTTGTTCCATTGGTGAGTTATGGAGAATGGTGTTACCATGGGAAACTGCTTTCAAAGGGCTCTTCATTTCCCTCTTTCAGTTCAGCTATTTCCTGAAGTTGATGGGATGCATAATACTTATATCATTGTGGGGGTAAGCAGAGCATTCCTTCCAAAGAATATATAGCAGCGAGGGATTTTAAAATCCAGCATCAGAGCTTGACAAATTTAAATTTAAAAAAATAAAAAGTTTTTTTAAGGGACAACTCAGTCCCATAGAGATGAAATGACTGAACAACTCAGCGCAGAAGCTGCAGAACCAATCCTAAACTCTGCTGGGCCATGGTTTGTCAGTGGGAATTTACAAGACATCATTTCAGCCACCACCACGAGAAACAGTAAATTGGGATTTATGTTGAGGGGGCATCCACCATGCCCACCTCCTGATGGCATTTTCTAAAGCTGGGACCATATCAGAAAGCTCTGTGAGAGATCTGGTCATTTCAGGGGGAGAGCAGAAATCCTAAGAGGGCCAGGCATAATCCCTTAGGGGACAGAGAGCCCGCCCTGAGACCTTGATATTTAAAGCAGTTGTCTGTAGACATAATGCCCTAGTTTGATCAAAGGGTTGGGCCACACAATCCCAGGGAACAGGAAGGTAGACAAGGGAGGAGGGCCTTTGTGCTGGAGGCCTGGAATCCGGATGCCCTGGTGGGTGGGGCTGAGGCCCTGCCCGTCCCCTGCTTGCCTCCCCTGCCCTCTGCAGCTCCCCACACCAAGAAATTGAACAGAACCCGCCTTCTCCCCACCCTCAGACTCCTATCAGTTTTCCTCCATGCATTTGTAAAGAGAATTTCCTCAGCTCCATAAACTTGGCTTGAATTCTCATTATAGTTCAACTCTACCACCAGAAAAGGGACGCTCCCCAATTTAACTCTTTAGGCCTCCTTTCAGTATGTGGTTTCCTAAACAAATATTTCATCAATTGCTCAGGTCACATTCTTGACCTTGTTGTTTCAGGTGCTTGATAATTCTGGACTAAGGCGGGCTGGCCGGCACACTGGGCCAAGCCCTGCTGCCCCCCACCCTTCAGTCTGTTCTCCTTTCCTCCTGTCTTCCAGCAGCTTTCCCTGGGATCATTTTTGTCTTGGCCTCTTCCCCATTAATTGCTTTTCCCCTGCAGCCTTTGTTTTATTTATCAAAGTACTTGCTCTGACGGCTTATACTTCAAATTCCTGCCCCTACTGCTCCTGGCCCTTCATTATTCATTTTTTCTTTCAGCCCCCTGCCTGTCAGGCAACGTCTGAACACTGCGATTGTTTTCATTCTTTAAAGTCTCCAAACAAAGATTGTAGCCTTGCAGATAAGCTTTAAAAAAAAAGGTATCTGGTGTGTGTAGGAGTGTGCACACATACAAAAATAAATTAGAATAGAGTGCTTTGCATCCTCCCGTGTTCTTAGGAGCACAGTTTTTCTGGTACAAAAGCTTCACCCGCTGCCACAGTCCCTGACAGCAACATGACCACAGATCCTGTGTTCCTGCTTTTCAAATTGTTAAGGAGAATATTTCTTTTTCTGTAGTGACTCAAACAGGTACATGTGGAGAGTACCTTCTAGAGACTTCTTAGTCTTGTACCAAGCTGGTAGAAGGCTTTCTCAAGATTTCCTTAGAATGAGATAGCACTGTATGACAGTGGCTAACATAGGTCCAGCCATGCAAGAAAGCAGTCGAAAGAGCCAGGGAAGAGAATAAACTACTGGACCTCTGGGGACCACTGATACTTGAATTTAGCAAGTTCCTCTGATCTATTTATTATTTTTTTTCTTTTCCTTTTCTTACTCTTAAAAATGTTTGGCATTGTTATGAGCTGATTTTTATGCCCCAAAACTTCATGTGTTGCATCTCTAACGTGAGCATGACTGTGTTGGGAGATAGGGACTTCACAGAGGTAACTGAGTGTAAGTGAACCCATTACGTTGGGCCCTAACGCAATCTGGCTTTCGTCCCTATACTAAGAGGAAGTAAGAACACAGAAACATACTAAGGAAAGACCATGTGAGGACACAGGGAGAAGACAGACATCTACAAGCCAAAGAGAGAGCCCTCTGGAGAAACCAGCCCTGCTGACGACTTGATCACAGACTTCTAGCCTCTAGAACTGTGGGAAAATAAATTTTTGTTGTTTAAGCCAGCAGTACATGGTATGTGGCTCTGGCAGCCCTAGGAAACTACCACAAACATTGGTAGTTCAAGAAGGCATCAGTTCTAGCACAATGAAATTAATCAGATAGCAGTTTCTGGGCAGGAAGTGACTCTTACCTCTCTTCAGGTTTCTAGACAATTATTTCAAGTTTGATAACTCATAATTAATTTATGAACAAGCAGTTGGTATTTAGTCCATGTGTAGTGGGCATTTACTTTATGCCACACATCATGGCAGCCAGTGAACACTCAGGATCTTGTGGCCATGTCCGGAGTAGGGAAGAAATTCACATCTGTAACCAATACTTGATGTGTGTTGATGATGGCTTTCTGGAGGTGGACCTAATGGTTGCACTGCAATAAGACTTTTCTTCTTTAATGCTGATTTGATTTCTATAGTATTAGGTGAAACTATATAAAATTAACATTTTGTATAGGTGAAAAAAGTTAAACTAAATGCAATAAAAAATCAGATTGCACCCTGGAACAAAAAAGAATACGGAAAGAAGAATATTGAAAAAGAACAATATGAAGCAGTTCAGTTAATACTAATAGGAATTTCTTCATTTTCCCAAATGTACCATATTTATGGAACATGCTAACACTGGGAAAACTAGGTGAAAAATATGCAAGAACCCTTCATGTTGTGACTTTTTAATAAATTCCATAAACTTAAAACTTATTCCAAATAAAGAGTTTATTTTAAAAATGTTTTAATATGGACAATTTTACATGATTTAGGTAAAACCCACAGGCCTTGGATTTAAAGCTGGCAAAAGCTTTTAATTATACAGCAGTAGGATTTACGATTGAAATCAAAATGCGTTTTGTTATAAATACTTCATAACCATTGGTAGACTTTTGCTTCTTGGTACCCAACTCCTAGATATCCAGCCAGTTCAGGTAGGCATGAGAATCTTCAAAAAGAATGGGTCCAGTAGCCATTAGTGAGAGGCAGCCTTGAGCCAGGACCTGCTTGTGGAGCTTCCCCTTCTCACTTTGACAAAGATCTACCCATTCCTGAGAACTCTGCTGTGGGAGCAACTGACTCCTCCTGGCAGACAGTGGCCACCCAACAACCCCATTCCAGGAGAGGTGTTCAAGTCGAGTCCCTCTTTCGGCTGAGGAGCCTTCCTTTCTTCCTTGTTGGGCCATGAGAAGCCAGAAAGATTTTGCTATACCATTTGGGGAGGTTCCTAGAGTATCATTTAGATGAAAAAGAACCTGCTTTCAGTTCTACTCCTGGAACTACAAAATTAACTCTTTTTGTGGGGGGTTGAACTCAGGTCCTTGTGCTTGCAAGGCAGGCCACCAAACCACTGAGCTAAATCCCTGGCCCCAAAATTAACTCAATCAGACTAATACCATAGGAAAGATTTGCATACTTCAGCTGGAAAGTTATTTATTTATTTATTTATTTTGGTGTGTTGGGTTCTAACCCAAGACCAAACATATACGAGGCCCTTCACTGAATCACAACCTAGCCCAAAAACTTTAAAAATGATTTGCTACACTTTTAAATGGGGAAGTTTCACCAAAATATCTAACTGCATTCCTCTATGGTTAAGAGGTTGGAGCTGAGAAGCTGTCCCTCCTTTTCAAGGGCCATAAGCTATTTATCCTCCCACAGTCCACACAGCCCTCTCCACTCACCTGCCCAAGCACTTCAACCATTTGAGTTTGCAAGCCCAGGTCTAGAGTATCATTGCTCAAACTATAAGTCATCCGCTCGTGAGTCAGAAAACTGGTGTCTTGGACAACCAGCATTTCAAGAAGGGAAAAGAAAAAGAGAAGAAAGGAGAGGAAAAGGGAGAGAGGGAGGTAGAAAATATTAGAATATACTGCATGCAGTGAGACTGGTATTATTTTGGGAAACTTTTCTCCCATTTGTTTTTGGGGTACTTGTATGAGGTTACAATATAAAATATATTTCTTCCAATAAATGAGTCATTTGTAGGAAAATGGATGCACTTTGAGACCATAATATTGTGAAGTAAATCAGGCATATAAACTTAAATATCACATGGCTTTCTCTTATCTGAGAAACCCAATATATAAATAGAGGAAAGACAGTAGGAAAAAAGAGAAAAAAATTATTGTAATCTATCATGGCAATGTATTTTTAGATATTAGTTCAGCTTGATTTAGTATAATTTTCTTTCTGTGTGCACATTTTGGCAGGTTAGTCTGTTAATCTATGATTGTGATAATTGATTTGATGAGGACTTATAAATAAATGAATTTGATTCTGGCAAAAAAAATTTAAAGGGGATGGAGGGGAAGATGGTATGTACATGTATCAATTCCTCACAAAGAATGTAATCATTATGTACTACAAGCATGTATTAATAAAAATAAAAAATAAAAAACCAAAAATATTTCTCTCTATGAATTGCAATAAAAAAATTTTGAAAGCCATGACTAATAAAAGCGCAAGTAATCTAATTTTTTCAGTAAAAATTTTGCTTGGCATATTTGCTTTCTGTTTTTGTTTTCATTTTCTTCAGTTACCTAAGAGAGGTAACTGTTTGTTGGATAGGCATTTCCACAGAATTCATCCAAGCTTGAAAACATGAATGCCCTTAAAAAAACTCACAACAAAGAATTAAAACAGCTAACTGATACCAAAGAAGAGGTGAAGAAGCTGGGCATGGTGATGCACACCTGCAATCCCAGCACTTGGGAGGCTGAGGCAGGAGGATAGCTGTGAGTTCGAGACCAGCCTGGGCTACATAGTGAGTTCCAGGTCAGACTCACCTACACAGTGAGACCATGTCTCAAAAAACAAAAACACAAACAAAAACAAAAAAAAAAGGAGAGGTAAAGATTCATGATGTTTTTCCCACCTATTATCCATCAAACAGTGTACTTGTTGATTGCTCTATGGTATGTTAAATCATAGTAAGTCACAATTGAATTTATTTACGTGGGTTGCTTAGGGCAACAGATACTGCAGACTAAATTAGCCGGTCTGACAGAACTTTCTATGATGACAAAAATGCTCCATATCTGTCCATTTAGTATGGGAGCCACTAGACACATGCAGCTCTTTAGTACCTGAAATGTAGCTAACATGACAGATAATTCACATTTAAATTTTTTAATTTTAATGAATTTAAGTCACTATGCCTGGGTAATGTCTCCCATATTAAACAGCGTAACTCTAGAATTAGCATCTTGAAAGAAAAAAATGGCTCTAGTTCTTGTTTGCCATACTAAGTTGCCAATTGTTCTGGCAGAATTATACCAGCACTGTTCATCAAAGAATGAAGAGGGCTGAGTCTATTCGATACAGCTTTTTGGGCTCAGATTATTGTTAAAGACAAGTAGTCCAACTTCTAAATGTAGAACCTTTAGGCTTTATCCTCATTGATTTTTGATTTTTCAAATTAAAAATTGCTCAAAACAGATTGTATCTTGAACTATATGAATTAAACACTATGATTATTATTTAATAATTATAATAATAACTATAAATGATAAAGATGATAACAATTGTAACAAGACTAGGAGCGACTTAGTAAGTGCTTACTGTTTGCCTGGCACTGAGATTAAGATCATTTCTTCTTCACAATAGTCCTTTGAGATAGGAAATATTATCCTATATGAGGGAACTGATGCTTACAAAGTTTAATTAACTTTCACGGTCACTCAGGTAGTAAAGCGAACAATGCAGAATGTGAATCTAATTCTGTCTGGTGCAAAGCCAGCCACTGCAGTGTCCTAGAGGATGCCAATAATTCTCTTATTTACTTGATCAGATCATCTTGAGATAAATGATTAATCACTGTGCCAGAGCTAGAGCCTGGGTCTTGTGATTCTGAAGTGTGTAAGTGCACTGCAACAATCTTACAAATTCTGTCTTGGCCACGTTGTAGGAACACACCTGTGGGATTCATTGGAACCTCAGTACTTTTTACTTTGGGGGCCCCTTTCTTCATAATATTCAAAATCACATCTTCCTGTGTATAAAGACAAAATCCTAATATTCTGTATGAAGCTATTTTCTTCTACCTAAAAGTTTACTTTTTTGTTTGGTTTTAAAAGATATGGAAATGGTTTTCATGGGCCTCCTGGTATATCCATATCCTCAAAATAAGGCTGCTTTTGAATGTCCAGAACCTGTGAATAGATTACATTATGTGGCAAAGAGGATTTGGCAGAAGTGAGTGAATTAAGAATCTTGACATAGGAAAGATTTCCTGGATTATTCAGGTAGAATCATGGGAATCCTCAAAGGAGTGTCAGACATGGAGCTGTGATGACAGAAGCAAGGGTCAGAATGACACCATGTTAGCAGGACTCGATGGAAAGGGACCATGGGCAGTTCAGTGTCTGACACCATCAGTATGGATTGCAGAGAACGTCGTCAACATTTCCAATATTCCTACACAACGCATGTTGAAATATAATCCTCAATGTGTGGTATTAAAAAGGTAGGCCTGAGTGAAACCTTTCAGAGGTGATTAGATCAGCAGGACAGCCCTGATTAATGGATTAAGCCACTCATGCATTGATGGGTTAAGGGGTTATCTGTTATCAAAGCCAATTTGTCTCACCATGTGATACCCTGCACTGCCCTGGGACTGTGGAATCCCTGCCAGCAAGAAGGCTGCATCTCAGACCTCCCAGCCTTCAGAACCATGAGCTGAATAAACTTCACTCTTTAAAAATTACCTCTTGTGTTATTCATTCCTACCAATAAAAAATGGACTCAGACATCCCTTCTGAATGGTCACATGCCATGGCTGGAAACTCATTTCCCCCCTCAGCATCAAAGCAGTTGTTGGCTTTTGCCACTTGCCTTTGCCAGACTTTGCAGTTCTGCAACTCTGCAGAAGCTAGGTTGGGAGGAGAATGAACAGGGTCGGGGGAAGGTGCAGGCACTGACGGGGGAGGAAGGGGAAAGTGGCACATTAAAAATGGGCCAAAAGATGCTGAGAAAGGGTGGGGTAGGGTTCAAAACTGAAAACAGACACTCACAGGAAAGAAATTGGGAGGAAGCAAACAATTTGAGATTCGAAGGGACTCTGGAGGAAATGGAGAGGAAAAAGGAAAACAAAAAGCAAAACCAGTAATGGGCTTAAGAAGAAACTTCACTTCCCTCCATAACTGCTGCTGGGTACAAAACTGACCTGTGGCCATCAACCCAAGTGCCACACTTCTGCCACAGCCGGGGGAGGTGGCACCTGAGGGACAATTGGCAGAATGAAGCCCGGGGACCCTGTGGCTGCATCTGGTCAACAGCTGCAATTTCTCCCTGCTCTCACACAAAGCTGCTGTTGACATCAAAGTGGCCCCCTGTGACCCACCATGTCCAGGAACCAAACTCAGAGGCCCATTTCAGT
Source organism: Fukomys damarensis (assembly GCF_012274545.1). NCBI lineage: Eukaryota > Metazoa > Chordata > Mammalia > Rodentia > Bathyergidae > Fukomys > Fukomys damarensis. Next base: position 29,472,520 of record NW_022900947.1, on the reverse strand, counting down.
CCCAGGCCTTCTTTTACAATTATTTGAACCAGTTGGCTTGAGACTACACTCTAGGCCCGGAACTGTACATCATTTCTATATTTTCTAGGGTATGGTTTATTGTCTAGTCTAATGCTTACAGCCAGTTGGGGCTAGGTGATCTTTTCAGCTCTCAGGGTCACCTGATGAAGAACTTAATGGCTGGGGATGTAACTCAGTGGTAGAGCACTTGCCTAGCACAAGCCAGGCCCTGAGTTTGATCCCCAGCACTGCAAAGTGCATAAAACAAAGGACTATATAAAAGAGGTAGTGCTTTGAACAATACATATAAACATACATACGTCGACACCAAATGTAATGAGTGTGCACATATTGTGTGGTTATATGTATGCGTGTGTGTATATTATATGCCCATATAAGGACAAAGCAATGTGGAATGTTTTTCGATAGGTCCATATCCCCCCTTCCACTCTAATTTTAATTTTTTAAAAAGCACAACTCACAATGAGAAGCATTTCTTAGCTCTCTAGGCAATTAACTGGGACCACACTTATATGGGACCCTCTCCTTGTTTTTAATTTTACCCCTTTCAATTGACTTTTGTACACATAATCATTCATTTGTGTAGGCTTTATCCAGAGGATTTTTTTAAAAACAATTTTTGCCCGTGTGGCTTTTAATTGTTCTTCCCAAAATTGTGTCTGGTATACTGGGACTCCCAGGGGTTGGGGTTTGTAGCTTACTGGGTTTTTCTTTCTGGGCTTGACACTGGGTGGTCTCCTAGCCCTGTCTGGCCTTGAGGTATCACCAACAGCTCTGGCTAATGTTTCTCACACAGTTCACTGTTCTGTTCCCATCTAGGGGCTGAGATATTATTCCTTGCTCTTCCTTTATTGGAAGCTGGTTGTTTTTCACAAGGGCTGGGTGGCATTGACACATTGTCCCTCTAGATATCAGCCCAGAGCAAACAGAACAGCAAGGCAGGTGACTTCTTCAACCTCATTTTAAAAGTGTATTTCTATTTCTTCCTTCCCTGAGGTTGGAAGACAGAAGAGTTATTGTATTTCCATCTTTGCTTAGACAATATATTGACCAAGTACTAACACCGTACTTACCACGTAGGAGGTGTGGGTGCCCAACGCTTTCCACCTACAACCCAATTCAGTCACCAGAATATGAGCATGATACTATGATGCTCTGTGTTGTATAGATGCGGAAACAATGACAGACACAAAGAGTAATCGATCCTGTATATAAACTGTAACCATTATATTAGGGAAAAGAAAAAAACCAAGAAACACAGAATCTAAAAGAAGAGGCATAGACTCCTTACTCTGCGAACTCTCCGATAGGTCAGTGCAGTGTGTACCATGAAACACGTATCATGTCCCCATTCACATCGGATTTAAGAGCTTTTTTCCCCCTGAAGTAACGTATATCAAGTGTTATAATTCTACCAACTGCAAAGTCCCGTATGCCTGCTCAGGTTGTTTATTTGCACCTTTTCCTGTCTTGGGCAGAGCCAGGTGCACTGGGTTCTTTCCGGGAAGTCCCAGGGTATCTGTGTCACTTTCAGCGTGTTCTTCCCATCACCTCCCTCTTGCAGACTTTTCCTGAGTTTTTTAACTCAGGCCTGATCTCTGTTATGATAGCCACACCCTTTTCAGCAAAACACACGTAGATGCCACGCAGAAATAAAAAGTGACCTTTAGCCATGAAAAGAATTTTGATGAATCACGGGAAGTAATATATGGCCCAAGGAAAATAGTCTTTGATCTTTTATAAAAAATGTAAATCACTTCCCAAGAAGAGTAATCTGTGTCTAATGAGGTTCTTTAAGTAGGGACTACAAAGACCCCCAGAGTATTAGAGAAGAATCCCATTTGTGCTGGTCTCTGATTTACTCCTCTTCTTGGAGCCTGTGGACTGAGGGATTGGCAGGCGGAGGGTGAGGATTGTTAGAGGGAACGACCATGAGTAATCAGGTCAGTCAATTAATGTTTCCTGGATATTAAACACGGGCTGGACTATCTGTAGCAATGCTCAAATCATACACAGGGACCCATTGGTAGCTCTGAGATGAATGTAAAAAGAAACAGGAAAAGATACATAGAAAACATTAGAATGCATGACAGAGTAAGGATAGCAGAGGCTCACAAGTTCCAGCACAGCCTGGGCATTTTATCAACTTAGCAAGATCAGTCTCAAAATAAAAAAGGGCAGCAGATGTTGCTCAGTGTGAAGGCCTTGAATTCAATCCCCAGTACCAGAAGAAAAAGGGACGGGGTTTGTGAAACTTCCCTAAAAGTACATGTGTACAGCATGAATATATTAAGTTGCAAAATGAAATGTATTTCTTACTGTAAAAGTAAGAAAGTCCTATTTTACTTTATAAAATAGAACCAACTGCAAGAACTCTATCTACCCTCTGAGAATTTAAACCAAGGCAAAAGTGACAATTTTGAAGACTCTAGAATTTCTAAAGAGATTTTATACAGACAATTGGAAGAGTAGCAGTGAAGGGGTCTTCTAGGCAAAGCTATGAAGGGCTCAGTTAAAATGAGAGAAGAGACTCTATTCTTCTTGCAAGTGAGGGTGGGCTTTGTAGGTGAAGAGGTCACCTTCGGAGATCAGAAGTGAATGTCTGGGAGGTCAGAAGTGATAATGTTTTAACTTCATGGGCTGGAAGAAGAGGGACTTAGTTGCAAACGGCTGATGAAGGTGAGTAGTGAAAAGGTCATCCTGGTAAGAGGAGAACACACCACCAGAGGAAATGGAGGGCACCTAGAGGGACAACTAGATGCCAAGTGGCCAAACAGATGTGTTTACTTGGACTGTTCTGATAAGTGTTTAGGAATTTCCATAAAAAACTAGGGAAGTCAGCAGACCTGACACTTCTGAGCATGCATGCATGTGGGCATTGATCACCTGGAGCCAGTGAATATGCTGTGCTGCCCCGAGAGACACCACAAGCACATTAAGCTCTTTAAATTACAATTAAGGTAAAAATTCATGAAGGATGTGGTGGCGCAAGCCTGTAATCCCAGCACTTGGGAGGCTGAGGCAGGAGGGTACCCTTGAACTACATAGTGAGACTCTGTCTCACACAAACAAACAAATACAACACACACACACACACAGTCCACAGGTACAGTAGCCACAACTCAAGCATTTGAGAATTATCTACTACACAGGGCAGCAGAGCCATACACTATTTCCCTCATCACGGAAAGTTCCGTGTTGCTCTTAGACCCCAAGTCCTTACTATCTGGGGCTTTCCCACTTGGTGGCCTTCTCCTGTTTGCTACCTGCCTGACTCATTGGGAACTCCTCTTGGCAACTTCTGTACAGACTCTGCCTAGGAGGGCCGAAAAGCTCAGTGACTTAATCCTGGGAATTGAACCCCTACTTCAACTGAAGTATCATGAATTCAGTACTTGCAAATGTGCATGCACAGGCACACAGATGTGTGCACTCCTTGAAGAGTAGGAAGTGATAAGAAAATCACAGAAACCAAAAATATACATTGTAAAGTTATTAAACAGAAGAGTGGATTTCAGTCATGCTCACCACTATAGAGAAAAAGTTTAGAAAAATAGACCTTATTGCTCATGTCCTGAAAGTTCTCAAAGCAGGTGAGTCAGAAGAGGACCAACTCTAGCAAGTGTAACTAAAAGTTAAGCTATGAATAGCTTTCCAGATAAAAACTAACATCCTGTTTGAATATATGTAGGTAAAGGGACTCCAGCTCTGCCAGTATCTCAGTTACGAGGGAGAAGGAGCAGGTTTGGGTTTACGTATAGGAAGTCAGTTGGGGCAAATAAGATCTGAATGAATCATTTGCCTTAAATTATCTAGCAATTCTAAATGAGATGAACATAAAAAGCTATAAGATCTGTGTAGGCAGTCATTAAATATTTATCTTGGAGCCCAAACACCTTACACATGTACACACACACGCGCACACACACACACACACACACACAAACTTACACTTATAGGAGCATAATGCAAATTCTAGGAGACCTAAGAAGAAAACAAAGAACTTTTGCAGTTTTTACATATTAACAAGTGTGGGATCCAAGTTATATTTTAGCATATTTTAAGTGTTATTTCTTCTGTCTTTGTTTGCTGGCCTTAAGCTCTTTTGCTGTAGAAATGCATGGAAAATATGAAAGGATCCTGAAAGAATTCTTCTTGGCAGTGAAAAAAATTTGTTTTTCAACCTGCGTTTGTTCATTGTCGTCACTACCTACATTTTTTTCCATGTTAAACATATGAAAATAATTATTTCTAAGTTCAGGAAGTCAGTTTTGAAAAAGTCAGTGTGCCTTCAAAGGATCCAGCAACCTTAATAGGGTCAGAGTAGCCCAGAAGACAGCTGAGCAGGAGCCCTAGCCTGGGAGTAATCTGCACTTTCCTGCGTAGTTACCTCTTGGGACTTGCATTAGAGTCCTGGAAATAAGAGCTGTGTGCTATTTGACAGGGAAAGTAAAAGTGTCTGTCCTTAAGAGCTGGGAACAGGCTCACAAATGGAGAAGCAATGTCCCTGTGGACAACTCGATTCCATCAGTCATTGCTGCAGTCAATAGCAGGGGCCCCACGGCCCAATGTACCCTACAGGAGGGTGTCTTCAGGAGAAAGGGACCTGGGCAGGCGTCAGGGCCCTGCTTTCCGGCTCCACATGTGTGACCCTGGGCAAATCTTTCAGCACTTATGAGATTCCATTTACTCAGGGGTGGATGGCTTCACTTGGCTCAGGCTTCCTTTTGACAACTATAAACATCTTACATGATCTTCCTGCAGACTAAGTGTTTCTGTTTTAACATTTAGATCTTTGATCCATTTTGATTTTAATTTACTACAACATGGAGAGATATATAGTTCTAGTTTTAATCTTCTGCATGCAGATAGCCAATTTTCCAGCACTATTAAAGAGAGAAACTCAAAATATAAAGAGCAAAATAAAAAATAGATAATAGGAAGTAGGGAGATAGATTTTGCTCAAATGTGAAGGAGATCAAGAGATGGAGGGAGAATGGGGAAAAGAATTGAGGAAAGGGATTGAGATGTGTAATATACAGGTACCAACTCCCCAGTAGGAATGTAAGCATTAGCTAATGCAAACATCTACTGATAAAACTGAAAAAAATGTCTTATATCTTCTTCATTGGATCTGCACCATGTTAACTGTGAAATCAAGCTGTATTGTAAAGCATCGAAAGAATTAGGATCACTGTTATGCTTTGATGATTAAGATAGAAAACCTTGCTGGGTGTGTTGGCACATGCTTATAATCCCAGCACTTGGGAGGCTGAGGCAGGAGGCTCACTATAAGTTCAAGACCAGCCTGGGTTATATAGTGAATTCAAGCCCAGTCTGAACTACATAGTGAGACCCTGTCTCAAACAAACAAACAAACAAACAAACAAACAAATGCATAACAAAGCAAAAATTAAAAAAAGAAAGCCTTCATATATGTACACACAATATGAATTAATCTACTCAAGATCCCTACACCAGTGGTTCTCAGACTGTAGTCTGCAAAACAATCTTTTATTTGTGTGTAAGGGACTCATTTAAGATGCAGATTCTTGGGCTTCTTCTCAAGAGATTCTATAACAGGTTTGGGGAGGTGCTGGGAATCAGCCTTAGCAACCACACTGTGGGAATCACTGTCCAGAGAGGATATTTTAAGAAATCCAAGTCTTGACTTTACATCCTTAAGGATTTTTGCATACCTGATCCTCAATTCCCTGTCCCCTATGCTCAGTTTCTTTACTTTTGCTTCACCTAAGAAAGAGAAAGATAATTGGCCAGTAAGTTTTCCGTCATACAGATTTAATCTGGAAGCAAGGGACCACCTGATGTTCTGTTAGCAGCTAGCAAGAGAGCTGAAAAAAGAACTAAAAATTACTAATATTTACTTTACAAAACATTCAAATCCTAGTTCATTTAAATACTAATGAAAGAATGCACAATATTGTAGCACATCATATTTGAGGAAAAGATGTGAGTTATAATAAATCCTATTTCCATAATTGTAACACTCTGTAATTTCCATGTGATGAAGTGGGGCTGTGAAATTCAAAGTGCCATTTTATGTGAGAAAGTTCTAAAGCTAGGCTTTTAGAGTCTTGAAAGGAGGATAGAGATATGGCAGAAATATGAGATGCTCTCAAAATTTATTGACAATTTAGGTGATATAATAAGAAGCCGAAACACCATGTGATTGTTGAGAGTAAAAAAAGTCTTTAAAGATGGTACCATCACCAGCTCCGAGGATAGCACATGGTGCACGCAATAGGCCAGCATCGTATATTTATGGAACGAGATTGTTGAGCACAAGATAGGGGAGAAGACAGGAGGGAAGAATAGAGCAGCTTAAGAAGGAGACTTCTGAGAACCACCAGGAAAGGTCACTGGGGTGCAGAGGGGATACGATAGGTAGACCTCAGAGCCAAGGTGAATGAATCCATTTCTTAGGGCTACTGTAGCAAAACCCTATAAACTAGGTGCCTTGAAACCACAGAAAAATATTGCCTCTTTCCACTTAGGCTAGGACTTACCTGCATCATACCTTTTTTTGTGACCACAAAATTTAACTCATAACAGTGGGCATTTACAAATCAATACGAGATGCCCATTTGGACAGCTACTGTTTTAAAACAACGAAAAATAATAAGCCTCAGCAAGAGTTTGAAGAAATGGGAGTGCGTGAGCACTGCCAGAGGGCACGTAAAGTGGTGCCACCTCTGTGGAAGGCACCATGGTAATTCCTCAAAAGTTAAATGCAGAATTGCCATCTGTCCCAGCAGTTCTACTTCTTGAATGTATATATATCTGCAACTACATTGAGGGTAAGGACTGCAACACATACTCACATATCTGTACCCACACGGTCATGGCAGCGTTGTTCTCAGTAGCCAAAAGGCAGAAGCAACTCATGAGTTTATCAGCAGATGAATGGAGAAGTCAGATGTGACACATGCACACACACACACACACACAACAGAAAAATTTTCAGCCTTGAAAAGGAAGAAGAAAATTCTAACACGTACTGTGAACCTGGAAGACAGTTCAATGAAGTGAGCTAGTCAAAAACAGACACATATTTTTTTTCCACTTATATCAGGTGTTCAAATTCATACAGACATGGAGTAGAATGGCTGTTGCCAGGGGAATGGGAAGCTAGTGTTTAACGGCGCATAGTTTCAGTTGGAAAAGAAGAAAATGTTCTGGAAATGAATAGTGGTGGTGAATGCACAACAATATGAATGTACCTGTGCCACTAAACTGTATGTTTAAAAATGATTACAATACTAAATTTTATGTTGTATTTTGCTACAGTAGTAAATCAAAATCAAGATCAATAGAGGGATCATTTCAGGCAAAGAACAGTGATTAGAAGAAACAAGGAGTGTGCTCCTAAAAAGTAAAGAAAGTGCAGCTAAAGAAAAGTAGTTTACTTTGGAACTTAAGAATTTCAGAGGTCTTTCCCATGCACTGGCTCATATTTCCACAGCATGTTATTATTCTCAGATCAGAAATAGTTTTATAAAGTATGTATTTTTCTGGGCATCGTGGCGCATGCCTGCAATCCCAGTGCTCAGGAGGCTGAGATAGGAGGATCACTGTGAATTTGAGGCGAGCCTGGGATACATAGTGAGTTCAAGGCCAACCTGAACCACATAGCAAGATTCTGTCTTAAAAGTAAAACAACAACAACAAAGTGTGTGTTTCATACTAGCTTGTATGTGTGTGTAGGCTCTAAGCTTTATAGAGGTTGCACTGTGATTTTAAAGGTCTTTTCTGACTCTTGGAAATTCTCTAATTTTAGGCAATTTAAACCCAAGGAAACAGATTTGGGCCTCAGCTGGATCTGTTGTAGTTAAAGAGGAAGATTCCAGAGCCCTGGTTTGGCTCTGGGAAGCATTTTCTTTGCCTCTAATAGTCTCAAGTTTCATATTTGTGAAAATGGGTAAAATTCTTAACTTTTTAGTGTCTATGGGAATGTAATGATATATATAAAAACAACTTTTACCACTTTAAGGTGCTATTTATTATGTCACATTTAGTAGTATTCATAATTTACCTTGAAAGTTCAGAATATTGAGTAATACATAGGTCACCAATTTTACTTTACTGAATGGTTGTAAAGGTAAAATACATATAAAGTACATGGTGAGAAGCGTGGGCAAATCATAGCTCTTAGCCCGGGACACAAAACTCACATTATAGTGCTTAAGTATTCTCCCAGGTATCTGGTATCATCCTTCTTACATGCCAGAGATCTATAGTTGCTGCTTTTTTTTTTTAGTACATGTTTGCAATACAAAATGATTACATTCATTACTTCCTAGTACTGGGATTACAGGTGAGGGCCACTATGCCAGCTTAAATCCATTATTCAAAAAATCCATTTTATTTCTCTATATTAAAAACAAAACTTTGGAAAATATTTTTAAAATACCATTAAAATAAGTCCAGAAAACATAAACTTCTTAGAGAAAAATTAATGAAAGATGGGTAGTACCTCTACACTAAAAAAGAATACTCCTGAAAGAAATGAAAGCTCTAACTAGAGAGAAATACCATGTCCACTTATGGATAAGCTATCAGTTTGTCCCAAATTGATTATAGTCTCAAACTTTTACCAATGAAAATTCCAGCAGGATTTTTTTTTTTTAAGAAATCGACAAGCTGAATCTAAAATTTATATCAAAATGAAATGATCTAGCCGGTCATGGTGGTGCACGCCTGTAATCCCAGCACTTGGGAGGCTGAGGTAGGAGGATTTCTGTGAGTTCAAGACCAGCCTGGGCTACATAGTGAGTTCCAGGTCAGTCTCAACTACATAGTGAGACCCTGTCTCAGACCGGCTCCCCCAAAATGATCTAGGTTAGCCAAGCTATATTGAAAAAGAAAAACTGAGTCTGATGACTTTTACTATATCATCTGATGTGTGTGGACCCCCAGGATGTCCACTCCATCAGGTTTATATCCATGTGTGGCTCCTCCCAACAGGTACCAGGATTGGAAGGTGTGGCAAAAAAAAAATAAAAAAAAGTGGCAGAAGTGATGATGCATAACTTCCTAGATTAAATTTAATAGCATATGGCCTTCATCCCATGTACACTTTCTCTTTCTCCCATATTTTCCTCTTTAAACACTTGTTCTGGGGAAAGCCAGATCCTCTGTCTTGATAATAAGTAGTATTATCAAGAGAGCCATGTGATAAGGAACCATAACCCCTGACTAGCAGTCAGCAGGGAGCAGAGGCCTCTGCTGAGCTCTAGCCCAGCTTTCACATAGCTGCAGCCTCAGCCAATAGCTCAGTTGCAAACTCAGGGAGACCTTGAGATGTAACCACTCAGCTTGGTGGCTCTCAGGTTCCCAGCCTTCAAAAATAGTATTAAAATGATAAATGTTTGTTTTGTGTTGCATGGCTGGAGTTGGGGTATTTGTTATGCAGCAGTAGATAACAGATGCAAAGACTTACCTTCAACTTACAATAATTATGAAAGTGTTACACTTATATAAGAGTTGATAAGTGGATCATAAGAACCCAACATAGTCCAGAAATAGACCCCACACATATACTTAATTGTTTTTTTAAAAAATGTCAATATAATTTAATTGGAAGAAGACAGTCTATTAAAAAAATGATTCTAGATGACCATAAAATATAGAGAACATCTTGTAATAGACAAAGTTTTCTTGGGGCAGTAGAGGCACTCTGATGGTTAACTGTGTGTAAGTTTGACCATGGGAAGATATATATATGTATATATATATACTTCCATTCATTAAGGAGGCCAGGCATGGTGGCGCACACCTGTAATTCCAGTACTTGGGAGGCTGAGGCAGGAGGATTGCTGTGAGTTCGAGACCAGCCTGGGCTACACAGTGAGTTCCAGGTCAGTCTCAACTACATGGTAAGAACCTGTCTCAAAAAACCAAAAAGAAAAAATAATACCAATAAGAAAAGTAAAACACAAATCACTGACTGGGAAAAACTATCCTAGGTACATTTAACAAAAGATTTGTACCTGAAATATGTACAGAATTTTAACAATTTAATTTTAAAAAACCTTAAAAATTGAGTAAAATACTTGAACAGATACTTCATAGAAATACATACAGTACAAACTGTCAGAAATACATGAGCATGCTCAAAGCAATTAGTTATCATTGACATACAAATTAAAACTTCAATAAGAAATCGTTTTACACTAATTAAAGTAGTTACAGGAATAAAACATAATATCAAGTGTTGGTGAAGATGTGGAGCAATTGGAAGCATCATGCATTATTGGTTTGAGTCTGAAATATACAATCACTTTGGCAAAAGTTCTGTAAGTTTCTTATAAAACTAAGCATACCTTACTATGATTTATGAATTCTTCTTGTGTTACCCAAGAGAGATGAGACCTATGATCATGAAAAGACTTGAATGAGAACGTTTATAATGACTTTTGAATGTTTATAATGACTTAATATAACACTCAGTTGAGAAGCAAACCCAATGCCCATCAATATTTGAATGGATAAATGAATTGCAACATATCTGTGCAGGGTAATACCACTCAGCAATGAAAAGAAAGGCAATACTGATGTATGCAAAAATGGTTGAAAAACATTATATAGCACCAAAGAAGCCAGACAAAAAGGATACAGATAGTACACAATGAGATGTTTGCTCTTACTTGTTAGAATTCCGTTTTCAAAAAGACAGAAGGTAATGCATTTTGACAAGGATGTGGTGTAGAGGGAACCCTTCATTCCATATTGGTGGGAATGTAAGTTGGTACAGCTAGCATGGAACACAGTATGAAGGTCCCTCAAAAAGTTAAAGACAGAACTACCACCCAATCCAGCAACTCCACTTCTGGGTGTTTATTTAAAAGAAAACACATCGGTATCTCAAAGAGACACCTGCATTGCTATATTTATTGTGCCATTTATTGTGCCATTATATTGGCTTGGAAATAACTCGAGAATGGGTGAAGAAAATGTATACGTATATGTGCATTCATGTGTCACTTAACAACGTGCTAAATTCTGAGAAATGCATTGTTAGTTGATTTAATGCCTATGAGAACATCATAGATTGTACTTATACATACTAAGATAGCTATGATGTCACTAGGTAGTATAATTTTATGAGAAACCATCAAATGTACAGTCTACTGTTGACAGAAAAATAAGGAGAAAAATGCAAGTCTGCCATTTAGGACAACATGGATGAACTTGGGAGAGATTCTTAGAGGGCAAGGAGAGCATAGGAAAGAGAGATCCTCAAATGGAAAAGAAACACGAGTAAAAGAGAAACTGAATATTCACTTGACGTTGAATCTTACACGGCCGTGGACTATTTAACCTTTTCCATATGTCTTCTCTGTAAGATGAGATTTTAGGTTTTTCCAGGGTAGTGCTGTGTCTCATAAGCCCTGGCAATTCCCATAGCTCTTAGCACTATCTTTTGCAGTTTAGCATCTTAGTTTGGCAGGTATTACAGAAAAGAGAAAAAGAGGGAGAGCTGTGGCTTTCACACATCTTTCCTAGAATAGCCAACTGCAAATATCATAAGAACCAAGGCCATTCTATATTTCCCAGAGCCTAGCAGAGTGTTGGTACATAGAATAATAAACACTCATTGATTAACCAAAGTGTACACTACAGAGGAAAAGAAATGCTCTTCTCTCAAAGCCCCATTGTCTCACACACATGCCTCCCAGCAGTGGAAACGTTTAAATATGCTTTTTGTTGTTTTACAGCCGTTTGCATTTAAATTGGGTGTGTCACTATCACATTTCATTAGCTATTCCTCATACCAGCCCTGTGAGGTTAGCGCTGTTATCTGCACTTTACAGGTGCCCTGAGAGGTGGAGCGACTTGCCTGGGATCAGGTGCCACAGGGCCTCCTGGAGAAGTGGATTTCAGCGTACAGTTCCCCTCCCTACGCTGCAGGTCCACACAGCTCCATGGCTGGGGACACCGTGAACTGTGGATTTTCTGCAGCAGATTGAAAATCACAGTAATAGCACTAATTCCATAAGAGATCTTTGAATTAGGATTGCAATCATTTGGCCTGGCTATTTTTCACAAGTAGAATTTTTAAAAGATAGTTTGGTGGGCTGCCTACACTCAAGGTCCTTGAAATGATTTACTTCCTTCGGAGATTCAGCACCATTATTTCCTGCTCATCTCCTGGGCCTTTCAGAAGGCTCCCTCCATTTAGCAACCTCTCTGTAGAGCTCATCACTACAGCACAATCTTTAAACAATACTGTGTTTGGATTAGGGTAAAGTAATTCTGTAAAGTTAGAAGGGATCTAGGCCTTATTTAATGAAGAAAAATTTAACATGGTCTATAAACTTCCTAAAATTCTATTTACAGGCATGTCCTCATCCTCAGGGGATGTTTGAAACTATGGACCATACCAAAAGCTAATATACAGTGTTTTTGCCTCTACACATACACATGTGCGCACGCACACACACACACACACACACACACACAGCCCTATGCTAAAGTTTAGATAATAAACAAGGGATACTTTAAGAGATTAATGATTAGGGCTGGGGATTTAGCTCAGGGGTTCGGTGGCCTGTCTTGCAAGCGCAAGGACCCGAGTTCAATCCCCGGTACCAAAAATAAAAAAAAAAAAAAAAAAAAAAAAAAAAAAAAAAGAGAGAGACTGACTAACGATTAAAGCTCAAAATACAATGATTATAACAAAATATACTGTAATAAAAGTTATGGGAAGCCAGGCATAGTGCTGCTTGTTGGTAATCCCAGAACTCTGGGAGGTCGAGGCAAAAGGACCACAACACTGAGCCCAACCTGGGCAACTTAGCAACTTATGAGACAAATCTGAAAATTAAAAAAAAACAAAAAAACCCCGCCATTTTTTTTAAAAAAAGGCTTAGTATATGTAGCCCAGTGAAGGCTCTGGGTTCAAGTCCCAGTAGTTCCCTCCCCCCCCCACCAAAAAAGTTATGTCATTGTTTTTCTCTCTCCCTCAAAAAGGGTTAGTTTACTACAAAGACTGTGCTGGTCTATTTGAAAACAGAAATGACTTGTAAGAGACTAATGGGGAGGAAGTGTATACTACATGAATACACTAGATACAGGGAAGATTCATGTCCCAGATGGAATGGAGCAAGAAAACGCAATATTTCATCACACTACACGGAAGCACAATTTAAAATTTACAAACTCTCTAATTCTGGAATTTTTCATTTAATGTGTTTAAGCTACAGCTGACCATGAGTAAGGGAAGCCATAGAAAATAAACCATGGTTAAGGGGCCAACTGTATAAACAGTTACGGATGTAGATACATATGGCCTTTTCTTTCCCTGAGAGCAAGCTTTCAGAAGCTCTCCTTAAAAGGGAGTGTGTCCCTAATGGATGGGAAAACTGTAGCTTAGTGAACTTAAGGATCCGCCTTAAGCATCACACAGCTGAATAGTAGCTCTGCCTCACAACAGCAGGACTCTGACCATCATCTTAGTTCCTGGAACCTGTGTTTAACTTGAAGCCTGACATTCACAGGCTCTTTAACTCACTGACTCCATGCTACAGCATTGGCCTCCTCACAATGTTACCCCTTATCAAGAGAAAATCGTCAGTCTGGCCTTTCCCTTGTCTGAATTAATTTGTGCTCTGCAGCCTGGAGGACCTTGGGCTGACAGTGAAACTCACACTTCTCAGTGCCCTTTCCCTTAAAAGCAGAAGGGGTGGCAGCATTCCCGGAACCCCCTGTTCTGATAACTCTGTCCAGTGTGATTAGCAATACTGTTGTTGCATCACTCACTAACTCCCTATGTGATGCTGGATGATTCAATTAAGACAAGTGGTTTTCAGCCTTGGCTGTACTTTAGATTCACCAAGGGAGCTTTTAGAAATCCCCCACCCCATGGCCAGGCTGCACCCTGGACCAATTAAATCCAAATCTCTGGAGGAAGGACTCAGTCAAGACTGTGTTTTCTAAGCTTCCTATGTGTTTCCAATGTCCAACCAAAGTTGAGAACCACTGATAGAAATAAGAGGGAAAAAATGCTTATGTTAAGGTACCAATTATGTACCAGGTGTTTTTCATGAGTTAGTTCATTTATTCCTAACCATAGAGGCTATGTAACTTCTCTAAAATCATGCAACTGGAAAGTAGCAAAGTCCAGCTCAATATCCAGGTCGTTGTGATTCCTAAGGCACGCATTTATCACAGGAACAGAAAGCTATGTGCAAAACATAAATTTAGTAAAGATTAAATACAGAGATACTCATTAAGAACCTAACACACAGTGTGGGTCTGAAAAATCACTGATTCTATCTCTCAGTCTATTTTTCTAGAATGTTCCTCCTAGCCCATGCTCTGACATGACACAGACTCTAGGATGGAAAACTTCATGATAATTCCAGCAGATGTATAGTAATAGTACCTTTTGAATATGCTAACCATATTATATCAGAATTTTAATGTATGGGGATAAGTCTCATGGAACAAAAGTTGATGAAATATATCACTGAATATATGTCCTACCTGTTATATGCCTTTTATAGAGTCTCTTAAATTATATATTTAATGTTTTATGGCCATTACTTTTTTTTTTCTGTCATTGTGGGATAAATGGGGATTCCCCATTTAACTGATAGGAAAATTGTTATGGGTAGCCTTGCCCTGCAATACTGTTGAAACCTGATATAATCAAATCATCCGCCAGTCCTTCCATCCATCCATCCACCCATCCATCCTCTTTACGAAACTACAGCAGAAGACAGCGCCCTAGTAATTCTAAGATTCACAGTCTCTTTCAGTCTATTTGTGAGAGCCATGAGTCATTAAAAACATTTTTTTTTCTGAATTAGTGGCATTTAGTCAAACAGGGCATGGATGAGGGGCTTAGGCAAACAGTTCTCAGGGTGGGTGGGGTGTTGGCATCTGCACAAGGAGGGTGACTTGTTAGGATGTCTGTCCATGCTGACAGGCACCAATGGAGTAATAGTAACAAGAGCCAACATTTCTAGCCATCCTTTAGGCCAGGTATTGTCCTAGAGCAGTGGTGGTGAACCTATGGCACGCATGCCGCAGAGGGCAGTTTGTATTATAAAGCTCAAAAAGGTTCACCATTGCTGTCCTAGAAGTTCTGTAGTGAGGATGCAAGTTTCATACCAGGCAGGCTGCACCCAGAGTCCAGTTTCTGTTCTGAGTGGCCCATAGTTGGCACTCTGCATCGGCAGGTTCCATATCCCCAGAGCCAAACAACCAGAGATTGAAATTTTTTAAGTGCATATTGTTGTGAACATGTATAGATGTTTTCTTTGTCATTATTTCCTTAAAAACTTTGTATAACAACATTTACATAGCATTAGGTATCGTAAGTAATACATACAGAGATAATTTATAGTATATACATGGTGGAGGTTATATTTAAGGTAAACACTTAAGGAGTAAGGGATCCTTGGAGTTTGGTTTCCAAGGTGTCCAGGGACTAAACCCCCAAAGTTTGGGACTAAACCCCCAAACTCCTCTCACTGAGGAGTGAGAGTAGCTTGGGAGCCATCAGTGGGCTGGGAGATTGTCACCGAGGACTGAGGACTTAGGGTTGTGTATCAAGCTCAGAAAAGGAGGGAATGAGATGTGGCCAGCCCAGGCCATGCCCTTGTGCTTCCTATCTCCCCAGTTTCTCCAAATCGCTCTTCACCAACCTCCATTTGAGAGAAGGAAACGGGGAGATGGAGATAGTCATGTTTGAGTGTTGGCTGTGTGCCAACATGGTTTTCAGTTCTTAATACACATTAACTTCGAGAAGTTCCATTGCTTGCCCGTGGTTCATTGCTATAAAGGGTGGGACTGGGTGGGGACTATGGAGTGAGACTTCACAGTCTGGGCCTTAAGCATGGGTGAAGGTAGGCACCAGATCTGATCAAGCTGATGCCATGAAGTGCCAGGTGCTTCATTCTCTCCCTTTCTAAGAAATTTTTAGTAGAGATTCTTGGTAGAATATAATTAATGTAAACCAATAGCAGTTTTTCATCAGGGAAAAGTAGATGGCCATAGAAGGAGAGGGCTAGTTCTTGAGAAACCTCATTATGCATGTATTTGTTTCCATCAGTCTTGGTCTGGATCCTTGTTTGTGTCCTACACTTGTATATTTGTTCTTTATGTTGATGAGGGGAGGGAGTCACTATCAGTTATTCCAAAGCTCTAATATACAGGCAGGTTAACACCATCAACTTTTATGTGACAACTCCATAAACAGCCAAGGCAATTATGCAGCAGGTGGGAGGGGACGAGACTCTGCTCAAACACAGAATGAAGGTTCTCTCTCTCTCTCTCTCTCTCTCTCTCTCTGTCTGTATTGTTTTATTTTGTTTTTTCAAAGCAGGGTCTACCTTTGTAGTTCAGGCTGGCCCTAAGCTCACTATATAGCACAGGCTGACCTCAAACTTGTGGCAATCCTCCTGCTTCAGCCTCCTGAATGCTAGGATTACAGGTGTGTGCCACCATACCTGGCTCTATTTTTCTCAAAACAGGGATTCTGAGAATACCCTGTTGCTTGACACTGAGCTAACCAAAGAATAACATCCAGCATGTGGGAAGAGTTCTTACTGCTGTTGGGGGAGGAGGGGTGGATATAGGTTCTTGCTGTGTATCTTAGGCTGACCTCAAACCCACAATCTGTCTACCTCAGCCTTTCAAATACTAGGTTTATGGGTGTATACATAACTTTTATTTTATGTTTGGGTTTTCTGTTTTGCTTTTTGGATATGAAAGGTTTTAGAGGTCAGGCCTGTGAGTAGTGCTCATTACTTCTCATATTCCATCAGCTGGAAATCTGTCATATGGCCACCACCCAAAGCAAGGAAGGCTATAAGATGTGCCTAGCTCTGTGCCCAAGAAGAAGTGAAGTTTTTTACTCTTTATTTTTCTTTGGGGGGTGTGTGTGTGTGTGTGTGTGTGTGTGTGTGTGTGCGTGTGCACTCGCATGCGCGAGTGTGTTTTGTTGTTGTTCTATGTCCTGTAGCAGAGGGATGATAGTTGCCATTGGAAAAAGAATAAGCAGTAGATTCTCCTAGCATGATCCATATTCTTTGCTAATTCTAGGTGTGAAAACAGTAATATCTCATTTTCGTTAAGTACTTACCATGTACCAAACTGTACTGGGCTCCCTTATTTACACAGCTGCATTTCATGCTATAGCAGCCTTGCCTATGGGCTTTGAAGCAAAATCAATTGTTAGTTGTAATATTAAAAAGGTCTACTCTTCTAAAGGTAATAGCATGCAGGCTGTGCCCCTGTAAGTCTATTCATCACCCCTCTTTTCCTTCTTGGGCATCCCAGAGATTAACAGGCTTCCTTCTGGCTTCTGGTTGGATTGGCCAATGGAAAGTACCATTAGGAGATCACAGTTGGGTCTGTTAGTGTGTTAAGCTGCTGTGCAGTTTGGCAGTGACTTTGACTCTATCTACGGTCACTTAGCAGCCTTTTCCCTTGCTACACATCTCACCAGATTCCAAAACAAGTCCCCCCTCAGACCCAGGAAGATCATGGCTTCCAGCCGATGATAATCTCTTGGGGGATCACTGGCCCTGACTGTCCCTTTGCCTTTCCCACACTTCTGTCAATAGTCTCTTCCATGAATTCTTCTCAGTTATCTCTTGGAGAGTGCTCTTTGTCACTAGCTCCTGACCGATTCTACAAAGTCTTGGAGAATTTATATAACACCTCTTATGAAAATGACTGTGTTTATTATGGTATCTTCTTTGAGATCAGGCAGATCTAGTTATGAAGTCCAGTTTGATCACTTACTTGTTATATGATCTTAAGCCACTTACTTGCCCTGTGGGAGCTGTGCTTTACTCATAAAACAACAGATTATGGTTTGTGAGGATTAAAAGAAATAACATGCTGGGCCTGGTAGTACACATCTATAATCCCAGCACTTTGGAAGACTGAGGCAGGAGGATTGCCTGTTTGAACCTGCTGTGGGAAATTTAACAATTTAGTGAGACTCAGCCTCAAAATAAAAAAGAAGGCTGAGGATACAGTTCAGTGTGAAAGCCCTGTTTTCAATACTCAGTACTACAGAAAAAGAAAAACAAGATAATGTAAGTAAATTAGCATGTCCAATATTGGGCACATAATAAGCTATGAATAGAAGTAACAATGGCAAATGATGTCATAAGAAGTACCAAACTCAGTTATTAAAATTTTAAATTAATCTATTGATTTGACTGATTTTTTTTCAAAAGTGACAATTTCTGGTGTGAATGATGATATGAAGATCAGGAACACAAGTGAAAGTATAAAATTTGATAAAATCTTTCTGAAGGACATCTTACTTGTGCATATGCAAAGCCTGAAATATATGCATTCTTTCTGATTCAGCAAATCACAGCAGAAAATAAGGAAATCATCAAGGATGCATTTACAAACATGTTTACCCTCATTGTCTATGGTAGTTACAATTGGAAATAACAAGCATCTGATAATACAGAATTTAAAGACCTTGGGAAAGTCCATACAATGACAAGTAGATGAAAATGATGGAGAAATAGTCACAGCCTATTGGTAAGTAAAGATTCAGTTACAAAACAGTATTTCTAGTCCATATTTTTGTAAAACAATGAAAAGAATAAGAATTAAAATAATACTTGCTGCAGTAGCAATTTTGGCTATTTCTTGATGACAGCAAAAGGTGATATTTGCCTCTATCTTTTTTTTCCTGTATGTGATAATTTTTCTGCAGTGAACATTGTATGCATAAGCTTGACTTTGGCTGCAGATAAAAAAAAATCCAAGCTATAGTGACTCAGTACCAACATCTGAAATTTTTCTCGACTTTTCCTTCTGGCCTTACTGTGACCTCCCCCCTCCCACCAGATATAACATATGCATTCAGAAAGAGAAGAAAGGGCAGGAAGGACTAAAACAAAGACAGGAGGATTGCTGTGAGTTCGAGTGTGACTATGCTACATCTGGGCTACACAGTGAGATCCTGTCTAAAAAAATAATAATAATTTTTAAAAAGAATAAAACAAGGACCAGAGCTCCATGGTAGACTTCAGCCTAATTGGGCAGATTTGTATTACATGACTGTCACTAGCTGGAAAGGGGAAGAGAGGACTCTTGGACATGGTGTTGAGTCAGCCACTTTGCAAAGTCTGCCATAAACAGGTATGTCTTTTATAATTAAAAAAAAAATAGAGTTTCTGAAATTTTAAAACAAGTTGTTTCTTTTTCTTTCTTTCTTTCTTTTTTTTTTCTTTACTGCTTTAATGCCTCACTCCCTCCAGGCACCCTTCCACCCACTCAGGCTGCTACAGTCAGCAAACTCACACTGCCAGAGCTAAGGGGGTGAGGAAGAATGAAGAAACCAGAGCTGAGGCTGCGCCCTTCTAGGCAGTGGGAGTGGAGAGATGGGCCGTGTGCCAGGGGACTGAAAAACGACGAGCTGGCTTGTTCAGTCAACCTCAGCGGGTCTCTCTGGTCTGAGTTTCAGGCTCTGAAAGCTTATCAGGAGAGACTTTTGCAACTTCTGTACTTCTGGCCCTGTTCTTATTTTCTAGATGGTGCAGACCTGGCTTGGTATTTTCCCCCTGCTTGCTTTGGTCTCAGGAGGCCATCCCAAATAAACAACATGACCGCAAGACCTGAGGAGGGAATGGACTGAACTGCCCGGGTACAGGTCCTGGCTGGATGCTTCCTTCTCTCTCTGTGTTCCTGGACAACTTTCTCTGAGTTTCTGCTTCCTGCAAATGGGAATAAAGAGTCTGCATTTCATACAGGTGTTGTGAAAGATTAGATGAATCAGTGTTTGTCAAGTGTTTAGAAGGAGCCTGTCACATAGTAAGTTTGATGAAAGTACTTGTTTAATAAATAAATAAATATGAGAAAAGCAGAAACTGTCCTAAGCCGTCTGGGCTTTGTTTGATGTTATTTATATCTTAATTGATATAAAGCTACAAAAAAGGGCTGAATTTTTTTTGTTGTTGTTCCCTGAAGGCTGCTCTACGTGGTCTTAATGGTAGGTAGGAAGGAGAATGTACAAGGAGCTAAGAGCTACAAAGCACCTACTGAGTGGCAAACTTCCTAACATGTTATATGCAGCAGCTCACGTGAGGCTCAGGAAGTAGGTGTATCACTGCCCTCACTTTACAGGTAGGAAAAACCATAGCTCAGAGGGGTGAAATAATTGACCACAGTCATATCCCTTTGGGTGTAGAGCTGAGAGCCAGCCCAGGCATGTGTGACTCTGATGCCTGCATTGGCCGTATTATGAATGATGTGGCTGGGTGTGGAGGCTTGTTCTGTAATCCCAGCACTCTGGGAGGCTGAGGCAGGCAGAGCTCAAATTTGAACCCCTCCTGGATAATTCAATGACTTAGCAAGACTTTGTCTCAAAACTTTTTTAAAAAGAACTGGGGATGTAGCTCAGTGAGATTTGGGTTCACTTCCCAGTGCTGAAAATTAAAAAAGTATAAAAGATATATACCAGGTAGACTTCACTTACTTGATCCTAAAAGGTTAACATACTGACCAATTCCTAGTTTAAATGTAGTTGAGATTTTACTTAAAGGCCCTGGTAATAAATCCTTCTGTAAAATACTATTTCTCTATATTTGGTTTGACAAGTTTGAATTTACACATACTGTGTTATCTTACAATATAATGCATCTCTATTGTTCCAAAATTAAACTCCAGGTGTGGAATTTAGCTGAGATTCTAAGAGTTGTGGATCTTTCTCTGACTGATGATCTCTGTGTTCTAAAATATATGAAGCACCGTAAGCTCTACTTTACACCAACAGACGACCACCTTTGTAGCCCGCCCCAGCCACACTATCTTGAAGTTCCAGCCTACTTTAGGCCAGGTGAAATCATCAATAATTAACAACAGGAATATCTTGTGGGTCCAAATTCCTCCCCAGCTAGCAACAGAATTCCTTCCTGCTCTCTGATCCTTCATTGCTACCTTTGCAAATGCCAGTTCCAAAGACAGAGTGAGAACCAACCATTATTGCTCAATATTTTTATAATGACTCCGACCGTGTTTGAGCAGAATAGACATGTTCAGGGAGAGTTCCCTGTTCTTTTCCTTTGGGGGGGGGAGAAAGAAAGGAAGGAAGGAAGGAAGGAAGGAAGGAAGGAAGGAAGGAAGGAAGGAAAGAAGGAAGGAAAAGAAATCACTAAACCCCACCCTACCCTAGCCTTAGCCTCTAAAGTTCTGGAGTCTGTAGCGCCTGAGATAAAGCCAAGATAAAAAGAATTGAAAATAAAATAAGTTAAAAAAAATACTTTTGTTCGCAGCTCACATACACACCCACCCCAAGTTGCAGAGCACCAGGTGATCTGACCCAGCCAGTCACCTCTGAGGCCTACGAGGGAGTGGCGGTGGCCCTGGACCTGTCATTGGTCAGCCTCCAGTTCTATCCCAAGGACATTAACCCTTTCAGAAGATGACACATGCTAATCTCCACCAGCAGCCCCCAACTTCTTACTCTTAATGCTTTCCCTTTTATACTCTTGGCTTTATAATAGTTCCCATCCTTGGGTGGGGGTGTTAGAGGGTACAAATAGCCCACATGCAGCTGCAAGGAAGCTCTGAAGTGAATATCTTACGGGTGGGGCATGTGGTAGGCAGGAGAGACCAGAGAGAGATTAGGTAAAACATTAGCCACAGTCTTTTGGAGTGAGTCCAGTGTCTTTCAATGATTTCTTTATGTGCTTTGGGTGCTGGGCCTATTTGGCAGGGGACACGTACTCATTAGACTTTTTCACAAGGATTTGCCACGTTACAGTTCTGAACATGTGAACTCCTCACCAAGGATACTTGTGTTT
Organism: Fukomys damarensis; assembly: GCF_012274545.1. Taxonomy (NCBI): domain Eukaryota; kingdom Metazoa; phylum Chordata; class Mammalia; order Rodentia; family Bathyergidae; genus Fukomys; species Fukomys damarensis. Next base: position 29,450,690 of record NW_022900947.1, on the reverse strand, counting down.
TTATCATCTTTCCCCCATGTCTCCCAAGGGAGCTATAGGGAAAAGCACTCCAAGCAAATGAATCCAAATCACTAGGTAATGTTCTAAAAATAATAAATGTTGCTATTGTCTGGATCTCTTTCAAATTTGAGCTCATTTTGTGAGCTGGAAGATCCATATGTCAAATTGCATGTATATTATTTTTTATTAAAGGGTAAGTAGACCACTGCATAGAAGCAGGTAAATTATTGAAACACAAATTGAATGATTCTCAGAATACCCGACTGGATTTCAGCTAACTTAATTAAGCATTGGTCAAGGGCGGGTAGGGTCCGTGTTTCCTTGACTTGTCTCCATGAGCCAGCCTTGCAAGTTGGGATAGGCCAGAGGCTCAGCTCTCCAAAAAGAATTTGACGAAATTAAGGTGCAGAGTTAGTATCATAATAAAAAGGAAATATATTGTTTTGTCTGCTTGAGCTTCCCTTACCTATTAAAGGAAGATATACTATTCCTAGAGAAAGGTAAAAGAACTGGAAAATATTGAAAAAAAATTCTAAAATGTTTGTAGATAATAACAACAGCAACAAGAAGTAAATATTATTATCATCATATTTTCAAAATACTTTCTGGGAGATGAGCTCCAAAAAATGTTTTATATGAAAAGAATCTTGTAGTTGGGTTCAAAGTCTACATGCTGCCCTGGAAGGAGCCTGAGTAAACTTCAAGGTAAGGCTGGGAATGAAAATCTGTAGTGAGAAAATGGAAAGTGGTATTGATTGGATGAAATCTTGTAATTAGTACAGTTCTCTTGTTTTTCAATTGGCATTTCCTGCTACAAGATGCCCCCAAATATCCATGGTCCAGGCTTTTATAGATCTAGATGCAAACCACCCAGGGCCCTAGATGATCGTTTATTCATGTCAGACAAGGGTACTAGATCAGTGTGATTGTGAGGAAAAAAAAAATAGGAGCAATGACTCTCCTGGCTACATTCATCGTACATGTTCCTTTGTTTCTAAATCTCTCCTGCTGTTATTGGGCTAAATCACAAGGATATTTCCCACCTAAGAAACCTCACCTGGCCTGAGACTGCTCCTTTGATAATTCCCATGTCTTTATTCTCAGAAAGGTTGACTGCAGTGCTACTGATCCAGCCTTCCTTAGCCACCCTCCATTAATCATGGCTGGCAGGAGATACCAGAGGGTCATGGGTAATTGAATTCCAGCCAACCTTCAGACCTAATTCAGATCAACCCTTGACCTCTTTCCTGACCAAATCTGCTGCCAGGGCTAGTCAATAAATATTGTTTTTAAATTCAAAGAAACCTTTTGCAAGTGCCTACTACCCATTAGCTTTGTAAGAGATGTATCCATTATCTCACCTCTTTCATTCATTCTGTCCACACTTCCCTGGAACCCAGACACAAGGAATTAACAGATAGTAGAGAGGAGAGTAGGGTCATCTCGAGGTCAGTGGAGTAGGGAAACGTGTGCTTGCCAGACACCCTGACTTCCCATTATTGCACAGATAGATCTTCAGCATCGACAGAAAGCCCGAAGCCCTCTCCACATAGGAAAATGGATGAGAAGCATTTTCTCTGCTCTCAGAGAGAAGCTGTGCTTTCCAAAGACTCCTATTCAAGCTCTCACTCTGTCATATTAGATGTGGAATATCAGGTATGTTATGTCACTTCTGTGGGGCTCAGGGTCCTTATCTGTGATGTGGAACACTTGTGGGTGTGTGAGGAGAGCTGGTTACATCACTGACCTGGTGGGAATCTGGGGAGAATTTGGAGACTGAGATAATGGATTGGGAAGCTCTTGGTAAACTGTAAGGCTCCTCACACCTGGGAGATTATTCCACACCTCTCGGTTAAAACTCCAACCAGCAGTCAAACCTGTAAACAGAGACTGGGGAACAAAGATTTAGACAAACAGTGCACACTCTAATTGTAAAGAAGTTTGGGCAGAATTGTCTCAAGAAATCTTCTTTATTTTGTTTGATGAGTCTTTGGATCACCTTCATGCCTACAGAGTGTACACATGATCTTGATTTTGATGCCAGAATGCTTTTGAGGTATTTCCCCGTTTCCAGAAAATGCAGCCCTTACTTCCTCCTTCAAGATGAGGCCACGCCACACTCCACCTCCTATTTCTCATCCCCAGATAGTTTAAAACCAGCTCACGAGGGGGGTGGGGTGGGGGAGCTGTGAGTGTTCCACTGTCACCAACCCTCCAACCCATAATGAAGATAGCACTGAATTGCTACAAATAATATTCTTGGCAGCGATATCTATTTTTTTTTTTTTTAAGTAGTGATGAGGCAAGGTTGTATAGAGGTTTGTTCAGGGAAAAAAATGTGCTTGAATAATTTACTTTCTCATTTTAATTCCAAAATGACGTGAGGCCCCCAAAATATACCAAGTAGCATGGGGACCCTGAGTAGCCCAGAGAGGCTGTGTTTAAGTGGCAGTGCTAATGGCATTATTTAAAGCTTCTGGATAGGTGCCTGCTGCTAGAGACCCAGGCAAAGATGAGGTATCATGGGAGGTAAATACTAAAGCAGAGACCTTACTGTTTATTTTCCTTGCTGCTGTGTAATCTCCTCCACTATTTAACTTCATTAGCATCCCTGCTGTCCTGGGGCCACACAATTTCACTTAAAAGATAGAAATTAAATAACACAAACCCACATGTAATTGTAAACAAAGCTGTGGGAGATGTGGGTTGGGATTCTTTTGCTACTATAGTTGGTGGCAAACAAGTGTTTCCTTTTACCTTATTATCTTCTCTCTTATAATAATGAGAGCAACATTTGCCAAATGCTCACAGTGGACCATACCTTGTGTGGAGTCTTTTGTATACATTGTTCTATTTATTTCTGCCTACAACAATTCGATGAATTGAGTATGGGTAAGGGAAACTGTGTGTCAGAGAGGTGAAGTCCTCAAGGTCAAATGACTTATGAGCTATGGATGAGGGTTTCAACCCTGGTAGATTGGCCCCAACTGTTTCCAGAAAAATCATGAGACCACACAAGTGCCAACATCTCCAGTCTAGACTGTTATCGATGGGGCTAGGCAATTTAATTGCCTCCACAGCTGCCGGTGCTATCTTTATTAAAATGACTGCCAAATCTCCCATCTGGTCTTTGGTTCAGTTTTGTATTTCTGTTTTATTGAGAAAGTATTTGCATTCAAGTCCGTGTGGTCAAGACAAGGCTTTTGAACTCATCCCTGAAGGCCTTCGCCTTGGACAAGTTCCCAGTCCTCTTTGGCCAATCTGTAAGCAATCAATGTCTTCCCAGTCTTATCATCATGAAAACTACATACAGGAAAGCCTGAAAAAGTATTTCAGTGCACATCTGTCAAGCCTTCCCCAAATTTAACAACTGTTAACATTTTCCCAGATTTGGTTTATGAATCAATCAATCTTTTTATCCATTTTTCTTTTTGAACCACTTGAATGTTCTTTTCAGAACTCATATCACTTTAGCCCTAAATACTTCAGTATGTATCTCCTAAAAATAGAAAATGTTTCCTATGTGACCATATGTGGCTGCTATATCAGACCTGAGAAAATTAACATCATTATATCATCTACTATCCAGTATAATCGTAGTAATTTCTTAACTGTTCCCCAACTATTTTTGTAGCTTTTTTAAAAGTTGCATGTAATAGATTGTTAGTGTTGTAAAACTAGAAGCTCCTTAAGAATGTCGTTTTTTGGATGATTCACTTGTTTTCTATTCATAAGGGTCTCTACTAGTCCCTGTGGTCTGCCCTCAACCATCCGTAAACTGTACTCCAGAATTTCTACAGGGAGGAGCTTGAGAAGGGAAGTAATATGGTTACAAGGAGTAGGAGTAAGTGGTCATTTGCACAAGAAAACACTTAAATAACAAACAGACTGTTAATTTATTTGTCGTGGATGTTGCCCTATGGTTGTCTTTCCTGTAGAAGAGATGATAAATGGTACCTGGAATAGTGTGGACTCTGAACAAGCTTTGCTTCTTCCAAGCTGTGTGACTCTGAACAAGTTGATCTGTTACTTATCATTTGGAAAATGTGGTGTGTTAATAATGGAATATAATTCACAGAGTTGTACTGCAACAAATTAGTGAAGCTGAGAGGAGAAGATCCACATGTGGCAGCCATTATCATTATAGATATTTTTCTTCCACCTTCTAACAACTTTCTTCTCTGGTCACTTCCTGGAACTGAAGCCTCTAACACTTCTGGCCCTCTGATAATTTTCCACCTTTTCCTTTACTTTGTGTTCAATTTATTTTGGTTGGCCAGGGAACGTTTGGTTTGTCTTCATCCTCTTTCCTCTCTCCAATCCCCTGTTCTTTTTCACAGCCAAATTAAAAAACAAAACAAAACAAAAAAAACATTTGATTGTATTTTCTTCTGTTGGATTGTGTCTAGGTCAGCTTCCTCCCTTTTCATATGGAGGCACAGATTCATCCTTTAACTTAAAATAAAGTTAAATTTGTTGCTTCTAATCCTGCACTTTCCTGCTGGAGTGACCCCTAAAGCTCCTTGGCCCCCATCGATCCATCCATCCATCCACTCAGCCACTGATATTCTTCTGGGCCTCATGAGTAACAGTACCAGCTAGAGACTGAAGATACAGTGGTGAACTAGACATAGTCTTGCCTGTGTGAAAATAACCAATTACTCAGAATGAATCTACACTGCAGTTAGAAACCAGCTGAACCAGATAATTCTGGACCCTCCCTATACCTGGACCACATATGAGAATCTGGTAGTGGTTGAAGGGAATGCTAAGTGATCACTTTCTCCAATAGGGAATTTTCTATTGTTTTGAAATTCCTGTTATTAGAGTACCACTATAGCAGCGAGAATCATTTCCTGCAAGTTCTTGAAACATTTCTAGAATCATTTGAAGTGTTAGCTATAACTGACTACTCCTCTATTTCCATAAAAGTACATAACCGTTCTTGAAACAAGTTCTTCATCTGAAGAATGGGGGCAATGATAGTACCCACAGTATAAAGTTGTTATAAATATAAAATGAGTTAGTATTAGTCAAATGCTTAGAATGCGATGTGGATGTATGTGTTTGATGAAGAAACAAAACTAAGGTTGTTGAGAGATTATGATGGAGTCGGTCATAAGAGAATGGGACCCAGAGCAGGTGAGCTTTGCGGGGTAAGGAAAGAAGGATGGGAGTGTGAGGCCTGACTTAGGCAGCAGACAAGGCAGAATCACTTGAAGAAACTCTGGAGAGAACAATGAAAGTCAAAGATTAACTTTGACTAATTCATAATTTAAAACAAAAAAAATTGACCTCATCCACTGCCTTTACTCTGAGTTCTGGACTCAAAGCAACCTCTTCCAAAACAAACACAGCATCATTTGGTGTGTACTGGCAAAGAAACTTGATGAGGGACAATTCTCCATGGGTCTCTAGTTTCGGTATATCTTGTGACCACCTTTGTTCTACAGTGTCTTTTCAAGAATGTTTGTACAGTAAACAGTTTTGGGAGAGAGAGGTACTCCCTCCAGAGCAAAGGGCAGAATGTTTACTGCCATTATAAAAAATCTCAGATTCCCTGAGTTCAGCTTCCTATCTGCAACAAAACTCCTTGTGGGAAAAGAAGTTGCCTGGCCCTCTTCTCATTAACCTGCAGGTTAGGTCAGAGCGCTAACAAATGCTGATGCTCTGGTTGCTGTAAATTATAAGCTATACTTCATCTCTGGCTAGAGTCTCATGTCTCTTTCCTCATGCAGAAAACTGTGGCAGACTAACATGTTAACTTGCAAGTAGGGTAAAGTTTCAGCTCTGACTTCACATTTTCTGACAACTGCTACATTCCGAATTTCACCCATGCTCACAGCTCCTTGCTAGGGCTAGCAGTCCAGTGCGGTTCTTTGAGAATGAGAGTGATCATGGCTTATGCCACATGATCCTGCTAATTGGACAAGGGAAAGCATATCAACCAAAGGTAACATATAGGACGGCAGTGATGAGCCACAGAGGGCTGTTTGTTACCATTGAAAGCTCTTGAGAGTTTCATCGTCACTGCTAGAGGCCAACTAGTGGCCCATGAATTTGTCTAATGTGCAAGCTTTGCCCATTGGTGGTAAGTGGACCAATCAGATCCTCTGTTTCAGGAATTTGAATTCATAACACAAACAAAGTGTCTGTTATAGTAGTATGAGCAGCCATGGAAAGACTCACAGAGGCAGAAGCAAACAGTGGCTGAGCCTCTGAGCCCCCAAATACTGGAATAACAAGGAATCTCTCTGCCAGTAAGACCAGGAGAAAACCTTTGGGAAAACTTCTCTCTAATGCTCAGACTATGGTACAATGTCCCTGAGCCTTGACCTCAAACTTGTTATGCCTTCAGCCTTCCTTTTCATGACTCTTGATTGCTCATCAATTTCCATTTTCTTTAGGGCCTGGCAAAGAGGCTGAAAGAGGTGCCCATTTCCCTTACGTGCAATAAAGGGAAAGATCTCACTATTAAATAATGCAATTATTACCGCCTCCCTGATCCTTCCTTTTTTTGCTTACCCATCCAGGTCCTCATCTAGAAATGGACCCCTATTCATTTGTCATCCAGGTCTCATCTGCACCCTCTCTTACCCCAGCTCCTCTGGAATTCAGGTCTATGTGCCATTTGAACAAGAACACAGGTTGTCCATTTGACCTCCTACAAAATGGGCCTACTTGTGACCAAAGGCTGAGAGAAAAGAAAGCACAAGACAACTTCTCCTCTAGGGTTTCCTGCTCCCTTTCTAAGCTTAAAAGCATCCCTATTTGCTGACTCCTCAATGGGTATAGATTTAAAGTGTCTCCATTTCTTGTCCTTTCCTCTCTTCCTTTTACTTTAATCCCTCTCTGTGTCATCTCTGGCCTCTTGAACACTTCCTCATGCTTTCTTCACTGATGGGGATTGAACACATCCCCACTTGCTACCCAGGAATGGCTCGTAATGTGCACTGGATCGTTGCAAATTCCAGACTCTTTTATTCCACACTTCCTTTTCTGGAGATCTCTACCCCTCTCTCCCATACTGCATCTTTCACTCTTAAGGTAATTGTGGGAAGAATCTAGAAGAAGACAAAAGTATATTAAAGAGCATAGTTTTCTTTTCCTAAATCATGGGCTTCTCTTCCACGAGCATTAGATCTTACCTCTGTCATCAACATTCAGATTTAGAGTTGGGTGATTATGGTTTGATCTGTTGTATAGAATTTGAGGATGATATGAACACATTGCTGTGGCCAAAATATGTCTTTTTAAGTTGGTGTGGCTCTTGAAGTATGAGTTAGTTGAGTCAGTTTGGACAGAGAGGGGACAACAATTGAAAACCCACACATGTGGCAAACTCTCGGAGGGATGAAAGTGGGAGGAAGCAGACAAGATGACACTGTCACTGTCAAGCAGTAAGGTAGATAAGGTCCCTGGACCATTAGCAAGACCCAGATCACATAGCAATCAGGATTTAGAAATAGGCAGAGCCGTTTAAAAAAAACACATAAGACCCAAATTTATGAATTTGTAAAGTTGCACAAATTATGTGCAGCACTGTAAAAACACTAGGAGATATATCTGGAAAATTAATAGACCAAAAATCACCCATAATATTGCTACTAAAATGCTGTCAACAGTTTAGTATATATCCAGCTTTCTTTTAGATATGTATTTCTATTTTACATGCACACATATGTGGAGACATATTGCACATTCTCTTGTATATTCATTTTTATTTTTGTTTATACAGTCCTATGACTAAAAAGTATATATTCACAACATAATTTTAAATGGCTCCATGACTTTCCATTGTATGGATGGCCTCTAAGTTATTTAAACTACTGTCTATTTAATCCACTTAGGTTGTTTTCAATATCAGACTTTTTTGTTCTTATGAAGCATGCTGTAGTGCACATCTTTGCTGTACTTCACTGAAAAGTTGTCTATCTCCTTGAGATAAGTTTCTAGAAAGAGAATTTCTAGGTCAAACAGCATGCAACTGATTAAAGTTTAGGTATGCACTGCCACAATGCCCTCCAGGAAGTTTCAGTCAATTTATAGTCCTATCAGCAAACAGATTGGATTTTTGAGCAAAGGTTTTAGACCAAGCTCTATTTTAAGGAGGAGTTTGAGAATCACTTCCTGCTAAAAATCACAAGCTATCTTAATCTATGGGCAGAACAGAAAGCACTGTTGCTATGAATAGCTCTTCCTTGATGCTGTGGCACAGGTGAGATCTACCACAAGGAAAGGAATATCCTCATGTATGTGGTCATAAAAGACATGTTCATGAACAACACCAAAGACTTATAGTTTTCATACTTTTAAACAAAAAACCCAGTGCAAGAATTCTGGGTCAGAAACAGAAGTTAGCTTAGGTATGTGTGTTCCAGTTTTTATTATTGCTAAATAACAAATTACCATAAATCTAATGATTGAAGACAATACACATTTACTATCTCACTGTTCTTATGAGTCATGCATCCCCTAAGCTTAGATTGGTCCTTCAAGGCTGCAAGGAAAATGTCACCCAAGGCTTAGTTCTTAACCTATAATGTCCAGCTAGGGGAAGGTGTGCTTTCAAGCTCCTTTAGTGTGTAATGATTTGTTTCTTTGCAACTGTAGAGCTCAGGGAAGTTCGATTCCTCAAAACCATTAGTGAGAGCAAGACTTTAAAGTCAATCTTCTACCAAGATCCAGTCTTACATAACACCGTGGAGTCAGGGGAGTGATATTCTGACAATTTTTCCATATTCTATTGGTTAAGGCAAATCACAAGTCCTAACTCACTCAAGTGGAGGGAATTAACAAGGGTGTGAATTCTAGGAGGCAAGGATTATGGAGGTATATGAAAGCTTGTTCATCATAGTAAACAACTCGCAAATCTCTCTTTAGAGTATTTTCCACATGAGTAATCAAGGAAGCTGAAAAATTGGAAAAATGTAAAATCAGAAACGCACTGACTGAAAAAACTTAATTCCATGTCTTTCCTTTCAAGTGAAGGCAGTAACACAGCATGCTATAAGCAATATTTGGCATATGATAAATGTGACATCTTCAAAGTTATCCCCTAGACCATGTGTTTTATGTTTTCTTGGGAATTCATTTGTACATCTGTATGACTAAATTATTTTCTCTTAATTTTGTCTTGTGGAATGAGGTGGCACATCACCAAACCCACGTCACGATGACCACAGTTGAGACATTTTCCATGTGAAATTGTGCAGCTATTCTTATGTCTGTAATTACTATGTCTCCCCAAAACCTAGCCCTGAGTCTTCACAACCTTTCAAAAACTTTAAAAAATACAAAAAGGCGCAGACAGTTAAAAACATCTTTTAAAAACATAGTATGAATCATGTTATTAAAAAGAAACATTAGGAATTCCCTTTTCATGTCCACATTTTTATCTTCCTTTTTTAACCACTCAGGAGGGACACTGTTCTATTACTTCATATTTTTCAATTTAGTTCAGTTAAGTATTTCCTTAATTGCAAGGTATCTGTGATGCAGTTTTTTCTTCAGAAAACATTGTGGTACTTGACAGATTTGCTTATCACTGCTAATAATTAGTATTATTTCAGATAGCATCATAACCTGAGAGGAGAGGAAGAGGAAAAAATGCCTCTTAAATACTTAATCCTAGTTCCCTGTCTTTCTCCAAATGCTTCCCTTCCTGGAATTACAGATAGAGCAAAACAAACTGTGATGGTCTATGGGTAAGTAATAAATCACTGAAAAGATGTGGTAGCTATATTCATTCAAGAAATACTGAAAACACATTAAGTTTTGTTGTGTGTACATACTGTGAAGATGGTGACAGGTAGTGTTCAGTTTCCTCCTCGCTTCCCTGATGAGCTCATAGCCCAGTCTCAATCTCTAAAGAAAAGAAGAAGCTTGGCATCAAGTTAGCCTGAGAAGAGCTGACAGGGAAATAGAATTACATTTGTGTAGGGGCAGGAGGATAGGGTAGTTTGAACTCAGTCAAAGACTGTGTTTTGAGTGTTGTGCTCTTCTTTGACAGGAGAGGTGAAAGAAGAACTAAGGAGAGAAAACAGTGATTCTTGGATAACAGAGGTCCTTGGGTTAAAAATTGCACAGGGCTTAGGGTGGCTAGAGAATGGTGGGTAGGGACAGGCTGGGGATTTTTAGTAACAGTTATTCCATGTTTCATACTTGGGCCCTTTAAATGCTAGAGGGTGTGATTACTGTTGTTTTCACTTAATCTCAGAGTATTTAAATATTATATCATTCCAATGTATTTTGAGCATGTATTAGATCCCTAGAACTGCTATAACACAGTTCCACAAACTGCCTCCAAACAACAAAATATATTGTCTCACATTTTTGATACTCAGAAGTCTGAAATTATGCTCTCACAGACCCTAAGGAAGTCTTTCTGTTATGGTTTGTATCTGTATATCTCCTCAAAGCCTCATGCAGTCATAGGTGGGGATTTTTGGAGGTGGCTGGATTTAGGGTGTGTAGTACTGGGATCAAGGATGTGATTGTGGGATTGATTCATAGCATTTTGCTAGGGTTAAGACTGCTCCATCCTGGCTGTGAGTGCTACCCATCTTAGGGTGGGTAACCTGGATAAGATATAAGGGACAGAAAGAGGGTTGTCCATTGTCACTTACTGCTTGCTACCTTCTGCCTTCTTCCTGCCATGAACAGTTTCTTTTCTGTGATGCCCCTCTGCCATGCCACCCTGCCTTAGAGCCAGCCAACTATAAACTGAAACTTCTACAAACTATAACCCAAATAAACCTTTCCTCCTTTAACTTTGAGTGTCAGGCATTTTGTCTCAGCCATGGGTAAAGGAGCTGAGATATATTCCTTACCTCTTCCTAAGCTTTGAGCAGTTATTGATATTTCTTGGTTTGCAGGGGTATCATTCCATTCTCTACCTCTGTTATCACATGCAGGGTGTGTGTGTGTGTGTGTGTGTGTGTGTGTGTGTGTGTTCTGTTCTTATAAGGATACTATATTTAAGGAGTACTAATCCATATTGCTTTGACTAACTGCATCTGTAAAGAACCTTGTCTGTTGCTATAATAAAATAGCTGAGACTGGGAAATTTATAAAAGCAAATTTATTTGGTTCACATTTCTGAGTTAAGAAAGTCTAAGAACATGATGGTAACTTTGGTGAGGGCTTCATAATATTCACAGAAATTGAGAGAGGTAAGTGAGCACCCACAGAAGAGATGAAACACAAGGGAAAGACTCACTTTATTACAACTGCTCTCATGGTAACTGATCCAGTCTCATGAGAGAACTCACTCACTGGAGAAAAGCATTAATCTCTCTCAACAACCTAATCACCCTCTAAATGCCTCACCTTTCACCATAACCAAAATAGCAATCAAATTTCAATATGAGTTTCAGAGGGGACAAACCATGTTCAAATTATAGCAACCCTGTTTGCAAATAAGATCATACTCTGAGGTTCCTGGTAAATGAGAAAGGGGGAATGCTATTTAACCCTGTACAAAGTGGAATACTCTGTCTCTCACACACACACTCACTCACACACACACACACACACACACACAATTAAAACTACTATCCAATTAATTTAGTCTTTATAATCTAATGAGTTAGACTTGGAGACAAAGCCAGTGGAATTTCAGCTGGGAAAGTAACTGATCTGAAATAGTTGACTTCTCTAGTTTTTCTGAGCCAGCAAACTTGATCTTAAACAATAGCTCTTTCTGCTGACTGTATTCTTTAAGCTATTCTTCCTACACATCTCCTCTCTCTCTCTCTTTCTGTGAGTGTGTGTGTGTGTGTGTGTGTGTGTTTGTGTGTGTGACTAAGGTTGTTTACATCTGTACCTCCAACACATGCAGACAATGTAATTTTTCTCTTCTATTTGGGAGAAGAAAACCCTATCCCCATTGGTGAAAGGCACCACACAGATGTCGGGTGTTGCAATGCATTTGTCAGGGTTGTCAGAAGCAGTGTGCATCAGAGGGTGGACTGGAAAACCAGGGGCTACTGGGCTTCGTGTCATAGGGATTCAATTCAGGAAGGGATTCAGAGGACAGTGACAAAGGAACATGACTCCAGAACTTAACAACTTCTTCTTGTCCTTAGTTGAGGAGGTCTTAGAAGAACTCACTCATCACACGACAAAGATGTCTTTGGTCCACATTTTGCTTTGTCAAGGGCTCTGTACAATTCAGGGCATATAGAATGCAGTATCGGGATTAGTCACACTGGGTTCTGATGTGCAAAGAAAATGTACTTTCTTAACTTTTTATAACTGATCCATGGTCCTTAAATGTCCCCTAACAGCCACACTGTGACTAATGGGAAGTGCTGGAAGGACTGAAATTTAGTCCAACCTAGTAAACTCAGGCTGTTCCAGTAAGTTGTCTCCTTGGGGTGAGTCAGCTTTTCCAGTTTACACCATTCTTCCTGTTCCTCTCCAAGATGGGTTCCGGGCCTGTGAAGGCTCAAGGACTTTGGGTTATTGAGGAGAGGGAGGCTTCTTGGGAGGCCTGTGTGAGCCAGCTGGCATTTCTGGGGTGGTTGGGCTGCTCTTAGCTCAACTGTATGCAGGAGTTCACTACTGAAGTATGCAGCTGGGGCACTGTGGCATGTCTTCTCCTGGTTTGGACAGGCTCAAGGTCTTCTTTGCTGACTCAGGCTTGCCACAGACCTCACTGATGCTCTGGATTCTCTGAGATCCAGGGGAATTCCTTCTCACGTCCACAAGCATGGCAAGGCAATCCTTCCCTCTAGGGCTTGGGGACAGGACTGGCTGGGTCTCAAGAAGACGGAGTTTGGGGCTCCAGTGGTCCCATTCCTGGCTTCTCCATTCTATTTTAGTTATTTGGTCTGGACCAGGATAGGGTCCTGAGAATTATGCAAATATAGGACAGATGATGCCTAACTCATGGTAGTTTAAGATCTTTTACTTTAGGATGGTGCAAAAGCAATACATATTCAACAAACAAACTTCTTCAATTTTTGGATTTTGATCTTGTCCTGGTCTAGCAATATGCTGAGTGATACTTCCTGACAACCCTGGGCAGTGGCACTCACCCAGCTCCCTGTCAGCCGGATGATCACCAGGGCAAACTTACCAAGACTTTATGGTGAACTGCATAGCTAAAGTGTGATGTTTGGTAAGTTAGTTGTATAAATTCATTTTTTACTTAATGATATTTTAACTTATGATATGATTATCCAGTGTAACCCTATCCTAAGTCCAGGAGCATCTGTATGCATTGCTGTGCTACCCTGGATAGCTTGCTTCTCTGAATCTCCAGGGGACAGCAGATACTGGAGGTGCCATAAAGTTTTAAATGTAAAAAAGAGAACAGCTGGGAATAAAGTATGGAAGAGAAAAGACAAATAGGATATGCAGCATTCAGCTCTTGACCAACACCACCAAATAGAACTTTCCACAATGATGGATCTGTGTCTGCACCGTTCACTGTAGTAACCATTAGGCACAGGTGGCTCGCCAGCACTTTAAATGTGATCAGTGCTTCTAAGGATCTGAAATTTTAATTCAATTTAATTTGAATCATTTAAAGTTAAATTTAAATGCTCACATGATGCTGGTGGCTATCACCAAAAGGCCCACATAAAATATGGATGTACAGAGCTGCATTGTGCCACTAACATCGTTTGGGTTGAGGCTTGGTTGGAATAAGAAGCGAGCCATACAGAATCTGGAGGCAGTACCGTCTGACCATGAAGAAGGCCATACAATTAAAGGCCCTATGCCTAAAGGGCTGGATGTGATTAGAGTACTATAATCTGCCGGGAGAGTACTCTGTGGAAGAAGGGGAGGGCATCCAAGTCAGAAATGGTACACTGGATTTATGAACCATCATCATAGAATGTTAGGAAATTTCAGCATTATTCTAAGTTCACTTAGGATAAAAGATGGGGTACCTGGTCCTCTCAGCAAAGAACAGATTAAATGGGAAGGTGGAAGCTGGGAGTTCATGCAGGAAGCTGCTGTAGTGGGACAAGTGTGAGGTCGTACTGGCAGGTGACTCAGCACGTGGTAATGCAGATAGAGAAAAGTGAATGGACTCAGAACATCTTTTTGGGTATAGCAAATAAACCACAGGTAGAGTGTATGGTGTTCCAGAAGACTAACAGCAGTGTGGTTTACTGAAATGAAAAAGTGGCAGGGGAGATAGGTGCAGGGGCACGGTCAAAAATTCTATTTTGGTTCTATTTAGGTATCAGAAGTGGAGGTGTTTGGATATAGAAATGTGGAACTCAGTGGCAAGGTTATGAGTAGTTCTATAAATATACATTGGATTCATCATTATAGAAAGTCATGCAATTGAGAGAGGCCAACTAAGAATTGCACTTTTACAGAAAGAAAAGGGCTAGGTCTGAACTCTAGGAGAACTGAGTATTTAGGATTTTTTTGTTGATTATTTACTGTGCACTTGTTCTTGGTCTGGACTTTCAGGTTGAAAAGTGCTTCCAACATCAGTACAAGACCGACCAACCAAAAACATTTCTTCTGCTAACCTGGGAAATTGACTGTGAGTTAAGATGGTAACTCTACAAAGAGCTCTAATAAAATCCAATTATACTACTTGCAAAGACCCATTACCATACATTCTGAAGCATCACATTGATGCTTCCTGGGGCATTTGCCATTCTTTTCTGGTGGATCTAGCATCTTTGATTCTCCTTACATTTGCAAAATTGCCTCATTTTATAGTTCCACCTTTCCTCTACAAATTTCACAGGAAGCCATCTTATGGAGTGATCTGGGACTTTCTTTCTTAGAGCACATTTTCCTGTCTGGTTTTCTGGCCATCCTGGAAGATTGTATGAGCTACTTATCATCCTTTAATAATTTTTTTGCTTTGCTAAACCAGTGTTGATCTTTGAGTTTTCCAAGAAACAGGCTCACAGAGATCTGTGTGTAGAAAAGATTGCGGGGGGGCGGGTAGGGGAGGTTCCTTCAGGATTAACATCTGTTAAAGGTAAGGAATGCAAGTAGGACATGAGATGGGGGGGCACTTAGCTGTGATGAGGCACCACTAGAATCTTCATCTAATCCTATGGGGAGCTCTAGAGCTGGGGGACCCTTTAAAGTTGCCCTGACTAAGTCAATGGGAATGGGATTTTTGTATCCCTCACCTTGTCCACAATCATTAAGCACAGACTGCCCTAAACAAGGGGCATGTCCATGGATGAGGTGACTCCCTTAGGCTGACAGCCACTCCTGGTCAGGGATGCAGTTGATACTTATCAACAGCACCCCCTATCTCCACCACAAGCTTTACAGTTTGCAGCCCATCATGATCCTGAATTCTAATAATGGTATTATGGCCACTTTCTTCACAGTTTGAATAAGAAATTGAAGCTCAGAAATATTGAATGAACTGCTAGAGAGAAGTGGAGATAAAACTCAAACCCTAGTCTGATATTAACAGTCTTTTTTTTCCCTGCATAGTATTGAACATTTCAGAGAACCAGTCAATCTATGTGATAGGCAGCCATATAAGAGCCCAATTAGGACTTGGAGAGATTTTTAAAATTTGGGGTCTTTTCTCAAGAGATATCAGCTTTACTGGAATTTGGGGCAGTGGATTCCAGCTGGGGCCACCATTTACAAAAGAACTTTGTCATGTCTTATATCTAGACAGCCTCCTAAAGCCTCATGCACTAATAAGTGGGGCTTTTCAGAGCTAGCGGGATCTATGGCATATAATCTTGAAAATAAGGGTGTGTGGTACTAAATTTTTCTACTGATTAGAACTAGACTAGTTCTAGTTGACACCACTTGAAAGGCTGGTAGCCTGAATAGAATAAAAGGGAAAAGCTGGATTCTTGCTGCTTGCTGCCTTCTGCCTGCTATGACATGAACTTTATCTCCTCTGTAGTGCTCCTCTGCCATGCCACCTTGCCATGGAGTCAGCTGACTATGGACTGAAACCTTTACAAACTCTAAGCTAAAATAAACCTTTCCTTCTTTACCTTTGAGTGTCAGGTATTTTGTCTCAATAATGAGAAAAGTAACTAAGACAAATCTTATCCTGTCCTGTGGCAAGTAAGGTGAAGGCCACTAAACAGTAACCAAAGCCCCATGCCAGATACTACCTGGTGTCGTTAGGAATCTATTCCTTCCCTCATTTATATTCCCTCCAAGGGTCTGCAAGGCAGTCAGGATCTGGTAAGTGTTAAATTCTGCTAGTGAAGTGCACTTCCATGATATTTGAAAAGCAGAAGAGAGGTGAGACTTTTCCTACAGCTGTCCTGTGGACATACAAGTGTCAACAAAATCAAATAGCACCAGCCAGACACGCCTTCCATTTTCTGGTCACCAGTCAGAAAGTGTTCTGACCTCCAGCTGCAGCTGCAATGATTGACCTTGAAACCAAAAGTCTGGCAGCCATCCCTTGATTTCTCCTTTATCCTTCCAAAAATTTGGAATGCCCTTAATTTCCCCTTTCTGATTGCAATACTTGTAATGGCATTCTCTTTCCTGTGTTGAACCCAAGCATGACACTAGTCAGCAAGTCCACTTTCCACACCCATACAGGATTAGGAGGTAACTGGAGGGAAAATGCTCTTTCCCCAGAGAGCAAATTGGAGAGGACCATAGAGTACACACGATTCCTGGGTGCTGAGGTGACTCCCTGGGGAAATTAAATAAATGAACTATAGAAATTAATGGGTTTTATGATGACATTTACTTTCATGCATATATTGTGCCTTGATTATGTGCATCTTCTCTTCCTCCCTCTCTTGGATGTGTGGGGAAAGGAACAGGAATGATAGAGGACAGGGACTAACCAGATATTAACCAAGGATACTTATACCCTTCTGTCCTTCCACCTCCACTCTCTTCCCTTTCCTGCTCCTCATTAGTCTGTCTGCTAATTGTGTCTTAAATTGGAGCCTTGTTTTGCTGCATGGATTGTAATACTCAACCTTTATGACTCTGAAACTCAGCCCCACCATAAACATGTTCTGTATCTTTTTGATCCAACATCCTACTGTCATAGGAAGATAAGATATGAAATCTCACCAGAATACTTCCTGGCCCACTGTTATCAAAAGCTCATCTAATGAAGCAGATGCTCAGGAGCCCATGACCATTGGCAATTAGTCAACTATCAAGTCAAAATTGGAGGCACCAAAAAAGCAGAATGAACAGAAGAAGAATGCTCTGTGGGTCATAACCCCTACCTCTGAAGAATATAGGAAAAGCAGTGGGCTTTTAGATATCAAGTCACTTGAATTTATGGCCATCAATAGAAAAGACTTTCCTCAGAGACATCATTTATAGAGTTGAAAAAGGTGAAAACTGCAGAGCATTTTGCTCTTCATATTCAAGCATGAAATGGATATTCAAGGACAGCTTGCCCACAAATGCAGAACCTGGGAACCAGAATATGCTATGAACTATTGACTGAATGCTACACAAGGTAGGGAGAGACTAAAGTAATATGCAGTCACCTTTGTTTTTATTTTATTTTATTTTTTAAACAAGAATCACTATATCAGTTTCTACTCATTAGTCTTTCCACATTCCAGGCAACAGCTGGTCTCATTTTACGCCTGTGAGTACAATAAGTTCTAGTAAATCCTGTGTAATAGATGTATTCATATGCTCCATCCTTTTTAACAATCTCTTAATTAGGGGCCTGTCCTTTTAAGCAAAGCATTTATGTAGTTACTTTATTACATTTGACTGCAGTGTTAGCGTCAATAGACTTAATATAATTTTATGAGTTTTTAAAAAATTGCTATATAATGAAGAGAACTTACTTTATCATCAATATAGACTTATTCCCCTGGACATTTAAGAGCTGTTGGTACAGAGGCTTATGAATTGCTGTTACGAAGGAAAGATCCTAAAGATGTGGTAGATGGATCTGGATCTGCCATTTATTAGCTTAAATCTGGAGCTTCAGTTTCCTTGTTCATAAAATTAGGGCACTGTCTTCTTTGCCTACCTCATGGAATAATGGTGAACCTGAAGAAAAAATTTGCTAGTGAAAGGGCATGATCATTTTGTGCATTCCTAGAGCTATTACTCCTTATTATGAGAAAATCCTTTCCCTGTGGAGCACCCCTGTGGAGATGGTGCCTGACGTTAGAGAATAAGGTAGACTTAGTCTTTCAGGATGCATGATTGGTGGAGAGCAAAGAGAGCGTGGATGGTTTAGAAAAAATGATGGGCATAAGGAGAGATCAGAGGAGGGTCCAGGGCATTTTGAGGATGAGGGAAGAGGGCCAGGAGCAACAAAGGACAGGTATGGGGTTAATCAGGTATGGTTCCTGTTGACATTCTGGTATATAAATCTGTGCCTCCTTTTCCTTTATTCCAAGTTGTTTTCCAGGTTTCTTCCCATCCAGCCTCTCCCTAAACCTCGTTCTTACATTAAAAATTAGAAAATTCTTCTCTTCAGCAAATGAATCTTCTGCACTCAAGAGTACTAGGATTTCATTTATCAGAGTTATATATCCTCTTCCTCTTTAAACATCAATGAAATGAACTTAAATGATATCAGGCTTCAGTTATTCACACACAACATAGTAACGTTTATGAGCTGTATAATTTCCAAATTTTAAGGCAAAGAACTATGAAGCCACTCAGAGTATCTTTTGAATAACACTGTATCACCATTACTGTGATATACATTTGTGTCATTTTTCTTTATCATTATGCATTATAGAGCCAAAGGAATATCGGTAACTTTTTTAAATCACTGAAGCGAAATCCACTGTGTTGTCCAAGATAGGTTCAATCAGAAAACTCAATTATGCCAAGCCCAGCTGTTTTACCTACTTCTTTTAAATATATCAAAGTTTCAGTGCATTCTAAAGTATATAGGTTTGGAAGTGGCAGTAATAGAATAAAAAGATAAATGTACTTGGAATCAGAAAACATAGAGTTGAATCCAATTTTCACACTACAGCTGGAGAAGTTTGAGCAAGTGGCTATTGGGTCTTGTAGCATCTACTTTGCAAAGCAAGGCCCAAATGTGATGTGGATGAAAAGCTTTGGAAAAATTGATTTTAAGGCCTTTATCGATTATATGTTATGGTCAAGGCCAAATATCATTATTTACTGGTACCTCATTGATATTAGAAAATCTCAAATGTTTTCTTGTTTTAAATACTGATTTACAAACTTCCTAGCTGCAAATCAAGGTGGGTGGGAGCCATTCTTTCCTTCTTGGCTTCCTTCCCTACCTGTCCCACTTTAATATTTAATTTAATAGCTGCCATGCCCTTCTTGGCTGACCTCTCAATTAAGGATCAAAACAGAGTCTTACTGCCAATTTCAATCCATCTATCTGTTATACAAATATGGAAGCTTTTACACATCCCAGTACCGTCCTGAGAATCTGTACCCTGAGAATATGTAAAGAGAAATGTGGAGTAGTTTTGTACCTTTGTGTGAATGAAGACTACCTAAGGAATGCAGGTAGTCATAAAAGCCAGTTATTTTCTACACCACAGTATTACTGACTCCAGGGGCCATTTGTCTATATAAATCCAATGCTGAATGCTCACATATTTCCTTTCATTCAGTGTAAAGTGAAGGAAATGTCAAACTATAAACAGAAAACAATGCAAAAACATATTCCCATATGTGAAGACCTACCACAGGCTAAATGTTGGGACTTGTGTGTGTGTGGGGGGGGGTAACACCTTTTTTTCTTATTTATGTTCTGAACTAATTTAGGAATAAAATAATAGTTTGAGCAGAGAATGAACATTAGCTTTATTACTGATAATGTTAATATAAGAACATGACTGCTAGGCACAGTGGCACATACCTTTAGTCCAGCAACTTGGAAGGCTGAGGAGAAGGATCACTTCAGCTAGAAGTTTGAGATCAGCCCGGATAATAAAGCAAGATCCCATCTCAAAAAAAAAAAGGAAGAAAGAAAGAAAATAGAAAATAGAGAAAAAGAGGTACATAACTAACAACTAAAAATAGCTTCCTAGTACTTTCTAATATCTAAGACCATGCCTTATATGTCTATCCAGTGGGTTTGACATATGCACTTAAAGTCAGGTCTACGTTGAAGGTTTCTTCCACTTATGAGATTAATGATGACCTATGCTCCCTGCAGGTGCACCCATTCCCAAAGGAAAGAGAAGCAGAAGCAGGAGTTCAGGAATGCATGCTCAGGTGCTCCTTTCAAACTCCTCCTAAGGACAGATAAGGAGAAGGAAGCCAGTAGAAGTTCCTTGGCACAGATGGAAACATCAAATTTGGCAAAGAAGGATTCCTCTTGAAGAGATCAAGCTGTCTTTCATCTTGAAAGTAAATCTCTACTACCCGAGACGTTAGCTGTGAAGTCCACAATATGTAGCAACTGTGCCTCTTAAAGCTGCAACTGGATTAGAACATCCATACTTCAAGAATGCTTGTATATTGCAAAATATTTGGCTGCCACGTTTCCTCCCGCTTCTTACAACGCTTTTTCCTTGAGGCAATCTACCCTGCTCATTATAAACCCATCCATCAACCCAAGCCTAGTGAGACAATGGTGGAAGGGCAGTTGGAAACAGAGAGATTGAGCAATGGCTGGTTTCCAGATCACAGAGTCAACGCTACGAAACACTTTGCAAGATGGCATTTTCCCCCTTCCTTTGCCTAGACTATTTCTTCATGTTCCTGATTGTGCTGGCAGTAATCCTGTTGAATTCAAGAAAACCATATGAAATCCATCCTGGGTGTTGCCAAAATAAATTGTTAATCATATCAGATGTAGCACCGAAGAGTGTTCCATCATAGTCAATTTTCTGTTTTGTAACTGCTCCCCTTTGCTTCATTCAGGATCTGCCAAGAGGAGAGGAAGCCCGTATTGTACATGCCTCATCTTGTTATCTGCCAGAGAAGAGAGAACAGGGAAGAGATTCATGGGTCAGGATGAGGGTGCCCCTAATGCTATTAAGAGATGTTTATTGTAGCCTCATTTCTATGGTCCCCCTGGAGATAGGAAGCACTTGGAATCCTCAACTCTGTCCTTTAAAACTTGAAAGTTTGAGAATTTCATTCAAGTTCAATTTGTGCAAAGCCTAGATGACCAACATGATGTGTTCCTGCAGGTTTCAGTATGGTTTCTTTAGATGCAAACATTATCTAAAATGACTTCAATTGCTTCCACTATCTGATTCAATTATGTGGAACCAAGCTTACCCAAGCACTTATGAGAAATAAAGAAGTGATAACTAGGAAAAAGATGATCCAGATTTTCCCTCAGTATTGAAGAGTCAAATTCAGGGGCACTGTTTCACTGAGCTACCTCCCCATCCCCACTCCCACTTTTATTACTCTTTATTTTGAAACAGAGTCTTACCAAGTGGTCCATGGGGGACTCGAGCTTGTGCTCCTCCTACCTCATCCTCTTTAGGTGCTGGAATTGTAGGCAAGTGCCATTGTGTCTGGCCAGGTTTTCTTTCTTTTTATTTATTTTTTAAAACAAAAGTCAATAGATAGGAAATAACCAAAATCTGTCCTAAGGTGGATCATTTTGATATATGCATTTTAATCATAACAGATCCTTGGGAACAAACTGAATTTCTTTACATTTATAGTATTCTGTACATTTATATACTATAATGTATACTATACATTTATTGTATTCCACAGGTGTTAAAATGAGCACACTAGAGGGCTATGCAGTTCTTAATATTAATTATGCCCCAGGACCTCTGTATTTACTAGGTCCAAAAAATGGGTTGGTACAATTTTTTAAGAAGGGGGATTTTTGTCTAAGCAAATTCAACACATTCAACACTCTTCTTTGGTCTCCATTTAACCAAAGTTCAATTGCTTTTCAAAATAAAACACAAAGTTTACTTGCTGTCCTTTCAAAAGCAAGTTGACCCGGGTAGCTCCCATCACATCTACTCCTGGAAATAAGATTTTAATTTCTGTTTTCATAAAGCAAATCATATTCACCAAGTTTCATTTTCCATAACTCATTTAAGAAGTGATTTAAGCATGCTGATCTGTTCTGATTTAGAGATTTCGCTGCTCTTCTAATTTGGAAATGAATCCAACCTGAACAGGAATCATGAATCCAAGTCTAAAGTAGAACTGTAGTATTGGAAAATTTCCAATACCCACAAAGTCAGCCTGAGTTTACAGCTCTTGTACGCAAGGGTCGCAGACCTGATACCCAGAGATGGTTAGCTCGGTATAAGGAGGCAATTATTTAGCAAGGCCTAAAGGAAAACACAGAGTGGTTACTACTGTACTGAGCCTTCAATTTGAAACTCCTAAATATGAAATTTCAATCCCCCTTGTAAGTTCTGGCAAAGGTGCTCCTATAGGGGTAGAAGGATATGTGTGCAGTGTGTGTGTAGTGGAGAGAAAATAAGCATGGTTTGTGGTGCAGTTGAAACTGTAACAAAGCCAGCTGGGAGATGGGTGGCTTTTTATTATCACCAGGTGCTGGACAATCTTCAACCATATCGGAGACGAAATAACTTTCCTTCAAAGATCTTTTATTGGTCTAGTTCTACACAATTGCTGTTCTTAGTGTTGGATGTAATGATAGGTAGTTATACCCCAAATGAACAGATGCTTTTATCCTTTAATAAATACTACAGTTATATGGCAGTTACTTTGTAGTGATGCTTCAGCCCCATGACAGAACTATATTTACTGTTCATTTTGAGAGCAAGTTCACAAAGACCATGGCTCCCCTCATTTATTTATTTTTCTTTAGATTCAAGTTTTCCTCCAGTCCCTGTGGTACAAAGTTCAATAAAACAAACATTTCACTGAGTTGATCTGTCTACTGGCCATTATTATTACTCATTTCATTTCACAGTAATTCTTCAGCTAATGTTATGAATACATTGAGTACACCATGTAGGCAAAAAATGCAGAATGTTTCTACTTTGAAAAAGTACAAGAAGTGATCCAGGGAGCTTATTTGTGGAAGAATAAATGTGCAAACAAATCCTGCATTTTTATGCAAAGATTTGAAGTAGATTTTAAGAAATTATCTACGAAAAAAATTACAAAATACACAAAACACCAAATCTATAAAAAAGAAGAAGTGAGGATAAGGAAGTAGACTAGGCTAAAGAAGAGAGTGCTTATGTGTTCTATAAAGTCTTACTCTGTTTTGGACATTAAGCCTTTACTTTGGCCAGAGAAAATATGTAAAGAGAAACATGCACTATACCCGTGCAATAGTGCAATACAAATGACGTGGCAGAAAGAGTACTGGCTACAAGTATTCAGTGAGCAAGTATATTCGTTCAGGTATTGTGATCCTGAAATATGTGATCACAGTTATGGTTAATTATAGGTTAACTCACGAATAAGGACAATACAATGGGAGAAATGTCACCAGTGGTTCATACAGAATGGCACGCTACCCACAGAAGTTTGCTAAGTTGATGGTATAGTAAGAAGGAATAAAACGAGGAATATAAGCAAAAGGCATAGCCTATGCACAGGTACAGAGGAATAAAGATGTGAAAAGCATAAGAACTTCAGTATGATTGGGTTGGGGCATCTGATCCAAGGGGAGTGGGATTTGAGAGTGCCAGGCAGCACCCAGCTCCCAAAGGACAGCAGGAGCAGGCAAACTATGGGCCTCAGCTCAAATCTGGCTCCTAACTTGTTTTTGCCAATTAAGTGTTACTGAAACACAGCCATGCCCACTCTTTCCATATCATTATGGCTGCTTCTTGGTTCATTACAACAGCAACATTGAGTAGAGGGCAGAAACCACAATGTTGTGACACAGTATACATGACTGTCAAGAAAGGAGTCAGCTGTGCACTGTATGTGCCTAGGTAATGAAGTTTTAGAGCTCCATACGTTCCAGGACTTGAACTGGGAACAAGTTGTCCATCAGACTCAGCCGAGAAAGGTTCCAGGCACTGTGTGAGTGTGAGGAGTGGAGAGAGTGGCTGAGGTATTTCTGTTATCCCATAGAGCGTTTTGCATTGCAAAGGAATGATAAATCCCCTTCCTGTATACTCTTCCTGCCGAAAGTTGTGTTGTTTTATATTTTACATTTAAATCTATAAATCTTTGACCCATTCTGATTTCCTTTTCATATATGTTGTGAATTTGGGTCAATATCTTTTTTATTAATTGAGTTTTTGTTGTAGTATCCAGTAGCTCTAGCATTGTATGTTGAGAGGGGGGAGGGAGAAGGGAGAGAGAGGAAAGATTATGAAAATAAGGACATGCTATACCTATGCTGAGTAATATTCTTAGGGGCTGTTTTCTGTGATTCTCCTACTGCTATGTTGATCTGTTACTTAGGATTTCTCCACGTCTGAATTTGTTAACACTATATTTCAGCTAATTCAGAAAAACCAGACGTTTGTAAAAGAAAATAATTTTGCATGGCATCCCCGTGTTTATGAGGCACACTATGAGTACAGCATGGGCTCTGGTCAAACTTTGATTTGGCCACTCAGCCTTCTGCCTTTGGCTTAGGTTCTCATCTGTCAAGTGGGGATAATAGCAGGACCTGCATGGACAAGGGGTTGTTGTAAAGGGTTAATGAATCATCACTTCTGGTCACACTATCAGCCCTTAATAAATCTCCACCATCCCAATTTCTAGAAGGATTCTGATGGAGTTTAGCCCTGACTTTAGATATGGCATAACATTATAACCCAGTACTTCACATCCTTACAGTGGAAAGTAAAGTGAGAGTCTCTTCTGCTCCAGCCGGTTAACATTACAGAAACAGAGAATTGGGGGCTTTTATATTTGAAAATATCTCATATTTGTTAGTTATGATATTTGTTTCCTGGGCTGCCATAACAAATTGCCACAAACTGAGTACCTTAAAACAATAGAAATTTATTCTTTTGTATTTCAGGAGGCTAAAAATCTGAATTCTAGGGGTTGGTTGAGCTTTGCACCTTCCAAAAGCCCTACAGATCAATCCTTCCCCTAGCCTCACTTCTAGAGGCTCCTGGGACTCCTTATGCTCCCTGGTTTGTAGCTGTCGCTCTGACCTCTGCCTGCATCACCATCTTCCTTCCTCTCTGTGTGTCTCTGTCTCTAACTCTCGTTTGGATGTAGAGCTCATCCTAAAGTCATATGACCTCATATTAATTTAAGGAATTGCATATGCAAAGCAAGGTCATGGTCTAAAGTTCTTGTGGAAATAAGTTTGGAGGGAAACCTTATCTGATCACCTGCAGTTATTTCTAGGCATATTTCCCACCTGTAGCTTCTGGGTATGAGAATCATTTACTCGCCTTCTCACATTGCTTCTTCTCTGTCTTGGTTTTGCTCCTGATGTGCATCAGGGCACAGCTACCTCCAAGGCAGAGCTTCTGAAGTCCGTTCCTTTATCATCTCACCTCTTGCCTGGCAAAGCAGAATACACGAGGACGATTCTTTGCATTTGCTTTGCCATTTGGAATACTTTCTATTGGAAAATGCACTATTTTCTCTTAAAAAATAGATTTCAAGCTGCAAACAGTTAGTTAATTTGCCTACTATTTTTAGGAAGGCAGTCAGGCCCATGTGGTGGCAATGAGGCTTCACACAGGGTTTGTGACTGTCATCAGAGCCCCAGTGGGACTCCAGTGTTAATGTTAACCCATCCAGATAACACTGTCTGCCTGATCTGTAAGAAGTATCTGCACATATAAAAATCGTATTTTTTGACAGACTCATAAAATCAATGCATTATTAGACAAAATTCTATTACATAAACACAATTTGAATATTAGATTTAAAAAAATTTTTTTTATTAGCGTCGATTCTTCTAAAATCAGAGCCTGGGATAAGGCATCAGGTTCAGGTGGTTTATTGGAGAAGTTGTCCCTGGAAATAGAAGATAGTGAGTATGGAGGATGAGAGCGGTAGATAGAAAAGAAAACGGGGCTGCATAACTAAGGTCAAAGTCACTGCCACAGTGAAGCTGCACCAGCCAGGGCATTGGAACAGCATAGAGAAAATCCTCCCCATGTCGTCTTTTAGAAACTATAAATGCTGCAGAGTCTGCTGGCTTCCTCCCTGCACAGAGTGAGGGCCGTCTCTGGGGAAGTCAGCTATCTCACACTCTCTAATCTGTACCCACCTGGGAGAAGATGTTTCAATAGAATGTTCTTACCACAGGTTACTAGCAGTTCGTAAGACTTAACTCATGAGTTACCATGCCTACAGCTCCAACTTCAGTTAAAGGTGGGCTAAGGGGAGGTAACACAAGCACCAGACATATATGTTATAGTAGAATTCCTATTTGTTTGTTTGTTTGTTTGTTTGAGACAGGGTCTCACTATGTAGATCTGGCTGGCCTGGAACTTGCAGAGATCCTCATGCCTCAGCCTCCACAGTGCCAGGATCACAGGTGTGCACCACCACACTGGCTGTCCTTTTTTGTAGAGGATACGATCTTCATTGTGGTTGTCACCTGAAATTTAAGTGTCCTATGAGTTAGGAATGGCATATCTATTTTACAAGTGAAATACAACTGGGGCATTGTAACATTGCATGTTAGCTTTTCACACTGGGACACAATATCTGACACCCGCAACTTAAAGGAGGAGAGGTTTAATTCTGCTCATGGTTTCAGGAAGTTCAGGCCCTGGTAGGCTGGCTCCACGGTAGAAACATCAAGGCAGAAGGAAGTTACCAGGAAAGCTGTTCACGCGGTGGTGACTGGGAAGCAGAGCTGGGGATGAATGACAGAGGGGAAGGGGCCGAGGATCTTATATATTACCCAAAGGCACTCCTCCAAGATCCACCCAGACATGACCAGAAGTGTGACTTAGTAACCTCTGGTGTTTCCTACTCCAGCCAAGTTGATACAGCATGGTTAACAGTCACAGTTGCATTGTCTAGGACACTTTCTGCTGCCAGTACAAGAAGACCCATCTCAGGATGGCATCAAGAGATGGCTAGAGTCTGCCATGCTGTGAGTTGCACTGTGCTATGAGATGTTGATCACTTCGGCCTCAACCTGCCAGCTGTCGTCTTCGGGCAGGTTTCCCCACTGCTACAAGCAGCTTCGGCAGGGCCTCTCACTGGGTGGTGTGAGTGGGGACAGTTTCCAGAGCTCCAGCATGGTAGGCCAAGTACAGTCAAGGAGGTAGGTGTTCTGCCCTCAAATTCTACCCTCTCTGGAGAGGGTGGTAGAATGTGCATGTTCTAAGTGCCCCCCAAACCGTGGCATGGTGTCCAAGATCTAGAGAGGGACCCAAGGCAGACACAGCTCCAGGTGGTGGCTTTAACATTTGTCCCTGTATATATTAGATATGTCTAGGTGGGTGTGGTGACACATGCCTGTAATGCCAGCAATTAGGAGGCTGAAGCAGGAGGATTCAAGGCCATCCTGGGCTACATAATGAGTTCAGGGCCAGCCTGAATTACGTAGCAAGACCCTGCCTCAAAAAACATAAACAGGGCTGGGTATTTAGGTCAGTGGTTCTGCCACCTGCTTCACAAGCACAAGATCCCAAATTCGATCCCTGGTACCAAAAAAAAAAGAAAAAAAAATTCACCAGCAAAAAACATAAATACATACATACACACATACACACATACATACACCTACCCATCTGTAGTTGATATCAACACTTAGTAGCATCCACTACGGGATGCTCACTGTAGAGTTCTTACTTTAACAGTGCATCTCTAAATTAGAACTTTGCATCATTTTGAAATATTTGATATGAGAAAACTCCATTCGATGAGAAATCCGTTTACATGAATACAAGAAATTTCAGCATTAAATTGCTAACAAGAGAAAAATGATCTGCTGAGCTTGCAAATACAATTTCACTTATTATATTTTTAATAGCTTTTCAAATGATTTAAATTTTTTTATTCTCTACTTTTGCCAAGT
Source organism: Fukomys damarensis (assembly GCF_012274545.1). NCBI lineage: Eukaryota > Metazoa > Chordata > Mammalia > Rodentia > Bathyergidae > Fukomys > Fukomys damarensis. The sequence goes on along the minus strand of NW_022900947.1, from coordinate 29,422,888 downwards.
TTCTTGTTAACAGTTGCATTCAAGTATTTGAAGATAATGTTGCAGATTTTGATTAGCTACTTCACAGAGCCATTTCAAGCATAACTCTCTGGCTTAAAAAAATCTTAGGTTCACAAAAGCAAGACCAAGTTCCTCATCAATTTTTTTTATTTAGGATGCTACACAAATTCTGTGTTCTGTATATTGCCTCATATTTTGCATTTTCCTTTCTTTATCTTCATTATACAATATGAGCTCCCACCAAAGTCCTATGGCAGAGTGACCTGTAAACCTTATTATATAGCTTCATCTATGAGTGCCATGCCATGGAAAACAAATCAAAGCCAATGAAATGTAGCTATGGATTATGGGAGAGAAGAGGTGTAGCGTAAGAGCGGGTCCTGACCGACTAAGTGGGATGCTCAGTGATATCATGAGTGCCCGTGGTTCTTTCTGTCTTTGCCTCTGCCCTCGCCTACTTTGGCTCCTATCTTTGTAGTGTCCCTCTTGGTTGCAGGATGGCTGTAGCGACTCAAGTGTTATATCATCATGCAGCAAAATCTGAAATGCAGAGGAAAGAGAGCCCTCCATTTCCCACTGTAAGGGTGAGAAAAGACTTCACAAAAGTTTCCTAGCAAACTGTCCATCCTGTCTCAAGAGCATCACCATATACACCAATCAGCTTGCTTCGGTGATGTCCTCAGAAGCCAATTCCTGCTGATAAAACAGGAAAGGAGTTTCTTTAAAAGAGAGAGGCTATGACCCACGAATGAGTCTCAGCCTCACCAAAAAGAGAACCTGCCACGGGTATCTCAAGATGTGATGAAACGTAACAACCTACTGTCTCTCAGAAAGCATTCCTGCAGATCTGTGATATGGAAATGAAACTCACCATGTCCCCAGACCCAACTGCCAGTTTAAGAAAATATCAAGGGTAGAAGAACTGGTCAAACAAAAGGGAAATCCCTCTAAATCCAAGATATGTTACACTTTATTGAGCAAATAATCTGGTATTTCTGACAAGACAGTGGCAAGAAAAAAGAAAGGAGAAGATTCATTAGACTAACAGAGACTCAAGAAATATAACAATCAGATGCAAAAAGCTGAACCTTTGTGGGTCAACCCAGCCAACTATAAAAAGATGTATATGTTGAGACAATCAGGAAAATTCATATATGGATTCATATGTTACATTGGATATTATTGTGTTTTAAAATGGCATGGTGAGGTATTTATTGATAAAATGGCAAGATGCATATTATTTGTTTTAAAATACTATAGGGGAAAAAAGTAGTCAAAAAAAGTCTATAAATTGACATTCTGGCTTATCCTTTAGCAGGGCAGAATTTATAATACCAAACTTCAGCATATCCTAATCTTCCCTCAGTTTAAAAAGGCTACTCGAAAGATGATGGGCGGGCCAGGAATTTAGCTCAGTGGTTCTGCTCCCTGCTTCATAAGCACGAGGACCCAAGTTCAATCCCCAGTGCCCCCCCACAAAAAAAGATGATGGGCAGTCATACCCATGATAGATATTCACTATCCACTACATCATAATTTTAGTGGATTAAGATTCACTGCTGGGTCTGAAGAGGACCTGGTTTTCTCTGTTGCACATGGATGGTCCATATATAATTAATACAGGCTCTGATGAAAGAAAGGGATAGAAGGAGCAGGGGTGGTTATTGGATGGGAAAACCACAGTGTGTGCCGGTGGTGTTAATGCATCAGCATGACACACCTGTAAATGTACTGGTCAGGAGATGTGCAAAAGATGTAGCCTTGGCTTAACTGCTTAACTTCTCATACTTAACAGGAGAGTTGATTTAGATTCACGGCATTCCCTCTTTCCTTTTTTCCTTCCTTTATGTGCAAATGCAGCATAATCATTTGTTTCCCAAATAAGAAGTTACATTAATGGGCACACCTTTCCTTCCTTTCTTCCTCCTTTCCTTCCTTCCTTATTCTTTTTTTCCTCAACAGAACAAATATTTTGCTTTAGCTGAGCTTACATGAGACCACAATCTACAAATAAGCCACAGGCATACTATTAGGATGGAATTTGGACAGCAGTCACAGCGTGGGGCTGGCTGGACCCCGCAGCTCTCTTCATCCACTCAGAGGGACCTAGGGAGAGCCATAGACTTTTACAAGATTGCTGTGCGAGGTGCTATTTTAGTTATGCCCTTGTTCTAGTATGCTATTACTCAGTGACTTCCTTTCAAGCAACTTATATTCAATATTTTGTTTTACATTAACAGAGTAAATTATTCTGTGAATAGAATATAACAAAGTAGGAGGGGTCAATTTTAATTTGTCACGACACTATTTCCTATGATGAGTCATTTGTCTATGATCTGTCTTGTTTTTCCAGGCATTAAGATATTCAGGTTCCCAAATTGTCTGGGTGGCTCCTCCATGGCTCAGTCCACACTTCAGAGTGTAAACTCCTTGGGGAAGAGCTTCTTTTTATGTCTCTTCCCTCTCCGTGTCTGTCAGCTTTCCACAATGCCTTGCTTAGAAAAGGTACTTAGAAAATGTGGTCTGTTTATTTGATAATATGAAAATACTGTTTTAACATTTGAAGGTTTTATATTCTTACATTGTCAGTAGTATTTGTACTGAGGGAGACTGACTTGGTAGTGGGTTCCTCCAGGCTAAAGAGCAGAAGCAGGAGCCTTTCAGAGGCCACTGACACACTGAGGTATTTAAAACCCTCCAGGGACAAAACTGTAACTTTTACCATTTCCCCCACCTCCCATTCCACCCCTTGAAACACTAATTTTTAAAACATTTTCATGTATTTCCCAAGATTATTTTCTTTCTGCCACACCGTGCATGTGTCTGGTTAGAATCAGTGGAAAATTACATAGATGGATGAAATCGAAGAAAAAATTCTTCATCGCCAGTGTTGATATGGTGGGCATTTTTCTTATAAGAGCAGACCTGTCAGAAGATATTAAGATGTTGTAATGTCCCTTTAATGGTCTTGCCTGTAATGAAAATGGGAGCAAAGGTTAGGAAAAATTACTTAACATTCTGCAATGGGTAGTCTTTTCAAGCACAATCAGTTTCACACAGTATTCATCTCTTCTTGCATTTGCTAAAAGACATAGTGGCCTATTAGTCCATCCTGTCTCTTTTCTGCCTTCAAATCACACTGAGTGTTTTAGCAGAAAAGGAGCTGAACCACACTCTCTCCTGTAAATTGTATCGTTGGAAAGAAATAAATTTAAGGATCTAAAGGAGCAGCACAGAGAGTGTTAAACAATGACTTACCCTAATTAATAACCATTTATGTCTCCCATGTGGTAAAATGCTTTGCAAATGTAATCACCTTTTAGTTAAAACATATTCATTTTGTGAGGAGAATATGATTTCATTGTGAGAAGAATTATACATTGCTTTTAATCAACCTGGAACTATTTAGTGCTAAAAGAGCTCCCCTTTAAAAATTAAAACAGGGCTATGAAGAGTTGATATGCAAAGGTACAAATTTCCAACCTTGGGTCTCATTATATTGTATACAATATACCAATGTACCAATAAAATTAATTTTTAAAAAAGAATATGCTTGTTTGAAAATCTAATCTCACAATAAAAGTTGACTTTTTTCTTATTTCTAATCAGTAAAAAATTACACATGGAGGAAAAAGCACTCAGCATGTGTGTATACACAACACAGGCATAAGTAGTATATTAAAACAGCTCTAGTGTTTAAAATGCTCAACTGTTAGAATTATTTTTCTCTTTTTTTTTTTTTTTTTTTTTTTTTGGGTTATATTTTTTTTTTCTTTTTTTTTTTTTTTTTTTTTTTTTGTACCAGGGATCAAACTCAGGACCTTGCACTTGCGAAGCAGGCAAAATGCCACTGAGCTAAATCCCTGGCCCTAGAACTATTTTTAAGTTGTGTGTTTCATTGTAACTTGATTCTCATGATTTATTATTTCAAGGAACAAGCTTCTCTAATTAGAGCCACACAATTATTAGTTTCCAACTATGAAAAATTTCTACAGATATTGCCACTTATATATATGTTCTTTTGCTAAAAGTCTAGTCAAATTTTTCACCCATATTTAATTGTATTATTTATCTCATATTAAATCAAATGGGTTGTGTATGTATTTTGGATGCAAATCTTTTGTCATATATATGTATTGTGACTATTTCCTTGAAAGCTTTTCTATTAGTATTCATTTTTGAAGATTTTTTTATAAGCAATAGTTTAAATATTTTCTTTGCTCAATTTTTCTAACATAGTTTATTGAAAATATTTTTCTTTTCTTATTGTTTAGCATCTTTTTAAAAAATCAAATGGCTAGATAAATGCTGGTAAATTTCTGGAATCTTTATTCTTTTTCATTAATTTATTTGCCCTAGTATTCTACACTGTTTTGGTGACTGTGTTAGTCAGCTTCCCCATACAAATACCCCCAGATAATCAATTTTTAAGGAGGAAAGGTTTATTTTGGCTTACAGTGTTGGAGGTCTCAGTCAATGATCTGACAGACCCATTGCTTTTAGACTTCAGTTTGGGGTAAGTGTTGGGACACCAATCATGACAAAAGCACTAGAGAGCAAAAACAATTCACTTCATGGTGAAGACACGAGAAGAGAAAGAGGAAGAAGCCAGCATCCCACGAGCTCCTTCAAGGGCACACATCCCTGACCTAAAGCCTCCCACTAGGATCCAGCTGTTAAAGGTGGATCCAGCCTTTAATACACAGGCTTTGGGAGAATTCCAGATCTAAACTATACTGATTAACATAGCTATGAAGATATCTTGAAGTCAGGTATTTAAAGTTCTCTAATTTTTTCCAATTTATTTTCCAATATATTAATATACTAAGGTTTCTTAAATTTCCATGTAAATTTTATAAATACAGTGCATCCTCAAGTTACAACCAGCCTGGCTGGTATACAAATAACTTGGCTTAATTAGGTTAATGGAAAGTGTCTCTGCCTCCCATTATCCATAGCATGTTAGCAGGTAAACATCCAGATCTAAGCTGTATTGACTTAGTTACAACCAGACCTCAGGAACCAATTGAATTTGTAAGTCAAGGGTCTAGTCTAGCTTGTTAAATTTTGCAAAGCTCTATGTACTATCAGAATTGAATTGTATTAATCAATAATGGGAAAAACGGATGTCTTAATGAAATGAATATTCTAATTCATGAACATAGTATATCCATTTCTCCATTTATTTGAATCTTTATGCTAACACACTGTTTTTTGGGGGTTTTTTTGGGGGGGGTTAATTAATTAATTAATTAATTTTGTACCCAGGATCAAACTTGGCATCTTCTGCTTGTGAGGCAGGCAGTGGCACCACTGAGCTACATCCCCAACCCTATTTGGATCTTTATGCTCAGTTTTTTAGTTTTTCAATACAGACCTTGCACATCTTTTGGTAAATCTATCTATTCCTAAGAGTTTACGAAGTATATTTTAAATTGCTGGATATACAATTTTAAATTTTTTGTTATTGATTGTGTGCTTTTGAAATATAAAATAAAAAATTTTCACATATTGGTACAAGTCCCTCTAACTTCACTAAATTCAGTTATTAGTTTTGTAGATTTCTGGAATGATTGTGAACATTCAAGTCATCTGCCAGTATTATCAGTTTTACACATTCCTTTCTGATCCTTAAGTATCTTATTTCTTTTCATCACTTAATTGCACTGTCTTCAAACTCCAGAATGTGTTTATTCAGTTTTAAGATAAAAATATTCTTGCATTGTTTCTAATGTTAGGCGAAAGATTTTAGTATTTCATCAGGTATCAAACTACCTATAGATTCTTTTGTAGATGCACTTGAGAGGCGGAGGAGGCAGGAAGATTGCTATGAGTTTCAGCCCAGCCAAGACTACATAGTGATTTCAAGGTGAGCCTGGAATACATAGAGAAACCTTGTCTCAAAAAAAGCCAATGCCCTCCCCATGTCTCCATTTGCCTCTGGGAACAAAATTATTAAAATTCATCTTGCATTTTTGGGGTTAACCTAACTTTGTCATAATGAATTTTTTAATATATTGTTGAATTAACTTTGAAATATTCTAATAAGAATAACCATAAAGGATATTGGTCAGTAATTTTATTTTCTTTGCCATAGTTTCTTTCAAGGTGTGCTGGTCTCATAAAACAAGTTTTTGAAAAGAGGTTAGCTAAGAAAGGTGTTATTTCAATTTTAAATATTTAATAAAATTTAAATATTTAATAAAATTTTAGAAAATTATCTGGACCTGGAACTTTCTCTGTATGTATATTTTAGATAAAAGTTCAATTTCTTTAACAGACATGTCTATTCATAGTTTCTATTTTACTTTGTGTCAGTTCAGAAAAGTTGTATTTCTTAAGGACTTTTTAAAAAGTTATAAATTGTCAAATGTATTGCAAAATTTTCTCTAAAATACTCCTTTTATTTATTTGATATCCATGGGCTCTCTATTGATATTCCTTTTTGGTTCCTATTATCCATAATTTGAGTCATCGCTCATTTACCTATGGTTTTATGAATCATATAATGCTGAAAAGACAAATGTTGCACAATTCAGGGAGCTTTAGTTTACTTGTGGACCAAGTACTGACATCTCTTGATTCCCAAAATATTCTACAGACGGTTCCTACAAGGAGACGTTTATTGAATGTAATATCATACAACTATTTCATTATTTTACACAATAATGCATGAATACGTAACTAATCTGGTTAAAAAAAAAATCAGGTTTAGGGCCAGGGGTTTCAGCCAGTTTTGCAGCCTGCCTCATAAGTGCAAGGACTGGAATTAAAAAAAAAAAAAAAAAAAAAAAAAAAAAGTCAGGTTTACCAGATTATCAGTGTGACATCAAGATTAGATAGTATATCCTATTAGATAAAACTGCAGCCTCTGGAAATCAGATAGACTTGTGTTCACATCCTAGCTACAGTGCCTGCTGGTGGGGAACTGTAAACAATTTACCTTACTTTACAGTCATTGAATGATATTAGGATGAAATAAGAAAAAACAAAGTGTTAAGTGCAATTTTTGACTACCACTATTACTGGTCTGGTTAGGTTTAATCTCAGATAATAGTGTTTGCACATTGTGTGTGTGTGTGTGTGTGTGTGTGTGTGTGTGCGTGCATGTGTATTGCATGTCTCAGATGTCTACTTCCCATCCTAGGCTCTGTAAAATGCTGCTCAGCACTATTTTACCAGTATTACAGTTGTTGATTGTAAATTACCTCCAGAGAAACTTGACATCAAATGGGTGTAGTCCCAGGTTGACTAAAGTGATTTCTGTACAATTTTCTTTTGCACAGTTCTTCTGCAATTCTTCAGGGATGAAGGGCACTGTCGAGTCTTTTCCCATATGTTCTTGAAAGTTATCTAACCAAGACCAAAAAGGAGAAAAAAAAAAACTATTAAAACATAACCCCAAGCAAACAGGAAACGGACTTTTTCTTTTGGGAACTTAGTGAAAGCCAACTTTTTGTGGTTTTTGTGAAGGTTCCTCTCACAAAGTTCAGAAATTCATCTTCCATTTTCAGTTTCTTATTTTCCTCTCTTTTCCAGGCTCCCTGTGAAGACATCATCTCTTCTTTTACCTTATCGAAAGTGACTGCACAGATACTTGCACAGATTGTTTTTAGTTCTTTTTCTTCTTTTTCATTTCAAGATGTAGATAATCCCATAGAAATATCAGACAGCCTCACTGGCTTCAGGCAGCTATAAATAATTTCTTTCTTCACAACCAAGCAGGTACCTAGCACACATTTATGTAGCCTATTAATCATTATTTAGTCAAGGGGAAAAGTCAAGCAATGGACAAGCCTCAACAGATGTGTGTTTTGTGGAGAGACTCCTTTGGTTTATTTATGTAACTGATCACATTTTGAAACCATCATGTTGTAGCATAAAACTATGGTGCTTGCTTCAAACTCATGAGATTTTTTTTTTTTTACTTTAAAGAAGTAACATGTCTGAGAAACTTTATTTGGGAAAACAAGAACTTAGTGAGCATGTGCATTTCTTTGTTTTCCTCATTGTAAGTTCTTTTCCCATCTTTTAAATATGCAGTCCTATGTTTCGCATGGCTATGATGTCTGTGTGTGTGTGCTGTTTTGTTTCTTGCTTGCCATTATTTCCTGTACACACTTCCACACAAAGGCATAAATTATACATTTGCCACTGTTAGTGGGGTAGTATTTGTTAAGAAGAATTTAATATGCTAATGTCTTCTGTTGCTGAGAGTTTGAATTGTTTTTAAACTGATACCCACTCTAATAATATTAAACAAATAAGGATTTCACTATTAATTAGCCTCCTTCTTTGGGGGTTATTTCCTTTAAAACATATTTAGAACATTTTCTTTGAATATATTAGAACACAGTTTATGTATCATCTTAGATAAAAATGCTTTTGGGGGAAATAAAATTAGAAGGAACATTTTATTCTGAGTTAATTTTTTGTAAGCAAATTTCACTTCAAATATTCAAGCAACAGTTACTTTTCATAATCACTTTTTTCCCTACATGGTATCTCAGAATGATTGAGTCAAAACAAGAAATTTAGAAATATTTTTTCAACCAATGTTAACAACAACACTAATTATATACTAGGTATTACAATAGTCCGAGCCCATATCCTTTTACAAATAAGGAAAATGAGGCCTATGATGGAAATACTAATGCTTTAGGCTTGTTTTTGAATATGGCTTTTCTGCTTTTCAAAAGGTTAACCTTTCATTATCACCTAGAATTTTTCTATTACATTGCCCCAATGATTCCAAAGATAGAAGATAAATGGCTGTCTTTTATTTTATTTTGCTTTGTTTTATAGATGACACGGGAAAACAGAAAACTTATGCAGACATCTACACAGTTAACCCTTTGTCAGGCCAGGGTAAAAACTTATTTCAGTAGCTGGCCATGGGGGTGCATGCCCGTAATCCCAGAACTCTGAGAGGACAGGGCAGGAGCATCATGAATTTGAACCCAGTGTAGGCACTTAGCCACTTAGCAAGACCTTGTCTCAAAATAAAATGTAAGAAAAACCTTGGATGTAACTCAGGGTGAAGGCCTTGGGTTCAGTCCCTAGAATCACAAAACAAACAAGCAAACAAAACACAACTCAATTTTGTGACTTCTTTTCTATGATTTTTATCCTCAAGACTATACGAATCTCCCCAAATTACAAAGGTAAATCAATTCAAAGATGTGGGAATGTAATTTGTATACTACTTCTTATGATTAGATTTATAAACTTATAGTGTTCCTAGTCTAAGGTACTATCATTTTAAAATCTCTCTAAAGACATCGTTTCCTAGTAGATAAGTAGGCAAAAGACAATATTAAAATTTATTTCCAAAAACATTTCTGGATGCCTCCTATAAGTCAGCAACCATTGTCAACATCAGGGATCAAGCAATAAGCAAAATAGGTACTGCTCTTGCTCTTGTGGCTAACATGCATGCAATTAAAATGTGTGACCTTGTTAATGCTCAAAAATACACTGAGAGTTATACGAAATCAGGGTTTTAGAACCAAACAGAGAAAACATTCAAAGGTTACAAGCATGTATGAAACTGATATAAGAGGAACTGTGATACTAGAACCCTCTCTTGGGAAAGAAATTTTGCAATAGATAGAGAGAGATTTAGAAATGTTTATTTTGTGTGATTTAAAATCTTAAATTCTGGAGCTCTTTCCTAATGCAGAAAAAGCTATATTCACAAACATTTTCATGTCAGAGTTTTTTTTAATATTGTGTTGTTAATAAAGATAAACAATGTAGAAAAATACAAGGCATCCACACAAATAAAACAGAAGTTTCCAAATACAGTACTCATAAATAGTTTCTATTAAAAATAGCCTATATAAAATGGTATATTTGGTATGATCTAAAAAAAAGAGATGCCAAAAATAATAACAAAATTATGGGTGTTTTATTTTCTTCCTTCTGCTACTTTTTTTGGGTGCTTTCTAGATTTCTACAGCAAATTTTATTATTTTTATAATCAGAAGAAAACTTTAGCCTCCCTTCTCCACAAGTCATGTGGTAGCTACAGATATAATTGTTTTCATGGATACAAAACACTGAAGATGCCAAGTTGAAGGGAAATTGTTCCAGAGGATGCGGGAAAATTTTGTTTTGTTTCTCTCAATTGTCGTATTATCTTATATTTAATTTTTCATAGGTTCATTTTGTCTGTTTTATGTATGCCAGACTTACATATTGCTTATGTATTATTTAATTCCTTTCCAGAGAGAATTGGAAAATTAATGTTAGATCAAAATTAAATATCTTGCCTTTCAAATTGGGTTAAGACTTTTTTTTTGGTACCAGGGATCCTTGCATTTATGGGGCAGGAGGCAGAACCACTGAGCTAACTCCCTGGCCCCGGATTGGGTTAGATCTCAGTAACGTGTGTGTGTGTGTGTGTGTGTGTGTGTGTGTGTGTGTGCACGTGTGCTCCCCAATTCAAACATCTTTGATCAACTAGAATTGCTGTCTTTTTTGGTAAACTGACCATGTCGATTATCCCAAAATTATACCTATCAAGAAAAGGTGGAGGGGTTGGGATTTAGCTCAGTGGTTCTGGCGCCTGCCTTGCAAGCTCAAGGAACCCAAGTTTGATCCCTGGTACTGGAAAGAAAGACAGAAAGAAAAGGTGGAAATGTATTCTGGCAAAAGGTTCAAGAAAAGAGGAACAAGAAGGAAATTCCTAATTCAGGTTTTCCTTCCCAGGACTTTCCATGTTGGTGAGTTTGTCTGACTTTGTATTCATAGTGGCAAGGTCAGCCTAAGTGTTAAACTTGGTCAGGACAGTAGAGTGAGGCGGGACCTGGGTAATGAGGGAGAGGGGCAAACTGTTCAAGGCCTTGAGACTGCAGATGACTCTACGCTCCTCTCTGTCACTCACTTCAGCCTGTCTCGAAGCCAGACAATGTGTGGCTGTTAGAATTGCCAATTTAAGTGGAATGAAACTGTGGAAAAGCCCTACCAATGGAACTACTACCAAGTACTGACTTGTGAATCTATGTTGAATTTTGAAAGAGAAACCCTTAGAAAGCCACTTTATATTTAATAATGCCATATAGTTGGAAATAGTAGCCAGGGAAACTTAGTTTTGAGGGCTTTAGACTACTTATGTTTATTTCTTTCATTATTAGTACATATTTACATGAGTATCTGTGTGGACTATTTAACAATCATATTTAGAACAAAATAGCATTACATCACACTGTATTGTATTACGTCACATTATGTTAAACTAAATATAGCTTTTAAGGTAAAATTAATCCAGAATGCCCAAATATCTTCCTGAAGAAATAATTCAACTCAACTCAGGACCCTGACAATGTGCAAAAGCTCCATATCAAGTAAGTTCTACTAAAATGTTTATATTCAGCAGAAAAAAGGAGCAGAGCAGTGGGCAAAATTGTCTGGGCTGGCTAATCAGGTATAGAGTTTGGGGAGGGTAATTACTGTCTACCTCTGAGCTTCAGTTTCTCTAAGTGCAAACGGCCTAAAAGGAAGGCCTTGAAGCAAGAGAGAGCCGAGTTCACTCCCAGCACTCTGACCCAGCTGGTGTGTGGGCTACCAGGAGTCCATGCAGTGTCCGTGGTGGTTCCCAGGAACTTCAGAGCCAGGACTCTTCCAGATCCCTGGACATGTGTTGTGACTACAAGAAGCGTTTGTATTTACGACTTCAGGCAAACACACAGGTTCCTATGGCTTTGAACAGTGAAGTGCAAGGCAAGGGCAGGAACTAGGGAGGACAAGATGGTGAGTCCTCTACTGTAAGCAACACCAAACATGCAGCAGGAAAAACAGCACTGTACAAAAGCTATGCTTGTTCCTGCCAGAGCCAGTGGAGCCTTGCCCAGACTCTCATGCTCTCTTCTTGTGAGGACCCTGCTGGGTCAAGAACACAACAGCCTCCAGGCAGGGTTCAGAACTAAACCTCACCGCTCCAGTAGCACAATACGCAGAGCCTTATAATAGCTTATAGCAGAAGAGCCACTTCTGCTCTTCATTCCATCAGCAGGAAGGGTCTGAGGATGGAGGAGTGATGAAAGCATAGTCCTTGCCCCCAAGAATAGCCAAGCCTAGTAGTAAGAGCCTCAGGCATAGCAGTTAACAGGTTCTATAGTATTTATAGTCTGTATGTCACCAGAGGCATGGTTTTGCGTACCTCTATGTTTTCTTATGCCTTATATCATCTCTTGCCTTCTGGACCAGTTATTAAGTAGCTGTCTTTCAGCTCAAAGTCCACCCTTCTCTCTCAGCACCTTTTTATGTGCTGTAGTTGGGTCCGACAATCACATTTCTGCTTTACCAGCTAGCAATATGTTAGGCACTGTCAGTATGAGTGCCAGAAGCAGACCATGAGACTGAAAGAGGAGGCAGAGACATGTTCCTTTTTTTCTGCTTCCTGTTCCTGTGAGTGTCACCCGGAAACACTTCTTCACCTCAGCTTGGCCATATCGTCTCACCACAGCAGCTGAGCCCAATTTGCAATTGTCCCAAACATTCCAAGAGTGGCTTCGTTGTATCACCCTCCAAGACACTGGTACCAGGCTTCTCAGAGTCTGGGCAGCCTCAGCATCCTTTGGACTCAAAGCCATCCACGTCAGCAAACAGTATCTGCTCACTCTTCAGAGCCCCAAGTTTCATCTTGATGCGGCCTATTCTCTAATTTCTTAGTTTTGAGAACTGCAACTCCTTCTGTTTGTTTCCTCAGCCTGGCAATAGTAGTTGCTTCCTGTAGTTTTACCTCCATGACACTTGAAGACCTCTCTTTATAATACCCTTTTAGGTACCTAGTGAAGAGCTGCAAATGAGGGTCCCTGTTGCTGCCTTCTGGGAAGACCAGGCTGATAACTACCCCTACCAAAAATCAAGAGGCAGCACAGAGAAGTGGGAACCAGAATAAGCAACCAGACCTGATTTTTAGTTCTGCCTCTTGTAACCTACTAGCGCTTTGACCTTGAACAGTCTCTAATTTCTTTCAGCCTTTGCTTGCTGGTAGTAAGGATAGGGTTTCCAGCTGCTGTGAGGGTAGCCATTATAATGACCAGATTTTGTATATCCAACAGAGAGCACTATAAATCTGTATTTTCAATAAGAGTCTGTTGAAGGGAGTGGTGCTTAAAATAATCATGGTTGGCTAGTAATTAGCTTTTACTGATACAGTATGAACTCCTGTGTGGGGCCTGGCTTTATCAGTAAGTTATGGTTTGAAATACCTTGTTAAATCATTGTGTTAGAATGAGGACGTTTACCTAGAGAACAGGAAAAAAAAATATGTGTTGCTCATTCTCCTACTACCCTGACACACCTTCTTCAGGACTATAGGATGGGATGTGAGAATGCACTGTATCTTAAAATATCTTCCAAAAAGAAGCCAAACTTTGTAGTTATGCCACACACTCATGACTCTCTCCAACTACAAAGTGGACATGAGATTGGTTTTGTTTCTCGTGGCTCCCTCATAAAGAGCAAATGATTCACCCAGTACTGGACATGCATATTTCAGGATTCTACTGTAAGACCTGAAAATGAACAAGATCTCAAAGGACTATCTGGGACCTTCTCAAGTCCAGGTGGAAGGAAGCTGTTCCAACACAGAGCAGGAGAACAAAGCCTCTATTCTCTTGAGTACAGCAGACCGGCAAACATTCAGTCTGGTACTGGCTGTGTGCACAAGAGGAGGAGGAGGAGGAGAAGGAGGAGGAGGAGGAGGAAGAAGTCGGCAGGGCTGCCTTGTTTCACTTCTAGGGTTCTGCAGAGCTGGGTCTGATAAAGATATTTGTGCAAACCTGGAAGGTAGTAGTTCAGGACAAGACTCCTAGTCCAAAGAGCCAGAATAGAGACCTACAGGAACACTCAATCCAGGACATTTCCTCTCCACAGATGCCTAAAACTTTTTCAAAGGAAGCAAAGAAACAAAAACAAACAACAACAACAAACCCAGTTTCACAAGACCTCTAACCAAAGAGGCAAGTTTGAGAACACTAGAGCTCACTGTCTTCTTGAGGTGACTTTGCTCACCTCAAAGTAGCTGTTATTTCCTTGCAGAAGGGTGGTGACTCCTAGATGCAGGAAAAGGCCCACAGAGGTACCAGAGATCAAATCATCTTGTTTTCATACTTTTCTTGTCTCTACCTACTTGGTAGGGGCATCAAGGTCATGTACCCCTAGAAGCCTTTTCTAAAAACGCACCAGGAAAAAGCTCCTGCTGAGCTCATTTGGGCACTGGAACCCATTCCATGCTGTAAACAGCTTCCAAATCTGCTCTGCTACAGGAAAGTTCACACACACACACACACACACACACACACACGCACACACACACACACACTGTACAAGAGCAAGAGGAAGAGGGAGACAGGGTATGGCTCAGCGGGAGAGCACTTGACGGGTGTGCAGGAGGGCCTGGGCTTGGACCCCAGCATCATGAATGAGACAAAAGGAAGAGGAATGGAATGGGAGGAAAAGGGATACAAGGAAGGAAGGAAGGAGACAGAGGGAAGGAGGGTAAGACTGGGATAGAAAAGGGAGAAAGGGAGAAAGAGAGAGAAGTCAGTCAGGAAACAGGAAGAGAGGAAGGAAAGAGAAAAATCGGTTAGAAACAAGTGTATCAGAGAGCCAGCCTTCTGGAGATGATTGCTACTCTATGAGCTGGGACTGTCAGGTCCCTGGTTAATCATTCCCTTGGCTGGAGGGCAGAGAGTCTAAACCAAAGGAAGAACGCACCTGGGGAAATAAAAGTCTGGGAAACCTGAGTGGAGGAAGGGCTTTGACTCTAGTCTTATACATTACTGAAGCTGGGAGTGTCGTGTGCCTTTGTCATACCAACCGGCTTCCAGGAAAAGGCCTCCCTAAGGCCTGGGCAGGGCTGGTAGGGTGGTCCTCTAGGACCCCAGGTTTACTCACAGGTCATGAGACGCAGCAGCGTTTAGTGAGGCAGGGCCAGGGCTGAGGCCAAGGGTGAAGCCCTGCCCAGTACAGGACAGCAGTGAGAAGAGGCCCACGCACTAGTGTAGATCAAAGCCAAACATCACAGAGCAGAGCTGGTGGAAGCATCAGCTGATGCACATGCCTCAGGCATCTGGGAGAAGGCCAGCAGAGGCAGAGAGGCTCTTGTGCCCTTTACACTGCATGTCCTCGGAGCTCCACCAGCCCAGGCTGGCTGTGCATTAGTTGTATGGGGACCCTGAAACTGTACTCTGTATGCCCTGCCATGTCATTACCTTGTGGTTTCTTGTTTCCTTGGTTTCCCAGCTACACTTACTTTGAAGGAAGGAATGCTTTCTCTGCTGAATACTGCACAGGTATAAAAGCTGTGCTTACATCTTAGCTAGGAGAAAAACAGTGGAATGAAGCACTCATGGCCTAGGTGTGAATGGATTTGCAATCCAGTGACCATCTTTGGAATCAGAGGAACACTGGTCAGTCCCCTGCTCGCACAGCTCATGCCACTTTAGACAAGCTGTCCTCTCTGAGCCACAATTCCAGGATGACAAGACAACAAGCATCAAAGAAGGGTGGTGGCAGAAACTGACACACATCTACCTGTGTATGGTGATAGGTTGTGGAATCCAGGGACAGATTTCTAGGTTCTTGTGTGTAAGGAACAAAGAACTGGACATAGCACAAGACAGGATGGCAAGGAAATAGCGGCAAAGTTTCTTAAAGTACACCCAGAGGGGGCTCACACCGTGGGAGGAAAATGCCACAAATGCCTAGAGTGTAGGGGGTTAAATGCCTTGCCTGCTTCACAGCAGCGCCCCTGGAGGGTCCTCCAGAGCATGATTGGCAGAATGATTGACAGGGTGCTGAGTCACGTCCGCTGTGCCTGCTGTGTGTGTCCTTTCCCAGGATTCACTTTTTTGTAACTGGATGTACAGGGTAAGATGCAGTCCATGTGCGTGAACTTTCAAGGAGCTCCAGAGGAAGAAAGGTCACTCTAGGGCACACAAAGAGGTCTATTGCACCTGTCTCTTGGTTTGGACTTTTTAGAATTTTCCTGGGTGGGCGTGTTTGGGGGGGTTTGCTTCTCTTATCTCAACCACCTTGAGATTTGGCCTTGGGGCAGGACCAAGGGTTGGCTCTGGGGCATTGCCCAGGTTTGGTAAGCAGAGGGGAGCGATCCCGTAGCCCCCAATTGTGTCATGCATATTATGCCTACATATCTATTTCCTCTTTCTTTCTAGTAGTGGATTTTCACCTGGGCTCATGACAATCTGAAATTGCATTTCCAAGTATCATTTTGTTTTGTTTTGCTATGTAGTCCAGGCTGGCCTTGAGCTCATGGTGATTCTCTTGCTCCACCACACCTGGTTTTTTCCAAGTATTCTTAGAACCAGTTGTTCCATTTCACCAACTTCTGGCCAACTGGTTATACAAGGAAATGCTGCGAGCAACCCATAGGGAAAACACTTAAGTTGAGAAAGCAATGCTTTACTCGCTGCATTTCCCTGCTGGTCAGAGCGTGGAAGCGGTAGCTGAAGCTCACGCAATCCTCTTGTTTCAGGATGCAGTGCAGTGAAGAGGGTGGAAGAGCAAGGAGGCCGCAGCACTGTGAGATTTTGTGGGGCCTTCACTGCACAACCTTTCAACTGCCTGCCTCTGGGTTCCCTGAAGAAAGAATGAACTTCTTGCCTTTAAAAAATATTCCATCTCGAGGGGGCTTTGTGTTACTCACTGTCGATCCTAAATCTAACCAGAATTGTGTGACAGGAATTTAGTACAGTGCAGGTAAGATTTGCTTTTTCCTCTGGGAAACACAAACCAAGGATATAAGAAATACAAACATAAAAACCAGAAGGACTGAGAGGAAATACTGGCTACACCCCTGCACTCCCAGGCTATGTGAGTGGGAGAAGAAACACAGGCTTTGTCAGATGGCCTATGGGGCCACAGGGGCAGGAGACAACCTGGCCTCATTTACGCCTTCTGTAAGTGTCTTCTGCAAAGAGCAATACAGTCTGGAGCAGGAAAAGGAGCCTCCAAGAATCATACAGGCTCTAGAGGCGGGATTTCCCTCCTGGCTCTTCTGAAAATCTGTGGTGTGACATTAGGCTGCTTAGTAAACCTCTCTGAGCTGCAACCTCCTTGTGTTTAAAATGAAACAGGAGAAAACACGAACTCCTGGGTGCACTGTATCACTTAAACAAAATGTCAGCAAGCGCTATGTGTGGGGCCTGACACGCCAATGTTTAGAAATGAAACCTGAACATCACCTTTACCATTTCCAGCCCTAGGCCAGGCTTCCCCTCAACCCACCTGCCAGCTGCCCCAGCATGAGCTGTTCCTTTTCCCAGAGATGAATGTGTCCTTTGCTCGCAAGGTCTCCACCTGGAGCTGGGCCACCGCTTTGTGTCTCTTCCTATCTTTTGCAAACTCTGTGGGCAACTTTTGGCGCTCCTTGCCTGTCAGCCTGGGTAACCCCCCCCCACTCCTCCTCTGATGTCCAACCACTCATTAACATTTACTGCCTGCATTGTTATTTAGTGCTGAAGTACAGGTCTGAACCTGCCAACCACACTGTGTGCAAGGGTGGGGACCTGGCCTTTTCTACCTTTTCATCTCTCAGCCCTGAGCTCTGTGTTCTGTTCAGTCTCAGTGAATCCTTGCTGAACGGGTAAACTAGATCTGATCACCCAGGGACACCACAAATTTACTCTTCCACATCCCTTTCTCTTGCAAGCCGGGTCCTTTCCTGTGCTCCCTGGAGTTGAAAGCACCCTGGTGACAGTGCCTTTGGTGACAGCGACACTTCAGTGATAGTGTAATTCTATCAGGTACTCAGCTAACCTTGCGCAGAATCACTCTTGGTTCTGCCGGCACAGACTGCTTTGCTGACCAGTCATCGCATAAGGGGAAAGGCCAGAAAGGCCCTAACTCAGGACAAGGGCCCTACTGCCATCAAGGAAGCAATCGGGGAAACATTTCACGAGTGTGAATTGCATGGCCGTTTGGAATTTGGGAGCACGTTTGATTTGCCTCTTAAAAGAGGAACAATGCCTCAACACTACTATTCTGAGTATGAGAATATGTTTGCTTTATGTTAAATAGACACATTGGATTTGTTCTATGTGCATGTACTTAATTTGCGTGCTGCCCCCCACGCCTCGAAGATGTGAAGAGGACAGCAACCACACTGACCCTTTAGAATCTACAGTGTTCTTCCTGAGGAGCGATGTGCAGCTCTTCTCCACGTGGCTAAGAGGGCCCAATGGACTATGAAGTTACCTAGCTATAGAGTGGGTCAGGAAATATTACAGTACAGGCATGGTGCACACCCTATAAACTCTAAGGCAGAGGCAGGAAGATCTCAAGTTTGAGCTTAGCCTGGGTAACTTAGTGACTTATTAAGACAATGTCTCAAAATAAAAATTATGCAAGGGCTGTAGGTGTAGCTCAGTGCATAGGTCCTGGGGCCAATCCCCAGCACAAAGAAAAGAAAAATGTTACACATGGAAATCTTAGTGCCGTCGCTATCCCTTTTAAATAGGTAGTTTAAGGGTAACTGAGGATGCTTGTTCAAAGTTAGAGTTGACTGGTTTGTAACTCCGTCTTCCTCTCCTGCAAGATTCTGCAGTTCTGTAGCAGAACCCAGGAATCTGCGTTTTTACCAAAACATCAAGCGATGTTGGTGCAAGAGGTGGTCCATGGACTACACTTGGAGAAAACACTGACTGTGTTAGGGGTAAGAGACGCCCATTCACCTTCCTCCTGCAATATTCCTACTGCAAGCATGGCAGTAATAAAGTGACAATGAGTTCTTGATCTGCTTTCTAGTGTAGACAGAGCAGTGGCCAGAACATAGTTTTGGAAATGAGGTCCTCTGATGCTGGAGGCTCAGAGAGCTTGCACTGAAGGGTAGATCAAAATGTGGTTTGGGGGATGGGGTGGGCCAGACCCTGGAAGTGCTCCCAGACTGCAGAAGAGAGAAGTATTGGCCACCAGCTGCTCTGGGAGCGTGACTCATCGGCCCATGTGGCAGTAGACAGGGTGGTGGAATGACTGGCTCCCCAGGCTGTGGGGGGTGATGGGAGGGGGTGGGTGTGGTTCCAAAGCACAGTGCATTCCAGAGGGGAGCCAGGCCCCAGAATGAGGGAGAAGGAGGGCAAATGAACTGCTTCAGTAAGACCACAGGGGCACTATGTAGTCATGAGCATGAAAAGCCCTGTCTGTGTTCACAAACTCTGGATTTACCCTTTGGTTTTCTTCCTCGCCCCTAAATCTGGTCAATTCTACCTCTCTCAGAGTCTTTCAGGTACCACTTTTCCCACTGCCTCTGACCTAGCTTGCATCCTTCCTTTTGCAGATCTCACCCAAGCTCAACTCTCATCATTTACTTCTCCTTTGAACACTATAGGCTCTTAACCTTCATTGTCTTACTTCCTCTCTGCCTCCAAATCACCCTTCATGTGGCCACCAATGTGTTCTCTCCAGAAATGCAAATCTGAGCATATTTTCCCTTTACTTAAAACCCATAGCCCATGACTCAGAGGTTCTTAAACTTTAATGTGCATCAGAATCACCTGGAGGATTTGTTCCAACACAGAATCCTGGCCTCACCGTAATGCTCTTCCCTTCTCTGAAGTTCCCTCTTTTTATTCCTGAGCTCCTCAGTGAAGGCTCTGTCTTCTCCTCCACCAGCACCACCACAATGCACACTGAGAGCTTTCTGTGTGTCTCCCATTGAGTTCTCACTGAGAAGCCGCTCTACAAGCTGCTATAATTCTCCCAATATTAGACAGATGGTGAATCTGGGCTCAGATGGATTTGGAAACTTTCCCAGAATCACACAGACAGTAGATGATGGAGCCAGGATTCAATCCTGACTCCTGCACCTGGGCTGCTGCCCTTGTGTCTGCTGCCTCATGCAGGTGGAGCGAAGCCTTCCTTCCTCCATGCCCTCCAAACACTCCTTCCTGTCATACATACCATAGAGCGGGAGTTTCCCTTGCCCAGTCATGTCATCCCAGAGGCCTCGATCTTTGTATCCTGTGCATCAATGGCAATTAAATAATCAACCACCTGAGTTAGAGTATTTGCAAATATAGGTAAATTTGATGGGATCTTGAGCCACAGAAGTGAGAAACATTCCAAAGAGTTCCTTATAATACACCAGCTTAAGTCATGGTATCATTTATATTTATATTGGAGGTACGAGTATCTCCATGATGATACACAGATATCATTTTATATCGGGAAAACCCCATGAAAGATGGAGATCCAGAAATTATTGGCATTTACTCCCCTACTCTAATGGGCCACCATTTTCTCCTATTTCCTTTTTGTTTCTAATTTACTTCTTTCAAACTTATTCACTGTGAAGGAGTTTTCACCATAATAGCATGAGGGCCCAGATGTTTCACATTCCTGTTTTACAGGAAACTTTGGTTAATGTCTTTTCTTTTCTACTGATCTAGAAAAACACTCCAGGAAGTCAACATTTTAACCAATAACTACAACAAAAATGTAGGTATTAGAGTACAAATCTCATGTGTGTTTGGGACCAAGACCGATATTTTCTGTAAATAACTACCATCAAATAGAGAAAATCAGTTATCTTCTCTATATGAATCCAAAATATAGATAAATATCAATTTTTGCTTCTTCTCTCTTTCCCTGGGAAGGAAATTGTTGCCAAGCAGCCCCCAGGCTATCTCTACTGCTGCAACTTTGCAACTTTCCTTTCCCAGCTTAAGAGACTAGTTTTGCTTTAGAAGGGAAATATAGAAAAAAACAAAACAAAAAACATGGCAGAACAAAGGTGACCCTAGCACTCAAGTTGTTCCAGAACTTAGGGAATTCTGCAAGCTCCTTCCCAGGATCCCTAGGCTTAGGGTTGTGCAATGCCAAGCACATTGTTTCCCTTCCACCTGACTCCAAGGCCCTTGTCCAACGCAGCAGGCAGCAGCTAGCAGGCTCTGCCCATGTGAGCAATGCACGAAGGAACCCGAGAGCCAAAGCAGCCACCTGCACTGTTTGAGAAGCCAGCAATACAGTGGAAAAGCAGACAACTGTCTTCCCTGTGTGCAGTTTACAATCCACTTCTCTTGCTGTATAAAACCATATTCTCTGGCAGGTTCTGAGCAGAGGCCCCATGATACTTAGAGCCAGGATGGCCCAGAATCCTGGCCTCTGTATCCTCTTTCCTCTGCAGAGGCCAGGAGGTCTGGATCCTTCTTCAACAGTCATGTGGAGGCTTTTACTTCCTCTGATCCAGCAGACATATGTAATATTTTCCTACAAATCCCCTAGGCTATTTTTCTTTCCCACTCTGCAAATCAGTAATCGTGAATCTTTGCAGAGAAGCCTGCATATATAGGTTTTAAGCATTCAGGCAGGGGAAAAAAAATGAAAAAAGAAAAATTCGTTTTTCGTCCTAGCCTGCCAGGATACATGGCTCAGACATTTCCTGCAGGAGTTGCGTCTTCCCTCCTCTTGCACACAGACTCCCCCTACTGCCTGATGCTGGAAGTGCACCCAGGGGTTGAGGGTGGCAAGGACCGCCCAGGCTGGTTGGGATATCCATGTTGAAAGAAGGCAAAGAAGTTGCCTAGAGATGAAATCCTTAAAAATTCTTCTAGTACTCTAGTGAAAGGACCAAGCTAAATCTTTTCTTTATATTTCAGGAATAAATTATGTAGTAAAGTCTGAGTAAATAAATCCTCCTTGAGTACAGTTTTATCAAATAAATGTAGCCCTTCCTTGAGGGATAAATAAATGAAAGATCTTCAGATTTGGATTCAAAATCAGGAACTGAGAGCCAGAGAGCCAGATTTGACTGTTTCACTTGAGTGGCCTTGAACATTTCATGTACTCTTTTTTTAGGCCTCAATTTCTTTATCTGTAATTTGGGCGCAGTGGCATTGCATAGTGAAGGTGTGGAAAATAAGCAAAAGAATGAGAACCATTTTATGACAAAAATGCTGCTTCCCTTCCAGTTTTAGACACACACACACACACACACACACCACACACACACACATCCCTTTTCTATACATCTAAGTGGAATGGTAGTCAGGCAACATGGCCCCCAAGAAAGGAAGTCAGTCAAGGAAAGTTTTGTCACAAACAGGAAGTAACAGAAAAGCCAACAGAAAGACTGTCTCAGACAAAACAGCAGAGGAGAGAGGAAGGGAGGGAGGGAGGAAAGAAAGA
>NW_022900947.1:29389870-29400652 GCF_012274545.1 Fukomys damarensis | reverse complement strand
GGGAGGAGAGAAAGAGAAAGGAAGGAAGAAAACAGTTGTAGGTTTTCTGAAGTTGAAGTAAGATTTAATTAATAATATTAATGATTTAGGATGTTGCCAGCCTGGCTGGATCCCCTAAATACGGGGGTTTTAGGGACAATTCCGTAGTTCTTGACCTAAATTTGACCTCACAAATGCAAATTCTCCCTCTACATTTTTGGAGCTCTGTAGTTGGTAGGTTCCTGCCTTTTTAAATGTAGGTCTCTCCTCCTTTTCCCCTGCGGCACTAGGAGGGTCCGCCCCTCCGCCGGCTGGGCTGGGAGGGGCCGCCTGGGCCCTGGGAGCCGCGCCCGCCTGCCACAGCTGCTCAGCGAAGCCTGCTCCCTTCTTGGCCTTGCCTCCCTGCCACATGGTAGG
This sequence comes from Fukomys damarensis, assembly GCF_012274545.1. Taxonomy (NCBI): domain Eukaryota; kingdom Metazoa; phylum Chordata; class Mammalia; order Rodentia; family Bathyergidae; genus Fukomys; species Fukomys damarensis. The sequence continues at coordinate 29,400,256 of NW_022900947.1, read as the reverse complement.
CCGGCTACTTCAGGGAAGGGAAGCCCAGCGCTCCAGTTCAGACCAGGCGCTTTACAGCTCTGGAGAGTATGTCAAATTTTCCTTCCAAATTTATGCTTAAGGGAGACAAAATCCTAGATTTTTTTTTTTAAGGGAAGCAAAAAAGAAAAAAAAAAGTGTGTGTGGGGGGGACATACCGGCGCATCAAGACATGTGCTGGTTCTTGTTTTTCTTTCTCATTCTTGAAACCTCTTTCAAAAATCTTGCTACATTCCCAGCACACACCCGTAGTAGGGTCTTCTAAATTGCCCAGGCTAGGCTTAAACTTGCAGTCTTCCTGCCTCAGCCTCTCAATGTGTTGGCAGTACAGATATGAGCTATCACACTTGGCCATCCTGTGTAATTTTAAGATAAGGGAGCGGTTTAGAGGTTCTTGAATTTTAAGTCATCCCCAAGTATTCCTGAAGCTTTTTTTTTTTTTTTTTTTGTACCAAGATCGAACTCCAGTCCTTGAGCTTGTGGCAGGCAGTGGAACCATTGAGCTAAATCCCCAGACTGAAGCATTTTGTTTGTTTGCAGAACCACAGATTCTGCTCTGGTCCATAAGAAGTTGGCTCCCCCCTCCTTGACCTACACCCCCTCCTTCCTAAAGGGTCCTTCCAGCCTTGGACAAAATGCTTGGTGCAAAGGAGGGCCGGGAAGTAAGGGAATCCACATCCATCCTTGAGTGACCCTGGTCCATGGCCTAGAAACGAATGCAAATATTCTTAAATTTGGATTATGCCCCAGTTTAGGCTTTGTGCATTTTGAAAATGCCTCCAGAATATGTGCAGTTGAAAACAATATTAGCAGAGTGCTGATTTCCAAGTGTTTCACATTGGAGCCTAGTAACTTCAGGAGTACAGCGAGGAGGTGAAATTCAGCTGGTGCTATAGATGGGGCCGTGGGGAGCAGAGACGGTGACAAATGCAAGGTCACTCAGCTGCTTCCCTAGGAAGCCTGCCTAGGAGATCAAGGTCTAAGAGCTTCTCCCAGCTGCACTAGATGCCTATGATGGCCCTATTACCAACAGGTTCTACAGGCTCTCATTCATGCTAAACAAATAAACCATCACCATTTTTAAACATAGGGTAGCATAAATATTTTAAAGATTTTTTTTTTTTTTACAAATCGCACAGGGGTGTGGTTCCTATGCAAAAATCAGATTCTGGGGCCCTTTTCAATAGATAGTACATTTTGTATTAAAATTGTATTTTTAATGGTTAATTTATTTATAGGATTTGAAAGTCAAAATTCTAAAGTGCAGTATACCGGAGGAGTCTTGCTGATTCTTCTTTCCCTTCATCTGATTTCTCTACCTTTCTCCTTTGTTGGTAATCATTTTTACATTGTGTTCTGACCTGTGTTTCTTTCACAAATGTTCTCGTAATTATTTGTGGTCTTACAATAATAGGAGTGTCCATCCTGCCGTTTGAATTGGTTTTCTGCAAGTAGTAATAGATTGGCCTAAGCCAATACCCTCAAGCCTGGGAGCCTCAGGGGTCACAGACATTGACCTTCAAACAGTTCAGCCTACCCAAGAGGGAGGCTTCAATTGGGGAGGTTTGCCCCTGAGAGCTGGGTCCCTAACTGGAACCAGGCCAGACGTGGCTGCTTCAAGATAAGCTTGGGGCTCTCAGCCACCCACTGACTAGGACAGTCAGCTGTTTCCAGGGAAAACCTGTGTAGAAGCTGCTCCACATTAAGAGGGGGCGGACCTGTCAATGCAGACTCTCCCTGGCCCTCTGGCTATGGCTCTCCGGTGGTTGCCCAGGAGGAGGGACTGGAGACAGAGCCAGGGCTCCCCAAGTCTCCACACTGCTGAAGTGGCAGATCCTGAGGGCTGGTGGTCAGTCCATCACAGAATCACCTGTGGACCTTCGTATGAATTCGCCAGGGCTGCCATAACAGCACTACAAGCACCAGAACTGTATTGCCTGTGGTGATGGATGCTAGGGTCTATCTACATGATTGTTTCCTTTGGAGTAATTGATGGATTCATCTGTTTTGGAACTTTCTCCTTGGCTTATATATAGCTGCCTTCTCTCTGTGTCCTGCCCACTATCTTTCCTCTGTGTGTCTGTATTCAAATCCCCACTTCGTGTAAGGGCGTCAGTCATATTGGATGAGGTCTTACCCTAATGACCTCATTTTAACTTGATTCCGATCTATAAATTAAGTCACATTCTGAAAGTTTCAGAGTTAAGACACTGCTATGACTTGAACGTTTCCCCCAAAGGTCACGTGTTGGAAACTTAATCCCCAATGCAGCAATGGTGAGAGGTGGAGCTTAATAAGAGGTGATTGGGTTATGCGAGATATGCCCTCATGAGTTGATTAATGTTGTGCCAGGCAGTGGGTTAGTTATCTTGAGTGGACTTCTTCTAAACACAGGTTCAGCTCCCTCTTGCTTCCCTGTTCTGTCGCCCATGCTTTCTCACCCTCTGCCTTTCACCACAAGATGGTGAAGCACAGAGGCCCGTGCTAGTTGTCAGCACTTTGATATCCGATTTCCTGTCCTCCAGAACTGTGAGAAACACATTTCTTTTCTTATAAATTGCCCAGGCTGTGGCATTGGCATCCTGTTATAGGAGCAGCGAATGAACTCAGACAGGCCCAGCATATCTTTCTAGAGGGGACATAATCAGCCCTCACGGTCATTTTTCAACCCCTCCCCATATCCTTACACCCCTGGAAGTGCAGGCCTCACATCCTCATCCCACCACCGAGAGTGAAGCCATACAGAGCCTGCCCAAGTGTCATGTTCCCCAGGGATATTCTAGGCAGTGGTAGGCTGTGAGACCCCCTGCTTTATCATTCATTGCATCCTCTCTGTATCCTACTGTGGTTTGCATTATGGAGAATGGGTCCTGTCGTTTTTCAACAAATCCTTGCTCTGCCTTTATAAGATCCAAGGTAGGATTGTGCTGTATAGATCCATCTCCCCTTCCTCACCCACTCTTCCTTACACACACACACACACACAGCCACTGGAGCTAGGATCCCAATGCCCAGAATAGAAGTACATGTTCTTGTCACTGAAGAGGAGCCTACATTTTGAAATATATCCTACACTCGGACATCTACCATGTTTGTAAGTAGGCTTTTGGTGTTGTGACTGTTGATCATTTTACCTTTGTTTCTGTTCAGTCTGGCCTGACATCTTTGCTAAGACACTGTGACAAACACTTTGGACCCATGATTCTGCATGACAGGGTGTGGCTTAGCTTGCCCCTGGTCAGGCAGGTGCAAACAGCCAAGCTCAGTTCAAACATGCTCGAGGGACTCAGCACCTGGAAATCCCCACAACACTAATTCCAGTCCAGATCTTTCCTAATACATAGAGGAGGGAACACAAGGGCCAATTGTCTTTAGAGTTTCCCTGCCTGTAATTCTGTAGTCTGGGGGCTGGAGGAGGAGGAAGTAGGAATGTGTACAAATTAGTGTGGGGTCTCAAGTCAGGAAGTAGATCTGGTGCTTTAAGCAGCCCAGAAACCAAGCCTCACCCATTGTAATTCTGAGGGCATCTTGGGCAACTGCCACTTCTAGTTGCCCACAGCAAGCCCCTCTACCAGGCTCAGACCAAGACAAAGTTTCTATGCCACTGGTGGTGCCTTTGTGATTCCAATCTGTGTTCTTTCCCATCATTCTTGAGCTCCACATCTCTTGGCTTCTCCCCTTGTTTTCCATGTTTCTTGGGCTCCATCCAATAATGAGCAATGAGCCAGAAACATTGAGGAGTTCAGCAGACACCAAATGGTGGGCCACCTTCCTGACCCACAGGCCGTGGCCTCAAGGCACCCGTGGAAGGAGTTGGGTGTAACCAGGGTGGAGTGACTTATTCTTGGGTGGGGCTGGGGAGAAGCTAGGATGATGCCAGTTCCACCTCCCTCCCTGGTCTTCCCGGGAGAGGTTTCTCGCCTCACAGGAGAAGTGACAGCCCACAGGCTATTGCTGTCCTTCCTTCCCTCCTCCCTCTCCCACCCTACCCCATGCCAAGTTCCTCTTTGGAAGTATTACAGTCCAAAACTGCCTGGAGGGGGAGCTGGAACTGTGAAGGGTGTGACAGTGTTTTCCCTTACATGACCCTGGTGACACATTCGCTGGACACCCTGCTGGCCCCAGCTCCTGGTGGGTGGATACCAAGGCTGGCATGGAAATAAAATGGGCCTGAAAGGAGGGCTGTAATGAGGTGCCAGGAATGTGAGTGAGTTCTCAAAGTGCTCTCTATAAAATCATGGCAGTGATGAGATGGTAACAACATCCAACACTTCCTGAGTATCTTCCAATGCTGTTCAGTTTAACCTTCACAACATCAGACAAGGGAGGTCCCATTCTATTCCCATTTTGTCAGTGAGGAAACTCACAGCAAAGCCCAAGATCACACAGTTGACAGAAAGCAGAGCCAGCCAGGACTATAACCCAGCTCTGGAGTTTGGAGTCTGCGCTGTCAACTACCTGTGTATAGTTAAAAACATGACTGTCATTCTTCTCAGTTTATAAATGAGGAAACAGAGCTACAGTGAAATCAGGCACCTTGCCTAATACCTCACTGCCAAGGAGAAGCTAAACTGAGACAAGCACTCTATCCGGATTCTTGCCCCCTCTGGAGCCACATAGGGTGGGAAGCTTAAGAGTGATGGAGTCAGGATGTAATTGCATCCTCCTTGACCTTCTCCACCTCAAGTTTCAACCTTCCTCCCATAGCTTCTTGCTCTCATTTCAGATGACAGGAAGCTACTAGAAAAAGAGCCAGCTAGTGAGTGAGCAGGTGAAGAAATCAGAAACATGCACCTGCCAGTCCAGGAAGCAGTCCAACACACCTTATGGGACTGACACCTGGTTGCCCAGGTAGAGTGTCCAGGTGCCCTAGGCAAAAGAGGTGAGCATAGACAAAGTTAGAGTTTCTAGAAAGGTGACTGTGGAATAGTAGAGAAAATAAAGAGGGCTGAGACATGATAACAGGTTAGAATCTGAGACACTTTCAATTGAAAGAACCATAGAGAATAATGAGCCTGATCCTCCTGTATTAACAAGAAGAATTATATCGATTGGGTATTTCCTGTAGGCCAAGCACTGTGCAATTTCTTTGTGCCTAGAACAATCCAGCACATGCTATTATTATTTTTTTCTTCATGAATGAAATGCATGAGGGGTTAGTTCACCCAAATCCAGGCAGTTTCCCCTACTCCAAAGCCCACCTTCTTTTGTAATCTTTAACTTCCTATGATGAAACATTTCAAAGACATACAGGATTATTTGGGAGAATTTATGATAAATCCCCATAAATTCACCCACCAGCTGCAATCATAAACACAAGACAAATCTTGTTTTAACATCTATGTCCCCTTAAGCTCCCAAGTAAATACCATCCGTATCACTTCTGTATCATATCCTCCCGTTCCTATCAGAACATAAGGATAGATCTCCAAGAGTAGACTTTTTTTTTTAACTCACAATCTAATTGTTATTGCTTAGATCTAGAGTCACCCCCAAAGGTCTCATGCTCTCAGAGATGGGGATTTAGGAGGTGGCTGGATCTTGCGAATGCTATCACTGAATGTGGTGTTAGTAGGTAGGAACTGGTTGGAAGAGGTGGGTCACTGAGGTTGTGATCTAGAAGAGTATATCTCCTTCTTGGTGCTTCCCTTTTCTCTCTGTTTTTTTTGGCCGCCATGATATGAACAGCTTTTCTTCCTCTATGCCCCTTGGCCAAGCTGTTCCTATGTTTGAGCCTGACAACCATAGACTGAAACTTGGAAAACCGTGAACCATGCCAAACCTCTCCTCCTCTAAGTTTTAGAGGTCAGGCATTGTGTCTCAGCAGCAAAGAAAGTAACTAAGACACTAGAGTTATAGTTACAAAAAATTACATTAATTGCTTCAAATCATCAGACATCCACATACTGTTGAAATATCTCAGATTGTACTAGGAGTGTATTTTACAGTTGGTTTGTTCAAATTGAAATAAAAAATAATCCTCACATTACATTTGGTTAGGCTCTTAAATCTCTCATATTTAGGGTCCCCTTTTCCTCAGCTATTCATTTGTGAAAAAAATCAAGTCATTTGCCCAGTACATTTCTCAAATTTTAGATTTTGCTGTAGCATCATTTAACCTGTTCCTCCAGATTAATTTCCTGAAAGGCGGTAGTTAGATCTAGTGGCTGATTAGGTTCCCATTTCTTTGGCAAAGGTTAGGGCCTTATGCTGAAGTCTTCCTCTTTCCAGAACATGAAAGTTCTAGCCAAAGATCGCAAAGTGGATGAAGTATAGAACCAGGATTGCAGTCGGGTCTTCTAAGGCTGGACCCATGTTCTTCTGCTCTAACACACACTTGTCTGTAGAATCTTCTCCTTGAAACGGAAGGATGATTTGGTTGTCGTGTACCTCCTACCTGCACACAGAGAGGAGACAAGAGCAGAGCAGTGGAGAAGGTCATGCCTTTCTTAGTGTGTAGAAATATTTTTAAACAGATTCTGAAAGCAGGGATTCCCCAAGCCTGGCTGAGGCTGTGGACCTTTGCTGTCATCTTGCCTGGGACTGGAAGCACTTAAGCCAGAACTCTGGCAGGAAGCAGCCTTCTTATCCCCTCTTCTCTTTTCCAGTACTGAGAACCAATTTCCCTGAGCGCTGACAGGAGCATTTCATCTCTCTGATTTATTCATTTTACTCAGAGGAAAGAAGGTGTGTGCTTGTGCTTGCAGGCACTGCTGAACACCTACGGGATGCATGGAATTTCTCTTGGGGGAACAGGAAAGAAGTATCTCTTTCTGTGTGTTTCAGAAGTAAGCCAGTCCTGCTATACTGAGCAGGCAACTTTTAGAACCAAGACTGCACAACTCAGATAAACAGAAGTAGTTCCATCTCCAGAAGAAAGCCATCCTAAGGCAAAATGGGCTTAGGAGGTGGAGGTGTCTCAAATGCACAGTGACAACGAACACTTACAGTTAGAGAAAACTTCAAACACGCCAGGTGTCCTAGATGAAGACCTCATTTACTCTCACAACCATGCAAAGTAAAAGGCAGATACTTCTCTATTCCTGGAATCTGCAGATGAGGAGGAACGTGAGACACACAGACAACATTAGTGAAGGTACGGTTCAAATTCAGACTTCTCTTTTCTCAGTTGATGACTATAGCTCAACCATTAGGCTGCATTTCTGCTAAACTCAGGTACCTCCTTCGGAAAGGAGCACAATGTAGAAGGGAGACTTCATAGGGCTTATGAGTTGCTCAAGTTCTGCACACTGGGATCCCCAGCTTTTGGGAACCAACCCTCCATTTTAACATAGATCTCTGAAATTCAGTAAGTGAATTTCACAGATGCAGGGACAGCAGCTGACCCTGGGGATGCAACTGTTAAGCCCCACCCCACCCCAGTCAAATCAAGGACACAAAGGACTTGGAAAGAATATCAGAGTGCTGTGTGACCCTCACAGTGCTTTAGTATGAATTCCAAAGCAGCACCTCTTCGAGGTGGAAGAGTTGCAAATAAAAGCATGCTCCCTCTGGGAGGCTCCTCCTGCAAGGGTGATGCCCACAGTAGGCCTCACTGCCTGGCAGGAGCAGGCCAGATTTCAGCCCCCCTCCTGCTCCTGCAGCCAGGTGCAAGGATGGAGCAGGGCCCTGGTAAGTCGAGCTTGTTTCCAAAGCAGCACTGTACACCTGCTAAGACCAAGACCTTCCTGCTGAGCTGTTACCATCTTTTGGTGGTTGTTTCACGTGACTGTGGTCTCATGTCAGCTCATAAGAGGGCAGAACCCAATTACTAGATTACTCAAAGTGCTGGGTTTCTTTTTTCTTTCTTTTCACCACATTCACGATTGTGGTAGGCAGATTTCCCCTAACCTCACCTCTCTGACTCTCAAGGCCAGAGTGCCATTACTCTACGTGGGCAGCACAGAAATTTTGACCATACTGTATTATTTCCAACGGGGCTCACCAACTTCAGTGGTTTGCTTTTGTCTTTAGCAAAAGAACCTGAAAAATATTGACATTTTATAAACATATTTTAAGCTATACCAAAAATTCAAGGTAAATGGGAACCAAATTTGGTCATAACAGTCATTGCACTTCTGGAAATTTACAGTAAAGACATAATGCTAAACACAGAAGAAAACGAAAACTTTTATTCACAAAGAAAATCACTGCTGCATTACTCATAACAGGGGAAAATGGAAACCAGCTGTTATGGGGGAGCTTATCAGTTGGTAAATTATGGGATGTCCACATAATAGAGTTTTACATAGTTTTTAGAATGTACATTTCTGAAATGTTTATCGGAACATGTGAAATACCTATGTGGCTTGTTATGGGAGAAACTATCAGGAGACAAAGAATATAAATTTGTGTCATGATTGTCAAAATGTCTAGAAAAATGATATTCTAAAGCAGTCTTAGATCTAATGATAGTAACTAATATTTATCAAGCTTTTAATATGCATAAGGAAAAAAAAAAGAATAGGGCCAGGGATTTAGCTCAGTGGTTCAGTGGCCTGCCTTGCAAGCTCAAGGACCTGAGTTCAATCCCTGGTACCAAAAAAAAAAAAGTATGAGGTACTATTCTAAATGTCCTATGTGATTCACTCAGTTCATCCTTGGGACAACAACTTGCATTAAGTATAATTATTATGATTCCCATTTTATGGGTGAAGAAACTAACAGAGAGCAAGTCACATAACAGATATGGGAAAATCTGGATGTTGAACCTAGGATGCCTTAATGACCATGCCTCTTCACCAGTGATCAATTAATTGAAAAATAGGGAAAGGATAATATGAAATGTCATCATTAAAAATACTACCTATAGGACCAGGGATTTAGCTCAGCGTTTCCGCTGCCTGCCTCATAAGCACAGTGTCCCAAGTTCGATTCCCGGTACAAAATAAATAAATAAATAAATAAATACTACATATAGTAGGATAAGCCCCAAATATGTAGGGTGATTTTTAAGTGTCAAGAACTATTTAGAAGAAGTCCCTACCAGCTAAAGATAAAGATAATACAATTCAAGCACCAATAACTGCAGTAGAGGGAAAACATCAATATTTACAAATTTTCAAATTACTCTTCCAACCCCTCTTGTTGTCACCTTTAGAGGAGCTAAGAAACTCTTTTTTTTTTTTCCAGCTAGTAACAAGAGAGAAACAAGTATGTAACAGCTTTTACGACACAGAATTTAGGGTAACTAAATAATTGATGAGGGCAAATTTCCTTTTTTTGAAATATTCAAAACAATAAACAAAGCAAGAATAATGGAATAGCACCATTTTTCACTTTTGATAAAATAATGGGTTAGGCAATGGGTGCCAACATTTCAGAACTGAACATAGCAAGACAATATATAATTCTTGGTGGGTTTATCATGCCATCACCAATGAAAGAGTCAGATCAAATCTTTACGCGACGCTCCTAATGTACAAGGGGCACAAGAGACAGAGGACTGCTTTAAGTGACACCATGGGGAAAGAATCAGCAAACTGCAGATTACCTTATAGGACAAAGTACCTGGTTTCTTCATTACATAAATTATTATGGGAGAAGGGGCGAGGATCATATAGATTAAGAGACTAATTGCAGTGATCTTATACCAGGGAGGGTCCCTCAAAACATTTTTGAGATAATCAGAAATTCAAACAGTACCTGGATATTTAATTAAATAGAGGGTTACTGTTCATTTTTGAGGTGCGATGGTAGTGTTATGGTTCTACTTTTAAAAAGAAGACCTTTTTGTTCTTCCCCTACGTATCACACCTTCCCTACACCTTTAGCTCCTTTCTTCAAATTTCTAAATGTCAGTAATCTTATTAGAATCTTATGCATAGTTGCAGAATATTCACACCAGGGAAACTATTTGGTATTTGCACATGTGTGACTTATTTATTTCACTTAGGAGTAGGAAAAGAAAAAAATGTGAGAGAATGAAAAGATGAAAATAAAGTGTTTGTAGATGGGGAGGGGAGGAGGGGGTGAAGGGAGGGCAGAGGTAAGGGGAAAAAATGAGAATCAAGACTTGCCATGTAAAGGTACATGTTCCCAACAATGAATGTAACTGTACTGTATCCCTAAAATGTACCAATAAACTCAATAAAATTAAAAAAAAAAAAGAAGACCTTAAGGCTGGGGATTTAGCTAAGTGGTGCTGCTGCCTGCCTCACAAGCACAAGGTCCTGAGTTTGATCCCCGGTAGCCCCCCCAGAAAAAAAAGAACCCTTATCTTTTAGAGATACATTATGAAATATTTATGGATGAGAAAACATGACTTATTAGATTCACTTCTTTATATTCCAAGAGCAAGATGGAAGTGAGTGTAGAACAGAAGCAATAAAGACCAGTTCTACCACCACCTGCCTCGAAAGCACAAGG
>NW_022900947.1:29374558-29389486 GCF_012274545.1 Fukomys damarensis | reverse complement strand
GGAAAAGAAAAAAATGTGAGAGAATGAAAAGATGAAAATAAAGTGTTTGTAGATGGGGAGGGGAGGAGGGGGTGAAGGGAGGGCAGAGGTAAGGGGAAAAAATGAGAATCAAGACTTGCCATGTAAAGGTACATGTTCCCAACAATGAATGTAACTGTACTGTATCCCTAAAATGTACCAATAAACTCAATAAAATTAAAAAAAAAAAAGAAGACCTTAAGGCTGGGGATTTAGCTAAGTGGTGCTGCTGCCTGCCTCACAAGCACAAGGTCCTGAGTTTGATCCCCGGTAGCCCCCCCAGAAAAAAAAGAACCCTTATCTTTTAGAGATACATTATGAAATATTTATGGATGAGAAAACATGACTTATTAGATTCACTTCTTTATATTCCAAGAGCAAGATGGAAGTGAGTGTAGAACAGAAGCAATAAAGACCAGTTCTACCACCACCTGCCTCGAAAGCACAAGGACCCAAATTCAATCCCTGGTACAAAAAAAAAAAAAAAAAAGATCAGTTCTAAATTGGTATTGAACCTGAGTGGCAGGTAGGTGGGGAGGGGATTCATACTCTTATTCTCCCTACTTTTATACAGGCTTCACAATTTCTTTAATAAATCCTTTAAGGTACAAACATATCTTAATTTTGTTCTTACTTAAAACATTTAAATCTTTTGCTATAGCAAAGAAGGCTAGTAGAAGGGAGCGGTGGAAGGCATGCACTAAATACCAAAGTGTCTAATTTAAATATCTACCCCATTGCATACCAGATGGATAATCCAGGGTAAGCAGTGTAAAGTTGCTATACCTCAGTTTCCTCATTTTACAAATGCCACCTACTTACAAATGAATAAAATTTCTCCAGTGCCTAGAACATTCCATGGCACACATTAAAGACTATACAGATTTACTGCTAAGACTGTTGTTACTGTCATTTGTCTTCAGGAGTATCTTCCCTCATTTTGCATCCTATACCTACCAACTCAGCCTCACACCTTTAATGCATCAACCACAAATTTTCAGTTTCCTTCTAGTTGAACACAAACTTAAAGATGCTTACAAAGCAATCTGAAGGCAAATCACTTTGAGTTAATGATTTTCTTGTGATCCTTTAGAGTCACTTGTCTATCCTTTATCTGACAGCATTTGGGGAAAAGAATGAGGCTCACTTTTATCCAATCTTTCAAAGCAACTTGGTTTTCTTAAGAATGTCCTTTCTGCATTATACTTTCTTTCATCATTATAATTATATTACAAATTTTCCATTGCAATTTTTATGAACACATTCTCAAACACACAAAATCGAATTAGTGAGGAGGCCACTCAAATGGTGGGAGATATAGGTAGATATACCCTGAGAAAGCTAATGGCATGTGTTAAACCTGCTGAGGGAATATACTTGCCAGAAAGAATGCAGGTTGTATCACTTAATCTGGTAGGTTTCTTAAGTGGAAATCCGATAAAAGAACATATTCTATACCAGTCAACAGTGGTGGTGTTGAGGTGAGTTGCTTCTGTTTTCTCTCTGTCTCTCTCGCTCTCTCTCTCTCTCTCTCTCTCAGTACTGTTGATTGAAACCAGAGCCTTCATACTAAGCTATATCCTCAGCCCTTTTTAATTTTTTTTTTTTTAGACAAGACCTCATTAAGTTGCTCACACAGGACTCACTTGTAATCCTCCTGCTTCAGCCTCCTAAATGCTAGGATTACAGATGTGTATCACCATACCTGGCTTTTCTTTTTCAATGGTCCACTAAAGAAAAAAAAACTTTTTAAAAATAGGTTTTTAGTAAATCCATTCACAGAGGAGCAGAATACAAGCATAGAAAATGTACACTGTATACTGTTGGGACATGCACTCTTGCATCCAAAGAATCGGTTGCTGGATTCTACAGAACCCTAGGCTCTAGGCATCCGCAATCATCCTTGTTATTTGTGGCAAGGACAATGTACAAATTGTGTGCAACTGGCACAAGGCATGAGGTGCCACAGCAGTCAGAGGGAAATACAGCTTTTATACTAAGAAGGTTCACACACTCTAATATTCACATTCTAGTTTCATTTTGACTGTAAAGTTACACAGAAACCAAATGATCAAATCTGTATTTCCTTTTAACTCTATGCAGATGGCGAGCAGGGATTCCCCTTGTAGTTGACATTCCTTAGCAAAAAGGATATGGAGGACCTCAGGCTCTAAAGACAAGAGCTACCTCAGCACCAAGCCAGTTCAGCAGAATGGACACCTCCTGGGTTTTGCTCAGTGTCACAGGTTTGTTGCAAGTTGGCTTCTTTGTAACAGGTCATTGTTACTTTCAGATCAGCTATCAATCCTCACACTCCATCTTGACCAAGGGAGAGGAAGTGAGATGGGTGGGCAGCAACTATTGCATTGATGTTCATCACTTGGCAGATGGAGAACCCACAGTTACAAGTAATGTCTGTCTTTATCATGATGGAACATGCCATTGTGCTCCCCTAACTCAGAGAACTAACCATAGGGAGCCACGATTAAATACACCACCCAGGAAGGGTGTGTTCTCAAGCCATCTAGCTCATTTCACTGCTGGAACGTATCAAGAAGAGTTAAAAAGTTTGAGTGCCAAGTTATGGCCAAGGCTCACCTTCTGCTCTGTACCTAGATGCTTCATTACGTGCCTTGGAATCTTGGACTTTCCTTTGTGGTCACTTTTTGATCACTGATATATCTTTTTACTTATTTTAGACCTACTCAGACTTTTTATTTCTTCAGTATTCAGCCTTGGTAGCTGGTATGTTTCCAGGAATTTATCCATTTCTTCAAGGCTATCCAAATGGTTGGCATTTAATTGTTCACAGTAGTCTCTTATTATCTTTGTAGTTTTGTGGTATCGGTTATAATGCTTTCTCTTTCATTTATAATTATTTTATTGATTTGAGTCTTTTCTTAATTAGTCTAGCTAATGGTTTGTTAGCTTTGTTTCTCTTTTTAAAAAACTTGGCTCCATTGATCTTTTCTGTTGTTTTTCTAGTCTCTAGTTCATTTATTTCTGCTCTGATCTTTATTATTTCCTTTCTTCTCCTAACCTTGAATTTAATGTGTTCTTTTTTTCTATTTCCTTGAGATATAAAATGAGGGTTTTTTTTTTTTGAGATCTTTCTGGTTTTCTTAACATAAACACATCACTATGAACTTCTCTCTCCAAACTTCTTTTGCAGTATTCTGTTAAGTTTTGGTATGTTGTATTTCCATTTTCATTGGTCTCAAGATATTTTTCATTTCCTTTTTGATTTCACATACAATTTTTAATTTTGATGAAGTCCTATTTGTCTATTTTTTGTTGCTTTTTTGTTGTCAGTTGAGAGTCTATTACTAAATTCAAGGAAATTTGCTTCTATGTTTTCTTCTAAGAGTTTTATAGTTTTGGCTCCTACATTAAGATCTTTGATCCATTTTGAGTTCATTTTTGCAGGTGATATGAGGCAAGGGTCCAATTTCATTCTTTTGCACATGGATATCCAATCGTCACATAGCAATAATAATTTGATTTCTCCCTTTCTCCCTCCCCGCTCTTTCTTTCTTACTTTCCTTCTGTACTGGGGATTGAACCCATGCCCTTTTCACTGAGCTACATCCTCAGCCCTTTCCATTTTTAATGGAAAATTAACAAATATTTTCTTAACAACTGTTATGGCTTATATTTAGATGCCCCCTACAAAGATTCATGTGTTCAATGTGTTCATAGGTGAGGCTTTCAGAGCTGGCTGGATGTAGGGCAAGTGATAATGGGATTAAGGGTATATGGTACTAAATTAATCCACTGACTGGAATTAGCATAGTTCTGGGTGTGGATAATGGAAGCCCCACCACAAGTGTGAGTAGCACCAATCAATAGAGTTATAGCCTGGATGGAAAATAACGGGAGAGAGAGCAGGCAGGGTTGCTGTTGCTACTGCTGCTTGCTGCCTTCTGCCTGCCACTCAATGAGCTGTTCTTCCTCTATGATGACCTGCTGCCATGCCACCCTGCCTTGGAGCCAGCTGACTATGGATGGAAACCTCTACAAACTGTGAGCTAAATAAAACTTTCCTCCTTTAACTTTGGGCATCAGGTATTTTGTCTCAGCAACAAGATAAAAAACTAAGACAACATATATGGCCATCTGATGGGTCATGAATTGACAGCCTACAATGCATTTAAGGTTAACATGCCAGGTATGCTTTAGTGATGTTTTGAGATCTAAATTTCTAACTATATGAGGAACTTGTAGGTTTTGTGCATATCAATTATCTACTGCTTCATACAAAATTATTCTAAAACTTAAGGAAACAATAAACATTTCTGTGGATAAGAAATTCAGAAGCACAGGGCTACTTGAGTATGCTTATACAATAGTAGCTGGTCTCTCTCAGGGTAGGTGATTCAAGAGATAAAGTTTGGAGATGCAGTGCATTTTATAACCTAGCCACTGAAGCCACCTACCATCCTTTTAAAATACCCTATTACTTACACAGATCAGCCTCTTCCATCACCAAAGAGGACTGACTGCACAAGCTATGAATTCTAGATAAAGAGAACCATCAGAGCCCATTTCAGAGATGGGCTATCACAGTGCACCATCTGGTTCTCAAGTGTTTATGACTTCTCAGGTGCAAAATATATTCATTTCTTTCCATATACCCTCAAATTGTCATTTCATCACAGCACCGTCTCAAAGTCCAAACCATCATCATCTAAATCAGTCCATTCACAAATGAGATTCTAAGTATAATTGCTTTCAAACACTTTACTCTTGATGTGAAAGCCTAAGAGAAATAAGTTGTCTGCCTCCATCAATAAACCAAATATACAGTGGAAGCACAGGCATAAGATAACCACACAGAGAGAGAAAGAGAGCATATAAGAGTCAATGGGTCATACCATTTCTGAAACTTATCGGGTCATTTGTTGGTAGTCCTTCCATTGAGAGCCAGGGCCTGAGAACAGTTCTCTGTGGTTCCTGGCTTTACCTCCTGTGATCACAGTTTTACTCTTTGAGACTTTTCTTCTCCATGAAAGGCAGATCTTGTTTGCAACTCAATACTTTTCTCAAACTCCTTCCTGCCCATAAAGTTTGGGGTTGAAAAGCCTCTTTATTTTGCATAGTTTTTGTCCCTTTCAGCCCATGCTGGAGATGATTTTGCTAATATTGTTTACTTAAGATTTGTGGGGCTCCGATAAATATTACTGATGTCCACTACATTAGTCAAAAGCCATACCCCTAACTCTTTTGAGATAAGCATTTCTATATCTTAAGGTTCTGCTCAAACTGCTTGGAGATGTCACCCTTTAATCTCATTAGAAGATCCAGTGCTTGTCTCTATAGTTTTCTGACATTGCCTTGGACTTTCTGAGGCCTTAACAAAGGACTTTACAGCCAACATCATATGCTTTCCTGTGAAGGCTCTGGATTTAATCTTTGCTTAGAGTCATTTGTAAATTTTAGTGTCATTTGACCTGCAGAGAGATTAGAAATTTTCAAATCCAGGAATTCCTAGATCTTTTTGTGTATTTGATAATTCTTTTTTTTTTTTTTTTACTTACTTTAATCCTTTCATTGATATTTTATAACAAACTAAGCCAGGGAGGGCCTTCAATACTCTGCCTGGGAATCTCTTTATGTAGAGCCCCAGTTCTATAGGTGAATTTCCCCCCATATTATCATAGGCAATAGCACTACTACACTTTTTGTCACTACAAAACAAGGTTCCCTTTTCTGTCATGTTCAGTAATACTTTCCTTGATTAATTCCTCAAGGCAGCAACCTCAAAGAATGTCAGACTTTTGCTAATTGTCTCTCCAAAGACCTTTAGTTCTTCACACAATAATTCTCTTTCAAATCCAGGTTCCTACATACTATTGAATTCCAAAGTTTCTTTCACATTTTATGTTTTTATAGCATTGCCAAGTATAAAGAGCCAGGTATAAAAATCAATATTAATTACTACTGATTCATGACAAAATACTTCAAAAATATCAACATAAAGAAACAATAAGTTTTAAGAATTAAGAATTTTAAAAGACCAAAAGTATTCCACGATACCTTTGGGTCAGGAA
Organism: Fukomys damarensis; assembly: GCF_012274545.1. Taxonomy (NCBI): domain Eukaryota; kingdom Metazoa; phylum Chordata; class Mammalia; order Rodentia; family Bathyergidae; genus Fukomys; species Fukomys damarensis. The sequence continues at coordinate 29,383,418 of NW_022900947.1, read as the reverse complement.
TATGGAAGCACTGTAAGTCTAGTGGTTCTAGCTTGGAATTTTTCATAAAGCTTTAGTCAAGATATTGGCTAGAGATTCAGACATTTTTTTTTTTTATTGAGTTTATTGGAACATTTAGGGATACAGTACATTTACATTCATTGTTGGGATCATGTACCTTTACATGGCAAGTCTTGATTCTCATTTTTTTCCCCTTACCTCTGCCCTCCCTTCACCCCCTCCTCCCCTCCCCATCTACAAACACTTTATTTTCATCTTTTCATTCTCTCACATTTTTTTCTTTTCCCTTTTTGTTCTTCCCCTACGTATCACACCTTCCCTACACCTTTAGCTCCTTTCCTCCCATTTCTAAATGTCAGTAATCTTATTAGAATCTTATGCATTGTTGCAGAATATTCACACCAGGGAAACTATTTGGTATTTACACATGTGGGACTTATTTATTTCACTTAGGAGTATATCTTCAATATGTATCCATTTTCCTATGAATGAATCTATTCTCTCGCTCTTTATGGCTGAGTAATATTCCATTTTATAGAAAAACCACATCTTCTTTATCCAGTTTCCAACGGATGGGCAAATAGGTTGTTTCCAAGATTTAGCTATTACAAACTGTGCCGCTATAAACATGGGTGCACATACTTCTCTGTGATATGATTCTTTTAGTTCTCTTGGAAAGATACCCAACAGAGGGATGGCTGGGTCAAATGGAACCTCCAGTCCAAGCTCTTTGAGGTATCTCCATATTGATTTCCATAGTGGTTGCACTAGTCTGCACTCCCACCAACAATGGAGGAGGGTTCCTTTCTCCCCACAACCCCGCCAACATTTGTTATTGTGTGATTTCTTGATAGCAGCCATTCTTTGTGGGGTGAGGTGGAATCTCAGTGTTGTTTTCATCTGCATCTCTCGAATGACCAGTGATGTGGAACATTTTTTCATATATTTTCTTGCTGCTTTCACTTCTTTGTATGAGAAATGTCTGTTCATTTCGGATGCCCATTTTTGGATCGGGTCTTTATATTTGGGGGGACTGATTGTTTTGAGTTCTTTATATATCCTTGATAATAGTCCTTTGTCTGAGGTACAGCTGGTAAAAATTTTTTCCCACATTGTAGATTGTCTCTTAGTTCTGCTAATGGTTTCTTTTGAAGTACAGAAGCTTTTTAGTAAGATGAGATCCCAGTTGTTGATTCTTTCTGCTAGTTCCCGTGCTACTGAGGATTTGTTCATAAAGTCTTTTCCTATACCAATGTCTTCCAGAGTTCTGCCTAACTTACTTTCCAGCAAGTTTAATGTTTCTGTTTTAATATTTAGATCTTTAATCCATTTGGATTTTAATTTAGTGCATGGCGAAAGATAAGGGTCTAATTTTAATCTGTGACAGGTTGATATCCAGTTTTTCCAACACCATTTATTAAAGAGGCTATCTTTCCTCCACTGAGGATGGTGAGCTCCTTTGTCGAAGATGAGGTAGCTGAGTACATCTGCATTTGTTTTTGTGTCTTCCAGTCTGTTCCATTGATCCTCAGGCCTATTTCTTTGCCAGTACCATGCTGATTTTATCACAGTGGCTTTGTAGTATAGTTTCAAATTGGGAATTGTTACACCTGGTGCCATGTGACTGTTGCCTATAATGGCTTTTGCTATTCTAGGTCTCTTGTGGTTCCAAATGAATTTTTGGATTCTTTTTTCTAGTTCTGTGAAATATAGTGTTGGAATTTCAATTGGCATTGCATTGAATGTATATAGCAGTTTCGGTAGTATGGCCATTTTCACTATGTTGATTCTTCCTACCCAGGAGCAGGGGATATCTTTCCATTTTTTTATATCCTCTTCGATTTCTTTTTTCAGAGTGCTGTAGTTTTCAGTGTAGAGATCTTTTGTTTCTTTTGTTAGATTGATTCCTAGATACTTCATTTTTTTGGATGCTATTGTAAAAGGAATTTTTTCCCTTATTTCTCTTTCTGTCTGTCTGTTATTTGTGTATAGAAAGGCTATTGATTTTTGGGTATTCACCTTGTATCCAGATACTTTACTGAATCTGTCAATTAAGTCTAGAAGTTTTTTGGTGGAGTTTTTTGGATCTTCAATGTAGAGTATCATATCATCAGCAAATAATGATAGTTTAACTTCTTCCTTTCCTATCTTTATTGCTTTAATTTCTTTCTCTTGTCTAATTGCTGTGGCTAATGTTTCCAGAACTATATTGAAGAGAAGTGGCGATAGTGGGCATCCTTGTCTTGTTCCTGATTTTAACATGAAGGTTTTCAGTTTTTGGCCATTCAATATGATGTTGGCTGATGGTTTTTCATAAATAGCCTTTATTAAATTGAGGTATAGACCATCTATTCCAATTTTTTGCAGGGTTTTTATCATGAATGGGTGTTGAATTTTATCAAATGCTTTTTCTGCATCTATTGAGAGGATCATATGGTTTTTGTCCTTGACTTTGTTAATATAATGTATTACATTCACTGACTTTCGTATGTTGAACCACCCTTGCATCTCTGGAATAAATCCGACTTGGTCATGATGGATGATCTTCTTAATAATCCTCTGTATTCTGTTTGCTAGTATCTTATTAAGGATTTTTGCATCTATATTCATTAAGGAGATTGGTCTGTAGTTCTCCTTTTTGGTTGTATCTTTCTCTGGTTTGGGAATCAGAGTGATACTTGCTTCCAGGAATGAATTTGGAAGTATAGCTTCTCTTTCAATTTCATTGAAAAGTTTGAAGAGTAATGGTAGTAGTTCTTCTCTAAATGTCTTGTAAAATTCAGCAGTGAATCCATCAGGGCCTGGGCTTTTCTTTGTTGGTAAGTTTTTAATTACATTTTCAATTTCACTGATTGTGATTGGGGTGTTTAAAATGTTTTTATCTTCTTCGTTCAACTTTGGTAATTCATAAGTATCTAGAAATCTGTCCATTTCTTCTGTGTTTTCCATTTTATTAGAGTACAGGTTCTCAAAGTAGGTGTTCATGATCCTCTGGATTTCTTTCGGATCTGTTGTGACTTCGCCTTTTTCATTCCTAATTGCATGGATCTGAGCCTTTTCTTTCCTTTTTTTGATAAGATTAGCTAAGGGTTTGTCAATTTTATTTATTCTTTCAAAAAACCAGCTCTTTGTTTCATTTATTTTTTGTATCGTTTTCTTAATTTCAATTGCATTGATTTCTGCTCGGATCTTTATAATTTCCTCTCTTGTTCGAGCTTTGGGTTTTTCTTGCTCTTGTTTTTCTAGGAGTCTAAGTTTCATCGTTAAGTTGTTTATTTGAGCCCGCTCTGTTTTCCTAGTGTGGGCATTCAATGTTATGAATTTTCCACGTAGAACTGCTTTCATTGTGTCCCAAAGATTCCTGTATGTTGTATTGGCATTCTCATTTATTTGTAAAAACTGTCTAATTTCTTCTTTAATTTCCTCTGTAATCCATTGATTGTTTAGGAGAGTGTTGTTCAGTTTCCATGTGCTTGTGAAGTTTCTATAGTTTCTTGTGCTATTGATGTCTAGTTTGATTGCACTATGATCTGATAATAAACAGGGGATGACTTCAATTTTTTTGCATTTATTTAGACCTGTTTTGTGAGCCAGTATGTGGTCTATTTTGGAGAATGATCCATGTGCAGCCGAAAAGAATGTATATTCTGGTTTTTGGGGGTGGAATACTCTATAAACATCTATTAAGTCCATGTGTTCCAAAGCTTGGTTCAGTTCTATTATTTCATTGTTGATTTTCTGCCTAGTAGATCTGTCAATTTGTGATAGTGGGGTATTTAAATCCCCCACTACAATTGTATTAGTGCTTATTTGGTTTTTCATGTTACTTAATATTTGTTTTATATAGTTGGGGGCATTTATATTTGGTGCATATATGTTTATGATTGTCAGCTCTTCCTCTTGAATTGTTCCCTTTACAAGGATGTAGTGTCCTTCTTTGTCTCTCTTAATGAGTTTTGGTTTGAAATTTACTTTATCTGAGAATAAGATTGCTACCCCTGCTTTTTTCTGGACTCCTGACGCATGGAGAATTGTTTTCCATCCTTTCACTTTCAGTCTATGGACTTCCTTTTGCACTAGGTGTGTTTCTTGTATACAACATATTGTTGGATTTTGCTTCTTAATCCATTCTGCCAATCTGTTTCTCTTGATTGGTGAATTGAGGCCATTAACATTGATGGTTACAACTGATATATTTTGACTTATTCTTGTCATGTTTTTGTCCATTTGTTGACTCTTTTTACTTTTTCTCCCATCTCCTTTTAGTTTCTTGCCTTGCCTATTTGATTTGGTCTGTTGGGCCTCATGTTATTGTGAATTTCGTTGTCCTTTTCTAGGATATTGTTTAGAATTCCTTGCAGTGCTGGTTTGGTGTTCATGAAATTTCTCAGGTGCTCTTTGTCGTGGAAGTATTTTATTTCCCCATCTATTTTGAAAGAGAGTTTTGCAGGATACAAAAGTCTAGGTTGGAGATTCTTTTCTTTTAGGACTTGGAATACCTCACTCCAGGCTCTCCTTGACCTAAGGGTTTGTGTTGAAAAGTCTGCTGTGATTCTAATGGGCTTCCCTTTGCATGTGATTTGTTTCTTTTCTCTTACTGCTTGTAGTATTTTGTTTTTCTGTTGGATTTCTGGAATCTTGATTATTATATGTCTAGGTGTAGATTTTTTTTGATCGTGGCTAGTTGGGGTTCTATATGCCTCACTTATCTGTATGTCTAATTCTTCCCTTCTGTTTGGGAAGTTTTCTGTCATTAATTCTGTGAAGAGCTTTTTTATATCATTTGTGTTTTCTCCTGTTTTTTCATGAATTCCTATCAGTCTTATGTTATTTTTCTTTGTATCGTCTAGGAGTTGTTGGATTGATTTCTCATGATCCCTTACTGTTTTTAATAGACCTCTTTTTTCACGGTCACTGACTGCTATCCTATCTTCTATATCTGAAATTCTATCTTCGCAATCTTTTATTCTGTTTCGTACACTTTCAATAGAGTTTTTAATCTCCTGGATATCTGTTTGAATCTGTTTTATGGATTCCATTTCTTTCCTCTGTTGGGCATTCATTGTTTCCATGTCTTTCTTATGCTGAGTCTTCATGGCTTCTATCACAGTCTTGAGCTCATCTATTTTTTTCTCAGTTTCTGCTCTAGAGTCTCGAATCATGACTTCTATTTTGCTCATCATCTCTCTGGCTAGCTGGGAAATTATTTCTGATTTGAATTTTTCTAGAGCCTGATTGATCAATTTTGTTACCTCCTGTGCTATGGGTCCAGGGAGTCCTGTTGGTTCACTATCAGACTTTTCATCCTCATTTGTCCTACTATTTGCTATTGGTGAACTGGATATTTGTTTTTGTGTCTTGCTTAAGTGTTTTCTCATTTTTATTTTTATTGTTGGGTTGTCCTTCTTTAATTTCTGGGTATTACTTAAATCTTCCTAATATAGTTGCGTTTTAGCTTTTGAGTTTCTAATGACTCATAGACATTCTCGTTTTCATAATATCAGAGAAAACAACTCTTTAAATCAATCACCACTCTTTGTCCCAATTGATACATTCAGCAGCCCAATAGGATCAGGCACAGCTTGCCAACTGACCACTTATGGTAGTCATTAATGTATCACCTTTAACTCATGTGAATTAGATTAATTTCAAGAAGCAGCTCATAGTATGTTTGCAGTGAATATTCTTTTCAATATGGCATCTTTACCATTTAGGATGGGGGGTTCGACTTAGAACAAGAGGATTAGATAAGTGAAAGAATTAGAGCAGGTTTGAAGTGAATCCAGAGGTTGTAGAATTACCTTACTATCTTTACAAAGCTATTAAGTTCAGGGGGGATAGAGAGAGTGCAGGAATAAGGACAGGAATATATCCCCTTAACAGTAACAGGCGCTTGCCTTCCCTTGAAGGTACAGAGCCATGAGTGAGGTAAAATGACTGGAGAAAAGAACATAAAGAGAAACCCGTCCTAAAAACAAAAAATAAAAAAAGAAGTCTGAGTTCTTCAGGAACTGGAATAAAAAGGGAGATGAGGGACACTATGGTGGAGCAAGAGACTGAGTTGGAGAGACAGGACAGAAAAAAGAAAGAAATTTTAGGGTGGAAAGAGGAAAAAAGAGACAAGAGAGAGGGAAAGAAAAAGAATTTGAAGGTCCTCTTTCAGGCTATCTCTGATCTCATATTATACCACATGCACAGTCATATGCGGAACCCAATCCCCTGGTTATAGCTAGCCAATGGCTGTTCCTCACGACTGAGACTGAACACAATCTACAAAGCCTAACTTTAGTTTCCTTACCCTCAGGGTTGAACTCCACTCCGTTCTATTACAGGTTTCCCCTGCCCTTTCTTTAAAGATGATCAAAGTTCGGAGCTCAGAAAACTACCCTTCATGGGAACCTATGCCTCTGCAGAGTTGGTCTAAGGACTGGCCCGATCAGGAGTTTTGAGAACGGGGGGGGGGGTCGTGTGGGTGTTTCAAGGGCGCCCGCGCGGCTACCTTCCTTCCTGGGTCTGTTGTCGCGCAGGCCGGGAGCTCACGCGCACGCCGCCGGGTGATCGCAGACAGGCAGGTAGGCAGGCAGCTGAAAAAAACCCCCTCTGGGGTCCTTGGGTCCTTCCTGGGTCTGTTGTCGCGCAGGCCGGGAGCTCCCGCGCACGCCGCCGGGTGATCGCAGACAGGCAGGTAGGCAGGCAGCTGAAAAAAACCCCCTCTGGGGTCCTTGGGTCCTTCCTGGGTCTGTTGTCGCGCAGGCCGGGAGCTCCCGCGCACGCCGCCGGGTGATCGCAGACAGGCAGGTAGGCAGGCAGCTGAAAAAAACCCCCTCTGGGGTCCTTGGGTCCTTCCTGGGTCTGTTGTCGCGCAGGCCGGGAGCTCCCGCGCACGCCGCCGGGTGATCGCAGACAGGCAGGTAGGCAGGCAGCTGAAAAAAACCCCCTCTGGGGTCCTTGGGTCCTTCCTGGGTCTGTTGTCGCGCAGGCCGGGAGCTCCCGCGCACGCCGCCGGGTGATCGCAGACAGGCAGGTAGGCAGGCAGCTGAAAAAAACCCCCTCTGGGGTCCTTGGGTCCTTCCTGGGTCTGTTGTCGCGCAGGCCGGGAGCTCCCGCGCACGCCGCCGGGTGATCGCAGACAGGCAGGTAGGCAGGCAGCTGAAAAAAACCCCCTCTGGGGTCCTTGGGTCCTTCCTGGGTCTGTTGTCGCGCAGGCCGGGAGCTCACGCGCACGCCGCCGGGTGATCGCAGACAGGCAGGTAGGCAGGCAGCTGAAAAAAAACGAGATTCAGACATTTGAAGCTATTATTGGGGCTGGCAAACCCATTTCTACCTGACTCACTCATGTGGCTGGCAAAATGGTGTTGGTTGTTGAAAGGAGGTTTTAGTTACCTGCCACATGATGCATTTCATAGGCCTCCTGAGTCTCTTCACTACCAGTGACTTCTCTCAGAGTCAGTCAGTGATCCTAGAAGGAGAAGTGTTACGTGCATTACTTTTTTTTTTTTAGCTAATCTCAGAAGCCATACACCATCACATGTATTGTATTGGTTACCCAGATTATCCCTGATAGTTTGGGAGGTAGGTTTTACAGGGTCATGACCAGCAGGAGGTAAAGGTTGGAGGGACATCTTGGAGATGTATGTTTGATTCAAGCAATTATGTGTTTTTAATGTGATATGTCATTACTTTTTTCAACAAAGAGTTATTGAATACCTACCATACCAGCTGCTCTTAGTGATAAATAAATGCTAATTTCCAAAGCCTTCAAAACACTTGCTCCAATGAATCCTAATTCCTCCTTAGGAGATAGTCAATGAAATACATAAAGTCTATCTCCATGGGTGATAAGTGTTATGAAGGAAAATCAACTCAGGGCAGAGAGGTTGAGATTGAAGTCATAAGATGAAAGGACTATACTTTGTATAACTTGGTTAAGGAGACCTTCATGGAAAATTCAACATTTGATCAGAGATCAGAGAAGAGCTTTTCAGGACAAGGAGATAAAATGTGCAAAGACACTTGGGTAACAAGATCTTTGGAAGATGTGAGGAACAGCATAGGGGCCTGAGGGGCCAGAGCAGAGTGAGCAAGTACAAGAGTATGAGTGACAAGGTTGACACTGGGGATAGGGATTTCATAAATCATTGCAGAGATTGTGGCTTTTTTGCTGAGTAATTCTTAAAACCAGTGGAGGGTTTTGAGCAAAAAAGTGATGTGACTGGACTTAGGTTTTCAGGGGATCACTCTGGCTGCTGTGTTGAGAAGAATCTAAGCATAAGAGATAGGGGTTCAATAATTAGGCTATAGAAATAGTGAAGTAGAGAGATTATAAGGGCATGAACTAGGAAAATGATAGGGGTGGTGAACTTGGCAGATTATATTTCAAAGGAAGAACCAATGTGATTTTCTTATGAATCGAATATGGAATCTATATGTTCACCCAGGCTAAAACCTCAGTCTTATCCAAGATATTGCCATCCCAAGTGCCTTTGCACATTTCTATCTCTTTGTCCTGGAAAGCTCTTCCTTCCAGATACAACTTCCTTTCTGCCCTCAGATCTTTGATTACATGTTACTTATTCCAGTGAAGGTCCCCTGACCATACTACATAAAGAATAGTCCTCCAGCCTAGACCATGATCTCAACCCTTCTACCTGCTTTGGTTTTCTTTCATAACACTTATTATCAACTATAATAGAGTTTGTGTGTTTCATTGTTGTCCATATCCTAATTGGGAATTAGGATTCCTGAAAGTAGGAGCTTTAAAGGTTTTGAAAAATAATGTTTATTTATTATTAAGAATAATGATTTAGCTCAGCAGTTCGGTGGCCTGTCTTGCAAGTGCAAGGACCAGAGTTCAATCCCT
>NW_022900947.1:29346038-29374100 GCF_012274545.1 Fukomys damarensis | reverse complement strand
GACCAAAAAAAAAAAAAAAAGAATAATGTATATGGTAGGTTCTCAATAACTCTGTTGAAAATAGTAATGATATATTGCAATGAAAATGCACAAATACATGAATCAATGTTGATATTTGAGAAAAGAAAAGCAATCAACTATAATATTGAGGTTTTGGCCTGAGCAAAGAGAATAGTTAAGTTGCCTTATATTAACATGAGAAAAGCAACAATATGAGAAACTAGGGGATATAAATTGATTATTTTAAAAAATAAAGTTTGTTAGGTCATGATAAATTAAGATTATCTGTTGGACACCTGTAGTTTGAGATATTAGACATCCACATGCAATGATGAGTAGGCAATTGGGATACATTTGAAATGTGAGGGAAGGAGTGAGGTAGGGATGAGGCACAAGGATTAAGTCTTAATCTCTCCAATGATCAGAAGTTAGGCAAAAGAGAAGGAGCAAGCAAAGATCACTAATAGGTAGTGCAGTCAGGGAGGTAGGAGGACAACTAAGTTTCTGCAATGCTCTGGAAGCAAAAGGAAGGAAGATAGGAGTCATGAGTAGCGTCCAGTGTTTCACTGAAAACGCAGGTATGGTGAGGATTGAGAACTGACCGCTTTCTTTTTTCCACTAAATCAGAATGCAAATAAATAAATTTTAAGTGATTTAAGTGATTTAAGTGGTTTTTGTTACATGTAGGTGAATATTTTTATATTTTTATTTTATATTTAATTTCTTATATGGTTAGAATAAATTATATATACATATATATCTAGACATATAATTATTTATAAATACTTTCTGAGCTTATTCAGTGAACCTAAATCATATGCTTTTTTTTCATTGAGTTTATTGGTACTTTTTAAGTATATAGTACAGTTACATTTATCTGGGATCTTGTTCATATGCTTTTTTTTCATTGAGTTTATTGGTACTTTTTAAGTATATAGTACAGTTACATTTATCATTGGGATCTTGTACCTTTACATGACAGGACTTGGTTCTCATTTTTTTCCCCATATCCCTGCATATGCTTATTATTATTAGTTAAAGTGCTCTTTCTCAACAGTAAACCTCAGCCCCCCACATCAGTGTCCACTATATAACATTTTTTCAAAAGAAGAAAACATTCAACTCAAGTGCTCCATTAGGAAATGAATCAGCAGAACACCATCTGTAGGAAACCAGCCTAAGGATGTGGCCAGGAAAGCTAAATGCATCATTTGCTGGAGTATTTAGCATATTAAATTATCAACTTTATGCATGCTTTGGAAGGCAGTTCCTGTAAGAGTAGACACAACACACAGATTTCATGCCTATTGTGAGTTAATGCCTGGAATGAATGTTAGGACAAAGATTAACTTGGCTTAATATATTCTTTCACTTAGAATGTGAGCCATATGACTTATGTCATTTACCAACACTATTACTGTAGTTTATAAGATTTGATTTTTAAAAATTACTTCAAATTAAGATAGTCACAGGAGTTTCGTTCCTCAGAAGAAAACGTAAGTTCCAGTAGTACAAATATTTAACAACTGGCATAATAGCAGCATAGTACCAATCAGTCAGATGAGACACTCAGCCATAAACATAGCCACCCAACCTATTAGACCCACAGCAGATTGTTAGCAGCCTGTGTGTCCATTCTGGGACAGCCTGGCTATGCTAGCCACCCTCATTGTACAGAATGTTTTTAAAATTCTCCACCTGATGCTATAGATATATTTATGATCCAAATCAGAATGCCAGATATAATAAATTCTATAATTAGAAATTCAATTCTGAACAGTAATTTCCCTGCTTAAGAGTATCAACCCAGTTCACCAGACTTTGTCCCAAGTGACCTGGGCTTTTCCCAAATGAATTCAAAAGAGTTATCACAGGCAATGCAAGTGAGTCTCGGAAAGATTCTGAGCAGGGTTGTCCTTCTCCAGGTTCCTTCTGCCCTCTCTGTAGGGTAGAAGTGGAGTGTGGAGAGTTTATGAGGCGGTTGGGTGAGGAGGGGTATTTGAGTAAATCACTCAAATGGAAGGATAAAGTCCATAATTCAGAGAGACAATGAAGTGTGTCCATCCAAGGAATTTGATAAGAAAACACAGACAGGGCCTGGGGATTTAGCTCAGTAATTTGGTGGTCTGCCTTGTAAGCGCAAGGACCCCCGAGTTCAATCCCCGGTACCAAAAAAAAAAAAAAAAAAAAAAGAAAAGAAAAGAAAAGAAAACACAGACAGATCTCAAGGTTTCTCAAGGGTGCATTGAGTAAGCTTGAAATAGAAAGTCTTGCAGAGCTTTTTAAAAATGCCTATTCCTAGGTCCCACTCCATATCGAGAGAACAGGATCTCTGGAAGCAAGAATGCTTTCTGCATTTTACAGCAGTTCCTTAGGTGATCCATATTCAGGCTAAAGTCTGAGAACCATAGAAACCACACAGTGCTTCTCTTGAAAGAGAACTGAGACAAGGAGAGAAATCTTAGCCAGGTCAGGTGGGGCTGGACATCTGCCACTACATTCCAGCGTCAGGAAAGAATACGGGAGAAGGTCTCTCCTTTCAGTCCTCATATGCTGTACAGAACCTACATGCTTTCATGATAAGCGTGACATAGTCCAGGACTGCTTTCCAAACAGCTTCTGAAAGCAGAGAAGGTATGAATGCAAAGATGACATTTTACAGCAACATTTCAAGGTAGGATAAAAGTGTATTTGACCACAATCTTAATTTGCTCCTACTCTATTTTTAAATCTGCAATATAAAGTCAAAAGATGATTGTACATGGAAATTGGCTTGAAAGCATGCAGAAGAGATGCTTAAGTAGATCAGCATGGGTGTCTTCGTCACCTTCCTTGTCACTGAGACAAAATACCCAACACCCACAACTTAAAGGAGAAGAGGTTTATGGTTTACCGTGGCTCACATTTTAGAAGTTTCATTCCATGCTCAGCAGGTTCAAAAATAGAAATAATATGGTGGATGAATCTGGTGGAGGAAAGCTGCCCGCCTCAAGGTGCCCAGGAAACTGAGCATGAGAAAGGAAGAGCCAGGAAGAGAGATGTGCCCTTCCGACTCTCAATTCCAGTGACACAGCCCTTCTGACCAGACACCACCTCCTGAACAACAAGTCAGCTATAGCACCTCATAATCCAATCACCATTCAAAAACCCCACTTATGAGTACATGAGGCTCTTTTTATAATTTTATCATTGCATGTTTCCAGTACATAATAATTACATTCATCATGAGGAGTAGGTACATGTACAGAACACATCTAAACTTTGTATCCTCCCTTGCCCTTGCCTCAGTTAGTTGCATTTTCCCCTAGGGTTGCTCCCCACCCCAATTTCTTTTTTCCCTTTTTTCTTATTGTCTTTTATTTTGATCTTTATTTGTATGTAGGGTTTCTTATACAAAGAAACCAGGCAATATTTATGCTTGTGTGTCTGATTCATTTCACATAATATAGTCTCAAGGTGCATTCATTTTTCCTATAAATGATTCATTTATCCTTCTTTTGGCAGAATAGCACTCTACTGTGTATAAGTACCACATTTTTATTTATCCATTCATCTGTTGATGGGCAGATAGGCTGCTTCCAAGATTTAGCTAGCTATTATGAATTGTGCTGCCATAAACATGGGTATGAACGTGACACTGTAATGTGATGTCTTTAACTCTTTTGGGAAGATGTGTAAGAGGGAAGAGCTGGATTAAATGGAATTTCTTCTTTTTGTTTTTTGAAGACTGTCTATACTGATTTCCATCGTGGATGTAGTAGTTTACATTCCCACCAACAAGGTAGAAGGGTCTCTTTTTCCATCCAGCCTTGCCAGGATTTACTGGTATCTGGATCTTATCACCTGACATTGGTTTCAACTTTGTTGGTTTATATGTATCTAGGAACCTATTCATTTCCTCTGAATTCTTCAATTTTTTAAACTATAGATTCTCAAAATGGTTGCTAATAATCTTCTGGATTTCAGCGGTGTCTTTGTTATTCCACCTTTTTTGTTTCTAATTGCACTGGTTGGAGTTTTTCTTTCTTTGTTTTTCTTTGATAAAACTGACTAGGGATGTGTCTATTTTGGTTATTTAATGAACCAGCTTTTCAATTCATTGATTCTTTGAATTGTTTTCTTCAGTTGCAGTTTCATTTCTGCTCAGATCTTTATAATTTATTTCCTTGTACTAGCTTTGGATTTGAATCATTTTTGTTTTTCTAAGACGTTGAGATGCATCATTAGGTTATTTATTTGGGCTCACTCTGTTTTTCTGATATTTACATTCACAGGTATAAACTGCCCTCGTGGGACTGCTTCATTGTGTTCCATAGGTTCTGGGTTGTTTTAGGAACTGTCTAATTTCTTCCTTAATTTCTTCTGTGACCCACTGATGATTCAAGAAGGTATTGTTTAATTTTCATGTGTTTGCATAATTTCTCTGTTTTCTTTAATCATAGATTTCTCATTTCATTTCACTATGATCTGATAATATGCATGGGATAATTTTGATTCTTTTGCATTTACTTAAGAATGCTTTATGGACTAGCTAGTGGTCTATTTTGGAGAAAGTCCCATGTGCTGTTGAGAATGTATGTTCTACTGTTGGTGGAACACTCTGTAAATATGTATTAAGTTCATTTGTTTGAAGATTTGGCTTAACTGATATTTCTTTGTTGATTTTTTTTTTTTGTCTAGTTAATCTGTGATGGTGGGGTATTAAGTTTCTCTATTATATTGTGTTGGTGTTTATCTGATTTTTTTTTTTTTAATGTTCAGTGGTGTTTGTTTTACAAAGATGGGCATACTAGTGTTTGGTGCATAGATGTTTAAAAGTGTTGTGTGTTCCTGTTGAATTGTTTCCTTCACTAATACATAGTGACCTTCTTTGCTTCTTTGACTAGTTTTGGTTTGAAATCTGCCTTCTCTGAAATTAGGATAGCTGTTTTTGCTTTTTTTCCAGGTTTCTGTTGTATGGAATATTATTGTTCATCTTTAATTTTTAATCTGTATATTTCTTTTTGGACTAAATATGTTTCATTTAAACTGTATATTGTTAGGTTTTGTTTCTTGATCCATTCTGCTGATCTTTTGATTAGGAAATTGAGACCATTCACATTGAGAGTTATTACTGAAAGGTATTGACTTTTCCTGTTATTGCATTATTTTCCTGTTGCTGATTTCCTTTTATTGGCCTCCCTTTTCTGTTTAATTTCTCCCTATGTCCAGTGCATTCATCCTATTCAATTGTTGGTATTATTGGCTTCATTGTCTGTTTCTAGGGTACACTTGAGAAATTTTGAGTGCTCGTTTGTTTGCCTGTGAATTTCTTGAGGTGCTCTTTGTTGTGGAAGTACTTTATTTGTAAGATATGTAAGTCTTTGTTGGAAGTTGTTATCTTCTAGGGCTAAAACACTTCACCAAGCTCTTGGCCTTGAAAATTTGTTGTGAGAAGTCTGCTGTAATTTTTTTTTGGGGGGGGTTTGGTTTTTTTGAGACTGGGTCTCACTATGTAGGTGAGACTGACCTGGAACTCACTATGTAGCCCAGGCTGGTCTCAAACTCACAGTGCTCCTCCTGCCTCAGCCTCCTGAGTGCTGGGATTACAGGCATGAGCCACCATGCCTGGTAGTCTGCTGTAATTCTAATGGGTTTACATTTAAGATTTTAAGATTCTATCCTTTTGTTGGAATTGTGGTATGTGACATGGAGAGGTTCTCTTTTGATTGTGGCTATTTAGGATTCCATCTGCCTGACCTTTCTGTATTCTTTCCCAATATTCAGAATTATCTGCTATTATTTTTGTAAACAAGTTTTTTATGCCCTTTGTGGTGCCTTCTGATTTTGCACTTATTCCAATTAATCTTACATTAGTCTTATTTGCATCATCTAGCAACTCTTGAATCCATTTTTTATGTTCTTTCATTTTTTAAGGTATCTCTTAGTAGTTGGTCTTTGAAAGCACTCCTATTTTCTAATTCAGTAGTCTGCCCTCACACTGGTCATATCTGCTACCCATACTTTCAATATAATTTTTAATCTTCTCAAATTCCAGAACTTTTTCATGGATTCTAGTTCCTTGCTAAACTGATCATTCATGTTTTATATTGTTTTGTTTAGCTCAACTAGCTTTTTATTAGTGTCTTCTTTATGCTCCTTGATTGTTTTATTACCTCCATTATCTGATTAGTTGTATTTGCTATGGTCATAACAAGGTGCTCATTGATCTGTTTTTTAATCTCCTCTATTATCCCTTTGAATAATTTGGCTTGTGGCTTTTGCTTGTATCCCACTCAGTGCCCATGGATCAGCTTAGGGAAAGTTTGGAGTTTGGGGGGCTTTTTTCCTCATCTTCTCGTGTTTCTACAGGGTTTTTTTGTTGTTTTATTTTCTTCTTCTGTATGTGGGTACTTGGACTTTGTTGCTAGTACGGAGATTTCTTTAGTTTGTTTTTCAGTGACTCACTTCAGGACACAGCTAAATACAGCCTCTCCCCCATATCCAGATCTGATCACCTCTATTAAAATGAGAGGTGGATGCGGTGGCCCAGCACCTAATTATCTGGTAATTGGCCATGGTATTGTTAATGTCACAAAGGTAATCTACGTGTTGGCACACAGAGAAACCTATTCATAGAAACAAGTATGTGACCCTGGAAATATCAGGTAAATCAGTCATAAGTAATATCATCTAGGACAAACTGGATATTGGCATGCCATAAGAACCAATGATGTACCCCCTTAATTTTAGAAAATAAATCTACAATTATAGTAAAAATCCTATCAACACACAGGAAAAACCTACTAAATGCAGTAGCTATTCCTCCATGAATGATTGAAAAGAATTCAACAGTGGTAACATAGATTTAACTATCTGAAGATTCATAAAGCTTAATGGTTATACTATTTAAAAATATAGGGCTTTTGAATGGAAGAATGAAAAAGGAAAAATTTGTAAAATTGAACAGTGAGAGATGAGAAGGAGAAAAGAAAAGCAAGACTTCTATTATGGGGTAGAAGGTATTTATAGAATTAGATGTAACAGAAAAACATGATAAAAGATAAAAGAAAAAGGATGAATAAAGATAAAATAGAAAAAACTATTAAAAGGCAGAGGAAAAAAGGATTAGGAAAAAGAAGAAAGAAAGACAGACAGAAAGAAAGACAAATGAGTGAAAACAGAAAAATCTTTTTTTTTTTTTTTTTTAGTTTTCTCTGCCTGGCCTTGAGGCCCGTGGGTTGGTGAGGTGCACCCCCTATTCCAGAGGCCCTTTAGTTACCCCAGACTGTGGCAGTGTATGCACTGAAACATGTCCTTGCTGATGTTGTTGGATAAGAGAGGCAATCAGAGTTCAGATCTGTGCTGGATGCAGGCATCAGGGCAAGGGCTCAAGTATTTAAATCCTGCAGGTACTTTCAGACCCAGATATTTCTAAGCACAACTCAAGTCATTTTGCTTCTCATCATGGGGTTTGGGGGAGCCTGTGTCCTTCTTGGCCTGAGTTTGTTTTTGTTTTTTTTTTATTGTTTGTTTGTTTGTTGAAACAGGATCACACTATGTAATTGAGACGGACCTGGAACTCACTAAGTAGCCCAGGCTGGTCTCGAACTCACAGCAGTCCTCCTGCCTCAGCCTCCTGAGTGCTGGGATTACAGGCCTGTGCCACCATGCCTGGCTTTGGCCTGAGTTTGAACTTCTCAAGGGATCTCTTTCTAGCCTTCTCTGCACCCAGCAGCTGTCTACTATTACTGTATATCACCTAAAATGGTAACACTTGGAGCCCTGAAGTAAAGTTGTGTTTTAGTTTTTCTGAGTTCCAGATTTAAATAATCAATCCCTTTCTGAAATGACACCTGATCAAGCACTCTCTGGTGATTTGGCAGGCTTGAATCTCTCTCTGGGTATTGCCTGCTGTGTAGAAGGAACCCCTTGTAGAAAAACCCATATTGTTTTTGCAGTTCACAAAAGCTGTAGGCTCTGTTGCCATTTCTCCCTGGATCTTCTAGCACAGTACACTCGGCCTGCAATTTAACTACCAGTGGAGTCCTTTCTGGTCTTCTGAGCCCCAGTGAGACTCTCCTATCAAGCTCAGCCCACAGCACTCTAGGGCCTGTCCTGCCAGATTCTCTATACCTTTCCAAATTCCTCCCATAAACCAGTTCCAAAGGCTTCTAAACCACGTGGTCAGGTAGCATCACAGCAACACCCCCACTGTGAGTACTGAAATCTGTCTTAATCACCTTCCCTATCACCGGGGCAAAATGCCCAGCACCTACAATTTTCAGGAGGAAAGGTTTGACTGCACTTATAATTTAGAAAATTTAGTTTATGTGTGGCAGATTCAACTATAGAAGCAGTGCAGTAAAAGAGCTTGAGTGGAGAAAAGCTGGCTAATAGGGAGCAGAGTGCAAGAAGGGAGGAGCCAGGGAAAGAGATACACCCTTCTAAGCTGTGACTCACCCTCTGACCAGACTTTTAGCTATATCACTCTTATTATAATCCAGCAACTTTTCAAAAGCCCTGCCTATGAGTACATGAACCTCTTCAGTCACATAGAAAATGAAAATGTTAACTGCTTTTTCCTAAGAATTTATCAAGACGAGTGTTCAGGTGGTCTATACCTGGCAGGAGGATAGGAGCATTCTGGGTTCCATACTCCAACACTACAAATGTACAATAAGGCACGCCCATCTGTTTAAAGAAAACAATAACCTTAATTCTGTATAAATATAAATCCTTTGTGAAAATGCTATTCTAAAACCAGAAAGTATATAGCAATAAAAGAGACTTCTAAGAGGGTTTGAGAGAAATGGGCCATTTCTACTTTTGCAGAATTTTTAATATTAAAAAATTAAGAAACTATATTTTTCTAAATGCCCAAATAAGGTTATATAGACTGTGATGTATTTAAATAATCACATAACAAATTAACTTTTCAGAACAAAATAAATAAATTACTGACAGTATAATTGTTCACACAATAACAGAATTTACTCCTAAAGCATTAATTTATAATGCACCAGAAATGGTGTAGTGTTAGCCGCTGTTGTGGTACATGTCTAAAATCCAAATGCTTGGGAGCCTGAGACAGGAGAATTGCTACAAGTTTGAGGTGCTAATAAGTTCAAGGCTAGCCTGGGCTATATAGCAAGACCCTGTCTCAAAAAAAGAAAAAAAAAAGTGCTATAGTTTGGAATATAAGCTAAAAGTTAATATGAACAACAATGGGAAATCTGGCCATGTGTTGCTTTCACCAATATATGTTATAGCCTTACTTGAAGATAAAGAGAAGAACTAGTCAAGATGTCCTGTGTGTGTAGTGTCTCTAAAACACATGCCCTAACTCTCACCTTCAACAGGTGATGAATTATCTGGGCCGAACAGGTTCTGGGACACCAACTAGAATTGTGACCCTAGGTATTTCATCTGTGCTTTGTTACAAGAGTTTTCTAATCTGCAAAATGAGGGAAGGTGGTTGCTAAGGTTCTGTCCAACTCTATTCATCTATTAAATGTTCATGTGTTCTCATCTGTTTACTATGTTCCTACATTACTTTTCATCTTGTACCAGAAGGGTAAGTTGCTAGAATTTCCTTGGTGCCAGTCAACTGTGTAAAAGCTTTTCGCTCCTTTTATTTCGCTTTAATTCAGTCTCTTGCTCCCATTCTTTTCTTTGCCACTAGACCAGCTCTTTAAAAAACATTTCATGAGCTGTCCCAATAATTAACTACTAATTAACAAGAAGGCCTTGCTGCTGAGGGTTGGTACTTTCAAAAAGAAATGAACAGAAAGGTCGCTTTGCTTTCTGTATTCACAAGGTTCTGCCATTGTCATTGTAATCTGCTGGAGATGGCGGTTCCTGAATAGTGTGAACAATCTCATTAAAGATCTCTGCTGGAACAATCAATTCACTGTCACCAGACCATATCGATCCTCAAGAACTGTCATTGAGTTCCAGGGTGTTTGTAAAAAATTGACAAGCGGAAGTGTGCTTCAGTTTGAGCTACTTACTGCTCTGAGAAACACATTATATCACATGGTATCTAAGTGGCCCCCTCTGTTGCTCCTGCAGGCTGGAAAAACTGACAAGAGATTTCTTGACAAAGGTTTCAGCAGGATGCCCTTTCCACATATATCTGACCAGCACGTAAAATGCCTCCCTGTATCTCTGCTCCCTGTCTGAGATGCCTCTGAATGTCCACTGTGGGCCTCTCTTTGAAATTTACATTCTAAGCCTCATACCATGTGGTCTTGCTGCTCAGTACAGATGACTAAGCCAGAGAGGAGCACGTGACTGGAAGGAGATCATATATCCAGTGACCAAGCAGTGGTTTTGGTGAGAGAGAAAAATCTGACTTAGATGATGGTGACAGAAACAGTAGAAGAAGAAAGAGCAGCACAAAATCACCTTGATGGTTCATCGCCAAACTGGGTGGCAACAAACCTATAAAAAGGCAACTGGTCCCCTGAGCTTACTGTGCCCTGAGAGCAAGCCAGGTGTACAGTGAGGCCCATTGAAGTTCTGTACCGAGAATGGGAGAGGATTTCATGTCTTCATGATGATAGTAATCAGAGCACTTGCTGTCTTGAGCAGCCACCATTGAGGAAACCCACTGCCGAGACCCTACTGCTGTGCAAAATAATGCCCTCCTACAATTTGTAGGATGGAGCACAGTGAGTTTCAATGTTATTCTATGAAATAATGTTACAAAATGTAGGCCTACCCCTCTGCACACTGGTCGACACAGTGCATTTGCCTTGTTCTACCAATAATACTATGCTATTTTTTTAAACAGAGAAAAAGTTAAGTTTAAAATTGTGCCATTTCAGTGGAACTGTTTGAGTGATAAAAATGAAGAACAATGACCAAGAGTAATGCAGAGGCTTAGCTTTTGGAAATGGGGCTTTTGACAGTGTTGCTTTTCATGTGTACAGGTGGTCACAGGACAGAAGCAGGATGTCACTTCCCACATTCAGTTCTTGTGATGCTTACATGTCTTCCAAAATTGTGAAGAGAAAAGATTAAATTTGGTTCATGATTTTGTAGGCTCCACCCCATGACCAGGTGGACCGGTTGCTTTTAAATTTCTGGTAGGAGAACCTGATAACAATAGTAGGGAGCATGAAGCAAAGCAAATCCACTCACCTCATCTCCAGGAAGCAAAAGAGAGGAAGTGGTCCATAATTCCCTTCAAGGCCATGCCTCTAGTAACCTAAACACCTACCAGTAAGTCCCACCTTTTAAAGGTTCTGCCACCTTCCAGTAGCACTACCCTGGGGACCAAGCCTTTAACCCAGGGGCCTTATGGGGACAGTCAAGATCCAAATTACAGTGCAATATAAGTGTGTATGTGTGTGTGTGTGTGTGTGTGTGTGTGTACACCAACAGAGTTTCTAGTGATTTGTTAATGCAGAATTTGATCTTTGATAAAATAAATTAATATAGTGGGGTTTAAAGCTCTTCTTGAAGTAGAAATTGTGTAAAGAAATGAAAAGTTAAGAACAAAGTTAAAGTTAACTATTCAGAGCTAAGCATTGTTACTTTATGCCTGGCAACATACCGTGGTAAAAATTCTCTCTGTACGCAGAGTCATGAGATGCATTTGTATCTCTCCTACCCACTGATTAGCAGTGTAAATTTGGGCAATTGATTTGACCTCTTTGAGTTTCCATTTCCTCACCAGAAAATGGAGATAACATGTAATCCACCATCCCACAGAGTCAGTATGACTGAGAATGAAAAGAGACAATGCATATGCAGGAGCATTGTACAACAAGGACACTGTGACTGTCACCGCCACGCTGGGACACTGAGTCATGATGCTTCAGGAGCTGGAGGGTGGTGCCAGCTAAGGGGCCCTCTGTGACAAGTTCTCATCTTTTTCCTTCAGAATTCTCTGGTGTCTTTTGCCCCATAAGTTATCTCTTAACAATTTTGGAAAATAGGTAAGATGATGACAGTATAGAGTATGACAACATAAACCTACTTAGCTAAGTGGATCCGGATCACCCATTTATAGTTAAATGTTTCACCAACTTTTATCCTCACCCTGTTTTCCCAGCCTGAGCAGGAACAGTCAGGAGAAACGTTAGTTTTCATTAAATGTCTTCTCTGTGCCGGGCACCTTGCAGTCATTATTTCCTTTCATACTCACAATGAGATGGGTATTAGTTCACTTTACAGATGAGGAAACTGAGGCGTAGAAGGCTTGATCAAGATCACAGAAATAGTGAGCAGGAGTACTTCTATTCTAACCCAGAGCTGACCACGACGCTATACTTTGCTCCTTCTACAGCACTGTCAGCCAGATACCCAGCAGCTAACACAGGCAAGTCTGGGGTTTTTCCCATCAACAGAAGCTGGGGAGGCATGGCCAGCTGGAACCTGCGGTGCATACTGCTCAGGAGTTTTACTTTGTTCTTTCAACTTTAACTGAAAACAAACAATTCGTTTAACTGGTTAATTGTCCTTTTCTATCCTCTGCTGCCCAAAACTCCTCCAGAATTTTGATGAAAAGTTGCCAACATGACATGAAATGGATGATAAAGAAAGCTGAAGGAAGCCAGGGACTTTCCTCCAAATGGACTGTCATTTCAAGTCATCATTGGTGATTGAATAATTGGGGTAGAAAGCCAATTTGAGCAGAATTTATTAATACCCAAGAGCCTCAACGGCTAAAACTTGGGCTGATTATTTCCAGCCTGGGGTCCTAAGATGCCTGGCTTTCCTCAAAGAAGGAAAGCAAAGTGCCATCATGAAGTAACTTTCAATATTTTAACAAGTGAAGCACAATTCACTTATCTTAAGTAAAAGTGGACCAGCCTAATACAAATGTCCAAGTATTTTTTGCTTTGGGCTAGAGTTCAAGACACACTGATGTGAAATAAGTACCATTAGCCTCAACTTAGTAATAACATGCACAACAAATATATACTGAGCACATTAAGCTAGGCACTTCTCATATGTTGTCCATTTGATACGCAATCCTCCAAGAGAGACAACATTATTTTCTTTCATCTGTAAGGGAACTGAGGCATAGAGGTTAAGAGCCTTCCCCAGACTGATACAGCTAGTAGAGGTGAGGACTGCACCTTAGTGGTTATGATTAGCTGCTTCCTGGGGATTGGTAGCAATGTTTTCCAGGTGTATAAGTTGCAATGGAAAAGTACAGTGTCTGTTTAAATTTCAAAAAAAAAAAAAGTTCACTACAATAAAAGACACATTACTATTAATATCCCTAAAAACACTACCCTTCCCTTTGAACACATTTAACCCATTGTGCCTTGTTCTGGAAGTGAGTATCTTTAGTTGCCTTGTCATGGCTGCCTTTATACTCTGAATTGATTCAAAATGTTTACTTTCACAGTCGTTTTGACTTTGGGGAAGAGCCAGAAGTCACACAGTATCAGATCCAGTGAATAAGGTAGATAAGGACACACTGATATTTTTATGAACCTGTCTCTCCGTAGGAAGACACCCAGCAGCAGCATTCACTGTATTTTTAATGACACCTTGTAAAGGCACTCACGAAAGTGGACTTCTAGAACTGTAATTTGTGATGGTGAAATATTTGGGAAGAGCTGAGCTCTGCTATTCTGAAGATGAGAGCCACTCTCCAAGGCCATCAGAACATGCAGTGGCTTGGGCACTGAGATATTCAGCCCCATCAGTATCAGAGAAGATCATGAGAGGTAATGGTAGACAACTTAACCTTGTAGTGAGTCAAGAAAGGGCACACACACACACACACACACACACACACACACAGAGTTAAACCAGTTTCATTGCAATGCAAGAGGATAAGAAAGGCCGGGTCATTTCAGTCCTGAGGCTATAATATTACAATGATATTTGGCCTTCTTCTTCCACATCTGGGGTAGGAACTCCCTGGGTCCCCAGCTTGTTGGCACATTTTGGGTTTTGAGATGCAAAACACAACTGGTAAGAGTGTGATCTTAGGAATCTGACTACCTGGTTCAAACCTGGGGTCCTCACTCATGAGCTTAACAGTTACTTAACCTCCTATGCCTCAGTTTCTTCATTGTACAAGTGGGGTAATGATCATAATACTTAGCTGGTAGGGTTGATACAGGATGAAAAGAGCTAGTAATTACAAAGCACTTAAAGCCACAGCTGGCAAGCAGGAAGCACAGTATATGCCACCTATTGTTGAAAGAAGAAGACTAAGGAAACAGTAAAGCAATCTGTATCTGGCTGTTAACCAAACAGAAAACAATAAAAATCAGGATAACAGTTACCATTAGGAAAATGGAAGAGCTTATTGTTGGAAATCATAGCACTGGAGATTTTGTGGCTGATAATATTTTGTTTCTTGACCTGCATGGTATTTACCCATGTATTAATTCTGCAAAAATTTATTACGCTTTCTTCAGGTTTTGAGCACTTTTCCGCATGTGTGTTTATTTAATATCACATTAGAAAAAAGTAAAGATATGAAAGAGGAAGAGGAAAAGAGAGCAGAAGCCTTCATGGGTGTGACTCCCCTGTCACCAAGCACTTTTGTGACAAAGGGCCGCTTCACAGACAGCCCAAGCTAAAGTCTGTGTTTGATTTCTATTTCTCAATTGAGAGTACTCTCACGTGAAGAGTAGATCAGCAGCCCTAAAGGGCAGCTAAAACAGAACAGGACTCCTGAGAAAGTGATCCCCACGCACAGGGAGGCCTCCAGGCCTTGGGCCAGGGAGAAGTTGCAGTGAGCCTGCCCTAAACAATCCAGCAATCCAGAAGGGTCAAGGGACACACAGTGCCAGGCAACAGGGTTAGGGCTCAATTCGTGGGGCATCAGAGAAGGTGGCAAGTCAGACCTATAGGCCACCAGTACTAGAGTCTTCGTGATCACATGCTGATTCATTCTGCAGAGTAGTTCTTGAAAGCCTACTGGGTGCCAGACAGCTTCTGGGTGTTCTGGGTAGAGTGGCGAATGAAACATTCAAATCCTGGCCTCCTGTGACTTGTGCTCCCCCATTTGCCAGAGGCCAACCTATTCTTTAAGGCAAGCATTACAGCCCCAAGGATAGACTCAGCGTGTGCAGGAAACACTCAGTTTCCAGAGACTTCGGCCACATCTCCCAAGCAACCCACACCCACAGCTCGCCTCCCTAGGGAAGACTGTCGCTAATATCTGTTGCATGTATTTCTATCCTTTTAATAACATGATACAAGGACAGATGAGGGAGCACAAGCCACAGGAGCCCAGGGTTTTGACTGTTTCATTCGCCCCTCTACCCAGAACACCCAGAAGCTGTCTGGCACCCAGGAGGCTTTCAAGAACTACTCTGTAGAATGAATCAACATGTTATCATGAAGAATTTCCCAACTGTAATGGGATAGTATCAGAAAGCCCAAAATCAAAATGAAAGCACTATGTGCCAGGGAGCCAAAAGAAACCAGAGGCAGTTGAGTGGGAACTGGGCCATAGCAACTAATTATTATTTTTTTCCTCATAGAGTTTATTAGTACATTGTAGGTATGCAATACAGTTATATCCATTATTGGGATCTTGTACCTTTACATGACAGGTCTCGGTTCTCATTTTTTACCTTTGTCCCTGCCCTCCCCTCACCCCTCCTCCCTCCCCCTTTACAAACACTTCATTTCCATTTCTTCATTTTTCTCATATTTTTTTTCTTTTCCCTTGTCAGCTTTCCCCTACCCTTCCCACTTTCCCTACACCTTTAGCCCCTTTCTTCCTATTTCACATTGTCCATTATATCATTAGGATTTTATGTACTATTATAGTTTATTCACCCCAGAGAAACTATTTGGTATTTACACATGTGTGACTTATTTATTTCACTTAGGAATATATCCTCACTATGGATCCATTTTCCTATGAATGAATCTAATTTCTCATTCTTTATGGCTGAGTAATATTCCATTTTATAGAAAAACCACATCTTCTTTATCCAGTTTCCAATGGATGGGCAAATGGGCTGTTTCCAAGATTTAGCTATTACAAATTGTGCTGCTATAAACATAGGTGTGCATGTATCTCTGCGATATGATTCTTTTAATTCTTTTGGAAAGATACCCAGCAGAGGGATGGCTGGGTCAAATGGAACCTCTAGACCTAGCTCTTTGAGGTATCTCCGTATTGATTTCCACAGTGGTTGCACAAGTCTGCACTCTACCAACAAAGGAGAAGGGTTCCTTTCTTCCCACAACCCCCCAACATTTGTTATTGGTTGATTTCTTGATAGCAGCCGTTCTTTGTGGGGTGAGGTGGAATCTCAGTGTTGTTTTCATCTGCATCTCTCGAATGACCAGTGATGTGGAATATTTTTTTATATATTTACTTGCTGTTTTTACTTCTTAGTCTGAGAAATGTCTATTCATTTCAGATACCCATTTTTGAATCGGGTCTTTATATTTGGGGGGGCTGGTTGTTTTGAGTTCTTTATATATTCTAGATAATAGTCCTTTGTCTGAGGAACAGCTGGTAAAAGTTTTTTCCCACATTGTAGGTTGTCTCTTAGTTCTGTTGATGGTTTCTTTTGCAGGGCAGAAGCTTTTTAATGAGATGAGATCCCAGTTGTTGATTCTTTGTGCTAGTTCCCATGCTACTGAGGATTTGTTCATAAAATCTTTTTCTATACCAATGTCTTCAAGAGTTCTGCCTGACTTATCTTCCAGCAAGTTTAGTGTTTCTGTTTTAATATTTAGATATTTAATCCACTTGGATTTTAATTTAGTGCATGGTGAAAGATAAGGGTCTAGTTTTAATCTCTGGCAGGTTGAGATCCAGTTTTTCCAATACCATTTATTAAAGAGGCTTTCTTTCCTCCAGTGGGAATAATCAGCTCCTTTGTCAAAAATGAGGTAACTGAGTACATCTGGATTTGTTTTTGTGTCTTCCAGTATGTTCCACTGATCCTCAGATCTGTTTCTTTGGCAGTACCATGCTGTTTTTACCACAGTGGCTTTGTAGTATAGTTTCAAATTGGGAATTGTTTTACATGCTACCATGTCTCTGTTGCCTAGGATGGCTTTTGCTATTCTAGTTCTCTTACAGTTCCAAATGAATTTTTGGATTCTTTTTTCTAGTTTTGTGAAATATAGTGTTGGAATTTCAATTGGCATTGCATTGAATCTCTATAGCAGCTTTGGTAGTATGGCCATTTTCACTATGTTGATTCTTCCTATCCATGAGCAGGGGATATCTTTCCATTTTCTTATATCCTCTTCAATCCCTTTTTTTCAGAATGCTATAGTTTTCAGTGTAGAGGTCTTTTGCTTCTTTTGTTAGATTGATTCCTAGATACTTCATTTTTTGGATGCTATTGTGAAAGGAATTGTTTCCCTAATTTCTCTCTCAGTGAGTCTGTTATTTGTGTACAAGAAGGCTATTGATTTTTGGGTGTTGACCTGTATCCAGCTACTCTGCTAAAAGTGTCAATTAAGTCTAGAAGTCTTTTGGTGGAGTTTTTTGGGTCTTCAATGTAGAGTATCATATCGTCAGCAAATAATGACAGTTTAACTTCTTCCTTTCCTATCTTTATTGCTTTAATTTCTTTCTTTTGTCTAATTGCTGTGGCTAATATTTCCAGAACTATACCAAAGAGGAGTTGTGATAGTGGGCATCCTTGTCTTGTTCCTGATTTTAGTGTGAAAGTTTTCAGTTTTTGGCCATTTAATATGATGTTGTCTGTTGGTTTTTCATAGATAGCCTTTATTAAATTGAGATATAGACAATTTATTCCAATTTTTTGCAGGATTTTTATCGTGAATGGGTGTTGAATTTTGTCAAATGCTTTTCTACATCTATTGAGAGGATCATATGGTTTTTGTCCTTGACTTTGTTAATATACTATATTACATTTATTGACTTACATATGTTGAACAATCCTTGCATCCCTGGAATAAATCTGACTTGATCAGGATGTATCTTCTTGATGATCCTCTGTATTCTGTTTGCTAGTATCTTATTAAGGATTTTTGCATCTATATTCATTAAGGAGATTGGCCTGTAGTTCTCTTTTTCAGTTGTGTCTTTCCCTGGTTTGGGAATCAAAGTGATACTTGCTTCTAGGAATGAATTTGGAAGTATTTCTTCCCTTTCAATTTCAGTGAAAAGTTTGCAGAGTATAGGCAGTAGTTCTTCTCTAAATGTCTTGTAAAATTCAGCAGCGAATCCTTCAGGACCTGGGCTTTTCTTTGTTGGTAAATTTTTAATTACATTTTCAATTTTGCTGATTGTAATTGGGGTGTTTAAAATGTTTTTATCTTCTTTGTTCAACTTTGGTAATTCATAAGTATCTAAAAATCTGTCCATTTCTTCTGTGTTTTCCATTTTATTAGAATACAGGTTCTCAAAGTAAGGTTTTAATGATCCTCTGGATTACTGTTGGATCTGTTGTGCCTTCACCTTTTTCATTCCTATTGCACTGATCTGAACCTTTTCTTTCCTTTTTTTTGATAAGGTTAGCTAGGGGTTTATCGATTTTATTTACTCTTTCAAAAAACCAACTCTTGAATTCATTTTTTTTTTGTATCATTTTCTTAGTTTCCATTGCATTCATTTCTGCTCTAATCTTTATAATTTCTTCTCTTGTTTGAGCTTTGGGTTTTTCTTGCTCTTGTTTTTCTAGTAGTCTAAGATTCATCATTAGGTTGTTTATTTGAGCTTGCTCTGTTTTCCTAGTGTGGACATTCAGTGCTATGAATTTTCCACATAGAACTACTTTCATTGTGTCCCATAAATTCCTGTATGTTGCATTGGCATTTTCATTTATTTGTAAAAACTGTCTAATTCCTTCTTTAATTTCCTCTGTGATCCATTGATTGTTCAGGAGAGTTTTGTTCAATTTCCACATGTTTGTGAAGTTCCTGCGGTTTCTTATGCTATTGATCTCCAGCTTGATTGCACTATGAACTGATAATATGCAGGGGATGACTTTGATTCTTTTGCATTTATTCAGACCTGTTCTGTGAGCTAATATGTGGTCTACCTTGGAGGATGACCCATGTGCAGCCAAAAAGAATGTATATTCTGATTTTGTGGGGTGGAACACTCTATAGACATCTATTAAGTCCATGCATTTTAAAGCTTGGTTGAGTTCTAGTATTTCATTGTTGATTTTCTGCCTAGATGATCTGTCTATTTGTGATAGTGGGGTATTTAAATCCCCCACTAAAATTGTATTGGTGCTTATTTGGTTTTTCATGTTTCTTAATATTTCTTTTATATTTGGGGGCATTAATATTTAGTGCATATATGTTTATGATTATTGTCTCTTCCTCCTGAATTGTTCCCTTTACAAGGATGTAGTGGCCTTCTTTGTCTCTCTTAATGAGTTTTAGTTTGAAATTTGCTTTGTCTGTGAATAAGATTACTACCCCTGCTTTTTTCTGGGCTCCTGTCTTGTGGAGAATTGTTTTCCATCCTTTCACTTTCAGTATATGGGCTCCTTTTTGCAGTCGGTGTGTTTCTTGTATACAACATATTGTTGGATTTTGCTTCTTAATCCATTCTGCCAGTCTATTCCTCTTGATTGGTGAATTGAGGCCTTTGACATTGATGGTTATAACTGAAATGTACTGACTTATTATTGTCATGTTATTGTCCTTTTGTTGACTCTTTTAACTTTTTCTCCTGTCTCCTTTTAGTTTCTTGCCTTGCCTATTTGATTTGGTCTGTTGAGCCTCATAGTATTGTGACCTTCATTGTCCTTTTCTAGGATATTGTTTAAAATATCTTGTAGTGCTGGTTTGGTGTTCATGAAATTTCTCGGGTGTTCTTTGTCATGGAAGTATCTTATTCCCCCATCCATTTTGAAAGAGAGTTTTGCAGGATACATCAGTCTAGGTTGGAGGTTGTTTTCTTTTAGGACTTGAAATACCTCACTCCAGGCTCTCCTTGACTGAGGGTTTATGTTGAAAAGTCTGATGGGCTTTCCATTGCATGTGATTTGTTTCTTTTCTCTTACTGCTTGTAGTATTTTGTTCTTCTGTTGGGTTTCTGGGTTCTTGATTATTATATGTCTAGGTGTAGATTTTTTTTGATCATGGCTATTTGGAGTCCTATATGCCTCACTTATCTGTATGTCTAATTCTTCCCTTCTGTTCGGGAAGTTTTCTGTCATTAATTCCATGAACAGCTTTTTAAAGTCATTTGTATTTTCTCCTGCTACTTCATGGATTCCTATCAGTCTTATGTTATTCTTCTTTACATAATCTAGGAGTTGTTAGATCGATTTCTTATGATCCCTTACTGTTTTTAAGAGACCTCTCTTTTCACGGTCAATGACTGCAATCCTATCTTCTATGTCTGAGATTCTACCTTTGCATTCTTTGATTCTGTTGCATACACTTTCAATAGAGTTTCTAATCTCCTGGATATCACTTTGAATCTGTTTTATGGATTCCATTTCTTTCCTCTATTGAGAATTCATTGTTTCCATTTCTTTCTTATGCTGGGCCTTAATGGCTTCTATCATGGTCCTGAGCTCATCTATTTTTTTGTCAGTTTCTATTCTAGAGTCTCAAATCATGACTCACATTTTGCTCACCATCTCTATGGTTATCTGGGAAATTATTTCTGTTTTGAATTTTTCTAGAGCCTGATTGATCTGTTTTGTTACTTCCTGTGCTATGGGTTCAGGGTGTCCTGCTGGTTCACTATCAGACTTTTCATCCTCATTTGCCCTACTTTTTGCCATTGGTGAAGTGGAAGTCTGTCTTTGTGTCTTGCTTAAGTGTTTTCTCATTTTTATTTTTGTTGTTGGGTTGTCCTTGGTTTAATTTCTGAGTTATTACTTAAATCTTCCTGATATAGTTGCGCTTTAGCTTTTCAGTCTCTAATGACTCATAGACATTCTCATTTTCATAATATCTGAGAAAACAACTCATTAAATCAATCACAATCCTTTATCCCATTTGATACAATCAACAGCATAATGCGATCAAGCACAACTGGCAAATTGACCACTTGTGGTAGTCATTAATCTATCACCTTTAAACCATGTGAATTAAATTAAAATCAAGAAGCAGTCCAAAATATGTTTGCAGTGAATACACTTTTCAATATAGCATCTTTACCATTTAGGATAGGGGCTTAGAGTTAGGATGAGAGGAGTAGATAAGTGAAAGAATTGGAGAAGGTTTCAAGTTAAGCCAGAGGACATAGAATAACCATACAATCTTTATGAATCTATTAAATTTAAAAGGGATAGACAGAGTGCAAGAATAAGGACATGAATATATCCCCTTAACAGTAATAGGGGCTCACTTTCCCTTGAAACTATTGACCCATGAGTGAGGTAAAATGACTGAAGAAAAGAACATAAAGAAAAAAGAAAAAAAATGATAAAAGAAGAAGTCTGAGTTAGGGCAGAAGCAGGAACAGAAAGGGAGATGAGGAATAATAAGAGGAGCAAGAGACTGAGTTGGAGAAAGAGGACAGAAAAAAGAAAGAATTTGCAGAGTGGAATGAGGAAAAAGAAGAAAACAAATGAATTTGAAGGGCCTCTTTCAGACTATATCTCTGCTGTCATAATATACCATGTGCACAGCCATGTGCAGACCAAAGTCCCCTGATCTCAGCTAGCCAATGGCAGATCCCCACTACTCAGACTGACCTCAGGCTGCAAGGCCCACATTGAGTTCCCTAACCTGCATGGATGAACTCCACACAGTTCTACTACAGGTTTTCCCTGCCCTTTCTTTAAAGATGTTCAAAGTTGGGAGCTCAGAAAAATACCCTTTATGATCACCTATGCCTCTGCAGAGTTGGTCCAAGGACTGGCACAATCAGGAGATCTGGGGGGGCGATCAGGAGTGCCCACATAGCTACCTTCCTTGCTGGAGCTGGTGGCAGAACAGTCAGGGGAGGGCGTGGCTACCCAGTCCTGCCGAATGGGCCCAAGGAGGCTGGAGGGAGAGAAGAACTCAGAGCAGCCTCCCCAAATCTCTCCAACTAATTCTTTATAAAGCATGCAGATAGATGATGCTAAAGTCTCCTATCTGGGGGCCAGAATGAACAGAGGAGATTTATACCCACAGAAGTCAGTCTGAGTGGTGGGAAAAAGGGTTTTTGGAACAATCAAACCCTAATGGAGCTTTGAAGGATGAAATGGAGTTTTTAGATAAGGCAAAGTAGAGGCTACTTCAGGTAAGAGGAAAAGCATGCATCAAAGGGCTGGAGGACACAAAGAACCATACGTAGGAAAGATGAGGCTGTTGTGTCTGGGAGTAAGCCCTTCCAGCAGGATGACATGGCAGGAGGTCACTGCCATCCCTGAGGGAAACAACACTGATCATACCAACTCCACTTAACAAGTGTCTATCAGTGTGGAGGGTGGAGAATTTCCCTATCACTAATCCCAAACAAAGAGAGACAAAGGCTGACTATAGGAATAGCTGGGCTTCTCCTCCTTTGGGAGTCTGGGTAATACAGCTATAGCTGTACCCCATTTTCCTTTTGCTCTCGAACAAGGCATGGGTTGTTTATTCTCCAAGTGACTTCGCTGAGGCCCACAGAATAGGCTTCTGTGTCGACTGGGGCTTTCAGCTCTGGGGCCAGCCTGGGAGAGAAATTAGGTCAGGTTAATCACACTGATGTCATAAAACTAGCTTTCTTAATGGGAGCCTTGATGGAGGGTGGGGTAGGGTGGGGCAGAGAGCTGAGGTCATCCTGGAAGAGAACTGCATAGGCTGCCAAGGAGGCTCAGGAGAGAGGTAGACCAATGGCGGCCAACACCTTTGAAGCTCCAAGTGCAGTGTCGTATGGGCCACATGTAGGAGTGACTAGTGACTGTACCTTCAGGCTGCCCCACTTCTCCCTCCCAGTAGGGGTGGGGTGGTATTCACACAAAGGGTGTTGCCAGAAGGTGAATGGAAGCAAAGAGACAGGAGAAGATGGAGTAGGACCCAGCCCTGACTTTGTAGCAGGCAGCCCTGTGTCCTTCACAGTTTCTCAGGACTCTCTACTTCTTGGCATATCTCCCATTGTGGCCAAGCCACCTTCTTAGCCTGGCTCAACCAGGTTTTAGTGTGCCTGAGGTATTACCAAGATGAACAGGAAAGAGGGATTATTAGGGGGTAAACATTTCATGTTTCCAACAGTGGCGATGACTCCATGCAAAATCAGAATGAAGGCAGCAGAGGTTGGTTGAGGAGTTGTTTGCTTTTGTGATTTCAAGCAGCCATTTCCAAACACCTGTGCATGAACCAGCCGCCTCAGGATTGAGGCACCTGATAAACATGCAGGTTTCTGATTCTGCAGGTCTAGGGTGGAGTCTACCCTTTGTCAGGAGGCAACCAGGTGAGGCTGCTTAGCCACTGGGTTTTGAAAGGCCTTGCCTGGAGAGCTACATGCAGATAGGGAAGGAGGTGGTGATCTTGGAACAGTGGGCACCCACAACATACCACCTATGACCCTCTACCACCTGATGGCATCACTTGGTGGGAGCCTGTTAGAAATAAACACAGATAGGCCTGGCAAAGCAGAGCCTACATTTAAATCAGCTTCCCAGAAGATATGTCTGCACAGCTTGAGGATCTCTGGGTTACACTCCACATTGTTCACACCTCCAACAGCTGTTGGCTTCCTTGTTGGTGAAAGCCCCATGGCCTCAGTGGGTCTGTAATCCATCTTGCTGACTTGGCAATTTAGTGGTCCAGTTGCTGCAAAGACTACTGTGTGCCTCAGCTCCTACAGCTTAAAGTTGGGTGTTTTCATAGATCAAAGATATATAAAGATCTTTTGAAGAAGGTTATTGAATCAATTTCATATTGTTCCAATAACAAATTGTTGCAAACATAGTATATTAAAACATATCATTGATTATAGTTTTGGAGGTCAGAACTCAAATGGGTCTCATTAGGAAAGGGTTAGCATGAACCCACTTTGTCACCTTCACCAGCTTCTAGATGTCCTTGGGTTGCAGTCCTTTATTTCATCTTTGAAGTCCCCAGTGCAGCATTATCACATCTTGTAACTCATCCTTCTGCCTATTTCTGTCTTATAAAGACCCTTGAGATGATATTGGTCCTGCCCAGATTACCAAAATTAATCTCCCAATCTCACAATCTTTAAACACAAACCAAAGTCCTTTTTATCACATTAGGTAACATATTCACAGCTCTAAGAATTAGGACTTGGGCATCTTTGGAAAACCATTATCCTTCCCACCATTATCATGTCAAACAATTTAAAGAAAAGGCAGCCAGGTTTATGCCTGGCACATGGCGCCTGGTAAGTGACAATCTGCTTTCTCACTTGGGCCAAGATTCCAGACGCAGGAAGAATGTAGAACTCCTATTTCCACTCCTTCACCTCCCACCTTTTTTTTTTTTTTTAAATCTGAAACATATTCAGGGACTTATCAAGCTATGAATGATGAGTCTGAAGCTTAATCAAATAAGTTTGCTCTTTTTGCTACCCTAACATCTGCATGAGCCCTCCATGGTAGAGGTGAGCAACAGCCTCCTGCAGGAGGCCCTGGGCAAATGGTCATTAAATTCAAGAGTTGGCCCAGTCAACCACAGACTGGCACTGGCACAGGTGCTAAATCCCTGGGGATTTAGCTCAGTGGTTCTGCCGGCTGCCTCACAAGTACAAGCACCCGAGTTCAATCCTTGGTATCAAACAAAAATAAAAAATCTTTGACCTGACTGTGTAACTGCTGACCCTACTTAAAGTAAAAACTTAGCACTTGTAAAATATTCAGTGATATCAGCCAGATGCTTAGCCAAAGGGAGACCAAGGCCACTGTGTCCTGCTTGGCCTGAGGCATTTGAGGATTAATGGAGAACTGGCCCTACCTCTTCCAGTCCTCTTGCCGGCTAGAAGTAGTCTTCAAGCATGCAAGTGGGAGTAAAGAAAAGAGGTCACCTTTCCTATATTACATTGTGCCACAGTCCACATTCTTATCTTGCCTCTGTGAAATAGGTATTATTCTCCTCATTTTACATATAAGGAAACTGAGGCTCAGAGAGATGATGATTGTTCAATGCCCCAAATCTAGTAAGTAGAAGAGACAGGGCTAGAATTCATCTCTCTTATCTTCCCAGTGCCATGATCTCTCCACTGCAGTAGGTAGGGATACCTCTCCTCTGATCTGGATCTGCCCATTAGAATCCAGAAGTTTCTAGAAAAGTTGGAAAGGACATGGATTCAGAGGTATATCCTGGAGTATCACCACAGTAATTTGTAGGGACCCAAATCTAGTTCAAGCTCTAATATCACCATCCATAAATAAATTTGGTCCACTGAGTTGGGCCCTAAGTGAAATGGAGTTCTCAGATTCACAGAGAAATCAGGGTGAATTGGTTGAATTTTGGACTGCACGGCTTCACCTCGGGGGAACTGCAGGCAAAAAGACTCCAAATACATACTTCCTATAATTTTATTCATGATTACCTGCAGACATTTATACCCTGGTGGAAATGGGGATGGCCTATTTACACTCTAAAATGCAGTCATATGGGAAAAATATGAAACTCTCCAGGATATACTACATAGGAGATTACCAAGGTCCATATCTTTTTATCCAGAGTTGTAGATTGCTTGCAAAACTGACCCCAATTCTCTGTCCCTCCCTGTATCCATTCTTAGCAATGTAACTTTTTGTGGAAGTCATGGAAGAATGAAATCTATTTCCCTACTTTATTGAAGTTGGGCTGGCCTGTAACTTGCATTAGCCAATAGAATGTACCAGGTGGTCTGGCTATTAAGCCTTTCGTACTTCTACATGCTCTCTTGGAATCCTGTCCAGCCATCATGTGCCACACTATGGCCAGCCTGCTGGAGCATAGGGCCATAAAAAGCCAAAACAAGCTGTCCTACCTAATGCCACTTTAAGACAGGCTGGTCCCTCCCCCAAGTAGCAGCTGGCTACCTAAACATGAGTCCGTCCAGTCTCTGCAATAAGAACCAACTAGATGAAGCCAACCCAAATTGCTGACCCCAGAATTGTGAGCTAAACAAACAAAGGTTTGGGACTTGTTTGGGTTTG
The DNA here is from genome assembly GCF_012274545.1 of Fukomys damarensis. Lineage (NCBI taxonomy): Eukaryota > Metazoa > Chordata > Mammalia > Rodentia > Bathyergidae > Fukomys > Fukomys damarensis. The sequence goes on along the minus strand of NW_022900947.1, from coordinate 29,348,142 downwards.
TAATATATAATAGACTCAATAACCTTTTCAGATTTTTTATTAGTACATGTTATTAGTACAGAACATAATGATTACATTTCTCATGGGGAGTTGTCACATATACATAACACATCTTGGTTCTTTTTTTTTCCTCTCCCCTGCCGTATCTCTTGGTCCCCTTCCTATTTGTAAAAGATGTCTCCCTATTTTCTATTTGCTGTCCTTTATTTTACTCTTGATTTATATTTCAGGTTTTTCATATAAGAGAAACCATGTGAAACTTAAGCTTGGATGTCTGGTTTACTTCACCTAACATTTGTGTTGGTGAGAAACATAGATATCCACTCTGTTTTTTTTTTTTTTTTTTTTTTTTTTTTAGCACTGGGGAATGAACTCAGGACTTGCGGTTGTGAGGCAGATGCAGTACCACTGAGCTAAATCTCTTGATTCTTCTTTTTTAATCACTTCCTCTTCCTCTTTTTCACCCTTTTTAGTCCCTTTCCCTTTTGCAAAAGATCTAGCTTCCTTTTTCCCATTATCTTTTATTTTACTCTTTAATTATTTATACTTTGGATTCCTCATATAAGAGAATCCATACGATAATTAAACTTATGTGTCTGATTTATTTCACTAAATATTATGGCCTCAAGGTGCATCTATTTGTCCAGAAATGACTCAAGTTTATGTTTCTTCATGGCAGAATAATACTCCATTGTGCATAAATACTCCATTGTGTATAAATACACATTTTCTTTACCCTTTCATCTGTTGGTAGGCACATAGGCTGCTTCCAAGATTGAGCTATTATGAAATGTGCTGCTATAACATGGGTGTGCATGCACCCATCGCTGTTATATGCCTTTAATGCTTTTGGAAAGATATCTAGAATAGCTGGGACAAATGGAATTTCTAGTTTTGGTTTCCTCATACTGACTTCCATTCAATAACTGTTTGTTTGTTTGTTTTGGTACTGGAAATCGAACTCGGGACCTTGCATTTACAAGGTAGGTAGTGGAACCACTGAGCTAAATCCCGGGCCCTCAATAACTTTTTTATTGGAATTCATCCTAGTTACAGCAATCTCAACAAAATGTGCTAGTGGAGGAAAACTGATCGTAGTGATAATTACAATAATAAAAACAATTTTTGTAAAATATTAAATGACTAATAATTTATTAAGACTGGCAAAGCAAACCTTGATGCATCTGTATAGTGCAGTTTTATAGCCTTTTAAATACACAAAGATTAAATATCTTGACAATACCACACACTGAATAGTCTACCAGCGTAGCCACACTGTGGAGTACTCTGCAAGTATAAAAGACTATACGGAATGTTTCCATATTCTCCACCAATCCTTGGATGTTTAGTTTTAAAAACAAAATTTTAAAGTGCACACTGTGGAGCCAGGATTGGTGGCCTGAAACTATTCTATATAACACTACAATGGGTATATGTCATCATACATTTGTCCAAACCCACAGAATGTTCAATATCAAGAGTGAAACCTAACATAAGCTATGAACTTAGGGCTATGTGATGGCTCCATATACATTTGCTGATTATGACAAATGTATTTCTCTGATAAGGCCCATTCATATAGGAGATGTACAAGTATGGGAGTAAGGGTTAAAAGGGAACTCTGTACTTGCTGCTCAGGTTTTTAAAGTTTATATATAATCTTAGTCACTTTCTTGTCACTGGAACAAATACCCAAATCCACAACCTAGGGGAGAGAGGTTTATTTTGGCTCACATTTGCGGGGGGGCTCGCATTTTTTTTAGTCCATAGTTGGCCAGCTCCAACTCAGGAAGGCATGGTGGAAAGGTCTAAGCAGAGGAGAACTGCTTACCTCATGATGGCCAAGAAGCAGAGAATGAAAGGAGGAATCAAGAATGGAGATGTGTCCTCCAAGTCACACCCCTAGTGACTTGCCTCTTCCAACCAGATCCTGCCTCCTAGGCAAGTTGGCTGTACTCTCTCCATGATCCAGTTGTCTTTCAAAAACCCCACCTAGGAGCACCTGAGGCTGGGGGATGGGCACCAAGATATAAACCATAACATACAGCTTATCTAAAAAACAGGATATCAAGTATATGTATTTTCTGATATTTGAAATACAAAG
>NW_022900947.1:29336428-29346022 GCF_012274545.1 Fukomys damarensis | reverse complement strand
TTGTCTCACCATGCAGTTGAGACTGACCTGGAACTCAGTATGTAGCCCAGGCTGGTCTCGAACTCACAGCAGTCCTCCTGCCTCAGCCTCCCAAGTGCTGGGATTTCAGGTGTCTGCCACCATACCCTGCCAACAAAACCATTTTTAAATAGAAGGAAAGAGAATAAGGTAAAGTATACAGAAACAGAAACAGGAGGTCTCTAAATATAGCATGGTTTGTAAGTTTGATATAGAAGTCCTGCAACTATTTCATGCAATTATGAAATAAAATATTTTAAATCCCCAAACATAAATCCAAAATGAAATAGAAGGAGCAAAAAGGGGTGGAATAATTGGAGAGGAGGCATTTCAAATGACTAAAGTACAGTATGTTGACTAGACACACAAGCAAGGTATAAACCAAGACAAAAAAGAGCTACAGAACATCTTAAATTGTTTTCATTAATCACTGATTGTTCATGGTAAGCGATGGTGTAGTAATTTTACAGCTGTTGTGTATATATTATGGGATAAAGTGTTCTGTATGTTTTGTTGGTGGTGTAAGAGGAATGAGACCCAGATGTAAACTCAGTTAGATTGAGTTTAAAAACCTGTACTCTTGGATTGATTTGCAAGAATTAATATGAGCTTCTGATGTATTTCCAACTTTAATTTGTTTCTTAGCTCTGCCTATTGAAAAGGACCCCTCCAAGAAATGACTGATGCTAGGCCTGGAGCAAAAACTGTCCAGTTAGTCTGGATACTTTGTCATATCAGACAAATCAGGAAGCTGTTGGATTATGAGTCAGGTCAACACACACACTAGCCAATCTGAAAAGGATCCTCCATGTCAAAGCTGGAAAAGTTTGAGCATCACTAAGAATTTTTATTATAATGAGCGAGGTTCATGAGTTAACATAAATGGGAAATGTTAGGTTACTCATATAAATATCCAGAAAACACGTTTTGACCTATGTTTTATTTCTTTAGGATTTTTTTTGTTAAATAGTATATTGGCTTCTTATTGTCATTGTAGTAAATTGTCACACATGTATTGGCTTAAAACAATACAACTTTACTATCTCACAGTTTTGTAAATTGGATTTGAAAAATAAATTTCACTAGCCTAAAATCAAGGTACAATCAGTTCTGTTCCCTTCTGAAAATTCCAAGAGAGAACATATTTCTTTGCCTTTTCCATCTTCTTGGGCTGCTCACATTCTATCACTCACGGCCCCCTCCTCCATCTTCAAAGCCAGCAGTGTGCAGTAGTCAAATCACATCACCTTGTGTGACTCCCTCTCTTCCCTGTCATTCTAAGGTCCCTCATCTAAATAATGCCCCACCTAAAGATCCTTAACCACAGCAGTGAAGTTCCTTTTATGGTATAAGACATTCACAGGTGCTGGGGATTGGGCTGTGGACATCTTTGGGGGACACCTATCGGTCCACCATAGGAAGGTCACCCACAATCTTCTCTGTGCTCTTGTGTTGCAGCATGCCTTGTGTTCCTGTGCGATGCCTTCTAAATTAGATGGCTAAGACTTCTGGGAAAAGGGTCTTAACCAAATGGGAAAAACAAGAAGTGGGAAAAGTAGCTTTTGTAGCAGGGTGGAGGACATGGGTAGCCAGGGCATCCTGGAACAGCACGGAATGAATTCTAGGAGCTCACATCCAGTGCACCAAGTTAGTGCCTTTGAGAAGTAGTGACAACAGGGCTATTAATAGGTGTCGGGTTTACAAGGGAAGACCAACTCCTGACAGGTGTTTGGGAGCCCTGCCCACAGCAGTTGAGATAGAACAGTCTGTCAAACAAACAAAAGCAACCCTCCTCTATTTGCAGGTATCTCCGGACAAAGGATTTCTCAAGTCAGGAGTGTGGAGCAGAAACTAGAGCATTCTTACAATTCCCTGGTGGTTGCAAGGAACACAAGAAGAGACCCTCCAAGTGCTTGAGGCTTGCGAAGTACTAGGGACCTGGGAGCTAGGAATTCCTCTGTGACAATCAAACCTTTAGTAGAACAACTGAATAACCCAAGTTCCGTAAAAGTATTTGGCTGTGTTGGGAGCCAATAAAATTGTCTGAGTCCATTCTGCAAGTACCGGTAGCATTTGTGCCTCCAATCTTGAGGCTAGGAAAGCAACCTCTGGGTCTTTTCTTCTTTCCCATCACTCCCATCTTTGAGCTTGCTTCCCCTCAATTAGTCCAATGAACAGATTGCTTTGCCATATAACAAAGGCTGCCTCACCAGGGCACATGGCTGCTTCCCATTGAATTCCTCCAAAACACCACCCCATAGGCTCAAGTGGGAGGCTCAGAAAAGAAATATGGCATCAAAACTAAACATCCTCCCATGAGTCATAGACCTTCTCATTCTTAGGTGTCCTCCAGTCACGCTCCTCCTCACCTTCTGCTATGTCTCTGACCTCCAGTCTTGCTTGACCTCCTATCAGCTCCTCAGCACACCTTTTGGTTTCTTTTCAACCAATCCGAGTTCTCCTCGCTTGTTAATGGAGATGAATTCAGCTCCATCTCTTTTTATGGTTCTGGACTCACCATTGCACAACTGAAGATTCACAACTGTGCCCTGGGCAGCCCAGACTAAGTTTACTCTCTTAGTAGCATCAAAGAACTAGAAATAGGCTGGCAATGTGATCCCTTTCTTCTCTGTTTCTCTGTTCTCTGAAACAAAAGGGGCGCATATAGATCAGATGCCCTGTCTGAATTTGTGCTGTATCCTTTATGTGACTTGGACTTTTTTTTTTTAATTTAAATTGAATTTATTGGTACATTCTAGGTATACAGTCCAGTTACATTCATTACTGGGATCTTGTACCTTTACATGACAGGTCTTGGTTCTCATTTTTTCCCCTTGTCCCCACCCTCCCTTCACCCTCTCCTCCACTCCCCACCTTCAAACACTTTAATTCCATTTTTACAAGATTTGGACTTTAAATAGCAATTCTCCTCACATTTCATGACCAATGAGATAGGGAAAGCATCACTTTAGGAACCAAAATACTCAGTTTACTGTGCCCATGCTGCCAAGTGACCTTGGATAAATCACCTCACTTCCCTGAGACTCAGTTTCTCTACAGGTAAAGAGTCACAGTGATGTTTCATAGAGCTGTTGTGATGTTTAAATGAAAAAATATGCAGAAATCTTTACAAGTGGTAAGGACTATGAGTGAGAGATTGTAAGTATCATTAGCCAGACATCTCCTGTTCCTTGTAGTCTGTGATCTATCAGCAGAGTACACTGTTGGTTGGTTGCTTGGTTTTCCACACTGCCTCAGAGAATCAAGTGACAAGGACACCCAAACTGGGTTGATGAAAAGGCCAGTTCAGCTGGTGTGGGAGTCATGTGCAGCCAGGCCACTCACAGGCAGAGAGTACTGGGTAATGGTGAGTGGTCTTGAGAGGCGAGTGGTATTTCCCAAAATTTAGAGAAACAGAAGGGAGCGTGGAGGGAGCTCCCGTGTGTGGGAGCCGACATCACGGAAACTGGCCTGACCTCCTGAGGCCTCTCACTCCTTCATGTCTGAGGCAAACACAGACTAGTGACATACAAGGTGATGCTCCCTTTTGGTTTGAAGTCATTTTTATTGACTGCTTTAATAATTTTTATCTAGAAATCCTCCAAGAGCCTCATGCTCTCAAAGGTGGGGCTTGTGCAAGGTGACTGGATTGCAGGGGTGCTACAGCTGAACTGCAGTTGGGAGGTGGGGCCGGGTCAGAAGAGGTGGATTCTCCTCTGCTTCCTGCCTGCCATGATGTGAGCAGCTTTCCTCCACCCGGGCCCTTCCACTGTGCCATTTTCTGTTGTTTCAGCCTGCCAAATATGGACTGCAGTTTCTGAAACTGCAAGTCAAAATAAGCCTCTTCTCCTTTAACTTGCTGGTGTTGGGTATTTTGTCCCAGTGATGAGAAAGTGTCTAAGACAGCTATTATCAATAACAGTGACACACACACTTCCAAGATCTTATATCTTTATCACTGCTGCTTTTGACTTTGTTTTTGCTTTAATCAGTAGCTTTTTAATCTTTATTTTTTATTAGTATGTGTTTGCCATACATAATGATCATACTCATCATGAGGGAATTGTACCTGTACATAATATACTGTATCTTATGTCTTCATTTCCCATCCCCCGCCCTTCCCTTTAACCCTTTTTCTCCACCCCATTTACAAAAGCTCTGTTTCCATTTTTTTCTTTCCATTCTCTTCTAAAATATCCCTTTTCCCTTCCCCCTCACCACCTTAACCAGTAATTTTTAAACTAAACCAAGTTCGTAGTGATGCATTCACCCTGCCCCATGCCTAGAGAGGCCGACATCTTCAGTCTCTTGCCTTCTGGCTGCTCCAGGTCCAGAGCAGGAAGTGAGGTTGACACTGATTTCTCTGGTTCCTTTCTGTTCAGGTTGTTTTCAGCTGCTACCCCCAGGCCCCAGTGTTCCTCCATACACAGCTAATCCACCAGACTCCTTTTTGCTCCTTCAGGTCAGGGTTGTAGCTGCCCTCCAACGTGGCTAACCCCACATTCCTGATCCACCATGCTTGGTTTCCCTTAATTCTACTCATACCATGGTAAGGCAACCCTTTAAAAATCTTCTTTTTAATTACTTTATTAGCATATACCCTCCTTTTTCTGTTACAACCCTGATTATTGCACTACTTTAGATGCAAAAGAGAATAGCAAAAAAGTCTAATGTGGTAAAATAAGGGAAATATTTCATAACCTAGTTAATAGCCAATTGCATTTAGATTCCTGCAAGATATGCGAAGCAGAGCTCAGACTGCCAAGGTAATCAGATCCTTGCTGTGGCTCAGCCTGATGTCACTGGACTTAGTTCCTGTCCTGATTCATCAAGCATTATGATCTCGTAGCCTCAAAAAGGACTCTGAGAAGGGCAGGTCCATGAGTGCCTAACCATTGCCTCAGCTTTTGACAAAGGCTTCCAGCTCTTTTTAGGGTATTCAGAACTCTAAATTGGAACAGTGATTGGGAAACTTAATTTTTAAAAGAACAATTTTGATGCCAAATTCCAGTCTAACGAAAGGCGTCTGTGGCAGGTCCTCTTTATAAATGGGACACCCTCTTGTGTGCTTTCCTACTTTTTTAAATACTAATGAAAAATCAAACTCAGTAGAGAGATGTGTTGTTCTCGATTGGTTATGAAACACATATTGATTGTCTACCAAAGCAAGAACTGTCTGTGCTCGGGCCGGAAGTGTTAGTGGGAGGGGAGCAGAAATAAATGAAAATGTGTGCCTTTCCTTGAAGATGTGCCAGTGTCATTAGATGAACCTGGCTCAATATTTAAACTCAGCCATATAAAGCAAAATAGTAGCCATTATAAATAGTTGCAATATTAATAAAAATCTTTAGACTTTGTTCAATGTTTGATTTTGTGTCTGTCTGCTGTACCTGTCTGTGTACCTACATACTAACATAAAAAAAAAAAGAAAGTTTTTTTTAAAGGAAAGTTTACAAATATAGCATGGGTTAAGGAAAAAAGTTTGGAATTAATTAGTAGGTGCAAGAACATAGATAAAGTGGTTAATTCTTCTAAGATTTCCTCACCAGAAAAAGTGGGGGGCATGGACAAAATATGCCAAGCAGGTAGGAAAACAAGCAAAGTTCTGAAAATTCAATGAAATGTAATAAACAAAGAAACCTGGATAGAACTGGCCCTGAGGAGGAACTCATTATGTTTTATCAGTTCTCCTCTCTTCCTTCAGATAAATAGAGCCTCTGAAGTCTGTTGCCAGTTTGTTGGTAAAGGCTCCACAGAGAAGAGAGGGCTTCTAAAGGCCTTCTATTAAAAAAGAGGATGGTGCACCTGTGTGTACGCACATTCTCCAAAGTCCTTGGTTCCTCAAGGACTCCTACCCTCTGTGACAGCCCATGCATCTCAGCGATTGGCTAGGTGACCTCTGGTGACTGACTGCCAATACCAGAGCCTCAGTCATCATTTAGAAAGAAGTGAGGATTCATCCCCAATCAACACCACTGTTTGTTTAGCAGAAAAAGACAGGGCCGGGGATTTAACTCAGTGGCACCGAACCTGCCTCACAAATACGAGGTTCTGAGTTCGATCCCAGGTACAAAAGAGGGGGGGCAGGAAAAGACAGTGCCACTCTGTAACCTGGCAGGAGACTGAGGAAGAGGTGGTGGAGAAGGGCGTCCTTGTTTATTTCCTAGGGCTGTGTCCTGTGGACAGTGGTAATTAGGAGGCAGGGTGAGTCCCTCTGGGCTGAAAATGATAGGAAAGGTACTGCCCTAATTGCTGGATTTTATTGGGATGATACTTAAGGTGTGGTTATTACCTTTTGTTGAAGTTCAATAACTCAACTTTGTAAGTGATAGGTTCTAAGGGGAAATGGAGATACTACAGACAGCCCTGAAGCCTGCACATGGATGCCATCCAGAAATCAAGCCCCAAATGGTCACATTAAGTACAGAGATGTCCTTGGTGTTGAGGGAAACTGTTCTTGGAAAGATGACATCTTTGGATACACAGTCCTCCGAGCACCAGGATACTATGAATATGATCCTAGGAAGTTGCCTATTGGATTGTCTGCCCTGCTTGCCACGCAATGGGACAGTTGCTATGACTGAATGTATAGGGGTCTCTGGAATCACATGACAGCTACTGCAATTGAGAAAGTCAGGGAAAGCTTCCCTGAGGAGGAGATATCTCAGTCAGACCCACCAAGGCAGCTGATTCTACCCAAGCCAAGAAGTAAAGATGTAATCAGTCTGTCTGTCCTCCAGCCTGCTTCACCAGATTAGTGCTTCTCCAACTGACTGGAAAGACGGTCCAAACCACCTGGAAATCCTGTTCAAATGTTAATTTTGACTCCATAGGTCTTGGGGGCCTTGATATTTGCGTTTCTAAAAAGCCTGCAGATAGTGCTACAGGCCCAAGAATTGCTCTCTAGTAGCAAGGTGATAGATGACCTCCTGAAGAACTCTGCTTCCTCTGTGTTTTGGTTCTCCAATCCCTAAAATGGGCTTCCAAAGATTGGTGAAATGCCAGTACAGATTCATCGGCAGCATATTTTGACCTATTTACATTACTAACCAAATAACTGCTAGCGAGTGCATTTTGTGGAGCAAGGGAGTGTTCCGAGAAGACTCACCAAATTGTTTTTTCTTCATATTTTGTCAGTTTTCTGCATCCAGTTTATTTTTATAAAAACAAAAACCAAAACTTCTTTCCCTACTTCAGGTTCTGTACTATTATTAGCTAGATGATAGTGTCTAAAGCACAGCCTGTTGTATAATGGGAGTGAATTAATTAAAATACTAAAGTTCACCAGCTAAAAATTTTCAAACTGTTTAGTGTCTCATAATTTTGGAGGTTAACTGTTGTTAACAATCCATGAGCAGGGCCTGTGTGTGCTGATTTTATGACTAAGGAACAAACATTGTCAAACAGCCTTCTCCCTATAATTAGATTTCAGGTTAAATAGTGTAACATTCATCTCAAAATTTCAAACCTTGTACTTGCAGTCAAACATGTTGAACTCAGGTGCTTCATAATTAACCATGAAATTCACCCATTATATCTTGACTTCTTCATTTTCTACGGCATCTCATCAGAAGCCTAGGAGGCAGGATGTAGGGGTATCTTTAAGAAGACATCCAGGGGGCTGGGGATTTAGCTCAGCGGTTTGGTGGCCTGCCTCGCAAGCGCAAGGACCTGAAGTTCAATCCCCGGCACCAAAAAATAAATAAATAAACAAAATTCAGGCCAAGAAGACTTGGTCTTTTTTTTTTTTTTTTACTGGAATTGAACTCAGGACCTTGCATTTGTGAGGCCGGCCACAGAACCACTGAGCTAAATCCCCAGCTCAGACTTAGTCATTTTTGAAGGAAAAGGGTACAATTCACTGATTGACTCACCAGAATTATTCTCTGTGAGAACACCTTGTTAATATTATTCTTATCTTAAGATATTCGGGGCCTCTTTATTTAAAAAAATGCTTAGTCCTAACTTCTGGCTGATCACTGCTTTGATCTCATACGCAGAATGATTTCTTAACAATTTTGTTGCCTGAGAGTAAGGACATATTTGATGCACTTTAGTGACAATATATCATATTTCTGTATTTATTCAGCTTTTTAATATAAATTTTTATCTTTATTAGTACACGTTTGCAACAGATAATGATTATATTCTCTGTGGAGAGTTGGTGTATGTTCATGACACATCTTAATTCTTTTTTCATTCCCTCTCCTCTCCTCCTCCATCCCTCTCCACCTCTTGGTCTCCTTTCCTTTTGCAACAATGTATCTCCCTTTTTCTATTATTTACCTTTTGTTTTGCTCTTTCATTTATTTATATGTTGGGTTCCTCATATAAGAGAAACCATATGATGATCAAGCTTATGTGTCTGATTTATTTCCCTTAATACTATGGTCTCAAGGTACATCTATTTTTCTAGAAATGATTCAAGCGTATGTTTCTTTATGGCACAGTAGTAGTCCACGGTGTACAAATACCACATTTTTTTTTATCCATTAATCAGTTAGTGGACATATAATCTGCTTCAAAGATTTAGTTATGTGTTTTGCTGTCAAAAATATGGATATGCATGTGTCACTGTAATATTATGTCTTTAATTCTTTTAGGAAGAAACCTAGAAGGAGAATAGCTGGGCCAAATGGAATATCCATTTTCGGTTTATGAGGAACCGTCATAATGATTTCTGTATTTATTGAGCTTCTGCCATATGCTGAGGGGCTTGATAAGCTCTGAGCACACTATGGTGAGAAAACCAGATATATGCTCTGCCTTCTGGAATGTTTCAATTGGATGTGGGAGGCAGAACCTGTGCAGGCAAACCAACAAATAGAGCAGCATTTCTTTTTTTTCTTTTTCTTTTTTATTGAGGTTATTGGTACAATCTAGGTATAGAATACAATTATATTCATCATTGGGATTCTGTACCTTTACATAATAGGTCTTGATTCTCATTTTTCCCCTTGTTCCTGCCCTCCCTTCACCCCCTCCTCCCCTCCCCATTTACAAACACTTTATTTCCATTTTTTCAGTTTCTCATATTTTTTTCCTCTCCCTTATTACCTTCCCCTCACCCTTCCCACTTTCCTTACACCTTTAGCCCTTTACTTCCTATTTCACATTATTAATTATCTCATTAGGATCCTGTGTACTATTATAGTTTTTCACACCACAGAAACTATTCGGTATTTCAGTTAAAGAAATCTCTGTATGAACATTAAAAATAGGGAATCCTAAAAGAAAACTAAAAAGGAAAGTAAAAGAGAAAAGGCAATGATGTAACATCAAAATAATCCTTAATTCTGGAGATGAAAATGGCCCCTGAACATATTTAAATTGCTTCTCGCTCTTATAGTCTTATCTTATTATTTTTTTCATTATTTAGAGAATACTTTATTAGTTTCTGTAATCAAACCCATGTAGATATGACCTTACATATTTAGTACGATGTGTTACCCCTGTACACATGGAAAAAAAAATTAACATTTCTAGACCAATATGGTTGTCCATTTCTGTACAATGCCAAGTCAACACAGTAAATTGGGATGACTTTTTCCAAAGTTGGCAGCACCGTTAAATTCA
>NW_022900947.1:29172578-29336293 GCF_012274545.1 Fukomys damarensis | reverse complement strand
TAATCATCATCTGGAAAGAGAACATTCTAGAGTAATATCATTAAATGTAGCTCTGATAAAGCACGCTCCCTACTATGTATCATAAAGCAGGTACTAGATATTTTACATTCATAGAGGTATGATACAGTATTGTCCTACATCAATAATACTAGATTCAGTTTTGGTTTGAAATTTACTTTGTCTGCAAATAAGATTGCTACCCCTGTTTTTTTTGGGGGGGGCTCCTGTCACATGGAGAATTGTTTTCTATCTTTTCACTTTCAGTCTATGGGCTTCTTTTTGCACTAGGTGTGTTTTTTGTATACAACATATTGTTGGATTTTGCTTCTTATTCCATTTTGCCGGTCTATTTCTCTTGATTGGTGAGTTGAGGCCATTGACACTGCTGGTTATAACTGATATGTACTGACTTATTATTGACATGTTATTGGCCTTTTGTGGACTCTTTACACTTTTTCACCTTCTCCTTTTAATTTCTTGCCTTGCCTATTTGACTTGCTCTGTTGGGCCTCATGGTGTTGTTGCCTTCATTGTCTTTTTCTAGGATCTTGTTCAGAATTGCTTGTAGCACTGGTTTGGTATTCGTGTAGTTTCTCAGGTGTTCTTTGTCATGGAAGTGTCTTATTTCCCCCTCCATTTTGAAAGAGAATTTTGCAGGATACATCAGTCTAGGTTGGAGGTTGTTCTCTTTTAGTACTTGAAATATCTCATTCCAGGCTCTCCTTGCCCCAAGGGTTTGTGCTGAAAAGTCTGCTGTGATTCTGATGGGCTCTCCTTTGTATGGGATTTGTTTCTTTTCTCTTACTGTAGAGCAGCATTTTGACCTGAATGAGAGGAAACAAACTGCAACCGCAGCGAAGAGTGTTCTTGACTGAGAGAACAGCATTGCAAAGGCCTTAGCAGCATGCATAGATCCTTAGATGTCTCTGTGCCTCAGTTTCCTCATCTGTGAAACGTAGAATAATCATCATACCCATCTCATAGAGTAGTTGTGAGAATAAAATGAGGAGCATGTTAATACTTGTCTGACACATACCAAGCATTTTGCAAGTGCTTACCTATTACAGTTACGTTATCAGGATATAAGGGAAGTGTGGCAAATGCTACCCCAGTGACAAGAAGAGCCGCAGAAACAGAGGCAGGAAAATTAGCATTTACTGGGGAATCTCAGTGGGAAAAAGAAATCAGGGTTGAGGTAGCTTTTGAATTGGATTTTGAAGGATGGCAAGAATTTCAGCATCTATGCCTGGGCCCTCAGCCTGTGGCCTATGAAGAGCATGCCCTCTTGTAGAAAAAACAAAAAAAACAAAAAAAACACAAAAAAAGCCGTACTAAAACTGTATTTTAAAAAGGAAGTCTTGTTACTTATATACATTGACTTTATTTCACATTTTGCACACAACCCAAGATGCTTCCTCTTCACTCAATGTGGCTCGAGCAAGCTACCAGGTTGCACACACCTTTGTAAGCAAAACTAACCACATGGGGCTCTTCTTTCCCTCATCTTCCACATCCAATTGATGAAGTCTTTTTCCTGACCACCTACCACTCCTTTTGCTCAAGCGTGTGGTTTCCTCCATCTGGACTTTGCAATTCCAGTTGCCTCATCCCCAACTCCCATTGTACAAGTTCATGGCGCAGCACTACTAGGAAATGGCCTATTTGTGCATTTGCCTCCCCCTGGACACCATGTCTCATCCCTAACTTTTAGTCAGTGCTTTTTGGACTAAACTGCTGTCCTCTGTTGGTTCCCTGCATATCCATCAGAGTCCAATCAGGAAATCAGAAGCCACTTTAGGTGTTTCCTAAAGAGAGGATTTAACACAGGGGGATTGGTTTTCAGGTTGAGAGGCCTGAAAAGCTAGAGGCCAACGGGGAGCTGGAGGCAATTCAAAGATTTGCAGCTGCCACTCCTAGGACTAGAAGGAAGTTAGCTGGTTGTCAGAGCCAGGAGTCTGGGTTGTCTGACCAGGACTAGAAGCCTAGCAGGGGCTGTCTGGCAGGAACTGGTGTAGAGGAGGGTGGGGCCCTGGAACAGAGGAAATGAAGAAAGGCAGCAAAAGATGATGCCAGAGGCAGAGAGGATGGAAATACTTCGATTTCTCAACTCTTTGGCCAATGCATTCCAAAGGCCCTATCTACCAGGAAACAAGTTGGCAAGGAAGTCTGGGAAATATAGTTTTCTGTGACATAATGCAGAGGCCAGAGGATAGTGGGGGGCTGGTAGCACACAGGCAACCTTCAGGCACCCCTCTGGCTCACCCTGAAAACCACCACCAGAGTTCTCTCTAGACTGTACATCCAACCTTGTTGATCCATGCTCCCTCAAATGGAATTTAACTTGGCAGGGATAAAACATAGCAGCAGGAATGCATCTTAGATAAGGCTGGTCAGAGATGACCTGTCTGAGAACACCACCCCTCAGTGTTACCATGGGATGGATCCAGTGGATAGATTTCTGGCTTGTATACAACAATCAAAAAATTGCACGCATACAGTGAAGTGCAGCTACATTATAGAAGCTCACGGAAAGATGTGCTCAGGGAAACTCTGTGCAGATAAAAAGAAAATATATGTGGCATAAACAGAAAAGTGGTACCAGGACAGCAAGAAAGCAAAAAGCACTGTGCTGCACATGATAAATCAGGCTTTCAGAATTTAAAGGATATGCACCCCAGCATGGATACCTCACACTGAGTCTCTAAGTCAGATTGGCAGGAGTCATCTTCAGGGGCTTTCAATCCTCATGTCTGTCCCAGAATTCACACTGATCTTAGTTACGTGTATGAAATACTATGCATATTTGTGAATCCCTTGATAAAGTTCAAGAAAGGTGAAAGTGACAAAAGCTCAGGCTAGGAGATCCAACACTCATGTGCATTTGCTGTTGCCATAAGGCGTCAGTGATTTCCTGGGTTTTTGTTACTATCTACCTCTCTCAGGAGGATTGAAGGAGGAATGGCTCTCATGTGCTGTCCAAATTCAAATGGGTAGAAGGGAGTGATTGTTTTAACTGCACTGACAGCTCCCAGGTCAGACCAGACACTCAGAGAAGAAAGAAAGACAAGAACAATCCTGCTGATCTCTATGTGGCAGTGAGAATGTGGTTGCTTGAGTGCTGTGGCTCATCCTGTTGGGACCGTTCCCCAGAGTCACAACGAGAAAAGAACAGTGAAAATGCACAAGCACATTTGAATCATGACGGATACTCTCTAGGCGCCCTCAGAAACATCGTCTTGTTACATTCTCCCAATGATAGGTAAAAGAGACATGGGTAGACATCGCTAAAATGGTAGGCAGTGAGCATATAAGGCCACAGGAAGGTGAAACAACAGCACTGGGGACTCATAGCCAGCCAGGGACAGAGCTGTCCCTAGACATTTGGTTGTGTTTTTCAAGTTCCAAATGCATCTAGTAATATTTTGGTAATGCTGGAAGATTCTTTTTAAGTCAAGTTTACTAAGGTATATTTAGAATATATGAAAAGAATTTGCTGTTTAGTATATAGTCCCTTAAGTTTGGACTAACACACACACACAGCATAGTCGGGATGTAGAAATACCATCACCTCAAAAATGTCTCTTTTTTATCAATGCCATCTCCACTCTCAATCAAGTATTTGGCAATTACTCACCTATTTCTCTTCCTGTAGTTTTGTCTTTTCCATAATGTCGTGTAAATTTTATCATATAATGTGCAACCTGTTACATCTGGCTTCTTCGATTTTGCATAAAACTCTAAAAAGTAATTCATAACTCTCGCATGATTCAGCATTTCATTGTGGGGATAAACTTCAATTTACATATCCACTATCCATTCATAAGTTGATGGGCATGTGGGGTTGGTTTTAGCTTTTTTAAAATTATGAATAAAGCTGTTATATTCTCAGATAGCATGTGGTATGAACATGTGGTGTGAACATGTGTTTTCATTTCATATATATTTCATACACACTTAGAAGTGGGATTGCTGGGTCACCCTGTAAGTCCACATCTAGCTGTGACTAACAGTGTCATCTTGCAGGCAATTTTTCTGCAGGCTTGTCAGCACTTGGTACTACAGGTTTTTTTCCTTATTTCTTTATGTAGCCTTAATTGTAAAGCTATTCTGATATGTAGATAGTTGTGTCTGGTGGTTTTAATTTATATTTCCATAATGGTGAATGGTGTTGGGCATCTTGTCATGTGCTTATCTGTATCTGTATCTTTTCGATGATAAAAAGTCTGCTCTAACTTTTCACCCATTTTTATTACTGAGTTACTAGGGTAACTTATTTGTTCTAGATAAAAATCTATTATCAAGATATGATTTGTAAGTATTTTCAGCCGATCAGTAGTTCAACTTTTTAAACTGTTTTTCAAAGAACAGAAGTTCATAATTTTGTTAAAGCTTGATTTATTAATATTTTTGTCACTTGTGCTCTTGTGTGGTATCTAAGAAATTTTTGGCTGTCCAGAGTCACAAAGATTCTCATGTTTACTTCCAGAGTAAAGCTATTAGGTTTTACATTTCAGTCTTTTGGTAGATGCTTGCAAATATTTCCTTCCAGATTATTCTTTGATGCGCCAGGTTTAACAGGTATTTTGAAAAGAAAAAGGTTTTAACTTAAAAAAAATCAGAGCATTACTATGTTTCCCGCTGGCCTTGTACTCCTGTGTTGAAGAGATCCTCTTGCCTCAGCCTCCTGTGTAGCTGGAACTACAGCATGAACCACTATGTCCTAAGAATTTTTTAATTTTCACGAAGTCAAATTAATCACTTTTAATGATTAATGTGACATTTTTCTTTCATATTTGGATAAAAGAACATTTTCCCTTTTTCTCTCCTTCCCATCCTTCCTTCCCTCTCTTTTTTTTTTTTTTTTTTTTTTTTTTTTTTTTTCTGTGTTTTTTTTTTTTTTTTTTTTTTTTTTTTTTTTTTTTTTGGTACCAGGGATTGAACTCGGGTCCTTGTGCTTACAAGTCAGGCCACTGAACCACTGAGCTAAATCCCGGCCCTTAACCCTCTCCTTTCTTCCACCATCTTTTCCCCTTCCCTCCCTCCCTCTCTTCCTTCCTCCCTCCCTTCTTTCCTGTCTTGAGATGTGCAGTGAGACAGTGGCCTTTAAAGTCCCAGCATTTCTTCAGGGCTTTGGCAGAGTGTTGGTTTCCAGGACCCAAGTCAGAAGCCCAAGGGAAGCAGAGGCGAAAACCTGCTGATAAAAATCACAAAAAGATACAAACAGCAAATTTATGGTTAAGGAGATTATTAAACCCACACACTTCCTATGCAGTCTTCAAAAGAGAGGGGAGCGCACATGACTCCTTTTGAATAGCAAAATTTGAATAAAGTGGGGATTGTCCTATGGAAATAAGTGAATCTAAAGCTACTCAGTATTACTTTGTTTTCAAGCCATATTCCACCACTTTTGATTCAAAATTTGATTATGGAAGCAATAGAAGCATTGATCAGTGGACCCTGTTTTCCAGGGTAGGAGACTACAGTATTTGACACGTAGCTTTTCATGCATCTAATAAGGGCAGAGGCACTTTAGAAATGTTTTATGACTTGCAAAGATCCTGAGGTCTTGGGCTGACCTCCATTTTACATAGTGTTCCATATGAGTTAGGGCCAATGAAAGAAAGAAAAGAAAGAAAGAGAGAGAGGAGAGAACAGAAAGAAGTATAATGTGTCTGAGCAAACTATTTGAAATCAATAATGAACTGGCTGAGAGAATAACTTTTTTTAAATTTAATCACTTAATCTTATGATATCATTCAGGGAGAAAAAGCTAAAGCCAAATATAATTTTTCATAGCACACACATTTTAGGAGCTACAATATCCCACTGTGTACCTAATTTTGGCTTAGACTTGGGATTTGCAAAACAGCGTTCATGTAAAAGGATATTAATTTCCAAATTCTCTTTCCATTCCCCATGTGCAAACAGAAGCCACCTTAGCAGCTGTGGGAAACCAAGAAATGAAGAACCAAAGTAAAAGGAAGCAAATGGTTTTGTGAACATTGATTTCCCAGCTTTGAACAAACAATGCAATCTTTATTGGGCTGCACTCTTTGTTTTGTTTTTTGGTACTGGGGATCGAATTCGGGTCCTTGTGCTTGCAAGGCAGGCAGTGGAACCACTGAGCTAAAGTCCTGGCCCTCACACTCTGTTTTTTTTGAGTGTAGAGGAAATCAAATGAGTTCAATGACTCAGTAACACGTGTAGTGCAGCTCTCTCCCTGTTTCTTCAGGAAACTCCAGGGACCTCGGAAAGTGATGAAACGGATGACAGTTCCCATTTCTTCTGAAGTCCAGCATAAAGCAGACTTTGGGCGGGAAATACCAAATAGTTGGGTGTGAAAGATGTGCGGTCCATAGCTGTAAAAACCCTTTAAGGCTGGACTTTAAATGCCTTTCTAGGGTAAATATCTTTTCTAGGGCCTTCCTCCAAATTCCCATTGTTCTTCTACTGCCATCCAGCACTGCATTTACTGTCCTGATTTCCTGCTGTCCTCAAGGAAATACCTCTTCCCTCCTGGCTAAATCTTAAACTCCCAGAGGGCGGAAAGACCCAAGTACAGCACCATGCAGCTCTGTACACAGTAGGAATGCAACAAATATTTGTTGATTGCTATTCCCTGATATAAATATCAAGCTACTTAGCTATTACTCCCCCCATTTTTATTAAAATATAATACATAAAAATACACTCATGGCAGACATTTGTACTTATACACAGAAAATCTCGATCCTTTTCACTTCCCCTTCCCCTCCCCATCTCCCCCATCCTCAAATCCCCTTCCCAGCTCCAAATAGTCTGTATCCATGTTTCCTATCCATATATAACTTTAAGAAGAGTTTTGAAAAACAACTGAAACAAAGGAAACTCTTGAAATAACAATTCAAAAAATTTGGATCCTTTCCATAATTTCTTTTTAACATAGAGCTATGAAATTAAGTACATTTTGCATATTGCTGAATATATAATTTTCAGTTTCACAATCCTAACAAATCTGATCAAAAAATGTCTTTGATCTTTTACATTTCTATTCTATCTTGAAGCCATCAAAAAAGAACATTCTGAAATCCAGTGTACTCAGTCTCTGGGGTGGTTATGATAAGATGTCAACTCACTTAGCTTTGGGATCTGCCCAGAGGATTGGTGGAGCACACTTCTGAATTTATCTGGGTGGGTCACAGAGGGCAGGCCTTGAAATCCTGTCTGGTCCCTTCCCGTTTCTGAAAGGCACTGTTCCCCTGCTCAGCTCCTGACTGCCTTGAGCTAAGTAGCTTTGTTCCATCATGATGTTTCTGCCTTGGAGCCAGTTAACCATTGACTGAATCTCCTTAAAACATAAGCTGATTAAACTCCTCCTCCTTTAAATTGAAGGTGTCAGGTATTATCTGGCAATGAGAAAAGCAAAAATCTAATTTTACCAAGTAGAAAAACGATCTGAGCTGACATTTTAACAAGAAACATATACAAACGGCAAGGAGCTACGTGAAAATCTCAGTGTTATTAGTCATAAAGGAGATTCACTGTAAACTATGGTGAGATACCATTGAGATGGAAAAGAATAACTGACAATACCAAGTGTGGATGAGATGGCAGAACAATTGGTATTTTCATACATTACTGGCAGAATGCAAAGGTCCTCAAAGTTACCTTAAGAGAAATGCTTAGGAGATCCTCAGAGTTACTTTCCATGTACTTGTCATATGACCCAGGAGTCTCATTACTAAGTATTCATCCCAGAGAAAAGAAAGTATACACACTTGAGTATTCATATTTGCTGTACTTTTAATAGTCAAAATTTGAAATAGCCCAAAGTTCCATTCACTGGTGTTTAGTTAAACAAACTGTGATATATCTGTACACTCCCTGGGAAAAGTTTCACCAATGAAATGAAACCAGTTACAGATACTTGTAAGGCCATGGATAAATCCCAAACACATTATAAGAGTACCTACAGGCAGACTGAAAAGGCCATACACTGTATGCACCATCTAAATGACCATGTGAAAAGGGTAAGATGGGGACAAAGACAGATCAGTGGTTACAAAGGATGTGAAGAGGGAAAGGTCACAGCAGAGGAGCATGTGAGGATGTGGAATAATGGAAATGCCCTATTTTTAAACTGTGATGGTTGCGTGGCTGCATGCACTTGTCAAAATGAACAGAACTGTAAAGCCAAAGCCAAGCTGGCAGGCAGGGCTCAAATTCAAACTCAGCTTCCTGACCTAAAGTCTTGCAATTGGTTGTTTGAGAGCTGCCCACAGGAAATCTATCAGTAGGATGGTCCTGTGGATTCCTCCAGACCCTTCCTCGTTGTACCAAAAAGCAAGCACATATCAGAACCCAGCCCTAATCTGCCAGGGAACTGCTGTGTGGCCACAGCCCAGTTACTTCCTTTTTTGCCCTGTGTTCTCATCTTTAAAGTGCCTACCTTAGTCCATTCAGACTGCAATAACAAAAACAGCATAGACTGAGTAGTTTATATACAGCAGAAATGTATTACTCACAAATGGCTGGGAAGTCCAAGACATTACCATGTCTGGTAATGACCCACTTCTGCTTCATAGACGGCATCTTCTAAACTATGTATGTCCTCCCTGATGGAAGGGACAAAATAGCTTCCTGGGGTCTCTTTTGTAAACTTACTAAACCTGTTCATGCGAGTTCTATCTCACAATGTAATCCCCAAAGCCCTGCTTCCTAATCCCATGACTTCAACACATGGGTTTTAGGGGACACAGATCCTCAGATCACAGCAGCACCTCCTTGACCTATAACCTCAAGACTTCCACATTTCTTCCCCCAAGGCTCTGTCCTCTCCATCCAACTCCTGTCCAGCTGCCAATCCCTGTGAGGGAGTGAATTATCCCCTAGTTCATTGTTTTAGAAACAACCAGAAAATGATGAACTGATTTGCCCAGCCACAAAGCTTGCACAGAAGACAGGCGAAGTCCTCTGGTCTCTTATGAGCTGCCTTTTCCCAAACTGGGTCCCGAATATTTCTAGCGGGTATGTTTTCTAGCTTCCACTAGGGTAGGGATTTGAGAAACATCAATTCTGTAGTTCAGAAGTTCTGTTCAGCAGTCAGATGAGCGAAAAGATGAGCCACATAAGAAACAGCATTCCTGTGCCACCATGAAGCCTTTTCTGCAGCAGTCACTCCATGGCTACTAAACCCAGTGCTAGGGACAGGGACTCCTGCGGTGACCCTAATATGCAACTATAGGCAGTCCTTACCATGTGCAGGACACTGTTCCTAGGTCCTACTGTCTCATCCATTTGATGTTCCCTGCAACTGGGGAGGCAGAACCACAGTCATCCCCATCCTACACAGGGAACCAAGCTCTGAGGGGTTTCAACCTGTGCTTCATGGCTCATACCTCCCTTACTTTTTGCCACCTGAACAATGTTTCCTAAGATCACCAGAAAATCTGCTCTGTTGTAAAAAGGAGCAAAAGAAGAGAAAGAATGAAAAGTGAATGGAAAGAAAAAAGAAGGGCAGAAGGCCACTTGGCCAAAACAATGGAAACAAATCAGGTGAAAATGAGCATCTGTGACCCATGGAGTCAAGAAACCCCGGAAAGAGAACATGGGACAAAGAGGCAAAGTCTGGGGGACCCATCTGTATCTCATCACACACACACACACACACACACACACACACACACACACACACACACCATCCCCAACACTGCTGGCTTCTCTGGCTGCATCCTTTCCATCCACAATCCTGGCTTGTTTCACTCGTGTGTTTATTTACTTTAAGGTCTGCTTTAACAGGCTTTCCAAGACAGGCAGAAGGTGGGGAAGAGTGGGGAAGCAACTTTACAAAGAGAATGTCAGTGATTAGAGAGGAGCCAAGATTAACAGCTCAGAAGGAAACAGCAGCCTGAGAAGCAGAGTGACGCCCAAGGTGGCCTCCCTGTATCTCTCTTCCTGTGCTGTGTGGCAACCCCTCATTCCTTCCCTCCTCTCCCCTGCCAGTGGCTGCCTCCAACACCCCAGGCTTTTCCTATCATAGTTGACTTTGTGTTGAGGGAGAAAGTCTTTTTAAAGATAGTATTCTTAACATAGTATCTACAGTGACCTTAAAGTACAAGTTGTTGTAAGAAAAGAAAATCTGATGACAGAGAGCCTGGTGCATGCAGTCTGCACTGCCTCTCCATCTCTGGAGGTGCTTAGGCAGTCTTACAGGGACAGGGACAAGGACAGGGAGAAAGATGCATCATAGCTGCATAAATAAGACCAAGAAACCCACTGGCAAGCCCTGTGATCTCATGCCACTCTCATTAGTGACCTCTCAGATTCTGTGTGAGTGACATCTCATCTGCCCACCTCCCAGGGGATGAGGGCAAAAATGAGATAAGCCAGATAAGACACACGAAGGGGCTTTCCACAAATGGCAGGGAATGAAAGGTACCCAAAGAAGCCTTTGCTGACTGATTGACTGCCTGAGTGATTGATCAAGCCTGGGGTGGACAATGTTTTCTGCTTTTTCAAACCCTTTTCACCGGCAGCTGAGGAATGATGGATGCAGTCTTCAGGGACAAAGACATTATATTACAAACAGAAAACTGGTTGAACATTGTGTACTGGGCAAGTCGCTTCCTCCTGGATCCCTCCTGTAATGGAATGCCTGTCCCACTTAATGTGATGTGTCTGTTAGGGAGCCTCTAATTAAAGACCTATGAGAGAGATAAAAAGTCATTATGTCTCACCTTAGGAAGCACTTGCATTACTTAGGGTTTTCAGTGTGAGGCCCTAGGGGATGTCTGTCTTCTTAGACTTGGCAAATCTACCAGCCTCCTAGACTTTTCTACACAGTCACCAACATACAAATGTTCTGAGGTCCCGCGTGCCCTATCAACAGCCCAGCAGAGCACATTAAACTTAATCCTGGTTCCCGAAACTAGCTAAGACCCATCAATCTTCTGGTCCTTGTAGAAAGAGCAGGCGCAGCAGTCCAAGGGAAGGGGACCCACACTACGTTAAAATAGAGTGTGAACAGAATAAGGTGAAGGAGGCAAGGTGGGTTTGAAGGAGACAAAAGATGAAACCTCATGGCCATGTTTGACCTGTATCTTAAATGGTAATGAGGCTACTATAAGAATGGACTCAGAGCAGGCTGGACAGGAGGTGGAGTGGACCTCGGGAGCTGAGATGGTTTGCGAGGCTCAGTGGAGCGATGATAATGGCCTGGACCAAAATCAGCTGTGAGAAAATGAGAATCTCTTCTAGCTTTCGGTGCAGCTCTCTGCACTCTGCTACGTGCTCCTCAGGAACAAGGTGCAGTGACTACAGTTATCATTGTGCCAAAGATCCCGGTGGAGCTGAAATAAAATAAAATGCACCAAGAATGAGAAGAAAGAAGTAACATTTTCTTCTATGCAGGCAACGTGATCACAGATATACATGTTCCTGAAGAAATCCATTTTTCAGAAATTACTAGATGTGATAAATGAATTCGACAAAGTTATATAGTACAAGGTCAATATAAACATAGTTTTGTTTTTGTTTTTGTTTTTTTTCCTCTTGGGTATTTTTTGAAACAGTAGTTCATGTTGGCCCTGAACTCACTAAGTAACCCAGGCTGGCCTCAAACCCATGGTGATCCTCATGCCTCAGCCTCCTGAGTTGCAAGTATGACAGGCCTGTGACACCATACCCAGCTCTCTAAAAATAGTATTTCTATACACCAGCAAAGCACAATTGGCAAGTGAAGTAAGGCAAACAACTCAGAATAGCATCAAAGCCTCACATATTTATAGACAATGTTAACAAAATATGCAGATTAGTACAATGAGAAATATAACCCTTCACTGAGAAGAATTAAAGAGAAACTAAACCAATGCAGAGACAAAGCATGCTTACGAGTCAAAAGACTCAATAGTGCTGTCAATCCCCCCATATTATCTACAGGTTAAGCAACATGCTGCTCAATATCCTAGAAGACATTTTTTTGGTAGTAATTGACAAGCTAATCCCAAAATTTATATGCAAGTACAAAAACCTGTAGGATAGTTGTTATGGTTTGGATATGGCTGTCCTCTGAATTTTCATGTGCTAGAAGCTGGGTGTTTGTATGGCAGTAATGAGGTAAAGGAACCTTTAAGAGATGCAGGGTAGTTAGATCATGGTCCTCCACCCTCGTGAATAGGTTAGTCTTGTCTCCTGGGAATGGGTCCAGTCCAGTAGGAGTGGATCAGTTCCTGAGGGAGCGGGTTGATATCAAAAGAGCAAGCCTGGCCCCTCCCTAGTCTCTGCTTCCTGTCTTGCCATGTGATTCATCCTCCTCCCCCCATGCATACACACACACATATGCA
Source organism: Fukomys damarensis (assembly GCF_012274545.1). NCBI lineage: Eukaryota > Metazoa > Chordata > Mammalia > Rodentia > Bathyergidae > Fukomys > Fukomys damarensis. The sequence goes on along the minus strand of NW_022900947.1, from coordinate 29,323,973 downwards.
ATCTCACCATAACGCCATCCACCACTTTGTGATGTATCCAAAAAGCCTTCACAGGGCTGAGCAAATACTTATACCACGCTCAACACTCTTCAGCCTCCAAAACTGTGAGCTGAATAACCTCTCTTCTATATAAAATGCACAGCCTCAGGTCATAGTAACACAAAATGTACAAATAGTCAAGACAATGTTTGAAAAGAAAATCAAAGTCAGAGACTCCTACTATAAGTTTCAAGTCTTACTATAAAACTTCAGTAAGCCAGGCATGGTGGCGCACGCCTGTAATCCCAGCATTCAGGAGACTGAGGCAAGATGATCACTATGAGTTCAAGACCACCCTGGGCTACACAGTGAGTTCCAGGTCAGTCTCAACTACATAGTGAGACCCCGTCTCAAAAAGAAAAAAAGAAAAGAAACTTCAGTAATCAAGAGATCCCAATATTGGCGAAAGAACAGGCATGTAGAGCCAGGGATTTAGCTCAGTATCACCGTGTCTGCCTTGAAAGTGCAAGGATCTGAGTTTAATCCCTGCCACCAAAAAAAAAAAAAGAAAGAAAAAGAGAAATAAAAAGGAATAGGCATGTAGACTCATGCACCAGAGTAAGGGGTGTCCATAAATAGAAGCACACAAATAAGGTTGATTGAGTTTCCAGTGGGTAAAGCAGGTCTTTTTAAAACATAGAGCTGGAACACCTGCATAACCTCATGGAAAAAAAAAAACCTTAACCTGTACACATAACATCTCCCCAAATTAATAGAAATTCTGGTAGACATTAAAAGAACAAAATGTCTAGAAGAAAATGTAGAGGAAACTTCTAGAAGAAATTTTTGCAATATTGGTACAGGCAAAAGTTTCTTAGGCCATAAGAAGTATGAACCATTTAAAAAATTGACATAGTACTCACTTCAGCAGCACATACACTTTTAAAAAGTTAATATATTGGATTTCATCAAATTAAAAACTTTTGCTTCCCAAAATACATCATTACTGGGTATGGTGGCAAACACCTGTAATGCCTGCACCTGGGAAGCTGAGGCAGGAGGATGATCAACAGTTTGAGGCTACAAATAGAAATGAGCTTATGGCAAGGCTAAAGTACAAAGCCAAACCCTACCTCAAAAAAACAAAACCAAGGTCCAGGGATATAGCTCAGTGGCACACTGCCTACCTGGCTAGTGTGAGGTCCTGAGTTTGATCCCCTATATAAAAAAAAAACAAACAATCATTCCTAAAAAGATGAGTCAGAGGCAAGGAGAAATTTTTTTCAATACATATTTCTGATAAAGGACTTGAATCCAGAATATGTAAAAAATACTAAATTGTAATATGCCAATTTAAAAACTGGATAAAAGATTCAATACTTTATCAAAGAAGATATACAAAAAAAATTAAATGATGAGCTGGGTATGATAGCACATCCTGTAATATCAGCACCTGAGGGGCTGAGGCAGGAGGATCACCACAAATTCAAGGCCTGCCTGGGCTACATAGTGACTTCAAAGCTAGAAAGAGCCCTGTCTTAAAAAAATATGAAATGATGCCTTGTTCATCCTACCAATAGGTTCACAGTCCTCTACACATGTACACACACACACACACACACACACACACACACACACACCACTCTTCCTGCATCTTTGAATGTTCTCCTGGTCTCCTGCTTCTTCATGTCACATTCTATGTTTTATCAGCTTTTGATATTGAACCTGCCTCACTGTCTTATGATCTAGTCCCTTTAGCGAAGCATGGACTCCTAGGGGGAAGAAATTTTGTCTTCTGCATCGTATTAACTCCAGCATCTATCACAAAGTCTGGGACTAAATAGATGTTCATAAATAGAGGGAATTTTAAAATTTCCTATAATACTCATTATACCCCAGTCCCATATTTTTCTCTTAAACTAGGCCCACAAGGAGGATAGGGAATCCGAGTCCAAGAAATCATGATATTTTAGAACTCAAAGGGTCTCATGTTTACAGATTGTGTTCTGCAAACCTGAGGAGGTTTCTTAGGAGCCACCTGCAGAGGCAGGATATTCCTTTAGAATTTTATGTGGGTGGTTACACCGTACTGCTGTATGGCATTCTACTGTTGGGTTTTCTAAAAAATTGAAAACTCCCCTACTGTTAGAAATGTAAAGGGTTAGCAAAGATTGCTTCCCTCTCTGATACTCAAGTGGATGGTCCTCGGAGGATGTGTGACTAATGAGGTGAATGACTCTTTCCAGTCCCAGCAATCTACTATCGGACACACCCTACTCTACTCCTCCCACTCCAAATTGACTTTGGTATCTTTTCTACTCAGGACCAGTGCATAAGTCAATGTACTTTTCTCCTTGAGGCTCAGGACCCAGGACCTTGCAGTGGTTTTCAGACAGAGAATGCATGGCGACCTCCCCCAGGAAGCTTCCCACTCTCTTATCCCACCTCTCTAAGCCCCTCTGTGTGTCTGTTCCTGCTTTACTGACTGTTTTCACCTCAGCCAGCTAACGTTGTACCAAGGAGCAGGAAAAGACTCTCTGTGGGTTAAAAAACTTTCGCACTGTAAAGTAACACAGGCCCATTGTAGAAATTTAGAAAGTTAAAATAAATTACTCCCAATATTATCTTTCATAATTGCTTACCTTTAATGTTGTCACGGAGATCTTTCTCTCTCTGTCTCTCTCTCAAATGGGATCGTAGTCTTATAGTTTGCTTTTTCCTCTTTAAACCACATATTGAACATGTTCCACTGATATTAAAATTTTTCTCTAACATTTAGTTTCTCATCTTTTGCAGTTCCTTTCAATAATCCCCTATCATTGAGCATTTCCAGTTTGGAGTCTTCATAACAAAATCTACAGTGACAATCCTTTTTTGTTGTTGTTACGGGTATCGAACTCTGGACCTTCTGCTTGCAAGGCAGGTGGCGGAACCACTGAGCTAAATCCCAGCCCGAGAATGCTTTTACCTATATCTCTAAGAGTTATCCTCATTCTTTTGATAGCTTAAATTTCTTAAAGTCGAAATCTGGGTCAATAAATACAAAGTGTCAAAAAACCCAAAATGACTACTTTAGTTTTATTCCATGAGATACAATCTTTTAATGTAGCTTTGTTAAGAGGCCTTGGTTAACACAACTCTTCCTGGACTTAGCTCTGTGTGAGTCCCTGGCAAATGAAGTACGTTTAGTTGTCGAACTTGTGATTGTCAAGCATACGTGTGTGTGTGTGCCGTAAATGAATCACTCAGCCCAGTGTTTCCCTTCTACCCGGTGTCGGCCTCAGCATGTTGGCATTTTCTGTGGACTGTCTCACACAGCCATGGTGGCTTGCCTCTCGCCCTTCCTGTTTTCTGCCTCCTGATGGATGTGTATGCTTTGAATCACTCTGCCCAGATCGCTAACTCTCATCTGGCCAGATCCTGTCTTGTAAGTCCTGGGCATTTTCCACTGGCAAGTCTTCCACTGGCTTCTTTTTGCCAGGGTTTGTAACACCTTGTCATCTGGTCACCCTAGCTGATCTCCACAAGATGTTTGTATCTCACAGATAATTATGGGCAACACCCAAACTGACCTTCTAGCCCCCACCTGGCACACCATCCGGTGTCGTTTTCATCCCAGAGTTTGGTGACACTTCTGTGCTTTCTAATTTTCTCTTCTCTTGAGCACACGTTGGTTTAACAAGCTGGACTCTGTGGCAATGACCACACCACCCATCTGATTTTTCCCCAGGCTCTTCTGGCATCCAGTGCAGGTCACATCCCATGTGCCTTTCCAGGAGGGTGGCCAGGGTTAGGCCAGTAGAGAGCACTAGAGGAGATGGGAGGGAGGTCACAGTATCCATCATTCAGGTTCCTGTCTAAGCTTGTTACAGAATGGCTGAGCCCTTCCACAGCAGGCCACTGCCTTGTCAAACAACTATCATTGCAGTGTCCCTACCCACACCCTCTCCTTGCTCCTTCAGCCCTGGGGACTGGTAACAGCCATGTAGAACGTATCCCATCCTCCGATGTTTCTCTACAGCTTCCTTAATTCTAATACTGTAGTCATTTTCCTTAATTTAGCCAGTCAGAGAGTTCCATCTGCTCTTTACTAAGATCCTGACCAGTGCAGGATAATGGCACAGCAGGGCCGTGCTGGACATGGTCCACACCTATCACCTCTGCTTCCAGACACACCACAGCTATGCCAAATCCTCCCAGCTCCAGGCTGCTCTCCTTTCTCATCTGCAGATGTTTCGGTCTTTTGGCATTCTTACATTTGTTAATATAAGAGAACTTCAAAATTCTCTGCGAGAACTATTATAGGTGTTTCAGCATTTTCCATTTATTCATTTAGCAAATATTTATTGAGCACCTCCTATGCGCCAGACATGGAGCTAGACACCAAGCACACATCTGTGGGCAAAGCAGTCAGACACGTTCCGAGCTGTGAGAATAAACGGGGGCTAGGAAGCCAGCAACTGGAACGTTCTGGAAAGGAGTGGCTTCCTGTAAAAAAAGAGTGCCTTTATTATGTGCTTTCCAACTGGGTGAAAGCACTCTTCTTTCTGGGAGTTTATATTCCCATTTCACCACATCCTAAAAGCACAAGAAAATAGAAGAACAGTGCAGCCCAACCACAGAAAAATTTGGGAAGAGAGGAAGCCTCTGTTCCCCGTAATCACAGGTTCTTTTGCCTGAAGCATCCACAAGACCCATCCGTTCAGACACAGCTGAGGAAGTGTTGGCATGTTTGTACTGTTTATTTTCATCAGATCTTTGCTTCTCGGCCTTTTGGCTAAGATCAAGTGTATTTTCATAGGCTCACACCTGACCTGCACCACCTGTTAGGTAAGGTGTGCAGGGCCCGAGACATCTCTATCTCCCTTTTGACATGGTCTCACTCCCAGTATATTTCTAGAGGTTGAACCTTGGCTGCACTGCACTTTGGATCTGCGCTGGTGGTCTTCTTCTCACTCTTCCAGGCCTAGTCTGTGGGTGGAGCACAGCTTCTGACTTTTATGCCCCAAGAAGAAGCTCTTGTTTCTGTTAGGGTGCATTAAAGCCCAACTCCCAAGATGATCCCTGCATTTGCCCCTCCTCTCTGTCCACTCCCCAAACTGAAGAGTTCTTTCCATCAGTTCCTTAATAACTTCTCTTCAGAAGCCTCAGAAAACCACTCTTTTTTCTTTTTCTTTCTTCTCTATGCTCTTTTTGCGCCTTCTTTTCTTTCCCTTCTTTACTTTTTTACCTCTCACTCTTCCTATGAAGAGTGAAAAGAGAGTTCCTTGCATTGAAAATAGATATTTTCCAGGGGATCTGCATATAACTAGGGGTTATAACATTCAGTAAATGTTTTTAAATAATGCTGTTGGTAAATACAATAATAGCTTTCAGAAAAAATACCTTCCAATAAGTGTGTCTTCTCCATACTGATAACTCTGCACATGTTAGTCATTTTCCCTGTAATGTATGCAACAAAACCCCTGAGCTAATCAACTTAAAAACAGGAAAGGTTGATTTGGGCTCACAGTTTTGGAGGATTCAGTCCATGGTCGACTGGCCTGTTGCTCTTGGGGCTATAATGAGGCAGCTCACCGTGACAGGAACACATGGTGGGGGAGTTGCTCCCCCATGCCCAAAATTGAGAGAGAGAAGAGACTGACATCACACAATCTCCTTCCAGGGAAACACCAGACCACACACCCCCACAGCATAAAGATTTGCCTGAGGCCCTACCTCCCAATAGCTCCCAGCTGAGGACAAACACTTTAACATCAGGGGCCTCCGGGGAACACGCGGGTGTACACCAGAAAATTTAATCATCACCAGAACCTTTGAAATAAGCACTCTCATTATGCCCAGTTTCTAGCTTAGGAAACAGTGACTGCTTAAGTAGCAGAGCTGGGACTCCAACACAGTTTCCTCTACTCTAATTTCCCATTTTCTTACCTTCTGTCATTAGTGAAGTCTACTCTACTTCCTATTGAAAGGAACAAGCATCTTCAATACAAGTATCCCTTGCCCCACCACCCACTTTGTAAGGTAAGACACTTACATAACAAGCATCCCTCAGCAGGCACACCCATTCTCTCTTCCTGGGTGGCAGAAGACTTACCAGGTAAAGCTATATTTATTCTCCTTCCTCTGCTGGGCCTGCACAGGGTGTGGCAGTGGGTGGGGTCCCACCAAACCACCTCTTGATACCCGCTCACCACCCATGAGTCCTCCTGAGGCCAACTCTGGCGGCAGAGACAGTCTCCTGCCAGTCCCCTAGTCCCAGAAGGCAGCAGCAAATGCTCCCCCTTATCTAGGAATGATTTTGGCCTTGACTATGTAAAATACTTTACTCTGTGGAATGTGGGCAGAAATAATAGCACGATGGTATCAAGAGAAGCATTGAAGGCTGGGGATTTAGCTCAGTGGCACTGTTGCCTGCCTTGCAAGCACAAGGTCCTGAGTTTGACAGTATTGCAAAGGGAAGGAGAGAGGGAGGAAGGGAGGGGGGAGCACTGTAAGGGTACACATATCTGCTGGTTGTCTTGATCTTCTTCTCTCCAACATGAGAACATTGCTTGTCATTGGGGATATCTTTTCAGCCAGGGTCTCAGAATAAGAAGATATATAGGGCATTCCTGAGCCACAGAACCAAATTCACAACTACTGATGAGGACATGAATGAAATGATATCTATTTGTTATTGAAGGTCTTTGGAATGTTGGGTCTGTTTGTTACATAGCATTATCATAACAAAAAACTGACTAATCCACTGTCATTCATAGCTCCATTCCAAACCTACTGTGTTAATTTTCTCTTGCTCTTTGATTTGAATTATTGTGCCTATAGGTGATGAATTACTCTGATCCTTCCAAAGTATTTGCAGCACTATGTATTGGATGGGGGAAAACTGTCTGAGAAAAATTTAATGATCTACATGTCATATACTCAATTCCAACTCTTCCACAACAACAAAAAAATTAATCACTGCTATCTGCACAACCCTATTTTCTATTGTTCATTACTGATTTCTAAAGTCAACATTAGCCACATCAAGGGCAAGCATTTGTGTACACAAAGGGAAGGCTCTAAAGGTGTTTAATGTTTCTAAGTCAAGACCAAGGCAAGGAAGACTTACAGCACCTAGGACTACAGCTTCAGATTCCTCTCCAGTCACCAGCTGGTGCACCGTGGGCGTTTAATCATGTTCTTTTCATTTCTTTAGTTCAACAAATATTTATTGACCACCTCCTACATGGCAGGCACTGAGAATACCAAGCAAGGTAAGGCACAGCTCCCACCATCAAGTCGCAAGCTTGCCACCACTTGGCAAGGACACAATAAGCACTCATGTGATCAAAATTAAGACAACAAAGGGAAAGCATTTTGAGAGAGATGCCAAAAACTGGCTGGGATTGGGGTGGGCAAAGAGAAGAATTACATGCAATCACAGGGGAATAAAAAAAAAGTTTTCCAACAGGAAGAAGAAAGATGCAGAGGCTCAATAGAATGAAACAGGAAATACGGAGTGTTATAATAGAAAGATTAGTAAGGAACACATTGTGGACTGTTTCCAGTGCCAGGCTGGTGATAACAACTGAATGTTTAGTGAAATCTATCACATCCACATTCATCACCCTCTTCTGAGAACCTAAAATCATAATAGCATTAACCTCCACTGAAATAGCTAGAGGTGAAGATGTTCACGAAAAATGTATATCATAGTGAGGTGGTTTCCATGACTACAGGCAGCAGGAGCAGGATAAGCAGCCTGAGAATATGAGGAAAGACTGTTCTCAGCTTGAAACATGGCGGGTATTTCCCCTTGAAAACTACTTTCTCGGTCCTGGCTCTGGGAAGCAGGATTAGGTAGAGCAGTGGCTGAACCTGAACTTCAGGCAAAAGTTGGGGACAGGCTCTGGCCTCTGCAGGAAGTTGACTCACTGTAGGCTGCTTATGGAAGGGCTGGGCCCTGCACACCACACCCTGCCCCACTGCCACCCCCCTGCCCCAGGCTGCACCTGGCCTCTGGCCTCACCTGCCCCATCTAGTTACACCCAGGACTCGACTAGGGCCAGAAAACACATCAATTGCAAAACAAAAGGAAGAAGATCCTTCCTTCCAGGTGCTGGCTGGAATCAGCCAAACTCCTCCAACACCATCCCTGAGCCTCCAGCCTTCCTGCTTCCTAAGCCCCAAGGAAAGCATCCATTCAGAGATCAGGCCCCACTAGGCAAGGAGGTGCAACATTTCTTTAAAAAAAAAAAAAAAAAAAAAAAAAAAAAAAAAAAAAGAGTAACAACAGCCTTTCCATGCACTGAAATGCTTTTTCTTCATCCACACTACATATTACCTTATTGAGTCCTTCCAACAACCCAACTCTACAGAGTAGGTATTAGGAGGCTCTCATTCCTACGGCGTAAAGTCACACAGCTCAGAAATAGAGGTTCTGAGATGGGCTGACCATAAGGCTCTTCACTAACAGGGCCAGGCTCATACCCAGTGGATGGAGCTGACAGCCAGGTTTCTGGAACAGGTGAGATGCATTTTTTTTTTTTTTTTTTTTTTTTTTGGCTGAAGCTTGGGAAATGCACTCCAGGCTGCCTTGGGGCAGAAATACACTGTATGTGCAGGGTCTGTGTTTGTTGTCTCTCAACTCTGTTAAAATGGAGACCTAGCCCCAGGTGGGAGTTGGTAGGAGCTATTCTATAATTCCTTCACGGGGACTCCTGGGCCAGGACAGGGCAAAGTGTCCCTAAAAGCCAAAGGCGGGGGGCTGGACAAGTGGCAGGGACTTGCAGTCCAGTAACTGCACCTGGCACACATGTTGGACCCCCAGCAGTGGCCTTGGACACATACATGCTTACCAGCAGGTCACAGGAGAGCGGGGGGAAAGTTGGGGTGAGCTCTGGACAGAAACCTCAGGGTGAGTGGGAATTCAAGAATAAGAATATCTTTGTAATTCCAGCACACTGGGAGGCCAAGGCAGGAGGATCACAAGTTTAAATCCAGCCTGGGCAATTTAGTGATTAATGAGTATCTGTCTCAAAATAAAAACAAATTTTAAAAATGAAAGAATAAAAAGATTCTTCACATGAGCACTGAAAAGGTCATTTGTCTCAGGGAAGTCCTTTTTGATTTGCCGGGGAATGCATCCTGCAACACTTCCAGATTTTTCTAAGAAAATCAGCCCTCAGTCACAGCTCAGACAGTGGCGAACATGTTCTTATTTCAGAGCCTCATCCCAGAGTCCAGTATCCAAACTCATCACGAGGCAGGTCCGAAACAACCCAGTTTATTGGCCCATTGACCCGCCGACTGTGGGTCAGGAGCCAGAGAAAAAGAGTGAGACTCCGGGCTCTCCCCTTGGATGGGGGAGCACACAGGGCTCGCCCTGCCTGCACCACACTCAGGCCGGACCATCTGGTCCGACAGGATGAAATTATTTTTGTTTGCAGCCACACCTGCAGCTCCACCTAAAGAAACAGCATGTAGCAGTGTCCAGCCTGTTGGAACCTTGCCCAAAAGGGGCTGGCTCTGCAGCCAGGCCAGGGGAGCTGCAGGTCACCGGGAACAGGACAGAAGCAGGGTCCGCAGCCCAAAAGCATTTTCCTTTTGACCTATGAGAAGGCCAGTTAAGGAGCAGTGAGTAATCTATAACTAGGGATGTAGCTCAGTGGCACCGTGCCTGCCTTGAAAGTGCAAGGTCCAACAGAGCTCAATCCCTGATACCAGAAAAAAAAAAATTTTTTTTTAAATGAGCACATAACAAGGCATGGTCGTGCATGCCTGTAATCCCAGCACTCTGGGAGGCTGAGACAGGAAGATTACAAATTCAAGCCCAACCTGGGAAATCTAGCAACTTAGCCAGAATTTGTCTCAAAATAAAAAATTAAAAGGCCTGAGGATGTAGTTCACTATGAAGGTCCTGGATTCAATCCCCAATCCTGTACTAAAAGAGAGAGACAGAGACAGATACTCAGGAGATGAGGTAGAAAGGTCAAAATTCAAAGGCCCCCTTGGGCAACGTAGCGAGACTCTCAAAATAAAAAATAAAAAGGGCTGGGAATCTAGCTCTGCCCCTAATATCACAAAACATTTAGTCCCTAGTACCAGAAAACAAACAAAAAGAACACATTAACTCTTGGGATATTCTTCTACAATAAATTAAGAAAACGGTGGAGGTGCAAGACTTTAAAAAAAAAATTAAGGAGTGGGCTGATTGAGCTTTTTTTAACCTTTGTTCAACTTCAGACTTTAACTACAGAAATCAGCCCTTCCATGAAATTAAAGGCTGGCATTTTCTCAGACAAGCTTGATGCTCATTAACATCAGACACACAGCTTGGAGTCATTACCCTGGTGCCTGGGGAGAAGAGCTAGGTGCCTTGGCGGTCTGTGTTTGGAATCCAGATCCACCACTCTCCACTTCTCTACCATCCATCAGGCCAAGGGAAGTGAGCTGCAAGCCAGCTTGCTCACTGACAAATGGTCTCATTTCTAAGCACCTCAGATAAGTGTTGGAATGATTAATTTAGCAAACACATAGGAAAGAAATTTGCATTTGTGAGTTTTGCTGAGTTAAACTGTTTTCAATTAGCAGCCATTTTCCAGTAGACTGATTTGGAGACAGGCTTAGAATATGTATCCTTCTTTCCCCCTTCTTGTGCTTATTTCATTAACAGTTATGAGTCCAAAATCAGTTGACTAACATGAAATGTTACAGTGAAAAAACTGGCACTTCTAGGGTGACTATAGGGAGTGTGTTCCCAATCTTGAAATAACCAATCATGAAGGCTATAACTATAGAAATAGGAGAGGCCTGTACCATAAGGCATCCAAGTCCCATCAGAAGAGGGGAAAGATCAACCAGGCCTAGACCCGATATTTAGCTTCTTTCCTTTGTTAAGGCCAAGGCTGCTGCTGCCTATAGCCCTGCAAGTGTGTGGCCCACACATCCATACAGTTGGGTCTGAGTGTGGCCAGGGAATGTTCATACTTGCTGACATTCTTATTCATCGGTACCATTTCTGGCCAAAAACTTTGTAAACATCATCATTCTGTCAAGACCCAAGGGCCTAGAGGGATGCACTCATTTACTGAGGTTTAATTGGGTTCATTTTCCCTTTTTCATTTGAGCCTTCCTTTCAGTACCCCTGCCATTAAGGTGGAGCTCTTTACCTCTGTTCATTTGGCTTGCAGTCAGATAATCCTCCTGTTTGGGTCTGGTTGTCATCTACCAGGTATCTTCCAGATCTGGTTTTCCAAAGTGAAAAAATGTCCCAACACTTCGCAGTGGTGTGAGGAATGGACCCACAGAGGCAGGGACCAGTGGGACTACTTCTCAGTTTTTACATCACCCTCATCCTAGCTCTCCTCTACTTCAGTTTTAGAAGTACCTGTGCCCTTTGTGTAGGTGAATTAACCCCTGTCAGCACTGAAGGCTTGAATGAATTGAAGGCAGAATTTCCAGTCTGCTGAGTCCATTGTTATGTGCATGTCTCCTGCCCAGCTTCCCAAATTTTGTTGCTGTTGTCTTCTGTCCTGTCCTCTACATCTGGTGAGTTTATGCTTCAAAGGTGAGGCTAGGGGTGTTGCTATAGCTTTAGCTCAGTTTGGGGAGAAAGCTTAGGTATGGTGAGTGCATCATTTTAGCATGAAACTGGAATACTACTGTATTCCACTGTTGGGTTTGACCGTGTTTCCAAGATCCCCTGATAGAATAAGCAATTGATTCTCTGAAATACTTTGTAAAGGTTTTAAAAAGTAAAGTCAGTGCTGGTTTTGTTGTTTAAATGACCTCAAGAATCTAACAAATTTGAAATACAAATTAGAATTCCTAAAACAGTGACAAGAACTGTGTTTAGTACAAGCACACTGAGTTGTCTCTGTGGTTTCCAGAGCAGACTATCAGCCTCTTGGTTGAGGAGTGGGGTTAGTGGTGAGAAGAACTGTGCATCTGACCAGGCTCAGCTATAGGGACAGTTATTCATTCTGACACTGTGGTAAATTGGGACAAGTCCTTAGGGCTTTACACACACACACACACACACACACACACACACACACACAGATATCGATGGCATGAGTTATTGATGTGGTACAAGAAGATGGTAACTTGATCAATCACTGATGTTATCTCATTCTCCTGAGAAAAATAAAACAAAGCTTGAAAAATGCATTGTAGAAAATAGAAAAGAGAGACTTAACTTATAGCCAGGTTTGTCCTGTCCTTATGGTCTGTGGGCTTTTCACTTATTTCCAAGGCCCCAACAGCTGCCCTAAGAGACAGCAGCCCTTTAACCTACTAAGGGTGTTGCTTTGTAGACCTCATGGGGTTCATTCAACCAGGGTTTAATATAGAATACCTACCATATGCTAGGCACAGTCTTAGGTAAAGCAAGTAAAGGAAAGTGCCTTCCTTCGTGGAGCTTTCATTCAATTGAGTGGTAAAATCCAACTCTGGAGTGGTGAAATCCAACTCTGGACAAACACAGATATAAACTAAGAAATTGCAGAGAGTAGAAGGCAGAGAGTGACAGAGGGGCTGATGTTTGGAATAGAGTGTTCAGGGGGGTTTAGGGAAGAAGGAGAAAAAGGAGAAGAGGAAGAGGAAGAAGAGGAAGAGGAGGAGGAAGAGGAGGAGGAAGAAGAAGAAGAAGAAGTCTCCTCCTTCTCTGGAGATTGGATCTCCTCCATAACATCTTTCTGTTGGGACATGAACACACACACAGTCCTGCAGAGATAGACAGATGGATGGAGAGACAGTCAGTGAGGAGGAGGAGGAGGAGGAGGAGGAAGAAGAAGACAAAGCATAAAGTGGAAGGTGGGGCAGGAGCATGGCCAACGTGTTTAAAACAAGGGGTCATTGTGGAGAAGGAATAGCAGAAGATGAATCATGAAAGTGGATGGATGATCAGGCAGGGTTTGGAAGATAACAGAAAGAGTTTCTGGTTTTACTGAGAGATTTAGAAGACCACTGGAAGGTTTTGAACAGGAAATAACATGATTTGACTGACCTTTACAGACTATCACTCTGGCTAAAAGAGATCACGAGTATCAGGACAAGAACAGAAGCAGGGAAACCAGGCAGATGCTACTGTAACAGTCCAAGCAAAGCACGTCAGAGGCTGGAAGCGGAATAGTGGTGGCAGAGGTGGTGAGAGGTGAACAGTTGGATTTGGAAAAGAGTTGGAGGTACAGCTGATGGACTGGATGCATATTTCAAAAGAAAGAAAAGCATCAGGATGAGGCCGAGATGCTTGGTGTGAACATGTGGAAGCAGGATCTGCCATTTATTGAAATAGGACAAGGAGGACAGAAGGATGTTGACAAGGTCAAGGGTCTGGTTTTTTATTTAAAATTTAAACTGCTTTAGCTGGGCGTGGTGGCACACACCTGTAATCCCAGCACTCGGGAGGCTGAGGCAGGAGGAGCACTGTGAGTTCGAGACCAGCCTGGGCTATATAGTGAGTTCCAGGTCAGTCTCAACTACATAGTGAGACTCTGTCTCAAAACAAAACAAAAAAAAAACAAACAAACAAGTTTAAACTGCCTTCTGAGTATTAACGGGAAGATGATAAGTAGGCAATAGGACATAAAATCTGGCACTCAGGAAACAGATAGAAGAGGAACATATGAAGTTTCTTCTTTGGGAGAACAGCAGCCACTTGGCCTGAAAACCTTGAAAGTGGCAGAACGGGACCCCAACACTCGGAAGCCTGGAAGGCAAACCTCAAGCCGAAGAAGGTATCTCCAGCCTTAATGTCTCACACCATTTGCTTTATTAGATTTTGGACTTCCCTAGGGCCTGAAAGTTCCTTCTTTCCTAAGTTTCTCTTCAAGAATGGGAAAGTCTATCTAGTACCTCTTCTGCTCCTGAACTTGGGAAGCATATGACTAGTTCAGGTTAACAGAGTCACAGCTGGAGGGAAATTTGTCTCAGGATGAATCATTCCTCACGTCTCCCCTGTATTTGGCTTAGATGACAGTTAGATGAGGGCGGACTTTAGACTTCTGAGTGAAGCTGGAACGAGTTAAGACTTGGGACAGTTGGGATGACATGAATGTATTCGGAAGGAGATAAGAGTTTGTGTTGGTGGGGAAGGGCAGAATACGATAGACTGATCCTTTGTGTCCCTGCAGAATTCATATGTTGTGATCTGTTCTCTCAGTGTGATCATGTCAGAAGGTGGGGCATTGCTACCATGGAGGGAGATTAGGTTTGGTCAGGAACGTACAGCCTCCGCTAATGGAGTCTGTGTCCCTAAGACAGAAATCCCAGAGAACTTGATTTTTCCCTTCCCCTTCCACTCCTGAAGACACAGTATGAAGGTGGCCATCTGTGAGCTAGGATATGCACAGACATAGGAATTGCAGGAGTCTTGATCTTAGACTTCCTACTCTCCAGAACTATGAGAAATAAACTTCTGTTGTTTGTACTACATAGGTATTCTGTGATAACTGTCTGAACGGATTTACCTGGGCCCCCCTCAATAAACTTTTTGTTTGTTTGTTTGTTTGTTTTTTGAGGCAAGGTGTCCCTTTGTAGTTCAGGCTGGCCTTGAACTCACAGTGATCCTCCTGCCTCAGCCTCCCAAGTGCTGGGATTACAGGTGTGTGCCACCACGCCTGGCTTCAATAAACACTTTTGAAAGACACAATCATTTAATGTTATTTGAATCAAAAATAAAAAAAACAAAAATTGCTTAAATATATCCATTCTTAAAACAAATCGGAGCAACAAAATAAAACAAAATCCTTGAACAACTTCCTCCCCACGCAATCGCTATTTCCAGAAACAATACAAAGGAGATCCTTTCCCAAGCCAGACAACCATGAACTACATCTTCCCTCACACCCATCTTCTCTCCCTATAGCAACAAAACTAAAAAGCAACATTTTCGAGCATTGTAATGAATGTGACTGAGAGGGAGGGGCCGACGTTAACATCGCTTCTCTAAGGAAGGGGTGGGGGCTGTCCCAGAAACCATAATCAGAGTTTTAATTTTCTTGATCAAGTCTGAACACTTGTAGAAACTGCCCCTCCCGTAAGAATGGAAAGCATTCAAAGTTTTAAAAAATACAATATTTTCTGGAAGAAAAATAATCATTTAAAAGGAAAGATGCCTGGATTCATGAGAAGTGTGAAGCAGTCCATGATGGACTCAGATTTGGACAGTGTCACACCACAAGTCACCCAGAACCTACACAGCCACATAGTCTAGGGAACATTTCTTTTCTCCCTGATCCTGAAGATTAAACCTAGGGCCTTTGCACTGAGCTAAAACCTCAGCCCTTTTTATTTTGAGACAGAGTCTCACTAAGTCATTAAATTGCTCAAGCTGGGCTTGAACTTTCAATCCTCCTGCGTCAGGCTCCCAGAGTGCTGGGATTATGGTCATGTGCCACCACACCCAGTTCAAACGAACTTTGATATGTAAGAGTAAGGAGCCTCAGCCAGAAGCAAGTAGAGGCTAACAGAGTTCCTTCCTTGAACCAAAGGAAGACAAACAAGACCCCAAGCCTAGCTGCAGGAAGAGGCCACTGAGCACAGTCTTCTCACTCTCAGTGAAAGCAATGGCCATTGCAACTCTACCAGCCAAATAAATTGAGGGCTCATTTCTGTGTCTAGTGGTTAACACAAGCTGCAAGCGCCATGGGTCACATGGGTTAATTCAGAAAGAAAACACATGCAGTCATGCTATTAATCATTGACTAGCGATCTTTACTCCCAGGTTGAACTGAGTGGTGAAATTTTCTTCAGCACAGGAATAAAAGAAGAGACCCCAGATAGTGGTCCTAGGGCTTCTTAATCAGAAGATCAGAGGACCAGTGTTTGACTTCACATTGGCGACTGAGCTTCAGGGGCCAAATCAGTACAACAGGCTGGTGTGTGTCCTTAAACCCCAAATTCCACAGTTCCCTGAGTTGGAATTGCCTTGCACACAACCCCTGGATTCTAGCTGCTACAAGGAAAGGGCGCAAAAGTTCAGTCTCTCTGGGCAGGCCAAGGCAGGGCAAGCTGGCAGCACTGACTTCAATTCCCTAAATCTGCCCTGAGGATTTCATTCTCCAGAGGAAGGCCTGGCAGCACAAAGGTCCCTCTGTGATGGATTTATTAGCTCCAATACCTTATTTACAACTTTATAGCCTATTGTACTAGGGAAGAAAAATAGTTCCATGTGGTTTGATGTCATGCTGACAGTGTAAACGTCTCCTCTAACCCTGTTGTTTTTTAGAGCTTGTAGGAAGGATCTTGTGGAGGGCTGGCATGAGGTACATAACTGGATTAGAAATTGTTCTTAAGCTTGTTTGGCCCCCTTTTTCCCAAAAGATAAAGTCTCCTTTGACCACCAGATTTCAGAGATTGGAAGGACTACTTTAAAAAGGAGAGGATGAGGTGGGACCAAGAGACAGTTCAGGGGGAGGCACAGTCCATCGCACTGAATGGAGGTGGAATAAATATTTGAGTTCCCAAGCACAGGATCTGGTCATTTCTGTCAGGACCTAAGGGACCATATGATGATCAGGTTAAAATTTTCCTGCCTACCAGCAAACACTCTCCTAGCTACCCTTGCACTGCTGTTCACACACACACACACACACACACACACACACACACACACACACATATACACACACACGTTGATTTCCAGCACTTACTGAGAACTTACTGTGCCACATACTGAACGGAAAACCTCCTAGCACACCTGTGAGGCAAGGCCAGGGCTTTTCAATACCCATACATTATAGGTGAAGAAGGTGAATCTCAGAGAGATGTAGCACCTTCCCTAGAATCACACAGCAGGTAAAGATGAGAGAGGTGGGGCTGGACCCAGGTTTCTGGACTCCTGAGGAAAAGTACTACCATGTGTTCCCTCTCCCTCACTCCTGCAATCTGCCTGTTCAAACATGGTGTTTGAGTTCACTAATCCATCAAGCTAAGATGGCTTTCCAGATGGGCACCATCAACATTCACCTCCTCTTCTCCATGCCCTTTGTGTCGTGATTTAACCCCTACCACAACACTTAGCAAAATCAATTCTGTACCAAAGAAGATATGTGTGTACGTATTGGGCACAGACCTCAGCTTGTGTCTCTGTGTGTCCCCAGCATGGTCCAGTATCATGTATTGCACATAGTAAATGCTTAAAAGTATGTATTGACCCCACTGGGAGAAAAAAAATTCTTAAATTTATTCAATACTGTGAGCGTAGCATACCATCAGAGAGTGAGAAAATCTCAACTGATACTGGTTTTTGTTGATGGAGGTTTCTTTAAGACTTTTTTTAAAGAACAGTGAGGCTCACAGCAAAACCAAGCTGAAGATAGAGAGGTTTCTCCTATCTGCTGCCCACCACGCGTGTCCAGCACCCCCACCATCAACATCTCCTCCAGAGCTGTACCTCTGTCACAGCTGATGAACCTACAGTGACATATCGTTATCTTCTGCAATGCACGGTTTGTATGAAGGTCTGTTGGGTGTTGCATAAATGTAAAATTTACATTTTGTGGGTGTAGATAAATGTAAAATGACAGGTTCCCCGTTATTATAGCACAGAGTTGAAACCTTCTGTTGTTTCAGATCTTTACTGTTTTGAGTGAGAACAGGCACAGCTCTCCTTCACGTGGAACACACAGAGGAAGGGACTGGGTGAAATCCCAGGAGCAGGGCCTCTGATCACCGACTCCAGGAAGTCCTTTCGCTTCACCTTGCCTTTCTCCCAACTCTTCCTTTTGTCTTGTTGATTTTTGTAATCTAGAACATCAGCAAATGCATTTCACAAGGTCAATTCTTTCATTAGCAAAGGCCTGATTCCATCAGGGGAAGGAATAACCCCCAGACTCAGCTAGCCTTACTCAGGGAAAGTCACTGCATTGACAGAGAAAGAAAAGGTAAAAGTTGAACAAAAGTTTACTGAAAAAAAAGAGTAAACAAACACATTTACAAACACAGAATACATTTTACAAAGAACAGAAAGCAAAATAGAAGACAAAGAACAACAGCAACAACCAAAAAAGAAAGCAAAATAGAAGATAAGACAGAGATCTTCTGTCAAACGTCTACATAGCAGAAGGTGAAAAGTATAGGTTTTTGGAGCTAGATTGACTTCGAAACCAAGCTCAATTCCACTGTCTTAAAGAGAAATAACAAAGACTAAACAATATGTGGTTATATGCTAAGTGTCACTTTCTCATCACTGAGACACAATACCCAACACCTGCAACTTAAAGGAAGAGAGGTGTATTTTAGCTCCCCATTTGCAGATGTTCCGGTCCATAGGCCACTGGCTCCAAGGCAGGACAATATGGCAGAGGGGCATGGCAGAAGAAAGGGTGCCCATGTCTTGGTATCCTGAAAACAGAAAGCCCAGGAACAGTAAGTAATCTGCCTCTGTGACCCTGCCTCCTAACAGTTAGTCAGCTACAAACCCCCGTAATCCAATTCCCTTCCACGATCCCGTGCAGTCCTAGGGGTCATCTAGATATAAACCATAACAAGACCCAACTACAAGCCTAGCTCTTCAACTTCCCTAGCCAGTGCCCAAATTGTAGGTTTAGTATAAGTTTACTTCTTCATTAACAGCTCTGCTCCTTCCTTTCTATATTTGTATTTTTGTTTTGTTCTTTACTCTTTTTGATTGGTTATACAGATTGATGGATTTCACCTTAGTAGATTCATATATTCATATAACATACTTGGTAGTTTTCCTCATTACCTCCGTCTCCCCCTTCCCCATGGTTTCACATTAGGCGGGCTCCATACATGTAGTTTGCTTATATCCAACACCCTCTGCCCCTCCTTTGCTATAACCATAGCCTAAAACCTGGCTATCATACAGAAGCTGGAGTCTTGGCCATCGTAGTCTCAAATCTTAAAATAGCTTATCGGGGGTCCACCCAAGCCCTTGTTTCTCTTTTGAGGAGCTCCTTCCAGAACTTGGCAAACCATAAACTTTTTCAAGTTCAAATTGTCAGCTCCAAGTATTTCCTACAATTGTCATGAACGACTCCTCCCTCAGGGAGCCCCACGCAGCCTTTCAGAATCTCATCATTTCACCATTATGTACAAATATATTTAATGTCAAAACACACTGAAAACAACCATCAAAAATATAGGGCCAAGAGATGGAGAGAGAGAATTCCTGGTGTGAGAACTTTCTAAATATGTATTAAAAAAAGTAAAGGACCATGCTCTTCACTAACTTGGATATTAGAGGCTGAGCATGTTGGTGTTGAATAAAAACATAACAATAAAATAAATCTTGAGGAGGAATTACTGTCAGTACAAAATTTTAGGCCCAGCCTATCATTCAGACATGAAGACAAAATACCCACTACCTTATTTCCCCTGAAACACTCAAAACACTCCTCCTTGCTTCAAACATACTTATTCCATTGTTCTTAGCAATACGGCTTCTGCTGAAACAAGATTTTTAAAACCTCTGCCATATTTTTCAATCACCCCTCAACTCAAAAAAATTTAGCTTCAATATATCTCTTCTGAGAGAAGTAATTAAGAAAGTGGTCCAGAGAAATGAGAGTAAAAAATCATAAAAAAGAAAAAAAAATATGAAATAAACTAGCAGTTCAATACAAAGAAGTTTTGGGAAGGTACTTAAACAGCAGGTCTAGACACTAACCAGTAAGGCACCGAAGGGTAACCTGCTTGCAGTTACTGAGCACTAGCTCACTCAAGGTCACTCTGCAGCTGATGGCACCGCCAGGATCCAAGATCACAGGATCAAATCACAAGATAAATTTTCTTAAAACTACACAAAATCATTGTTGTGGTTTAAATAAAAAATGTCTCCCCAAAGCCTTGTGTGTATGGCGACTAGTTGTTGGGGGCTCTATACTGAATGTGCTAAATGTGTGGTTAGGGGGTGGGGTCTGGTTGGAAAGGCTCTGGGGCCTCCTCCCTGGCTCGTCCTTTCTCTCTTTGCCACCATGGTGTGAGCACCATGATGAGAGCAACTTTCCTCTGCCAGACCTTTCTAAGGTGCCATTTCTGTGTTAGACTCAGCCGACCATGGATTAAACCTCTCCTCTGTTAAAGTATGGGTGTCAGGTATTTTGTCCCAGCAATGAGAAAGTGATTAAGACAGCAATTTTATCTTATTTATGGAAGAAGAGATATGGCAAGAAAACCAAGAAATGTGAAAAAGAATGAAAGGGCACACCTTGTCAGATAATATCATATATTATAGATTTACTATACTCAATCATATACTGTATTATTAATACTTATATATAGACAAACAGATCTGTGCAACAAAGAACACAGAAACAGATCCTAGCAGACATGGGAGTGTAGTGTGACAAAGCTAGTAATTGTATTCTATGTGAGCAGGCTGGATTAACACGATATGACAAAACTGATTCCCACTTTGGAAAGATATTATTGTTCCTCCATATTAAATCACATGCATAATAGAATTCCAGCCTGATTAGATTTAAATATAAAAAAATAAAAATAAATAAAATCATCTTACAATATAATTTGGGAGAGCAGACATAATCCCAAAGTTGACAAATAACTTCAAAAACAGAGGTTGGATGCCAGACTTTTAAAGGTAAAAGACAAATCAATTTAACTACATAATATGGGAGGGCTATCAATCCTCTGACTGCCTAGGAAAGAGGACAATGAGGGCTAAAAAAAAAAAAAGACAAGAGAGACTTGCATAATTTCAACGTATATGGGAGGCCAGGAGGTCAGGGCCTCAGAGTAGGCGAAGAAAAAGACTCTTGGAGCTAGCCACTATTTATTGGTTGCACACAATAATTGGAGGAAGCATCGGTCGGCTTAAGGGATGGTGGTAATGCTATGTGGACATGGATCTTATGTAATGAAGATCTTAGGTTGATGAGGATTTTATGTTGATGAAGGCAGGACAGCATTCTCACAATAATAGGTGAGATGGGTTAAACTGATAAGAAATTTGTCCCTCCTCAGGTGAACTTTTCTCTTACTACTCCATTCTCAAGGAACCGGGATGTCTTCATCTGATTTAATCTTAAGTATCACAGTATCACAGGACCACTGAGGCTTAACTGTGACTGGAGGCAAAAATGGAGTTCTGTTTCTGCATGCCATAAATGGTTTGAGGACCTTAGACAGCTATAGTCATACTTTAATTATGAAATTATTTTTCCCAAAAATTATGTAGAATAGCTCCCAACAATGCAAAAATGTTTTTAAATTAGTAGAAAAATAATAGATTTAGATTAAAACTTATAGTACATTGACAAGCCAAAGACTCATATCCATAATATAAATAATAATAATAATAATAATAATTTGTTTTATAAATAATATAAAACAAATATTATAAATTGGTCAAAGAAGAAAAAGAGAGAGAGAAGAGAAAACTCAGAAAAGAATGCCAGAGTAAACATACGATTCAGTGGAAAATTAATCCAAATATGAAAACTAATTAGGTCAGGGAAATGCAAATTTATGCAACGAGATACCATTTGTCTTCTATTAATGTTGAAAAGATTTTTAGATTGAAAACACTGGATGACTAGGGATGCAGCAGAAGACAGTAGTTTCATACACTGCTGGTAGAAATGTAAATTGTCACAGCTTTTTTGGAAAGCAATCTAACAATGTCCATTAAAATTTAATAAATATCATATACCCTTCTGCTCTTCAATTCCACTCCTGGGAGTCTACCCCATAAACATTAAATCACTCATATAAAGGACATGTTTACAAGACTATTTACTGTGGACTTGTTTGTAGTAGAAAAACCTGAAATAATGCTCATCAATAGGGGAATGATCAAATAAATTATGTATATCCACACAAAGGGAGGTTTTTATAGCCATTAAGAGAATGAATTAAGTTTGTATCAGTTGGTTCGGAGGGATTTCCACAAAGCATTACTGAATGAAAAATACATCTGTGTATGATATAAATCTATTTTATAGAATAAAGAATGGCAAACTTTATTTGTATGATTACACACACATGGAGGAAAATTTGAAAAAATAAATCCTGGTCTGTAAACAAGGGTATCTATGGGCAGTGATCCAGGAGAGATAAGAGAAAGTCAAGAGCAGGGAATATTGTAAATGGGGAGGATAGAAGGGGGTGAAGGGAGGGCAGGGGTATGGGGAAAAAATGAGAACCGAGACCTGTCACATAAAGGTACAGGATCCCAATAATGAATGTAACTGTACTGTATAATTAAAATATACCGATAAACTCAATGAGAAAAAAAAGAGCATGGAATAAAATGCAAACAAGGAGCAAGAAAAGTGTGGAATGTGTTCACATTTAGGAAAAATTACATATGTATAAATTGTTAATTTTAAAAAATATAGATGGGGGTAGGATGATCGTTGACAATTTTGTCTCGTTGTCAGCAAGATATTTGCCCCATAAAGCTAGTGGAGGATGTGATGACCCTGTAGGGGTATGTGAGTATGTGTATGCATAAGTGTGTATGTGGGAGGGGGGTGGCCCAGAACAACCACAGAGAGTCAAGATTTTGTTTTATACTTATCTCTGCTTTTATTTCCTCCCTCTCCCCAAATTCCACTCTCCATTCCCAGGTAAAGAATCAGAGACAGTGTAAACATACCTAAGTTAGGTCACGAGGTATCATTAATATTAGTGACAAAAAGTTCCTTGTTGTATAGAAATGCATTCTGCAATATGCAATGTAATTAGAAAATATGCAAGACCCAGGCAGCAGATGCACACTCTAGCAAGTGGTGATGAACCTGTGGTACGCTTGCTGCAGTGGGCTCTTTGTGTCATAGAAAGCTCTACAAGGTTCGCCATCACTGCTCTAGAATTTGAAGCCAGAAATCTAGAAGCAAAACACATATGATAAGACAAGTAGAAGAAAAGAGAGAAAGGGAAAATCAGAACAACTGCCATTTCTTGCATATAGCAGGCTAGATAACCAGAGAAACCCCTCTACTGAAAATAGCTAACAGGCTATTTTAAATGTTTTAAATAAAAAGCCAAGCATAAAAGAAGAGTGACACTTTAAATAAGTAATCCACTTTGCCCTTGGAGCCAAAACCCAGTGTAATTGAATTTTTGTTTTGACAAAAATTTAAAAGCCAAGTCTCAATCAAGACAGGAAGTATAAGGAGTGTCCTTTGTAGATCTGGGACCTCAGATACCAACACTGTAAGTATTAGGGTAAAGTAGAAATCAGCCTAACCTATAGAATAGGGAATAAGAGCAGAAATTAATAAATTTAAATATAATCATACAATACAGGGGATCAACAATCCAAGTTGGTTCTTCAAAAAGTCTTGTAAAGTTGGCAAACCCCTTTCAATACTAATCTAAAAAGAAAAAGACAAGTCATTTTAATGACCATATTATGAATGCAAAGAGTAAACATAATTATAGTTTCTGTGGATATTAGAAAGGATGTTATGAATAGATTTGTGCCCCCCAATCAAAAACAAATGGAAAAGAAAACTGTTAGAAAATCTGAAGTACTAAAATGTTATCCAAAAAGAACAGAGCCTAATACTTTTAAGAAGATTTCAAAATTTGAGTCCATAGTTTAAAATTCTCCAATAAAATAAAACATATCATCCACGTCTTAGATAAATTCTATACAACAGAAAAATAGATCTTTCCATGTTGTAAGGCTGGGATAACATACCAGAAGCCAAGGGCAATTTGAAAAAGAAAAATTGCAAGGCAATTTTACTCATGAGCAATTGACACAAAATTCTAAGCAAAACACTAGCAAACTGAATCTACCATTAAAGAATAAAAAAGATAATTCAACAGTATGAACAGAATTAATGAACAGATCAAAAGAAAAACATAACATGATTATCTCAATAGATGCAGAAAAGCAGTCAATAAAATACACCACTTATTCACGCTTAAGAACTTAGTAAACTTGGAAAATAAAAAACCATTCTTTTTTAAACCTATTGCAAACACAATGGTGAATGGTGGGTGAATAAAACTTAGTGGCAAAGAACCTTTCCTCCAAGATGTGAAGCAAGCTAACAAATCTTCACTCTGTTCACTTCCACTCAGTGTCATCCTGGAGATCCTGACCAACATAAAATAAGAGACACAAAAGAGAGACCAGCCAAGGCTCCTAAGGACACATCCAAGACTGACTCTATGTTAAGGTGGGGTTGGAGAGAACCATTTTTAAATATCCTCTGTGGCTGTCTCAACTCAAATCCTGCTAATTCTAAAGCATTTGTACATAGCATGAAAATTTTGGAGACGTATGAAGAAGCCCACAGGCCCTGTCCAATATCACAGCCAAACTAAGGAGTAGCACTGGAGGAAGGCAAGAGGCTATCAGAAGCTATTAAAATTTTGTAGAATATTATCCAACCATAATAACTCACAATACATAGCAGGATCATTTAAGAGACCACATGACTCTTATTCTTCACTACTCCCAACCTTTGCATATAGTTTAGAGAACTATTCCACTAACTGGCTGAAGAGTAAGGGTCCTCCCCTGGCTATATACACTACCTCTGCTGCAGATTTCCATAAACAGTTGCTAGAAACAAAGAAAATAAACACCCTTGTGCAAAATAAAATTCCTCTTCTAGCAACAGGTCTGGTCTTGTGGGCCTAAGATAGTCCTAGCATCTCCCTGGTGGTGGTGGGGAGTTAGAAGAAAAGACCCTTTTGGCCATAATAAATTATGAATCTTTCATGATTCATGAGATAGCATAAATAAAATTGCTTTTCAAGTTTCCAGACAATATACCAGTATCACTGTTTAATAACAGTATTTGTTCCATCTCCCTGTCCACTTCAAAAATAGAACACCTCTCTTACTGATGACTGATTCATTTTTAATCTTTCATATTTTAAATATTTGCCATTTTAATATTTAAACGCAAGTCCATAGTTTCTCAATTTTGACATTCCCCAGGCTCTGAACTAAGTGAGATGTTCTATAAAACTTGGGGTTGCTAGCACAGGGGAATTTTGGCACTTCTGACTTCAGTTCTGAGGCAGCTTGAATTTCCTTCCTCTTTCTCTTCCATATTTTACTTCCTTGACCTTTATGTTTGGGGAATGTTTTTCCTCTCTTTGAATCTCTCATCGTTAAAAAAACAAGAAATGAAACCAACCTTACCCTTCCACTATAGTTTGGATCCTAAATGTTTCCCCCAAATCCCATATAGTAAACATTTAGTTCCAAACTTGACACTTTTGAGAGACAGTGGAAAGGTTAAAAAGTGGATCTTAGTGAGAGATCTTTTGGTCAATGGGGCTGTGCCCTTAATGAGGATTGTGGGACCTGGATCTCTCTTTCTCTCTCTCTCTCTCTCTCTCTCTCTTTCATTTTTGTGTACCCATCATGAGGTGAATGCCCTCCTCTGCCACATGTTTCACCATGACACACTGCCTTGCCACAGGCTAAACAGCACGACTTACACTGACCATTGACTAAAACTTCCAAAATCACGAGCTGAAGTAAACCTTTTCTCTTTATGAGTTGATTATCTCAGATATGTTACAGTAGTGGAAAGCTGATGAACACATCCTTCTCATTACCAACATGCATTAGTTTTTGATTATCTCAGGTATGTTACAGTAGTGGAAAGCTGATGAACACATCCTTCTCATTACCAACATCACCTTTGCATTAGTTTTAATTTGTGTTTCCCAGGATTACAGCATTTCAGCACCCCTGGGACTGTCACGGAAACACACCAGACTGGAGTCACTACAGCCTTTCTTCCGGGTGTGGAGCAAAGAAGTTGGGAATGAAAGAACCTGGGTTAAAGACCTAGCTCCGATATTTTACTGGTTTTGCGTCTTGGACAAATCATACCTCCTTACTGAGCCTTAGTTCCCTCAGAGGTAAAGGTACTGTCAGTCTAACAGAGATTTAAGAAGTAGGCAGCAGATATAAATGAAGGAAATTGGCTGAGTGTAAGGAAAATACCAGAATGGAGACTGGACAAATATAAGTGCCTTCAAAGTGAGCAGCTTCTGCTTAACTGTAATCACCCAGCTACCATGACAATGTGAGCTCTATGATGCTAAATCTTCTGAATTTTCAAAACAGCTCTCTAATATGTATTGCTATTTGAACTATTTTGACTTTTGATTCTTAGCTCAATGTTTTTAAACCACTGTGGGTTCTCTTGTTGTTGTTGTGGCTGCTGTTGTTGTTGTCATTGTTTTTAGTAGACCTCTACATGCCCTTTTGCATATGGTGATCCCAAGAGCATTTCTGATTATTTTGCTTCCCTGGAACTTTCCAAAATCTTCCTTTCAGCTCTCTTGAATATTCTTGAAGCCTCAGCCTCTGATGCTTTATTATAGATCTGAAAAGTTACCTCCTCATCCTCAGGGGGATACATTTTTGGAGCTAAGATTTCCCTCACAGAGACAGGGTCCCCCTAATTATGATTTCTCGAGTGTGAAATAAGCAGAGGTGAACTGGTTATCAAAAGTTCTATGCCAGATCATTCTCACCTCATGGGGTCCGTGGGTCAGGACTACAGGCGGATGTCCTCCCACCCATAGCATGTGCTGGGGATGTGCACCTCTTGCTGCTAGCTGAAATGGAGCAAGCTGGATTCTAAGCTTTCTTGCCTCTCTGTAGATGTTGGGGTTCTGGGTCTTTCCCTATTCCATTTCTTGCCAGTCACTACTTTTCCCCCCAAACTACTGTCTCTGGTTCTCTATCCAGCTGTCCAGCTAACCAGAAAAAAACCAACCAGCCACTGAATGGTGGGTGTGAGCAGCCTCAATTCCTCAGATCACTCTCCTAATTAGATCCTGAGCCCTCAGAGACCCTCCTCTGTTTTAACATCTCTTGGCTGTTTATACATTTATCTGTACAATTACTCATTTGCCAATATTTACTGACTTTCCTGTCCCTCCAGAGCCACCACATGTAAGGAGATAATAGAATAATGAGGCCAAATCCATATTTTTAAATACAACAATATCTGGGTTTGAAACAGTAAGGACAACAAGGTAACCACTTACTGGTCCTGTGAGCTCAAAATGCTTAAACTATCTACACCTCAATTGCTTCATCTGTGAAATGCACACAACACACACCTGTAATATCAGCTTAGCCTGACCTTGGTGTCCAGATATATGGTCAAACATTATATGGTGTTTCTGTGACAGTGTTCTGAGTGAGATTAAAATTTAAATCAGTGAGCTTTAAGTTAAGCTAATTTCCCTCTATAATGAACATCTTTTCTTTTTTTTTTTTTTTTAAACCGGGGATTGAACTTGGGACCTTGTGCTTGTGAGGCAGGCAGTGGAACCACGGAGCTAAATCCCTGGTTTTCCTCTGTAATGAGAGCGGGCAAAATTCAACCAGTTCAAGGCCTGAGCAGAACAAAAACAAAGAGTGAGCAAGAGTGAGTCTTTCTCACTTCTACTGCAATATAGTCTCTTCCTGAGTCTCCAGCCTGCTGGCCCACCCTGCAGAGTTTGGGCTTGCTAGTCTCCACAATCACGTGATTCCATTCTATTTTTGGGGTTACCAGAGAGGGA
This sequence comes from Fukomys damarensis, assembly GCF_012274545.1. Classification (NCBI taxonomy): domain Eukaryota; kingdom Metazoa; phylum Chordata; class Mammalia; order Rodentia; family Bathyergidae; genus Fukomys; species Fukomys damarensis. Next base: position 29,296,514 of record NW_022900947.1, on the reverse strand, counting down.
ACACTTGCAAGGCAGGTAGTGGAACCACTAAGCTAAACCCTCTGCCACATGATCCCATTCTTGAAACAAACAAAAACTCTTGGTAGATGATTGATTGGTAGATGATAGATAGATAGATAGATAGATAGATAGATAGATAGATAGATAGATACATATACATACATACATACATAGATACATAGAGATATTAGATACACATAGAGGGAGATACAAACACAGACTAATACCTCACTGTGTTCTTGTGTGGATTACAATGAGGAAAGTTTTATAAAAGACTAATCACATGGTGGTGCCTGGTATGTAAAAATCTCCCAATAAATAATAAAAAGAGCCAAATGATTCTAGGTGGCCCCATTTTTCCCTGCTGCTCTCCACACTGAGAGCCTTTCCTGCAGTGGCTGGGCTGTTTCCCCCCAGGTTACCCTCAGAGCCTGCAAGAGAACACAGAGCTCGGGTTGAGGCTACAGGGGCTGCAGGGTGACGCACCACACCTTTCTCCATATTCCTGGAGCAAAGTCTGCTATCTCAGAGCCATAGGATCAGGTGTTACTGTGGGGCTCCTGCAGTTTCAGGTCAGTAATGGTACCATTAATCCCTCCTACATCAGGGAAAGCCTACATAGGAGTTAGACCAACCTGGAGAGATGGAACACTAAATTCCAAATCTTAAATCCTGTCCACATATTCTGATATCCAGGCTACCAGCAGGCCAAAAGTAAAAACCAACACAGTATGTGCTAAATCAACAGACCATAAGAGGAAGCAAAGGAAAGAGAAACATGTTTTCTAGAACATTCTAACTTACTCTTTCAGCTAACATGGGATCCAGCCAGGCAAACAACCCCTGCAACATCCACAGCTTCTCTCTCTTGGCACAGCCCTACTTGAAGACAGAGTTTTTGAAAACTCCCTGCAGACTCCTTGGCAAGTTCTTTCTGGGAGTGGCAGCTATGGTTTCTGCCTCAATTATTTTTTGCTTGGACGACCTATGCTTTTACAAACAGATCCTCACCATTGGGCAGTTGTTTCTCTCCTGGATCTTTAGCCCAGGCTGCTATAGTGTTTTCATTTCCTGTGTTTCTTAACTTCCTCATCATAATATTATCTTAAATTCATGGTGCCACAAGTCTGCAGGCAGGGTGATATAATACCTCTTGGCATGAGTTGCTTCATACATCTTCAGCCAGGGCCACTCTGAGACATCCTGGAAAAGCTATTTAGCAAGTCAGAAGTAAATGGCACAAGAATATAAGGTGTGACATTGGACACAGTATACATTTTCCAGATAGCCTGATTCGCTTTGGGAATGGATTGAGACATCTATGTGCTCTGGAAGGAATCAGGAAGTAGGATTTGTACCACACTGTGGTACAAGCAGTGTGCATTCAATCCTGAGCCTCCCTTTCTTCTGGGCCTCACAACAAGAAAAAGACATTGAGGTTCTATAAACAAGATGTACAGAGCTGTACAAAAAAAGAGGAGTAGTAAGTCCCAGAAGCAGGCATACATCTGAAGAGTGTGCCTCAGTCCTAAGCCTGAACAGTTGTTAAACAGGTAGGTCATTAAACAAGGAACGGATGTATAGTACTGCATGTAAGAGTTATGCAAATAAAAGCAAAGTCATCAGGTTGGAGTTTCCTCTGGCCACTTCTTTTTGTGAATATTATAATGTACATAATATATACAATTCCTTATTTAGTGACCATTTGATTTAACAACCTAGTTACAAGAACTGAACTTGGTCATTAAAAGAGCAATGTCTTTCTCTTTTTTTTTTTTTTTTGTACCAGGTCTTGAACTCAGGCCCTTGCACTTGCAAGGCAGGCTGTGAGTCAAAACCCTGGCCCTAAAAGAGGAACATCTGTATTGATGTATTCTGCACCATAAATGAACTTCAGATAATCAAGCTAAGTGAAAGGGGTCAGGCATCAAAGATGATAGATATACTATATGATTTCAACTGTGTGAAATATCCAGAAAATGTCTATCTATGCAGACAGAGTAGATTAGTGGTTGCCTAAACCCAATGGGGTTTGTCTTCGTTGGTTTCTTCATTGGCAGGACAAAATATCTAACATCTACAATTTAGGGAAGGAGATGCTTATTTTGGCTTATGTTTCAGTCCATATTTGGCTGGCTCCAAGGCAGGACAGTACACCTAGAATCATGGCAGGAGACTGTTGCTCTCTATCTGGACAGGAACAAGAGTGTCAAGGGAGAAATTAGGAAGGACATGTACCTGTCCCAGGCCATGTCCACACTGATTCGCCTCCTCTTCTGACTAAACCCCGCCTCCTAATGTAACATTTAGCTCTAAGGCTGCCATAATCCAATCACCTTTCAAAAGCCCCGCCTTTGAGCACCTGGTGCTTTCGGGGGACATCTAGTTATAAACTGTAACAAGATTTGAAAAAGGGATTGTTGTAAATAGGCATAAAGGATCATCTGGGGTAATGGAAAGTGTTTTAAACTGTTTTATGGTGATGATTGTTCAACTCTGTTCCTTTTGGGAAAATTATTGAATTATACATTTAAAATGGGAAGGTTTTTATGGTATGTCAATTTACCTCAATAAAGCTGTAAAGAGAAGAAAAAAGGGATGATGCAATGTAAACAGACTAGCTCAAAGTGACAAGTGGATAAGATTGGCTTGCATGTGCAGAAGGGTTTGTTGACTATAGGACAACTTATGTGGGGAAAACTGTAAGTGCTGAAGTAGGCAGAGGTGCTATTGTTACTGGTTTCTTGGGTGCTGGGACTCCTTCCAGAGATTATGTGTAGGTTCTTCTTGTCCTGAACAAAGAATTGGACAAAACAAGCACAAAAGATAGCAAGATTTTACATTTTTTTCTTTTATTGAGTTTATTGGTACATTTTAGGTATACAGTACAGTTACATTCATTGTTGGGATCTTGTACCTTTACATGACAGGTCTTGGTTCTCATTTTTTCCCCTTGTCCCTGCCCTCCCTTCACCCTCTTCTTCCCTCCCCATTTACAAACACTTTATTTCCATTTTTTCATTAGACTCATTCATAGCAAAATGGATACATATGGAGGACATACTCCTAAGTGAAATAAATAAGTCACACATGTGTAAATATCGAAGAGTTTCTCTGGTGTAAATAAACTGTAACAGTACATAAGATCCTAATGAGATAACTGACTTTGTGAAATGGGAAGAAAAGGGCTAACGGTTTTGGGAAAGTGGGAAGGGTAGGGGAAAGGTAATAAGGGAAGTGAAAAAAAGATTTTACATTTTAATAAAGGTAGGAAAAGAAACAAGCTCTGCAGAGCAAGTGTGAGCCAATTAAAAGTAGGAAAAGAAGTTTACGCTACAGGGTGAGAGTGGACCACTGAAAAAAAGAGAGAGCACGGTGGCCAAGAGCTTAATGGCGACAGTCTTTTGTGTCTCCCCCTCTGCAGGCTGATGTCAGGTCTAGGCCGTCCTATCAAAACCCTGCATGTGCTCTCTCCAGAAGGACTGAAGATAGCACTTTCCAAATGATTCCACATGCAGAGCTCAGGTGCAAATACCGTGGATCTCCGTGACTGACAGGCCACACTGCTGGTCCCCCCAGTTTGCCACACCCTAGTCTCCGGCCACAGAACAGCATCCATAAAGGAGAAGAAAAAGTAACTGAGAAGGCAGAGATTTGGGTGGTGGGCTAGTGAAAGTTTTAAAGAAAATTTAAAACAAGAAGTTTTAAAGTCTTTTAATGTAAATTCAGAAGGTTGGGAATTTGTAAATTCTCCTGTCAGAGGCTAATCTGCAGATAAGACAAGGACATGTAGGCAAGGACCATCTGCATCACCACAGTATTTTCAGCAAAATCCTTACTGTACTCAGCATTGAGTGAATTATTTTTTTCAAATAAAATTTTTTTTTATTTTATTTTTTTGTACCAAGGATCGAACTCAGGAACTTCTGCTTTCGAGGCAGGCAGCGGAACCACTGAGCTAAATCCCCAACCAACACTGGGTGAATTATTGTCTGCTTCTGTACAAAATAAATTAATCAGATCTATAATCTATTGTTCCAAACTAATTCATTTCTTTTTTCTTCAGGGGAGAGGGTGAACACAGTCCCCCCACTACCTCAAAGTATGCAGTAGAGTTTCCCACATTTGGGGAAATCGCAGAGGTCAGCACATCCAGAGCACAACGGATGAGCCTCTCACCCTGGGAAAACCGCCTTCGTGATCATGGTGTCTCTTCTGCCAAGTAAGTATAAGAAGGATTCATTGCTTGACCTAGGTAGGTATTTGTTATTTGGGTTATTTTGTTTTGTTTTGTTTGAGATAGGGTCTCACTATGTAGTTGAGAGTGACCTCGAACTCACTGTGTAGCCCAGGCTGGTCTTGAACTCACAGCAATCCTCCTGCCTCAGCTTCCCGAGTGCTGGGATTACAGGCGTGTGCAACCATGACTGGCTTGTTATTTGTATATAGTTTAAAATACATTGCTTCAGAAATACCTAATTTGTTTTTACTTTTACAATGTATGAATGTGATGTGTGTCTTGTTTAAAGTAGGATTTTATGGTACCAAATGAATAAACTTCTGATGTAAACTTCAAAACCTGAAGGAAACACCTGGTCCTGGTAAAGATGAAAATAAACAGAAGAAAGCATTAAATTCTAGGCAAACAGTAGCTTCTCTGTAGCATTCATGAAAGAAAATGCAGCATTGAGAAAGAGATTCACAAAGGTCCTTGTTCTCCATGATTTTTCACCTTCTGCCTCCCTGCTCTTCCGCCTGTTTGCTCCACCAAACCTCTCAAGAAGTAAAGGAGCAGTTACTCCATCCATCTGCTTGCCGAGTAACTCTAAAAATGGTAAGTACACAGGATGTTCCAATGCTCTGAAATGTTAGAAGTTCCATTATTACTGTTTTATAAATGCAGCATTGAGAAAGAGATTCACAAAGGTCCTTGTTCTCCATGATTTTTCACCTTCTGCCGCCCTGCTCTTCTGCCTGTTTGCTCCACCAAACCTCTCAAGAAGTAAAGGAGCAGAGTTACTCCATCCATCTGCTTGCCGAGTAACTCTAAAACTGGTAAGTACACAGGATGTTCCAATGCTCTGAAATGTTAGAAGTTCCATTATTACTGTTTTCTGCCCTATTAAGTGTAGTGGAAGAGATATAGCCACCCCTGTGTTGAACATTCTCTTACCTCCTGAATACGGAGGGCCTCTTATTAAAATAATCAAAATCCACCCTTGTCTTCTAGAGAACTGAAGCCAGGGTTTATTTAGATCTAGAAAGAGTGAGAGTATAGTGATGGAGTTGGGAATATGATGATCTTGGTCCCATCTGAGTAACAGCCTGGACTTCCAACTCTGAAGATGAGCAATTTATTTGGATCTATTTTCCAGGCTCTGTGCCAACATTCTTATATTCACTGTCTTGTGTAATTCTTCCCACTTCTAAGATTCACACCATGAATGTCCTCTTTTGCAGGAAAAGTAACCAAAGACCAGTAAGGTTTAGTTAACTTACTCAAGGGCAGCCAGCTGATTAGCAGAACTTCTAAGCTCATTCTTCTTTTCACCATGTCACAAGTTTCCCTACACTAGACCTGAAGTTGGTAGGTTTATGAGAGTTGGGAGCATTCCTGTTCTTCTGCTCCTACAGGATGGGTTGACCAGCTGACTGGAGGAGGCCAGACTGGGGAGGAAAATGGCAGTTTGACCAGAGTGAGGCAATGGTCTGTCACCACAGATCTGGGGGATAAGGGAGAGATGCCTAGAGTCACTCCACAACAGTGGGTACACCCAGTTTCTCCTAACCCGTGCTTGGATACTTTTAAAAATATGGTTTTATCTGGGAGCGATGGTACCCACCTATAATCCTAGCACTCAGGAGACTGAAGTAGGAGAATCTGGAGTTCAAGAGAGGACTGAGCTACATAGCAAGCCCTACTTGTAAAACACAAAAAGAAACAAAAGGTTCTATTAATTTTCTCTTGCTTGTTGTGGCCCATTTCAAAGAGTATAGAATTTGGAATCAGAAAACAGCAGGATTTAAGCCTACATTCTGCAGTATAATGTTGAGTGATCTTGAGGAATTTACTTAAACCCTGAACCTTATCTAAAATGAGGATAATTGGTCATACCTACCTCATGGAGTTGTTTAGAGACTTCAATGAGATCATTCTCTAGAAAAGGGCTCTGTAAGGTGCCATGTCTTGACTTTCACTTTTATATTTTTGTGGCAGCCATCATGATAAAACCATTCTCCTATAACCTCATCCAAGTGGTTGGGGTAGGGACTGAGGGAGACGGGGCAGGGGAGATCTCAGGTAGGACCTGGCACAGGACAAAGTTCTCTTGTTCAGCACAATCAGTCTCCTTCCCTCAGGCTGTGGGAGCACATCTGATTAATGACAGCATAATTTTTTAAACAGCCAGGCACTAATCTATTTGTCTTAAACCAGCCTGTGTTTCTCAGTCTTTGTGTAAAAGAGATCATGAACAGATCCGTCAAATCCCTTGATGAAATCTGGGGTTCTACCCTCATGATCTTCCCTTGATCTTGTAGTCCAGTTTTTTTGTTTGTTTGTTTTTTTCCATAAAGGAAATCAGGGTTACTGAACCACGCTGAGCTCACACTACCCTCAGAATCACCACTTGATCCACCTTTCTTCTAACATATTCCTGGGAGGGGTCCCTCCTCAGGGTGCTAGGATGTGGGAGAAACCTAATAACATCCCAGGTTGGTAAGGAGGGCACAGGCTTTGTCTGAGAGCCACACACAAAACAGTGTGGGCGAGCAGCAGGATTCCAGGTTATTCACTCGGGGAGACCCAAGCCATTCACAAGGGAACTCAGACCAAAGGTCAGGATGTGGGCACATTAAGAGTGAAGGTACAGAGGCATTAAAAAGCAAGGAGACCACAAAGGTATAAAATTAAGAATAGGAGCAGAGGAGGAGGCTGAGTAGTGCCCCTTGGAGCTGAGGGTTAAGCATGAAAACAGATGAATTCCACCAGTCTACTAAGGTCCAGCATGATCTGTTAGCCTAGCTACAGGAAAGGTGGGTTTTTTTTTCCCCTATAGTCTTTTACAAAGTGCCTTTTCTTGACACAAAAAGAAACTGAAGCTTTGATCATTTCCAGAGCCCACTTCCTCCTACTTCTTGAATTTGCATCCATATGAGTGTCTGCTGGTACTGTCCCCACCACCTACAGGTTTTGAAAAATGACTGGCAGTTGGTCCGACACAGTTGCCAATTGGTTCTGTAGAACCGAGTCAGGGCTAAGACTTTGGGCCTTGGTGCCAGACAGACAGGGGTACACATCCTGATAGTTCATTTACTTCAGTGGGACCTGAGTAATTGTTTTGAGCCTGGGTTTTCTCATTGAAAAACAGAGGTAACAACGATCTTGCTTCATAGGCTTGTTGGGAGGCTTTGAGGCGATAATGCATGTAAAGTACATGGCATGGTGCCCAAACACCTACCATATTCCACAAATATTCCTACACCTAATCCCCCAGGGTGGACTCCCCTTGTCATGTGACTTTGCAACTCTCCCTGCTGGAGGCAGATTGTGCTACCCATCTCATTTGCATTGCTTGCTTGCTTTCTTTCTTTCTTTCTTTCTTTCTACCAGGGATTGAACTCAGGACCTTGTGCTTTTGAGGCAGGTGCTGGGCCACTGAGCTAAATCCCCAGCCCTCATTTGCATTTGTCTTGCATGGGCTATGACTTGCTTCAGCCAGTGGAATGTGGGCAAGGAACAGTGTACTACTTTTCCTTATGTATTATGTATTTCTACTCATCCCATTTGTGCTTCTGCCATTGTAAAAAGAAGGCAACACCACAGGAGGCCCACTGCTACCAAGATAATTAAAGACTCATACAGCTGACCTGGACCCAATCCACAGCTGAGGAACAGTTGTGGACGCAGCCCACAAACACAGGAACACAAAATAATAAGGACTTACTATTGTATACCAGAAAGTTTGGGGATGGTTTTAAGTGGCATTATTGCAATAATAACTTATACTTACCTTGTCCAGGGCTTGGAGACTTAATCTTATTTAAAGTAGTTAAATGGACTAATTTTTCTTTAATTCCAGTCCCCATCAAGCCTCAGTGTAATGAAAAGAGTATGGGTTTTAGAGCCAGAGAGATGTAATTTATATATAGCTTCCACATTTTATTAGCTGAGTTGCTTGGGGCAAGTCACTTCCCTGAGCATTTTCTACAGTTTGAATGCTACCTCCAAAACTCACTTTGAAATTTAATTGCCAGTGTAACAGTGTTAAGAGATGGGGCCTTTAAATGTGATTAGGTCAGGAGAGCTCAGCTCCATGAGTGGATTAATGACGTCATCAAGGGAGTGGGTTAGTTACCTCAGTTGTGAGATACTAATGAAATGATAAGTTGTGCTCCTTGCTCTTCTATCTATCAACAGCCCTGAGGCCCTCACCAGATGATGGAGCCATACTCTTGGACTTCCCACTTCCAGAACCATTAGCCAAATGACTTTCTGTGGTTCATAAATTACCCAGTCTGTGGTATTCTTTTACCATAACTGAAAATAGACTGAGACACTCTTGTTTCTTCATCTATAAAATGGGAGTGAGAAACCAGCCCCTGTTAGCTTAAAGACTAAACCATATAATCTATATCACATGTGCAGACATGGCAGGGACACTCAGGACAAGTGAGCTGCCCTCTCCTTTTCTTTGTAAGCATGTTATCCTTTCTGCAACTTGAACAGCCTCAACTCAGATCTTTGCAGAGCAGACAGAGTGAATAGAGTCCACAGGGGTTGAGACTTTTAGCCTTGTCTCAGACTTCTGTTCGTTCTTTCACATATATGTGGCATTTGGCATGTATCAGTCACTGTTCTAGGCTCTGGAATCTGGTGGTCAAAAAAGCCAGAGATATAGCCAAGTGGTAGAGCACTTATCTAGCATGCAGAAGGCCCTGGGTTCAATCCCCAGTTGGGGGGGGTGAAGTCATGACTTCATGGAGCTTACATTCAAGAAGGGGTCAATGAATAAGACAACTACAAATAAACTGGATAATTCCAGACAGTGATAAATGTATACAAATAGAGGGGTGAGGGTGTGAGAGAGTGGCATAGTGGGGGACCCACATAGGTATCACCCTCTGTTTTTCAAACAGCAGAAATGTTCCTCATTAATGCTTTTTGCTCCATACAATCTAAAGAACTTTTTTTTAATGCTTTAATAAGCTACAGGGAGTTTGGGTTCTGGTTTTGGTCTTGCCCATAACCACCTGCCAAGGTATAGACCCAAGAAGCTCTTTGAAATTCATGCTTGACCTCGTGTTCTTCCTCCCTCCTTCCATACACACACAGATTCTCTAAATTACCTTGGGCAGCCACAGCCATGCTTTCAATATGACTTCTGTTTCTTCCTCACTGCAAGAGTGTTTAGTTTTGTATGCTGTAGATGTCACATGTTTGAAGGCTCTACTTGTTGTCCTCTTCCTTAAATCTGTCTCATCCTTATGCCTGCTGAAGTCTCTTCTCTGATGCCCATGCAATGCAACTGTGCCCCAAATCTTCATCTCATTCATAAGAATTTAAAGCTAACTGATCACATCACCTTAATTGTCCCAGCCCAGGTCAACTTTAGGCTTTTTTGTGAGCCACAGTAGAGCTCACCCAAACAGATCCTCTTACTCCTCATAGTCAAAGTCATGAAGAGCACATGCCAATAACTTATCAGCTCCTTCCTCTGTCTTTAGCAATATGAGTTGCAGCAGTTTCAAGAGCAGACTAGTGATCCTCAAAATTCACTGGGCTTACAAATGACTTGAATGCCTGCTCAAAAATACTGATAGTGATTCAGTAAGGCCAAGGCAGGTCCAAAAGTCTGCATTCCATACAAGCTCTCTAGTGCAGCTGAAGCTATTGATGTACAGAGCACCCTGAACTGACCATTTCAACCCTCCATCATGACTGTTACATGCCTTGGGTTGGATTTGTAATGGGCGTGAGAACAACATCATCTCTCTACCTCTATTTAGCTCTGTCTAGAAAGTAGTTGGGGTACCAGCCTGCAATAGTATTTCTTCTTTATATTCAACCTCACTTTTGGGCCTTCTCCCTAATTTTTTCTGTCCGTGTTGCTTTCTATAATCACATCGTTGTCCCAGTTTTACCTGGACATCTTATTCCAGTATGTTAATCCAGGGCACAGAACACCTAATCCTGTTTTTGAGCTCAAAGATAAAGCTGATGAGAAAAGGAGGACATCTTATCAGAGCAGGAAAGAACAAGATAGAGATCTGCTCCCATGGCTCAGGGCATAAAAATGACACCTGACTCTCAGAGCAGAGAGATGCAGTTAAACCTTAAAACTGTATTTTCAAAGTGAAATAATTTATACAACATGTACAGAAGAAAAACAATGAGAAACTGCATAGTAAATTTCTATATTAAATAAGAGAAAAAGATATGAAAAGTACTCATTCAAGTATTCATTCATTCGTTCGTTCATTCAACTAACAGTTGAGTGTGTAGCCCTTGCTGGGTGCTGGGTACCCACAGTGAAGCCAGCAGCATCCATCCCTTTTTTTATGGATCTGACATCTTGAAAGAAACACCGTATAGTAGTGATCAAGAATGACAGGGGGAGGGGAAGCAGTGGAAATAAAACAGAGAGAGAATCCTTTCTGGGGGCAGAATGTTCAAGGCGAGCGTGGAAAGATGAGCAAGAACAAGACCTATGAAAAGCCAGGCTGGAGATGCAGAGAAGAGAGATGTCTTCATGGAAAAGGAACCATATCTGCAAAGCCCTTGGAGTAGGAAAAAAAATCTACTGGGTTTGAGAAACTGTCTTGATTCTGGCCAGAGACCGGCATGGTGAGTTGGGAGAGTGGTATGAGAGGAAGTTGGAAGAGTAGGCTTATCATTTTCACTACTCATAAACCAGTGGACTGACTATAGCTAATGTACAAAACAAGCTTGAAATCTCAAGGAAAGAAGGAAAATCTATAACTTAGCAGGATGGAATTTGTTTCTTTACCAATATTTTCAGAATACCTACTAACTCTAGGATTAACTTATGGAAAGTATATTAAACAAAAATATTGGTTCTGGTTTTGGAATGGGGGCTACCCATCAGTCACAATTCAAAAACTGGTTAATTTTGAGATAGATATGGACCCAAGAAAGGAATCTGGTGGACAACGTTTGGGGAGAGGCACGGTAGACATCAGTGTAGCCCTACCGTGAACTGGTACCACCCAGGCACCGGGGGCGGGGGTCAGAGAGAGGGCAGTGAAAAGGAAACAAAGGCCCCAAAGAAAGAACAAATGGACTAGGAAAATGAAGACAAAACACTCTCACACCTATTCCACAAGTGAGACCATGACTCAGTAATCCAGGTAAATGAGGGCACAGACTCATGAATAGTTGTCCCGAGAAGGCAGCAAAATGTCTGGTGCCAGGACATCTGTGCAGCTCCCTAGGTGAAGGCATCTCTAGGAGCTCACACAACAAATGCAGCAGCCAATACATTCATTAAATTTAGGGGAATCAGGTTCAATCAGGTAGCTGGATGAGGCTACATTTTAACAATCTCTTCAAGGGCCAAAGTCATAGCCCAAGACTCTGAATTCCCCTGGGTCAGACAGTCCAAGTAAGGAACCCAAATACCACAGTTCCTGGAGCTACCCATCTAGGGTCATTCCACCTCCCTTGGGAGCTTCCCCAGGATAGAAAAGAAGAGAAAAACTCAGTCCTCCCTCAGCTGACTTCTTTGATACTTTTGGTGGTGGGGGGGGGTGTTCAATGGAGCCATAACTTTGGTCACATATGGACTTAACCCATGCACGTAAGTCCCCTGCCTCAGTATGGAGCCTGTTGACTTGTCCATCTATTTTTTAACTTACACTACAATAAGATGTTCTCTATGCCTTTTAGGAAGCCATTTCCAAAGTATCTGTACACTGTTTTCATCAGTACTAGGTGTCCACAATATTAAAGAAATTTTCAAAGAAGAAATTTCCCATAATTTCTCCAAGCTCACCCAACATTTTTTCATTTTTTCCACACCTTTACAGGGCTTGTCCACACACTGTGTTGGCTTCACCAGCCACAGCCATCATGTGGGAACCTTTTGTCCCTTCTTTGTTGTCATGGTAGCACATTGCTGCAGACTGTAGTTTCTCTTGCACTCCCATGTTTCTACAGTCTTCATAATTACTACCTTGATGATATTTTTCAAGAAAAAATAATTCTCTCCTACTCTAACGGCTATAAGGCCAAACTGGAGAGTCAGAGAGGCCTGGAGACAAACTCTTGCTTTGCTATTTGCCACCTGGGTGACTTTTGTCCCTTAAAGGGTTAGTGGAAAGGAGACAGTGACCACTACCTCCCAGCATTGCTGTGAGAATTCAGTTGAGACCCTGAATATGAACTAAGCACAGAGACTGCCATGGAGATGGTCTTGATAAATGGAAGCTATTTTATTAATAGCATCATTTTTATTATTTTCCTTTGGAAACTTAAAATAGGATATAGCAGAACATTGAGCAACTCTGCAGAGTATAAGTTTCTTCTCAGTTTCTCAGTGATGGACAAGGCAGACTTTCCTCCTCACAGGGAGAGGAGTCAGGAGGGTATGGGGAGCAGCTGCTCCCCCCGCCATCAGACTGCACCACGCTCTGCTGTCTACCCCACCCCTCCATACCTGATGTCCCTCAGGTGGGGATTTACTTGCCCGAATCCATTGCTCTCCCTTTGGGACGTATGTGTCACCACCTTTTGTAACACTGCGGTAACACTTAGGGACAGCCAAACATTAGTCAGTCCCTTGAGGCAAAAACACTGACCGAAGCACACCCCCGACAGGCTAAAAGCAGTGCTGCTTAGGAAAGGTGCTGAGTGCGGCAAGGCAGGAATTCCGTGCTGGCTGATACTCTGTTCCTAAAAGGTGTGGGTGCCTGTTACCCCTTCAGCCCGATCGAAAGGGGAAGGCTCTTCCTAAAGGACTCAAAAGTATGTGAGCAAGCTGCTCATGTGTGTCAAATAGGCCCATCTGACAGTTATTATTTCTGTAGATGAATCCGTATCATTTGCCTCAGCAAATCTATTATTAAACATTCAATCATTTGACCACTTCTTACTGAACATCTGTTATGTGGATATGCAAGAAGGATACTATAATTGATCAGGCACAGAAGCCATTTTTGGACACGGACCACCTAGTAAGAAACATATATAAGTATATATGTTTTACTCAGATAGATAAGTGTATATAATTTATATGCATGACTACACATGCATGTAAGTGCAGAGAGTTAGGAAATAACGCTAGAGGGGATGTTCAGATAAACATGGCAGGAGGCCAGATAAGGGGACCCTTTTCTCCAACCTCCATACTCCTGACCCCCTTCTCCTGCTTTATTTTATCCATGATATCAATAGGTACCATATTATATTATTTATTGTTTTTATGCTTTATCTTACCAGGATGTAACCTCTCCCTGTAAAGAAAGAGATCCTGTGAGCTTCGATGCATTCCAACTGTCTAGAATAAAGCACGGCATAAAGTAAGCATTCAACAAATTTCTCTAAACTCAAGTGGGACAGGTGTACCAAGAGACAGCCATCCGTCCATCCATCCATCCATCCAGTAACCAGTTGTTGTCTTCTCTACACTGTCCTTGTAGGTATCCTTGAAGTTCACAGAAATTTAAGGTCCTCTCCAGCTCTGGCAACATAGACAGTATGTGAGCTTCATGGAGGGCATCATGGGCTGAGCCAAGGCTCAGAGGTGAGAGCACAACGCTGGTGGGATGGGGACTCGCTGAGAATACAACTAGTGAGACACTGTGGGCACTGAGGCTGGAGAGCCAGACTCCTGGCTGAGAAGCCCGTGGCTGCCAGCTGAGCCTTCACAACCCTCAGAGGCACAAGCTTCGCTCTAAAGTAACTCTTTAGATATGGACATAAGACTCCATCAAAGCCAAATAAATCAGATTTAGTCCAAGAGGTGGAAAGCCAAGCAGTAGAGCACTCAGAGTACTCTCTTCCTGACATCCAGACATTTCCGAAGCTTCATGCTTCGCCTGTTTTCGGATCCCAGGAATGGGCTCCCATACACAGGCACACAACGAATGCTCTTGGACTGTCTCCAGCTCTGCACAGATTATTCTGCCCAGGGAAGCAGGCCAGGTGGGGCAGACACACCTGCCTTGCTGTGTGATCGCCTGTTGCCTTGAGAGGAAGAAGGCTTGTTTGTTTAAGTAGCACGTGCCTGGGAAGACCAGGTGCGGGCAGCAGCTGGAGATGCCCGTACACCACCCCAGCTTGGGTTGCGAACAGCCAGCATCGGGATTACTTGTTGGGTCCTGGTGTACACTGGGCTCCGTGCCAGGCTCTGGGAAAGTCACAAGGGACATAGTGTCTGGAACAGCCCGTGTCTGAACCCAAGGAGGGGAGAAGATACAGGAAAGATTGATGCCTCTAGGCATCATTAGGTTGATGGCAGCTATGGGAAAAACACCAAAACACCAGATATAAACTCTGTTATAAATGGACTTTTTCTCTAAATAGTGACGACAAGTAATCATCTACTTCCCTAGTTAACCTGTTTTGCAAGTTGCTGTTTTTAAATATTGGATTTTCTTGAAGCCTACCTTCCAGCTGGATATGGTGGCACACGCCTGCAATCGCAGCTACTCGGGAGACTAAAACAGGGCAATGGCAAGAACAAGGTCAGCCTGGGCAACTGAGCAAAACCCTGCCTCAGAATTAAAATTTTGTAAGAGGCCTCGGGATGAAGTTAGTGATACAGCATTAGCCTAGCATGTATGAGACACGGGGCTCAATCCTAGCACAGCAAAAATAAAAGTAAAGAATAAACACACTCACTTCACAAGCAGAAGTCTTAGTGGAAGTCACCACAAAGCAATGTCCAGCCATCAAGGTGACCAGGAGGTCCCTGCAGGGAGATGAGGGTAGGGGAAGGGCTACTGCAAGAACTGAATGACTCATCCACAGGGGAAATCAGGCCGCTCCGGCAAAATCTGAATCACTGGTTCCAGATTTTTTTAAAATGGAAGTTTACTTTCAAATAACCTATAGCTTAATTGCATTTTGTTTTGTTTTTGGTACCAGGGATTGAACTTGGGTCCTTGCTCTTGCAAAGCAGATGCCAGAACCACTGAGCTAAATCCCTGGCCCAGATTTTTTTGTTGCTCCTGGTCCTGTTCCCTGGCAGGCTAAGATTTTGCAGGAAAATGGACCCCATCCCCATACTCACCTGCTCAGGAGTTCCTTAACAGTCACATTATAAAGTGCCTGGAATCAACAATTGGGCAGAAAGCAGCTAAATTACAGGGCTGGTCAAGAAATACGGTGTGAATTTAAATTTTAATGATTTATAAAAGTAAAAGACACATTTCCACTGATTACCCTCCCTTGCTTCAAATACATTTATCCTACCATCCGCATCCCTTTCTAAAGCAGTTCTGGAAGTCATGTTTTGTGAGTGTCTTTATGAAGCGTGACCAAAACCACAGAGAGTGCTGACACCAAGTGCCATCCAATAGGAAGGCAGGTTTATAAACATTACAGTGTGTCTTCATCCCCTTATTCCCCAGGTCTGGTGCTGGGTGACTTCTGGCTCTTCCCCAATGTCAAAATGACCGTGAAAGGTAAACATTTTAAACGGACTTGGGACACTGAGGCAGGCAGAACAGCACAAGTAAAGACGCTCATGAAAGAGGGCTTCCAGAACTGCTTCAGAAAGTGGCAAAAATGATGGGGTGAGTGTGCTCAAAATGGATGCAGGCTGGGGGTGTGCTGAAGGGGATTAGAGGCCATGTGTCTTTTGCTGCAATAAACATGTCTTTTATTTATACACATTCTGTCTTTCTCCGATCACACCTCCTACGTGGTATCAATGTGTATGAAGAGTGCCCCTCTCCAGGTAATTGTGTGGACCAGGACTGGGGGATGGCTTTGCCTGCGTGTACAAGTGTGAATAAAGAAGTCCAGTGTCCCTGAGTCTAAGCAGCTGTGCCAAGGGAATCGTGCCTACCTGCTGAGGCACTGGTGCAAGCGACCCCAGCGTTAAGCTCTGACCTCCTCCCAGGAGAGCAGGCCGCTAGACGCGCCAGGAGGGCAGGAGCACACATTCGAGACAGCCTTCCTCCCATCTGCTCAAGGACTTTTCCAAGCTGAGTCACGTCAGGAAATGCTACCTGGTGTTCAGCCTTGTAATTCTGCCCAGAAACCTCATTTCCCATTTCTCTTTAATTGTTTCCTCCCTCTGTGCAGGGGAGCAATTAAAGTAACTCTGATCCCCCACTGACAGCCTAACTGGATGACAACAGACCAGAAAAAAGAAGACATCCCAGAAGTAGGAAGTCTCTAAACAATACCTGCCAGGAGTTTCATTAAGCCCTGGGAGGCAGGACCACTCCCAGCTGATTTCATTGTTCAGAACGGAAGGGGATCTGGAAAGGCAGGGGAGTGTATTTTTGGTGGTCTACCAGCTACTTCAGACGGGGACTGGGACTTGGTCATTCACCGGCAAGAACATGCTGAGGGCAATGCCTGCTCCTTGCTGGGCACTGACAACTGCTAATCGCTGACATCTACGGAGCTCTTAGATGCCCGGCTCGGGGCTGTGCTTACTTAGGGAACATTATCTAATCTAATCCTCCCAAATGCCTACAGATGTCTCATACTGTGATTCCCAATGTATGATCACAACCGGGTTGGCCCTGAGAGGTTGAGTAATTTTTCTAAGATCATAGAGCTAAATCATGAAAGGTCAAGCTTAAACCCAGTTCAGTCTCCAGCCTTAGCTGTCACAGCCTTTGGAGAGATGTCCAAGGAGGGTTGTTCAGCCTCCCTGAAAATCTGTGCTGGGCACTGTCCTCAGAGAGTCCCTTATAGAACATTTGAATTTCTTCTACTTCTGTTCCAGTTCATTTCCTCTTGCTCAGCTTCATGCTGGAGGAGAATTAGGTGTGGCAACTTCTGAGAAGAAAGGGGGAGGGTTGTCCATGCAGGCATAGAATGGGAGCAGTGTTTTCATTACCGCTTGGAAGGGGAGGCCTGCAGTGGGTCACCTGCAGCCATCGGGGCCCTGAGTGCTCCTGGCCAAGCCCCCACTGCACCCCACCTGGGACAGAAAGCATTCACCAGCTGAGAAGTCAGGGTCCTGCACGGACACAGCACACCTGCTGTTCTGTCACATGTCCACAGAAGGGGCAGAAAGCATTTTTAGGTCCCCTCTGAGCAGAGGTCCCTAGGCAGACAGGTTTTCTGTGCCTTGGCACCTCCGTAAACCCAGGGTTCCACTCCATTGAACATCCTCTGGATTACCTGACCATGTTCAAAACTGGAATTTGCCAAAGTTGATCCTCTAAAAAGTAGATTGCTGAACTGATCTCACCCTGCTGGACCCACAGCTTTGGAAGAGGCCCCAGAATGTGTGTCATCAACAAGTTCCCAAGTGGTGTCTGTGTAGCCAAGTTGGGACATTTCATGTGCCCAGAGATTGCACTGGGGAATGTTTGATGCCACCTTAGCACCGGGGACACCATTCTTATAAACCATGCAATTCCAAGACAGCATGCTATTTAAAATCTTGAAAGCACAACAGTAAAAAGCATAGGGAGTGGAGAAATGAGGATAGTCTGAGCCCCAAGTGGGTCAGTCATTTAAGAAACCTCTTAAGGACCAATAAACAGCAAGCCGAGGGGCTGGTGGGGAAGCCCTGTTTATGGTCAGGCTTTCCACCTCATTCCTAAGGGTACTACAGTCGGTGTGGACGAAGCCAGCCCAGCTTGGACCTGCCCTTCTCTCCATCCCAGAGAAAGTGGATTTTCCTCCCTAGCACAGCACAGTGGTGTATTCACTTCCCCTTCTGGGAAAGAGTAACGCCTTTCTGCCTTCCCTTACCAGCCTCCTCATCAAGGGCCTGCCTGAACCCTGGGATTACAGCATGAACAGCTGGGGAGTGGGAGTGTTCTTAACCCTCATCTGCAATCACATCCATTTCCAGAAAACATAGACATCAAAAGCCAAAGCATAGATTAGGTACCGGGAATCAAATGTGGGGTCCTTGTGCAGAACCACTGAGCTAAATCCTGGCCCTGGATTTTCTTATCACAATGGCTTCTCCGAGGCCCTCTCCTCTGCGTGGAAATCCGTTTCCATTTCTCCCAGGCCACTTGGCGAACTTCCAGTGTCCCATTGAAACTCAGCTCCCCAGGCAGGGTGCCTCTTACAGCCTCTACTCTTCTGCTTATCTGAGTCCATGCATCCACAATATTTCCGAGCCCCAGGGGATCGAAAGTCTTAGCCAGCGCCATTCTTGCCTGCTCTCCCTGCCTGGCTACCTGGCTCCTCCCTCTGCCACTGGCTGGGCATGGAGGACCTCTCGCTGACTTACTCTTTCCTCTGACTCACAGGCTCCAGAGAAAAAGCTGAAGGGAAGAGAGAAAGAAGACGGTATAGAATATGTGAGAGGTACATGCAGGAGGGCTGGAGAGCTGTTTTCCTTAGAAGAGGAAAGAAACAATTGAACAGGTCTGGCAGCTCTCTGGGGTTTGGAGGAAAGTGCTCCAGGGCAGGACAGGGTTGAGAAAATGGAAAGAAGAGGGAGGGAAATTGTGATTCAGGTAGCTCTGGACTGTCCCTGTGGATTCTACGGAGAGAGTTGAAGAATACAAGGAAAGAACCGAAATGACCCCAAAATATCTTTTGGTCCCCAGAACCCCGTCCTGGCCTCAGTGTCGCCCTGGGACTGGACCACACGGTTCGGCTTACTCTGGGTGGCAGCTTCAGCCCCTCTCCTCTTGACTTTGTCCTTCCCAGCATCTGGCGCAGAGCCTGGCCCTCACGGTGTGCTCAGAAAGGCTTCGCTTCTTCCCTCTGTGGACCTGGGCAGCCCTTCATGCTGACACGGTGGCAGCATGGGGTAGGGGCTTGACAGGACTACCAGGGGACAGGAGCAAATAAAACATCCCACTAAGCCTCCCTGGGCTGAATACCAGCTGCACAGTGCTGATCTTGGCTGGGCGCCCACCATTTCCCAGCCCCCTGCGGGCCTCTGGGTATGGCTAATTAAAGACATGGTTACTCATTTCATTCCCAAGTCACTATTTAAGGAAGTAGAACCATGCCATTCCTATAAGGCCTCTGACCTTACAGTAGAGGCAAACAATGGCAGGGCTGTCCTAGCGGCCGTCAGCACACAGCCATTCAAAGGGCATGGTGGGGTGTGGTACAGGCCCACAGCTGGGCCAGCTGTGGAGGGTCCCTGAGTCAGTGCCACTTGCTCCCTCTCCTGGGCCAGGGTCTGGGTGCAAACCTTCCCTTCTCTGCCCCCTGGGCACTCCTAACTTTCCGGGTGTGCTCTGGCTCACAGCTGCCTCGGGGAAAAAGTGCCAGAGATCACCTTGTGCATCTCAAGTGGCAGCAACTCGGAGCATTTGGATTTTTCAGTTATTTCTTTAAGAACTGAAGGAAAACATAGCTTTTCATCGACAAACTCTTATGGAGATTTGGTCAATGTAGGCCTGGTGCTGATGATCAGGCAAAGAAGCAAATGAAATATAGGTCAGGCCCTTGAATAGTATCCGGCTTTGTGAGAGAGGTGGCTTGTACCTATAGACGCGGAGGCAGAACCAAGAGCATCACTTGAGTCCAGGAGTTCAAGACCAGCTTGGACAATATAGTGGCCCTGCCCCATTCAGCAAAAAGAAAAAGAAAGAGTACCTTAAAGTCCCCAATCTGCGAACAAGTTCGGTCCTACTCTGGGAGGACATTTGTAAGTCAGGTTCATTTGTAACCCAACAAGGTGAATCCGACTCAAATGCACACTGTATTGCTCTGCGCTTCCTAGCAGAGTCCCCGCTACATCACCACTGCTCATCCTCCGGCTTCCACACATCCTGGCTGTGACTGAGCGCTGTACTACTGCACACGCTCGCATTGTGCATAAGCACACAGCAGCACAGCTGTGAGTGTCCAGCAGACGCGTGAGCTACTGCTGGGATTTGTTTGCATCTACAAATGTTTGTAATGTGAGGTCTGTTCCTATCTGTGAAAGTCTGTGACTCCGATGTTTGAAAGTCAGACTTACTGTGTCCAGTCTTGTAGATGAAAGAGACATACTGTATAATGCTGAGGAGTAAGTGTGAAGGAGAGTTGTGTAATATGCAACAGTGATGACCTCTAACTGGTAGGAAAAGAAAGGTGTGCTCTGGGGATACAGAGTGGATTTTGAGGGTTAAGTAGGAGTTCCTCCTCAGTTACCCTGGAGAGGGAAAAAGAACATACCCAGCAGAGAAAAAGTATATCCAAAGTCATTTGGAACACAGAGAAGTAAGTTGAATCCACTAGTTTCAGAAGGTCTCGAACTTTTCTAACAAAATAAGTCATGACACTAGACTAAAATGTACGGAAGCCCATTCTAAAACTTTCCAAACACACTGTAAACACACCTGCTCCTTGCAGGAGCAGCCGCGAAGTGACCCTGGTGTCAGGCGGCCCAACACAGCCCTAGGGTCGGAGCCTAAGGGCAGGGTGAGTGAGAGATCAGAGCCAGTCTCTGATGCACACACAATGCCTCACACTCAGCCCCAGGCCTGCCCACCATGGGTGACTGCAGACACCCTCTGGAAGGTCCCAGTTTGCCCTGGTTCCCTGCAGCCCTGTCTGTCTGCCACTTGGGTTGGTTTGAGGATGAGACTGCTGGCAGGGACAGGAGGAGCCACCTGAGCCAAGGGCCGAGGGCACCAAGTGGAATCTCCCACAAAGACCTCCCTCGCAGGAGGCCACCCCAGTGAGCAGTAACTTGCTGGCCAATCAGATGCAGGGCACAACTGACTCCACCCCAAGGGCAAGGAAGCCCCACTCCCTGTGCAAGTTACAGCCCAGACCCAGGAAGTCACAGGCTCTGAGTGTGGCTCCAAATTCTAGAGTTATTAAGCCTCCCTGGTGATTCCAAGGTGCCACCAATCTTTTGTGCCTCACTGAGCTAGGTCACCATGCCAGGCAACAGTGGCTCTTCAGCCCCAGGTGCCAGAGTGCTCAGGAAACCTGGGAATGGGGAGCCCATACCCTGGTCCTGGCCATCTGAATCTCTGGGGCTGTGGGTGGGGCATCAGTGTGGCCCCTAGACTGGGAAGGGAGACAGCCCGTCCTGGCCTGCACTGTAGGGCCTCTGCCTTGAAATGTTTCAGGTTGCACATGGGTGCCTTTATCTGCAGGGGCTGGTGAGGCACTCAGAGTAGGTGTCTACAAAACTCAATGTCTCCTTTGTGCCTTTGAGGTTGTCAGGACACTGGTAGCTGCCTCAATTCCGGGGTGGGGGATGTCTGGGTCACTCTCACCGCCCAGATCATTGTTTCATTGCACAAGAGGTGGGGCTACCTGGGATGCTGTCATGGGACTTGGGGAGACTTGCTCTCGTCTAACACAGGGCCTACTGTGGACCCTGCGAGTTGCATGTGTGGGTCTCTCATGGCTCCTACCTCTCCACATTGGGACCATCCATGAGCCCACAGCACTAACCACAGGAGCCTGTGACATCACTACTATGTACCCATTTGTAAGCACTCAAAACAGACACCCACCTCTGTGGCAGGCTGTGCCATCTCCCCAGGGCCATCGCGCCTCAACAGCAACCCCGCTGGCCAACACCCTCTCTTATCTCCTGTTGATGTGGTGCCATCCTGCTGACCCCACTAGACATTTGCAGGAATAGGTCTGCTCCGCTCCCTCCCTGCAGGCCTCCACCCTCAGGCTGGTGGAACTGTGTAGCAGCAGGGTGCACTCCCTACCTTAATCGATGTTATTCTAGGAAGGCAGTAATTACTACCTGATGAGTTCAGAAAACAGTTAGAAGATGCTCTACATTTATGCTAGAACACCTCAAAGCACCAGAAAGTAGTAACGTTTATCCCTTCCTGCATTCTAAGGGAAGACTGGCATTTTGTGTTCATCCTTAGTGGGGAGGCACAAGGACAACTTTGCAAGAGCCACTGCAGCCGGGGCTTACCTGGAGCCCACTGCTGGGCCCTGAACACCCTAGAGGAGTGGCCAGAGGGGGCAGGGTTATAGTAACAGTGGCATTGTAACAACTGTTCACTACCTGCCTCTTACAATAGCAAACATGAGAATAACCAGGCATGGTGTGTTTGACACTAAAGTACAATAGGAAATTGTGTTTGGACCCTGCAAAGAATCTCTATATCACTAGGTGGACAATACCTGTAATCACGTACCACGTAATGTGTCAGCTGTGAACTATATATGCAATCTGAGATTGTGAAGGGGCTGAAAAATTTTTATCATCTGGTATTTTTACTGTTCCTTTTTATGTTGATTTTATATATATATATATATATATACACATATACACACATATACACACATATACATATACATATACATATACATATACATATACATATATGTTTACCTTTGCGTTAGAACTGCCTACAGTATTCAGCACAGTAATGTATGCTGCACAGGGTCTGGACCCTAGGTGCAACAGCCCTAGACCATCCTAGCCCAGGTGTGCAGTAGGCTGTCCCATCTAGGTTTGTGTAAGTTCCATGACCTTCCAGCAATGGCAAAATTGGCTAACAATACATTGCTCAGTATGTCACTAAGTGGCATGTGATTGTCTATAACTCTTCTTCACCTATTCTAATTTTTCTTCCATGCTTCTCTCTATTCAGGACATCATGATAAACGTGGTTTTAAAGATGAGAGCCCTGGCAAAGTATTTCCCCAGGCCCCTCACAGGCCAAGGGCAATCTTGTTGGGCACCTTGGGTGCCTTTTATTCAAAGGTCTCCGGCAGGTTAGGGTTTTATACCTATGGCGGAGCACACATCAGGGGAAGCAAGCAGGCAGGAGGCCATGTCTCTGAGTTTAAGCAGCGTTGGAGTGGCACTATGGGGAGGGTGATATGTTGGACTGCATCCCCCTAAAATTCATACGAAGTCCTAGCCTCAGAATGTGACCTTATTTGGGAATTCAGGCATTGCAGATGTAACTCATTGCAAGATGGTATTGGATTGCAGTAGGTGGAACCCTTATTTTGAGGGGGGATAGGAGTACACAGGGAGAATGGCGCATGAATATGAGGGGACAGACTGGTGTGACATGTCCACCAGCCACGAAAGGCCAAAGATACCAGTTACACAAGTGGCCCAGAACAGACCTTTCCCTCACAGCCCTCAGAAGGAAGCAGCCCTGAGTCGCCTCGGTCTTTGACTTCTTGGGCACTGCAAGGCAGGGTCAGTGGAGTTAATGCCACCCAGGTGGTGGTGCTTTGCTCTGCAGTTCTGGCAAACTAATCGCAGGGAGGGGTGGTCCTCAAGAGACCTAATGAAAGTTCAATGCCCAAAGGTTCAAAGTGGGTTCAAAACAACAAGCTGGAAGGTGTAAGAGTTGGAAAGCCCTAGAAATTACTTCTCTCCACATCGCCCTTTTTAGTACACTGAGCAGTGCTTCAGGCGGCTTCGTAAATCTCAGATGTTCTCAGTCCGCTGAGAGCCAGTGAGGAATCTGGCTGGTTTTGTGCAGGTTCCCTGACTTCTTCATTTCCACCTTCCAGCCAAGCAGAGATCATTGCATTAAATCTCCTGGCAGCTTAAAGGTTCCCCTTTCTACCAACAAAGTAGCTTTTCTCTTTCATCAGCTGTAGACTTGAGGTCTTTCTGGCTAAGAGCAAAAGTTTAGAATGAAGAGTCCTCAAGGTGCTGGATACAGCTGGGGAACTTCCTGTGGGAAACGGACCTTCCCACGGGCCCCAGTCTGGTCCCATCAGAGGAACCTCTGGGTGCCCCCCATCTCCCAGCAGACTAAGTCCCTTGAGGACACCCTATCACTGGGCCTTATTTTCATGACTTTTAATCGAATCATCCCACCTAGCCCCCTCTTGGACCAGAGCCTCTTCTCCACCTGATTGTCACATAGAAAGAGGGGGCAGAAATGAGCAGAGTTTACAGGCTCCAGAGAGCTGAGAGAAGGTGGGAAAAGAGGGGCTTGATACGACACTGGGGTGCTTTTCAGGGTCACACAAACCAGCCAAAAGACAGTAAATAGAAAATTAATTAAAGCCAGTAAAAGGGCATGGGTGTTGAACCTTTTCATCTTGAGGATACAACTAGAACCTAGGAATCCCTTGGCTCTTTTGACCTCTGGAAATTGTTTTCTAATTAAAGCATTTGAGATCTGCCCATCTTCCTAGGTAAGACTGAAGCAGAGCTCAGGGGCACTAAATAAAGTCCTTGTAAAATAAATGCAAAAGAAACAAATATTCTCTTCCATCCTGACAGTCTCTTTCAAGTCCTCTCCAGTGGATAGATTTGAAGGGAGAAAAAGAATAAAATATGAACTTGTTCAGTCCTAAGTGAGTTTAATTTTGAGCTCTCTGGCAGGTTCTGACATATCATCCACTAGTCCTCCAGCTCCCTCAAAGTGTGCTTGTTCAGAAAGTCACAGACACCTGGTGCCATTCTAAATTGTGCCCTTGCCCATCTCCTGGCTGCTTGGATGCTGCTTCTGAGACGAAGTTCGGCATCGTGCTATGATTTCCATTCTGACCTCCCAGATTTGGATCTCAGCCTTCCCTCGTGCAATCTCTCCGATGACAAGGACTTGTTTTTCCTATCTACAGATGGGTAGAATATTAGTGTTGTAACCCCCCCCCCCGCCGTGAGGGTGAAAAGAGAGTGAATGCTTGCTTTCTAGTTAACTGCATCAGAGCTCAATCAAAGGGCTCAGGCTCACTCTTTCTGACCTGCAGCTCCCCTGAGGCTATGGAGTCTAAAGAAAAAAAGGAGGGGATGCGAACTGAGTTCTTCTCTATGTCCCTGCCTGGCCTACTTATGGGGGCTCTGAGCCTGACTCCGGTGCTGTGCTTTCGGGTGAAGACAGCTAGCGCCACTAGTGAATGAAAAGGTCAGGGAATCACATAAAGAAGAAGTTCGGGCAGCATTTAATTCTAATCGGTGTGCATTTCCTTTTCACTTTTATTAGCATGTGCTTGTGATATGCAACAAATGCGTTCATCGTGGGGAACTGTAAATATACACATTGCTTCTGGATCCTTTCTGCTTACAGATCATAGACTCCATGCTGCTCCTATGCTGGAGACCGAGGATGAAGGCATGGGTAAGACACGGCCTCTTCCTCCAAGCCTCTGTAGCAATGGACACGCAGTCCTTAAGAATAAAAATCACCTTTCAACACATGTATGTCCTGCATTTGGCTTATTTTTATTTTAACCCAAAGATTTATGTACAAAAGAAAATCACATTAGCTTTTCTTCTCTCTGAATCCATCAACCTCATTGATACTTCAGATCCAAATAATGGTAACAACATAAACAGGAAGTGACTTTTTAAAATAGTTACTAAATAAAGCCAACCACAGTTTCATTGAAATAATTTGACAAAATAATTTTTTAAGTCCTGGAGAAGAATTTGTTCTGTAATTGAGTAACTAAAAACCACTCCGTGTAATAAAATAGTTCCTCTATAGACTTCCTGCCTAAAGAAAATTTTATTAGTCTAAAATGAGCCACAGTATGAATTTAGAGGCAATCAAGTGCATTTGGGAGAAACCCAAACATGCTGTAAGCGGGAACTCATATTTGTCCACTCTGACTCCAGGAACTGCCACGAAGAAGTTTCCAGACTTCCCACCTGTCCGCTCCAGCTCGGAACTGGAGAACTGGAAAACCGTTTCCTCCCTGGAGGGCTGGTGATGTCTTATCTTTGGAAAGACAGTGTTTGCTTTTCGGCCCCTTCTTGCACTCAAGGTCAAACTGATCTCTCTGTTCAGAGACACCCTTTCACGTCCAACCTCATACCGCTGGAAAAGGAGGCTATTGGGCTACTTTCCCCTAGGCCAGCAAGCAGATTGCACTGCAGATCCGTGGAGAGTAGTATTGTCTGGCCTCCCTTCCAAGAGAGTGGATAGAGCACAAAGCACCTCTCAAGGGAATCCTAGAAGTGTGCCAGACACACGGTGGGTCACAGCCTGGGCCACGGTGCTATGTAGAAAGTCACAGTGGTATGTGTGTCTGTAGCTACAAAAGTGTGGCCATGTATATCTCTCTGGTTTCAAGCAAGGAGCCTCGGTTGACACCAACAATGATTCTCCTGACCTTGGAGGTCTCTAAGGAACTTGTCATCAGCAAAGCGTAACAGTTTGTATTTAACATATCAAATAAATGATTGATTCTTTAACCAATCTATTGCTTGATGGATGTAGAAGTCAGAAAGACCTAAGTTTACACTAATTCCCAGCTAAAGGAGCTCTGGGAATTTACTGAGTTTCCTTAAACCTCAGTTTACTTGTCTGTAAAATGGGTTTTCTCACCGCTCCAGCTCTTTATTTAAGTGACAGTCATAAAGCAAACCTCAATAAAAGGGAACTATTTTCAACACCACTGTCATAGAAGAACAGTTCATTTGGATGCATCTTTATGAGTTTGGGATTTTAGAACATGAAAGATTAATGGAAAGATTCTGAAGCACATTTGTGTAAATGGATACTCTCCACAACAAAGCACGGCTTAAGTGGGATCAGTCACCTGGTGGTCAGATGTTCCCAAGCCACCAAGGGGGCGACAGTTCTGCTGGGGAACCCAGAAAGCCAGCCTCATTTCCTGGTTGGAAAAATCACACCTGTGAAACTCTAACCGGGTGGGAAATTCTTCTAGTTGACTCTCCTGAAGCCATGGTTCATTATCAAGTTATTTCTCCGGGTCACCCTGAGGTCATCTCCTCAATGCAAGGGTCAGGGGAGGCTTACAGCCAGGAATTCAGCCCTGCTGCCTCTGCCCAAAAGCCCACAGTGCCACCTCTCTTTTGTTGAACACTTCCTCTGTGCCAGGCACCATACATCTGTTTATGGAATCCTCCAGCAGCCCTCCCTCTAGGGGTGTAGCTACAATAATCCCCAGTTAAAGATGAGGCCAGTCATTCATCCCAGACCACAGCTAGCGAGTGGAGGAGCCAGCATTCCAGGTCTTTTTGACTCAAGGGCCTGAGTTGTTACCACCAGGCTACACTTTGCAGAAAACCATTAATCCCACATTTCTTCCCCCTGTCCCAAGTGTTTATCTTGCACCCCAGGACGAAAGGAGGCTTAAGATTTTCACTGCTCTCACCTGCTGAAAAGCAGCATAGGCTGTGGTCCCATCAGACCCTACCTTGCTCCAAGCTCCCCAGAACATTTTCGCAGTCCTCTGGACATCTTGTTACTGTTTACCCTAATTCCTGCTCCCGATTCCTTGTGGCCTCTCCAACAACAATTAAACAACTGCTGCAGTTGAAATCTCGCTAGTTTGGCTAAAATCCTTTCCAAGAGGGCCAGGTTGGAGCAAGAGTGCCACCTGGTGGAAGGTTTGGGTCACTACCAGCATAAATTTAGGCAAACAGCCTAGCAGGACAGTTTAACAGAGATTGAGCATTGTTCACACTACTGGTAAACATCTCGGGACAGCTGCAGGAACAATCACCAGTGCCCAGGTCCTAATTTTATTGAAATTCACAGGTGTTACTCAAACACAAGCTGGAGACTTTGTGGATATGAATTTCTCAGCTTCAAAGCCCGCAGCTGGGACCAGGAAGTAAGTGAGGCAGGCGTGGCATGCCAGGGTAGAATTGAATTCTCTACTAAATTCTGAAATTGTATTCATCATGTTTTTTTGCACTACATTTGATTTTTTTTTTTTTTTTAGAACCGGGAATCAAACTCGGGACCTTGCCCTTGCTAAGAAAGCAGCAGAGCCAAATCCCTGGCCCAAAATTTAATTTTTTAAAAAAACTGTACTAAAATATGATTTATCTCAGTGAGTTTGGGAGACACATTCTTACATTATGTACTCACCAAAGACCTCACTCGCTTCTCCCTAGCGCCAGACCTGCCAGTGCTCTCTGAATGCAGACTCCATTTCCTCTCAAAGCTCTGGCTATAAGTACGGGACTCATACCTCCTGTCACTTTCCCACACATTGCCCTTGCTCTTTCCATCTGAGATGGCCTTGGATGGCCTCCGTCATCGCCAGGTCCTCCCAGTCCTCTGGGTGCACCAGTTCAAGTCAGAAGAAAGAACACAGAGCAGCCTGTATGCGTGAGTGGAACCAGAATAATCTGGTGGAAAATGTTTGCAAGTCACCGATTTCACGGCAGATCCCCTCTTCTTTGACAGGCAGCAAAGCAACCAAGTTTAAAAGCTGCTTCTACATTTGCCAGGACCAGGACCCCAGGGCCACATGTCAGCACTGCGCCCTGGCCAAACCTTAGCCGTGGCAAACTGGAGTTCTGCCTTGGGACATTTCTGCCCCCAGAAGTCTCCAAGCTTCATGTCCACATGAGGCCAGGTGACTGTGAAGTCTGGCCTGGGTCACTCCAGTTCCCTGACTCACAGCCCAAGGCAAGGTGGAAAGTTCCTTACCTGGGACACATGAATGGCCCAGGATTGGGGAGAGGGGTGTTCTGGAAAGTCCTGAAATTTAGTGCAAAAGTAAACGTATTTCTTGGAAGATGGCTTGTCACTTTCCTCTCATTCTCCAAGGAACATCTGACTCTACAAAGGCTAAGAATCAGCACAGGCTTTATAAAGTCCGCAGACTTTATCCAGGGTCTCTTTGTGAAACAGCCGCAGAACACGCCTTCCCGGGCTTGGCCTGTAAAAGCCAGCACCGGTGGCCTGAGCTGGCTGTGTAAATAGGATGGGCAGTCCAGACACAAAGCCCAGGCACTTCCCGGCACGCAGAGCAGGGAAAAGTTTCTCTCTTGAGAAACTGGAATTTCTAATGAATGTCCACATTTCCTTCTTTGCCTTTCACTCACTGCTTAAAATCTTTCAAGCCTCACTGTGATCCTCAGGCAAAGTTCTTTTTGGCAAGCCACAGACTTCCCCTAAATACCTCTGTACCCCTTCATGCCCTATGCCTTTGGCAAGGTCTGGCCCCACGTCAGGCTTCTCCATGTTTCCAGGCAGCACTGAGCACTTAACACACACACTTCCATCATCAAGCCTTGAGTTTTCTACAATTGCTTGCAATATTTATCTTTCTTCCCTGTTGGATGGTGAGCCCAAGAGGGTAGGAAGCCAAATCTTACCCATTTTGCAATCCTCAACACTTTAACACAGAGTTGGTGTGTTCAAAAGAAAAGTTTCAATGAATGAATACATCCTCCTTGAATGAAGGAACAAATACCTGCAGTATTCGTTTTCCTAAAATCCACCTTGGCTCTTTTCAACATTTTGTGAGCCTCAGTATTAAGGACTGAAGCTCAGATTGATTCCACCGCCGCCCTTAAGCCCTGCCCAGATGAGGAAAGTGTGTCTCTAGCAGACAGGAGGGTGTGAATGAGAGGTGGCCAGGCAGTGTCCCCAGGCAGCTGGCCACACTCAGGCCAGCTGCAGGGCCCCACCACTCAGTTACTGCCATGGGACTGCACTGGGCCCAGGGTTTGCTGTTTCCTGTAGCTCACTGGTCAGGGTCCCCTCCCTCTGGCACTCTGGGCCCTCAGTAGGGAGAGATCTGGCCAAGGGTGTCCAGCAGAGAAAGAGACACTGGTGGATACCCACTGTCCCCCAGTAGTCTGGGAAACCTCGATCTGCCTCATGATTCTTTGTCACTAACTATAGTGAAGACCTGAACAGGAAACTAGCTGACCCAACTTGCTTCCAACTCAAGGCAGAGAGAGCTGGATTTCATGCCCAGAAATGTATTGGCCATGAACCCCAACAGCTACTTTTCCTCTGTGTCCTTCCACTGGAGTGAAATTCTTGAGAAGTCTGATAGAATCTTAGGGCAGCTGCTCCATGCTGTGCTTGTCCCAACTCCTGGTTCCAGAAACTGGGCAGGGAGCTGGAGGCTGAGGCCTTAGCTGGATCGTGTCTGCTTTGGGGACAAAAGCCTCTGAGGAAACTCTGGTCCCAGCTGTGCTCATCACTGAATTGTCAGACTGGCCCCAAACAAGAAGAGCATGTTAAACACCAAAGATGCCTTCTCTGTGTCCTGCTGGATGGGATTTTTCATTCTGGTTTGGCTCTTCCTGGAGGCATGGCCCAGCCTGTGGGGTCCCCTGAACCTCGGCTGCTCTTGTCAGAAAACCAGAGCCACCTGCGGTCTCTCTTACTGCTCTCAGGGGTGCTCCTCAACCGGGCAAGGGCACTTTTAAAAATACAGTCAGCCTTCTGCATGTGGAACTCGAAGACTCAACTAAGCGTGGGTGGAAAATACGGTCAGGTCTGTTTACCATGGCCTCTGTCCTGAACCATGCAGTCTTTTCCCACGTCATTATTCCCCAAGGGATGTACTAGGACAGTGATTTGCATAGCATTTATATTGTATCAGTTACTACAATGTATTACAGTATAATATGATGTAAAAGATGATTTGAAGTGTATAAGAGAATTGCTGAGTTATAGAAAACATTACACCCTTTTTTAAAAACTGGGTCTCACTGTGCTGTCCAGGCGGCCACCAGCTCCAAACACTAGGACTGGGTCTGGGGCTGGTTGTTCCCCACCAGCTACTGCACCATTTTATGTAAGAATCTTTAGATTGGTATCCCCAGGGGTCTGGAATGCCGTGGGAGAACCCTGACAGGACTCGGGGTTTTGATGTATTGTTTGCAAGCAGCACCTTGACCTTCTCTTGTGCACGTCACAGGATTACAGGGCTCTCTGCTGAAAGACACAAAAGCCCACGCAGTTAAAGAAAGGAGTATCCCAATTTAGATCAGGGAAAGGGAAATCACTCTACTGTTCAACCTCAAGTGTGCACACAGCTCAAATTCCCCACCCCGCCCAGAAGTGTGCTAGAAATGAGCCGTATGCCCCAGTCATGGGGTTTTCTGTCCTGTGTGGTCGTATCTGTGACTCCAGATCTTAGATCGCTCACTGGTCCCTTTCATACCCATTAAGTGTGTAACAAATATTGATCAATTGGTGGTCGCCTAGAAAGTCCAAAGATAAAGTGAAGCCAAGGGCACTTTTATATAAATATAAACCATGGACAAATGTTACTACAAGCCAGGCTCTTTGTTTTACATTAATCTTCACCGCACCCCTATCAGGCAAGTATTTTTGTTCTGTTTTAAAGTGAGGAAACTAAGGCTGGATGGAGCTCTTGGGGGTGCACACAGCTACTCACTGGCAGGACGGGAATTCCAAGCCAGTCTGACTCATGAAGTTGTGCTCTGCATCTCTTGGGAATTCCCAGTCTTTTAGTGAATAACCTAGGGGAGCTTTCACTTCCTGAGCACAGCAACAAAAATACTGAAACGAGGCCAAGGCCAGGGCAGGGAGAGTTTCACCAGCAGATCAGAGTTGTTGATGTGATACCTGGTAGGGTCCCAAGTACTACCCAGGCCAGGCCCTCATCCCTAAAACCCTGCCATTTCCTCTTCACCACGCCTATCTCTTCTCATTCCTACCTACCTTGGATAGGCCCAGCTATGCCTTCCTGTCTCCTCCATGTGTCCATTCTAAACTGGGGACACGGCATGACACTGTGCTTCTGAGGATGTGTGGGAGGCTGGCCCTCACCAGTCATGCCCAGAGAGACGGAGCCCAATCAGCCTTCACATGACCAAGTGAACTTCAGAATTCTTCTCAACACGGCACACCAGGCCGCCACTACCAGTCACCTTTCCCTTGAGACAAAGCCCATTTGTTATTGTTGGCAGAGCAAGTGATCAATAGGACCTAATTTCTGTGGCCTCCTATCTTTTCTGCCTGAGCTTCCCAGCGTTTCTGGGATGGACAGTGGTCTGGATGGATGGAGGGATGGGTGGATGGTTGGCACCACTCTTGGTTCTGCTGACTTCACTTGATGCCGCTGCTTCTCCACAAAGCTTGCTCTTCCTGCGAGGCAC
This sequence comes from Fukomys damarensis, assembly GCF_012274545.1. NCBI lineage: Eukaryota > Metazoa > Chordata > Mammalia > Rodentia > Bathyergidae > Fukomys > Fukomys damarensis. The sequence goes on along the minus strand of NW_022900947.1, from coordinate 29,264,634 downwards.
ATTCTGTGGTGTTTGTTACAGGAACTGGTGAGAGTCACAGGTCATTCTGAGGCCACGGAGAGTTCTCTGTGTCAGCACTTCATTTCTTACTCAGTCTGGTTTCCTCCCCTCTCACATATGCTGGGGCTGAAAACCATCCATTCACCCCACACTTCCTTCTTCTTTTTAAAGCTCAAGCTGACAAGAGAAATTTCTTCTCCCCAACTTACCTTACTTTTTTTTTTTTTAATTCTATAGAAAGGAAAATTCAGCTTGGTGGTGGGGCGTGTAGGAGTGGCCAAGACTAAACACTCATTTGTGTCCTTCCGGTCCGTGGTATCTGTACCCTGTGCCCTTGACTGCTTGGAGTCTCAGTCATTCCATGGGGTGGGAAGCGAGTTTTCCCAAGGGCCCCTCGGACACCTCGGATTCTGATTCTAAATCAGTGCTGTTAGAGTGACGTCTGGATAATCTTCCCTTTAGCAAAACACTGCTCAGCGTTTGAGAGAAAGGAAGTGTTGAAATGTTCTTATTCCGGAGAGTAAAGAGGAATAAAATAATTCTTATAGAGAAACATTTTGGTGATTTGAGTACAAGGAAATCAAAAGCATATGGATTGTGTGCTGTATAAACAAGCTATTTTCACCTGAAAGCAAAAATAGTTGGGGAGGTATATTTCACAAAATGGCATACACTGGAAGATAGCTGGAGATTTTTAAGAAATTCAAAATGGGAGAGAGATGGCCCAGCCCTAGTTATTAATATCTTGGAAGCAGCTGGGGAGTAAAATTAGGCTGTAAAATTGTTGCACCATTTGTTACGCCAAGCTGGAAATAATGCATTTCTCATGTATCTCTAAGGGAGAAAAATGCCATATTGAGGCATATGAAACGAGGTTCTGTCTCATTGTCTGTGTTTTGGCATCAGTCATGATAATAATTCCTTTCACCGAACTCCCAGACTGAAAGGTCAAAGTGCAGAGGTGAAGACAGGGTCCTGGCGCCCAGCTGCTGGCTCTGTCCTAACAGTGATGGTATCTTAGGCATGTTCCTTCACCTCTCTATGCCCTAGTGTCCTCACCTAGAAAGGGAGAGTAATAACCACAATAATGGTTGGTACGTTTACCATCCGGGTAAAGCACCGAAAGCAAGTCCCAGCACACAGGCAGGTCTCAGTAAGTGTGGAGCAGTGTTATTGGACATCCTGCCAGGATCATCCTACCACTCCATAACACTGTGGCTCAGTTTCTCCTTTCAAACACTGACAAACCTTTAACTAGACTTCCAGAGAAAAAGAGAAGACACACATAACTAGAATCAGAACATGAAAGTGGGGACTTTCTACCAAATTTACAGAAATAAAAAAGATCTTAATAGACAACTATGAACAACTATATGACAGCAAGCTAGATGGCCTGGATATAATTACAATTCCTAGAAGCACAAATTACCTAAACTGACACAAACAGAAATAGAAAGTCACAGTGTGCCTATAACAAGGGATTGAGTCAATCATCAAAAACCTCCCAGTGAAGTCAGGCACGTACCTATAATCTGAGCTGCTCTGGAGGCTGAGACAAAGAGGATCACAAGTCCGAGGCCAGCTGGGAAACCTAGAGAGGCTTTGTTTCAAAAAATAAAATAAATAAGGGCTGGGGATTTAGCTCCGTGGTGCCACCACTTGCCTCCCAAGCACCAGGTCCCAAGTTCTATCCCCGGTTAAAAAAAAAGAGAGAGAAAGAGAAAGAATGCAATAAACAAATAAAGGGGCCAGAGACCTAGCCTACTGTAGTGTGTGCAAAGCCGGGGTTCAATTCCGGTGCTGAAATGGGGGTGTGAAGAGGGGAGCCTCCCAAAGGAGAGAAGTTCAGGACTGGAGGGCTCCACTGGTAAATGCCACTAAAAATATAAAGGAGAATTAACACTGACTACCAAAATAAGTTATTTCTTTTAGGGCTCTGCTCTCCCTGACCCTTTCATATAACATCGTACAGCCCTCTCTCTGTCATCCTTTTCTTTCTTTCTCTCTTTCTCTCTCTTTCTCTCTTTCTGTTTCTCTTCCTTTCTCTCCCCCGCCTTGTCTACATAATCCAAATTGGCCTTGAATTCGTGGCAATCCTCCTGCTTCAGCCTCCCAAGTGCTGGGATTTCAGGTGTATGCCACCACACCTTGCCACAGACCCCTTATTCTCTCACACCAGTTAATTTTTCTTCCTAACACTGATGAACACCTGATTTACTATATGCTTATTTGTTTACTTATTCATTGCTGGTCTTTTTTGAGTAGGATGAAAGTTTTATATGAGAAAGGCATTTGTTGTTGGACTTTTTGCCCACTGCTGAGTTTTCAGTGTCTAATACATCGCCCTCTGCATAATAAGTGCTCAATAAAAATTGACCAAATGAATAAACAAATCATCTAATCATTCTTTTGCTGAGAGAAAATAGAGTGAAAACAAGGAAGGACTTAGATACTGTAGACTTCCAAGAAATAGCTGGCTAGAATAAAGTGAGCTTTCAAAGGCAGACAACCAGAAAAGGAAAAAAAAGAGAAGTGGATTTCTGAAAAGCAAGGATGGTCAGCAGTGTTGATTAATTCTGAGATATCAAGTACAATGAGAATATGAGTGTCCGTTAGATTGAGCTACCAGAAGACCATGTGCCACCTTAGTGAGAGCCTTTTGGGGGGCATCTAAGGGCTTGAAGACAAATTGGTTTGCTGCAAGACATTCAGATAAGTGTTTCTTTTTTATTGGCATAATAATTGTACATATTTATGGGGATCGGTATGACAATCCCATGCACATCTGCAATTTATAACTCTCAAATCACAGTAACTAGCATTTCCATCTCCCTAAATATTTATCATTTATTTCTGTGGGGAAACTTTGAGCTCCTCTAGTTCTTTGCAAAATGTATAATAAATTGTGAAATTCAGTCACCCTACTGTACTGTAGAACTTTAGAGCCTATCCCTCCTACATCTGTGCTTTGGTGCTCTGATCCAGTTTCTGTCTGCCCTTCCTCCCCCATCCTTCCTACCTTCTAGAGGCCACTGTTCTACCCTGCTTCTGTGAGAGCAGCTGTCTTAGCTCCACATACCACTGTACTACTTGTCTTTCTGGGTCTGGCTGATTTCACATAACATAAATGTCCTCCACTTCCGGCCATGTTGCTGCAAATGACAGGATCTCATTCTCTTTTACATTCAGACAACATACCTAAGTAGATTTCCTATAAAGAACAAGGTACAGCAAGCTGGAAATCGCTAGACAGGAAGGACAAGTGAGGATATTATTTTCAAGTGGGAAAGGCCTGTGGGAGTCTAAAGCCTAAGGAAGGAATCCAGCTGAACAAGAAAGAAGTGGACCACACTCAAGAGAGAGGGAGGCCACCGGGGAGGAGTGGGGGGACACTGGGCTGAGTTCAGCAAGGAAGGGTAAGCTTGCCAACACACAGGCTGCAGACAGGAGAACAAGATGTGGAGAGTAGATCTGACCCAATCAGGTCCCAGGGTCCCAACGACCAGTCCAGTGCTCTTTTTACTATGCATTTTGTTCTGTTTTGTTTCTGTTTGTGTTTCTGGTGTTTGTTTGTTTGTTTGTTCTCTCAAGAGCAGCTGATAATGTTCAAAGAGCAATAAGGAGGCTAGAGAGTCAGAAACGAGCTGAAGAGTAGCAAATACCAGCGACCATAGACTTTTATCATTTAAGTCAAAGATATTTCTCCACTCTGGGGGCTCCTTCCCATGATGTGAGCCGGTTCCTCTAAAGGTCTCCCTGCAGCCTCACTATGCCCACCCTGGGAGAGCCGAGGTGTTTACCAGATTGGAGGACACAGGAGGAACTGGACATGCACGGCTTAGCCCCTTCCGGTCCTTTTCTTTAAGGAACTAGAAGGGAACCAAGCTCTAGAGGGCTCTGGAACCCAAGGTAAACATGGGGATAAAGCTTCCTCCATCTCTGCAGTGTGCAGAGGCGGACAGAAAACTAGCCTTGCTCTGCTCTGTGGCCAAACCTGGCCAATGCCTCGGCTCAACCCGAGGAAGCCCACAGATGTGTTCCACTTTCTCCCAGTTTGATTTGTAAGAAAAATGATGTTTTGGCTTTCATCTGCCTTTTTCTCCTCCCACCCCTGGTAGGATCAAAAAAGGGGGAAGAAATGGAATTGCTCCAGTAGGAATTATATTATCAAAAGTGATACGTGAAACTTGATTCTTAAAATCATTTCTTTAAAAATATAAAGACTCCATTCCCCTCCAAAACCATAAAACAAAAATTTTTCTGATATAATTTAATAATGAAGGTACATTCTCCCCAGAGTACCATCATCGTGTAGAGAAGACAACCGGCCCCTTTGATAAATGTATAAAATCCAAAGGATCTGTGTTCATAACTCAGTTGGCTCAAAGTGCAAAATCGGAGCTGGTGTCTTCTTCAGCTTCTTCCCGCGCTCCATGGTCTTCTACCTGCAGAAAGCTGCTGCCACATTCATAGTTTGGAACCTGGAAGAGTGACTCAGAATCATCACAATATGTGAAGAGTCAGCGAAGTAATAACCTTGCTGCACAGAGCAGGGGGAAAACCTGCCAAAGCACATTCTTTGGAGGTGCGCACAATGCTGCGGCAGTTGTAAAGGCAGGAGTTGGCACCATAGTTAGCTGGGCCCTGTCTTCAACTTGTTCTCTTCAACATTTTCGGTGCCAAATTGTTGCTCCCCATAACCATTTTAGAAACAGTCACTCTCACCTCCTTCAGTCGTTCCAGTTTCTGTGTTTCAAATGGAAAGGTCCTTTGTGTTCACCTTCTCTCTCCTGCTCCTAAGTTACTATTTGAAATTCTATCAGGGGTCCTTCTGGCCTGTTGGTAAGGCCAGAGGCAGCCCATGCAATCCTGCTTGCACAATCTTGCTTGCATGCTCCCTTAAGAACCAAAGTGGGCGAAGGATTGTCCCAAAAATCTGGGGCACATCGGAGTCTGTGGGAGGTTAGAAATCTAGGCTGGAGAGAGCGGGCAAGGACTAAGAGAGTGAGTGGAGTCGAGGCTGAGGGAGGCACTGCCAAACTCAAAGCAGGTGTGTGTGCTCCATGCCCTGCTCCACCTGTGGCAGAGAACTGCCAGCCAGCCACATCCTTATGGCAGGTTGTTCCCAGTGCCCAAAGAGGACTGGGCCCTTTCGGATTCCCGGACACAAGCACTCCCCTGATCCCAATGGAAAACAGCCCCCAAAAGAGACCCCTTGGGATGGTGGGGTTGCGTGGTGGAGCACAAAGCCTGGCCAGCACCACCGGAGCTGTGCTCTGTGGGGGCAGAGATCTGTTAGCAGTAAGTCAGTGGCTTAATTTACCTGTGATTATTTATTGATGGGAGATTCTGACGGCTCTCATTTCTTCAAAGATCCTTCAGTTCACATGGATCAAGCGCTCTGGGCTGGGGTTAGGGACAAAGTCCTTGCCCTTGGGAGCTCACAGCTTGTGAGCTTAGTAGTCTTCCCTGACTTAGAGGCTCCTCATCTCACCCCAGTTGTTATGAGCCCACATATGACTTACAACAATTCCACTCAAATCTGTCCTGATCTCACAGGAATACTGGGCAGGGAGGACGTCACTGGCCCTGAGCAGAAATCCAGTGGACGATAGCTGAGTTCCACTCATCTAAGAATGAGAAAGCGAGCTCACTGTGGCCTCAGGGAGATGGTGGGGGTGAGGGTGCCACAGGACTGAGCCATCAGTCAGGGTTCCTGGCTCAGCAAATAGAGTGCACTACGGACACTGTGCATCAAGGAATAGTGGTTCATGTGAATTCGAATGGGCACTTCCATTTCAGTGATTTGTTTGTAAGAGATAATAACTTTTACGTTCAGAGACTAAATCAAGCCACCTAAAAAGAGCATATGTGTGTGCGTGTGTGTCTGCATGTGTGTGTGGCTAGTGAGGATGATAAACAATCAGCTTGTTTCTTGCTTTTCATGGTGGTCAGTGTCACAGAAAATCATAAGCCTTGCCAACTTCTGGGTCTAACTCTCAATTATGTGTGTGTAAGGCCTTAGAGGGTATTCCTTTCCATCTCTGAGATTCACTGTCTCATCTCTAACATTAGAATAACCATGCCTACCATTTATTATGCAGTTTCCTGTGTGCTGGGCCCCATGCTGAAATTTTAAAGTATATTACATAATTTAATTCATCACAACATTTTATTGAGGTTTTATTTCTACTAATTTACAGGGGAAGAATCATATGTAGAGTGTTTAAGCAACTTGCTTAAGGTCACAAAGCTGGTAAATATAGAGGAGGCAGGATTTGGACCCAGGTGTATCAGACTTTTTTCTTTTTTCTTTCTTTTTCTTTTGTGTGTGTGTGTGGGGGTGATCAAATTCAAGACCTTGTTCTAGAAAGCAGGCACATTGCCACTGAGCTGAATCCCCTGTCCTGTATCAGACTTTACAGTCCATGCTCTGTAAAACTTCATTCTGTCTTCCTTCTTGTCCAGTGCTCCTGGGAGGGTGGTTCAGCTGCAACTGCAAAAACCTTCAAAATCCCTGCTCACAGTTATAAGGGACTCAGGATGCTTCTTGGTGCTTTACCATCTTTAGTGAATGGCTTCTACCTCATTGTCTAAGATGGCAGCTCATGTCCAGGTATCATGTTCACATTTTAGTCAACAAAATGGGCATGTTTTCTCCTGTCAAGGGCACATCCTGAAAATTGCACACACAATCATATTTACATCCCGGAGACATGGATGTGTGTGACTGTAAGGGATGCTGGAACAGGTAGTCTTAATGCAGGAGGTCACATGCTTAGCTTTAAAAAATGGCATTATATACAGAGCTAAGAACCAACCTACAATGTGAGAAAAAGTTTACCAGCTGTTCCTCAAAGGTCTACTATATAGAATATATAAAGAAAAACAGACCCCCCCAAATATAAAGACCCAATTCAAAAATGGGTATCTGAAATGAACAGACATTTCTCAAAGAAGTCAAAGCAGCAAATAAACAAATGAAAAAATGTTCCACATCAGTGGTCATTTGAGAGATGCAGATGAAAACAACACTGAGATTCCACCTCACCGCAGAAAGAATGGCTGCTATCAAGAAATCAACCAATAACAAATACTGGCAGGGTTGTGGGGAGAAAGGAACACTTCTCCATTGTTGGTGGGAGTGCAGACTGGGGCAACCACTGTGGAAATCAAGATGGAGATACCTCAAAGAACTAGGATTAGAAGTCCCATTTGACCCAGCTATTCCTCTGCTGTGTATTTTCTCAAAAGAATTAAAAGAATCATACCAGAGTGATATATGTTTATAGCAGCACAGTTTGTAATAGCTAAAACTTGGAAATAGCCCAATTGCCCATCAACTGGAGACTGGATAAAGGAGATGTGGTTTTTCTATAAAATGAAGTACTACTCAGCCATAAAGAATGAGAAAATAGTCATTTATTGCTAAGTGGATGCACCCTGAGGACATACTCTTAAGTGAAATTAATAAGCCACACGTGTAAATACCAAATAGTTTCTCTGGTATGAAAAACTAAGAATGTAAATAAGGATCAAAATGTATAATTCATATTGTGTAATAATAAGAAAAGGTCTAAAAGAGTAGGGGAAGTGAGAGGGGTGGGGGAAAGGTAAGAAGGCAAAATAAAAATATATGAGAAAAGGACAAACATGAAAATATCTTTGTAAACAGGGAAGGAAGGGTGGAGGGAGTGAAGGGAGTACTGGGGAATGGGGGAAAAATAAGAACCAAGACACATCACGTAAAGGTACAAGATCCCAGTGGTGAATGCAACTGTACTGTGTACCTAAAATGTACCAATAAACTTTAGGAAAAAACATGGCATTCTATTACTAAGGAAGTAGGAGAAGGTGGGTACTGGAGCATGGTCTGTGGTACACAGGACTACAGGGGATACTGTATGTAAATCACTTAGCTCAATGCCTGGTGTTTAGCAGTTATTTGGAAAACAGCATGGTGTGCTATTTATTATCATCCTGTGAAACATAGGCAGAAAATCATAAATTCAGATCAAGCGAAGAGGGACAAGGGAAGAGAGAGAGGAAGGAAATGATTTTAAATTCTCTGTGACATCCTGTGCAGGTATCCCCTTCCACTCCCCTGCTTACTCCTACACCGCATCCCCAAGACCACACGGAGGGCGCTTATGAATAGACAGAAACTTTGGCAGCCTTCCCTGCAGAATCAGGCCTCAGCCAAGAATCCACGTGGTGATGATATCACAGGTGACCGTTGGTAAATAATTTCCACTGTGGCAGTTAATGGAAATGCAGTTTTCATTACAGTAAGGAAATTGAAATCTCAGCCAGCCTCCGTGGGTTCCATCTGCGCCATCCTTCATTTCTCATCAGACGGCGTGTCGTTTTCATTCCCCTCGTGATTAACCTTTGTCGTGAAGGGTAGGGGAAGCTGGATAATTGAAACCCCCAGGAAATCTCTGCATTGTACTGCCATCCTAACAATCTTCCTCAATCAGCCTTCCACCAGGGCTCTGAGGAAGAGGGGAAGAAACTTGAAGATATTATCGGGAGGGGAAGTTCCAGCTGTCCAGTCTGAGTTAACGGACAGACACGCAGGCAATATGGAAGGGAAAGAGGAGAAATGAAGGAACAGTAGTGATATTAAGGGACCCAGGTCATGGAACATTTCTCAAATGTATTGCACAACTTCCCCTGGGTGGGATATATTTAGGGCATCCACAATATAAATGCCTCTTGCTGTGGTCTGAAGGGTTGTATTCACCCCCAAATTCATATCTTAAACACCCCATGATGATGGCAGTAGGAGATGGGGCCTTTGGGGGAGTGATTAGGTTATCAGAGCACAACTTGCATTGACAGAACAAGTGACTGTATAAAAGAGACCCCAGAGGGATCCTTGTTCCTTCTACCACATGAAAAGCCAAGAAGAGGCCATCTAAGAACCAGGTAGCAGGTCTCACCACCAATCACTCTGGGCTTCTCACCAGCACCTTGACCCTGGACTCTCAGCCACCAGAACTAGGAGAAATAAGTATCTATTGACTGTAAGCCGACCAGTCCAGGGTGTTTGCTATAGCAGCTGGAATGGACTAACACCCCTCAAAAGAAAATAAGCTCTCAACTTGGTTTAGCATTCTGAGGTTTGATAATTTGTAGCTGTGCAAATTTCCTCTGTTAGAGAAAAGTTAGCTGAACAAGAACAGTGCAGAGTTGCTTCCTCAGATTCTCTCTTCTGAATTCTGGGTCATGTCTTGGCTCCTGATTTCTCAGAGGCCTCTCACTTCCTTTCCTGCCACTGTCAGCTTCTCCTTTGCAGAATTTATTTTTGCACCACCCACTCAACAAAGAAGGCATGGAGCTAATAGATTTGTGGCAGAGAACATCTGCTTAGCCACACAAGTCAGGGCATTTAGTCTCCTGATTTTGTAGAGAAAGCAAAAAGGAAATAGACATCCTGCCTTTGGCAGAGACCCAGCCTGCTTACAGCTTAGAGTTTTATCTCTTCCCTGTTGTTTTCTGTCTCTGCTCATCAATGACCAAATGGTTTCTGGTTGTCATTTTTGTTTCCCCAGAGCTGATACTGTGTCATGACCATCTGCAAGTGATTTCCAGAAAGTGGCTATGGTAAAAACAGAAAGGGAGGAAAGTTTGATTTTAGCAGACAAACAGAACCAAAGGCTTCACATAACCTTCTGCACCCTGGCATGTTTCAGCCATGACCAATTTTATATGAAGTGCTGAGCCCATTTAAGCTACCCTGGAGAGTAAAATAGCTTTTGCTATCTGATGGCTCAAGACATGTGTAGGACGATAATTGCGATATCCCTCACTTATTCATTCATACATCCTCAAATTCTTCTTCCAGTCCAATCCTCCCTTTTGCAGGAAACTTCTTTTGCCACAATCAACAGAAATTCAGAGGCCCGGGAGCTAATTTCATTTATTACTCTCTTGCACGGCAATCAACAAAATTGCAGGTGAACTTGGATTCCAGGTTGGGGATTAGCCAATTAGTTCAGTTCAAGTTTATCTTTAAGCCTAGACACTGGTTTGCCCCACTCCTATTCTTTCATCTTGTTTCATTTGCTTGTGTACATCAGAAAGATTAAGAAACCAGCAGAGGAGCCTGACTTATCCTCATCTTCTCCTTTTGTGTCTAAATCCAGCCAAACCATCTGGTGTCCTTCTCAGACCCCAAATGTGAAGCTGAGCCCTGCTCTCTAAACTTCTATGTACAGGAGGCCAGGAGTGCTGGGAGGAAGACAGGAGGATGGATAGATAGTGGATAGAGAGGATTCATCCCTGCATTGAAGACAGGAGCATCAGGGTCTCCAAAGTGCCCACTATATCTGATGAAATGTTGGCCTGATTTATAGTAAACAGCATTCCCCAAATGTCAGAGTTCCCATCATGTGCAGAGGCCAAATTACATCCAAATGTAGAACATTTAGTGGAAAGAAAGGGACAGATGCTTCTTTTTGTTTATAGCTATGTGACACTTCTATTGACCTAATCACGATGAAGGAAAGTCTAGTGGATGGAAAGGGATAAAAGGAGCCCAGAGAGCCAGAAGATACAGAATTTAGAGAAACATTTTATTATATTAATGATTTCCAGACTGAAGTGGCTTATGATGGTGAACTTTTTCAGGCTTATCTTTATGTGATTGCTACATAATTGTGTTATAATACTTGGATATACCTAAACACTATGCAGTCCAGAAAATGTCACTCTGATGCGTAGACATTGGGCATTATACACACAAATATATTCTACTTAAAAGGTGCTGTGTTAAAAGGTAGCAAATTTAAAAAAAGGTTTATTTATGTCATATAACTAGACAGAGGTAACCAGTTGATAGACATTTAAATGTATTTCAGAGATAATAGCAAAAATTTAATGGTTCTGTTATGTAGATGTCCCCCGCCAAAGCCTCATTAGCTCATTCATATGTGTGACTTTTGTGAGGTGATAGGATCAGATTAGTCTACTGATGAGTTTCTAGCTAAATGTGATTGGGAGGGGATGCCTGATTGGAGGAGATGGGTCCTTGGGGTGTGGCCAGAAAAGTCTATCTTCCTCCCTCTTCTTTAACTCCTCTCTGTGCTTCCTGTAACCATAGGACCATCTCTTTAAATCTGTCTTAGTTACTTTCTTATCACTAAGACAGGTTCTAATATAAAAATGTCATCATAACTGTTATACTAAAATGCTATGTTTAGTCCCGATTTCTGATTTTCCCTGCAAAACCTTATAACTGTTATATGTTAACATTCTACAGGAACTTGACTTCTAAGACAATTATGATTGATAAAAGAAATAGCGGTTCCTTCGCCATACTTTATAGTACAGTCCAACCTTGCATTGCAAGTCACTTGATCTGTGACTATTCTAATACAAGTGTTACCTCACACTGAAAGTCATATGATCACAACTGGTTCCCCATAACATACAAGTGCTTTGGATTGTGAGCAGAATGAATTATTCTCACAAACCAACTTTTCACTGTGTTTCAAGTGTTTGATATCCAAATAAGATTATGATAGTTAAACTTACTGCTCCCCCTTCAGTACTGGTGTCAATGAACTTCTGGGTGTTCAACAACTGAGGCCTGGAGGTCAAAGCTTAAAGAAAGAGATAACTTGGATAAGAGGACACTATTTTGGCCCTTACCCTCCAAGGTCAACCAGGACCTGGGGCATAGCAGGACCCCCTAAAATAGTCCTATAATTCTGATGAGTCACCCAGTCTCCTATATGAGGAAACTGTTGAACCCCAGAGAACAGGAGTCAAGCAGTGTGCTTTGTCCTGAAAGGAGAGTCATTCAAGAGGGAAACATCTCCTCTGCTTCCAAGGGAAACCACACAATCAAACAAGACCATGGCTCATCCTCACAGATGACACTGGAAGAGCAGAAGACTATATAAGAGCCAAGAGACTACATAAATAGTCCCCCAAATAACTATACATATCTATGTATCTATATATATGAGAGAGAGATGATAATGACAAACAAAAACAAGGCTAGATATGAAAAAGTGGCTCTAGGACTGGAGATTTAGCTCAGTAGCACCGTTCCTGCCTCCCAAGTGCAAGGTCCTGAGTTTGATCCCCCATATCACAAAAAAGAAAAAAGAAAGAAAAGAAGGCTCCAAACACTACACTAGCCCTTACTGGAGGTCTCCAGTCATACCTGTAACTTTTCACTATTATGATCAACAAGGCTGAAAAGCATCATGGCAACTATAGAGGCACAGCAAGCCTTTAAACTCCTTAACTGAAATAATCCAAAACCACAGAGCCCTTGATCTATCTCCTCATGGCCAAAATGGGAGGAAGTTGCACACTCATAAGTGAAACCTGTTGTCTTTAGATTAATAATTTACATCAAGTGGAGAAAACAAACAAACAAAACAAAAAAATTAGTTCACTGACTGAAATTAGCATAGTTCTTCTAGGTGTGGATAATGAAAGCCTACCTTGGGTGTGGGTAGCACCACCCAAAAGGCTGGTAAATCAGATGGGATAAAAGGGAAAGGGAGGCTGGCTTCATTGCTGTTACTTCATGCCTGCTTTGCCATGGATGGTTTGTCCACTGTGATGCCCCCTTGCCATGCTGCCCTGCTTTGGAACCAGCCAACTGTAGACTGAAACCTTTCCAAACTATGAGCTGAAATAAACCTTTTCTCCTTTAACTTGTGGGTGTTGAGTATTTTGTCCCAGCAATGAAAAAAGTAACAAATCTAACAAGTAGACCATCTAACAAGTAAATATATACAGCATCAGGTGATGATACTGTTATGATAGAAAAACATACAGCCAGGGTAAGGAGAAAAGGCCTATTTTATTTGTGTAATTCAGGACCCACTGTAAGGAGGTATCATGTGAGCAGAGATGGAACAAAGGAAATCATTTCCACTTTTTACTACTATAAAGACTAGCGTGATTCACCCTCTCATGCACAAATCTTTGTGGATGCTTCTAATTATTCTTAGAATCTATTTTTGGAAGTAGAGTTAATGAGTCAGAAAGGCTAATGTTTTTAAGGTTCTGGAAAACACATACATACTAAAACCTTTCGTTTTTATTGAGCCTTCTCATTAGAGTTATAAAAGAAGCACATGACACAGACTAGATTTCAAGGCATTTTAATTATGTATTTAAACATTTTTAAAGCTTAAAGATGCTTAAAATTTTGAAGGGTTACTTGTATTGGGACCATCAGAGCTTTTCCACCCCCAGTGTCTTACTTAACCAACTATTTTCACCTCCCGCTATCAACCTAAATACCCACTGCCATTCTTTATCCTAGATTTGATTTCTAAGTCATGGAATTTTGAAGAAGGAACCATGATGATGAGTCCATTTTATCTCTTCACTTTGCAGTTAGGAATACTGGTGTCCAGAAATACTGTTGGCTTCCCCTAAGACTCATGGTAAGTTCATAGTCAAGCCAAGATAAGGTCTTAATGAGCCAGGGACTTAGCTCAGTGGTTCTGCTGACTGCCTCACAAGCACAAGATCCCGAGTTCAATCCCCAGTACCAAAACAAACAGAAATAAAGCCTTAGTCTCCTAGCACCTGTTTCTGCATCCAGAACCAGTGGGAGATGAAATTTTCAGTGTTTTATGATGACAGGACTGAAGGCAGAAGTTTAGAATGAATACTCCTGGGTATGGCTGCCAGGTTTATCTATTGTTTAGGTGGTAGTGATCATTAAGTGATAAATGTGAAGGACAGCGCTGAGACATTGCGAATAACATTTAAATGTTAGTGCTGGGTTCTGCTTTGGTGGCAGATCAAGAAGCATATCTCAAACCAGATGTAGTGTGTAGGTAAAGGGTCATGGGGTGTGATCTTGGGAACTACAGGCCTGGACGGGAGTCCTCAGCAGAGAAGCTGGGCAAGGAGTCACGTGAGATCTCCTTGGAATAGAGATCAAATCAAGGGGACAGCAGGATAAAGAGGCCCAGCTGGAGACCTCAGCAAGCCCATGCCAGGGTCAGCTTTCATCAGCTGCCAGGCCTCTCTGGGGCGCCAGCTGCTCAGTCCAAAGGGCTTGGGCCACCCAGCCACATGAGAACTCTCTTATTCCCTTCCCTGTCCTTTTTCTGGGCTTCATTCCAAGCATAGAGGGAATCAGCAGTCTTTGCAGGCAGAAGGTGAGCAGAGAAAGGAGAGGAAAAAGACCATGCCTGGCTTCTGAGGGCAGGCTTCCAGGGTGAGGCAGGACCCAGCCAAGGGAGAGAGAGAAGATTTAAGTCTAAACCAGTTTTTAAATGTTAACTGTTATCTGGGAATTGGGATGCTAAGATCTGAACAGAGAGTACTTTTTAAATGAAAGGACTTTATACTGCCTAAGCTGTGTAGTGAAGCTACAGGACTGCCCAAGTCACCATGAGAGAGGGGGAACTACCTGTACTACGTGGTATTTAAAGAGATGGTGGGAGACTCCGCAGAACTTGGGTCTGCTCCTAGTGCTCTCAGGAGGCCAATATGATAGGAAGGTAGATAGACAGGTGGATGGTACAGATACAATCGCTTTGTCATGCTACCTCAGTGTGTCAGTTACATGTGATTTTAATTGAAAAGTCATTCTGGCTGTGTTAAACATATGCAGTATAGTTTCCTCAATAACCATTTCCACTAACAGGACATACTTTGGTCCTACTCTCATGCACTCACTCATGAGCCAAAAGTAATTTCTGCACTCCCCTTTAAGCTTCACATTCCTGATTGCATACGTGCAAATTGCATTTTCTATAATTTTTCCACACACTAGAGCCCTGTCAGTATAAAGCATAGGTCAATATCACTCTGAATACAGCCTGAGCTCATGATCATAACCACTGACTCCTAATGTCCTTGAGCCATAGAGGCGCATAGAATGTTTTCATGTTCCCCAGCACCATCCCCAGCCCTCCACTTTAAGGCCATACAAATTACAGTCTGGTGTTTATTAACCTGCCATCATTTATTGAATTGGGTACCCACTGAATGTCAATAACTCCATGGATTCTGGAGATACAGACTTGATGACTGAATGACAGCTCCTGCCCTTGATGAACCTATGTTCTTGTGATTTTTGGGATATAGAATTATTGTAATAGCAAGTGACAAAGATGATATTGGCTTAAAATGCAGTGTTAAAACAGGAGTGCTGTGTTTTGAATGACCCCAGCAAAACTCATGTTAAAATTTAATCCCACTCTTAGGTATTAAGAGAATGGAACTTCATCTGGCTATGGTATTGGCACAGGATACATTTGGGAACTAATTAAATTTAAATGAGACCCTCGTCCATTGTTACTGTGGCTTTACAGAAGAGAGACCTGAGCTAGGACACGGTCCTTCTCACCAGACCCGTCAGGAAGCCCCTCACCAGGTGCCAAGCAGATGCCAAGATCATGCTATTGGACCTCAGGACTGTGTATTAAATGCATCTTTTTCTTTGTAAATTTCCCTTTGGTATTTTGCAAAGAATAGTAAACAGGCCAACATAAGGAAGGAGTGATTAGCTCTATGTGGTGGTTTAGACCTAGGAGTTACCCAGAGCCTCTTCTGCTTAGAGGCAAGACCTTTGGGAGGTGACTGGATTATGGGGCATTATGGCTGGACTTGCTGTTAGGAGGTGGGATCTGGTCAGAAGAGGCAGGCCACTTTGGACTTGACCTAGAAGGTTATATATTCCTTCCTGGCTCCTTCCTGGCCTCTCTGCATCCTGTCTACCATGCCATGAACAGCATTCCTTTACCATTCCTATCTTCTGTGATAGCCCTGCCTGGATCCAGCCAGCTACAGACTGTAACATGAGCCAAAATAAACCTCTCTTTCCTTAAGTTATGACTGTCAGCAATTTTGTCCCAGCAGCAAGGAAATTGACTAAGATGCTGTACTTTGTAAGGGGTCAGATCAGCCTCACGGTAGAGAAGAACACTGGGCTGGAAGGGGTTGGTTGAGCCTTTCCAGGCAGCTGAAGGGAATTGGAGCAGGTAGGGGAACAGCTCCTGCAAAGGTGCGGCATGAGTCAGGAGAGCCTAAGTTAAACTGGGGTAATAAAATGACCCCGACACCATAGCAGATTAATAGAGCTAAGGTTAATTTCCCAGTCAAATCACACAGTGAATGCTGAACAGCTGTGTAGTCGAAGTATCAGGCAGGGCTCTGCTCCACACAGTCACCTGGGGACCCATGCTGGTGGGTCTTACAGCCACAGCACCTGGAGCATGTGTGGCTTCCAGATTGGAATTGCAGAAAAACATATAAGCTGAAAGGTAACATACTTTATATATATATCAAAGAAGGCTTCTCCCTGTGTGTTTCTGTGGGAAGCTGGTCCTGCTGACATCTTGATTTCAGACTTCTAGACTCCAGAACTGTGAGAGCATAAATGTCTGTGGTTTTCAGGCACCCAGTTTGTGGTACTTTGTAAGAGCAGCCAGAAAGAACTGCTACAGGCCTACTGGTGGAGCTGTACTGGCTGAGGCCTAGATGAAGTCAGACCAGTCTTTTCCCAAAAGCCCAAAGAAGAATCATGACAGAGCACAGAGTATGTTGGGCCATGTGCTGGAAGACATTTCTTCTGCCCAAGGGTGGAGACAAGGAAAGAAGACTGAATGGGGAGGCTTCACAATGAGGATGACATCTAAAGAGGGCTTTGAAAATAATTATTGTCTCTGCTAGGTGATGCTGAACTCCTGGGAACCAAATGCACGTATCTATTCAAGAAGGTGAAAAATATTTATCAGGTACTTTTGTGCTGGATTCTGTTCTGGGCATTGAGAATGTGAGGTCTGATCAAAATATGCAATGAGTATTTACAATTTTTAAATGATTATAATAATAGACACATTGCCATTAATCCCCCTCAAAATGCTCCTGTTGTTTCTGACATCCTTATCCCATTGTTCTGGGAACTTTCTGAAGCAGTTCTGAAGTCTTCTTTCCTAAGTGTCTTTACAAGGCGTGCTCACCAATTCAGTGAATCCCATAGCCGAGTGCCATCCAACAGAACAACAGGCTCATGCAAACAGTAGGATATGTCCTCATCTACCTTATTCACTGGATCTGGCATCATATGACTTCTGGGTCTTCCCCAAAGTCAAAATGACCATGAGAGGTAAATGTTTTGAATCCATTCAGGACAGCAAGGCAGCCATAACAAGACAACTAAAGACATTCAGAAAAGAGGACTTCCAGAACTGCTCAGAAAGTGGCCAGAATGGTGGGATAAATGTATTAGATGGGAGGGGAAGTATTTTTGAGGACAGAGTCATAGAAATATGCCTTTTACGGTACTCTTTTAAAAGATTTAAATACTGTATTTTCAATCACTCATATGATGAGCAAAATGGCCACAGTCCCTATGCTGCTTATAATCTAATGGGGAAACAGACATTAATCAAATGGTCCCCCAAAGTGTATGTAAGTGCTCACCTAATAAATGATATGAAACAAAATAACCCGGGGTTAAGATACCGCAAGGAAACTGTTTCAGCCCCCAGACTGTGAACAACTTTTAGAGAAAGCAGTGTGAGAGCAGAGGTCTGAATTGGAGTCAATTTGAGGTGAAGAAGGAAGGAAGTAGAAAAAGTCCAGCAGAGACTCTGAAGTGTGGAGGGAGATTTGATGGTCTGAAGACAGCCAGTGTCACCGGAGGACAGAAGGTAGGAGGAGCTGGGACTGGGAGCAAGCAGCTGTCCTGTCTTGGGGGCCTGGGACCCATGAACAAAGGATAGGGGGGAAAGCTAGTAAATAAACTTCAGCAGGGTTAAGGACAGACAAGAGCAGGTAGGGGTGTGTGTGTGTGTGTGTGTGTGTGTGTGTGTGTGATAGAGATCTGCATGCAAATGGTCGAAGGAATCTAGAACAGAAGAAAATCAAAACAACTAAGAAATTATTGCACTAGTTCCACCTAAGGAACATGATAGCAGCAAAAACAATTGATTCAAGAATTATTTCCTAGGCACGAGAGGAGGGTAAAATGAGTTAATAAGCAAAACCAACTGTCTGTATCTACAGCTATTCTATGCTTTTCCCTACCTTAAGGTTTTAAAACATCCTCTCTCTGAAAAGTGACATTGATTCCCCAGTACAAATTATCTTGACTTCTCATAATAAAGACTTCATCTATGGAAGATGACTCCATCTATGAAGAGAATTAAATGATTTTCTGGGGGACATGGAGAGACTCTCATGAGCTGAGAGAAGGGTGGCTATGGAGGAGAGAACAAGGCTGGCTCTCGAAGGCATTCACAAGCCAAGAGGACCTCAGGCAAGGACCCATCTGAAAAAAGGGGCCCTTACAGTAGCACTTGTCAGCCAATGAGTTTCTAATGAGTTCTAATGAGTTCTAAGGGTCATGAGTGCATTCAGAGGCACATAACCCTGCAAGACAGAGTTATCACTAGAAACCATGTAAGATTCCACAGTCTGATTCTCCTCCTCAGTTGCCCCTCACCTCTCGCAAGGGATGAGAATTGCATTACGCAGGATGTGTGCCTCTTCTCGGGGGCATGGTGCATGCCTGATGGTTTCCTGAGCTCCATATTCCCAACTCTAGAAGAAAGGTAACACCGCAGTTAGTCCTGAGTGCTAGGAAAACTTGGCATATGCTTGCAATTTGGGCTTTGTTGTGTTCAAACTGTTAACTCATTTGGACACCCAATTAAATCCAAAATGCTGAACTGAGTCCCACTCATATTCCTTCCCTGTGATGCCAAGAAAGAATGGAGTTAGCAGAATGAAAGGCATCCAGCCATCTTTGTACACCATCTTTGTACCCCTGCATTTGAGAGTGTGAGAAATATTGGGGAGTTGCTTCAAACCTTACCTTCTTAGTACTGGACAAGTGATGAAATATACTCTGTGGATTTTATTTAAAATTTGTATGTTTACCCTAATTAACCAAGGAACAAAAGCTACTTATGAAATAAATCACTCAGTATTTACCAAATAGCGTCATTGTTTATCATGTTCACATTAATGCCCAAATTCCGATGAGTGAGTGCCCTTGCCCAACGACCTCCTTTGAAAGTCTTCCTGCTTTTTCTGGGTGATTCCGAAGGATGTAGCCTCTTGGCCTTAGGTGCCACATAGCAATCTCAGTGTCTTTGTCTACAGTGGAGCGCACTAAACATACTCTCAGAGGAACTTCTTTGTCACCACAGATGACAGCGCCAGTAGTGGACCCACCCTGATTGTGTGCCACATCTTGTGTTTTGAGTGCTAAAGCAGGAATGCCTGTGCCCAGGTTCTCACAAAATCTTTGATGAAAACAGTTCCTTTAACTCTTGACCCTTTTCCTCCTTGTTCATAAAAACTTAAACTGGTTTCCAGGTAGGTGGAGGACAAAGACCATGACAACACTCTGTTTCCCTTGTCATCACTTTCTCTCTTGAGCTCCTCACCCCACCCCTGGCACGTTCTATTTCTAGGCATAGCTATGACACCAAAGAATTATGGGAGGGGGCAGAAGTATCAGTTGCTCCTTTTTCTATTTTCACCAACAGCATCAGAATCTCAGCTTAGCCTGCCCCATACTTCCCAACACACAAATAAATGCGAATGCAAATTAGGATATGTATAGATAAGAAGCCAAAGGCCACATGTCAAGGTGTTTGAATGATGCCCATAACTCTTGGAGGATGAATGTGTGGATGCTTCTTGTTTTTGTCTACTGAGATATCTACTTTCTTTGCATTTTTATTGTTGCTGTCATTTTATTTTGCAAACTCTTCAAAATTATGCAATAATACATATTTTATTATGTAATGTTCTCATTTAAAAATAATCACACCTTATATCAACCGTTGGCCCATAACTGGAAGGCCTGCAATTTATTTTGATCTTGTTATAAATTACATTCAACCATTCATGTGTTACCTGGCTTTGTGCCTCACCCTAATAGGAAGTGGTGAAAGAGAACATCTGAGCACCCTACTGTGTGCCAGGTGCAGCTAGCGTGCATCCCCTCCCAGGACTCTGGGCGGCCACTGTAATCCCTACCACACTTATGAGGAAATAGCAAGTTCCAGTGGGTAGAAACAACAATGCAGTGCATAATCAATGCCATATGAGCCACCCCAGAGACTAGAGAGTTCTGCAGGAGCCAAGACCCCAACAACCTTTCCTGGCCAGGGTGTCTAGTGGGGGCACCCACTGGATTTCCCTGTCTCAGGGCAGCATCATTCCTCTTACCCCAAGATGTTCCATCTTCCACATCCTGGAAGGAACAAAGGCAGGGCCTCGGTGAACTCCTACCCCAAGGCCAGAATATGCTTGCCAGAGTCAGCAAAGCTTAGTCAGCCACATTCAGAGCAGTTGTGGGCCCACTGTACCTGCCCCACCCAGCCTCCTGTAAGAGCTTCAGCCAATAGACACAGAAAATCAGACAGGCCATCTTGAGGTAGGGAAGGGAAAAAATATAACCAGCAGCTGCTGCTAATTGGCATTCTAAATAGCTAGAGGCTGGCTAGTACAGAAATGATTTAAACACGCTTTTTCCTCCCTTTAGGGTGGAGTCCAGGCTCAGGGTCCCCACCCTAGTCACACCCTAACTGCAGCTATTTATGTCTAAAGGCCAGATGGAATCTGCCAGGGAAAACAGAAGCAAAGGCACAACAAGCCCAGTTCTCCTGTGGGGCAGACTCAGACCCAGAGGGGACTCGTGGAGGCTGCAGGGGTCAGGCACAGAGAAATGGGTCTTCTGGGCTGGCAGAAAGCTCAGAACTGAGTTTGCTGGTGGGTGCTTCACAACACAAGGCTGGGCGTTGGCCGTATTTTCAGGCTGTATTTGTTGGATTCAGAGCAGCCTGGAGCAGCAGAGGCCAGGAGCACTCCCTGGGGACCTGGAGTGGGAGCAGGACTGGCATCCAGCTGTGGAGTTGGCCAGATGGCACCTTCAGGCCAATCAGAAGTGGAGCAAGGTGGTGCACGGTGGTCCAGTGTGTGTTCAGGGATGTGCAGCAAGTTCTGATTTCCTCTCTGATCCTGTGTGACTATATGCCTGTTAGAAACCCCTCAGAGACACTGCTTCTTTATTTGTGAAATGTAGACAGTAATTAAGCCAGCTGGATGGGGTTTTTGAGAACAGTAAATAGGCAGTAAGTGCGCAGAGCAGTCCTGCGGCATGGAAACCACAGCTGTTACCATAGGACTTTGTGCTGGGACTCAAAAATGTCTCTGTTGGCCACTCTGCACCAGTGACTTGCAAGGAAAACACAGTCCCTTCCTCCTGAAGGGGCTTGGACACAGATGGCAACTCATGTCCCACTCCCTGCCCCCTTGGACTGGCTGGAGCTGACAAGTCATCTGAAACAGGCACCACATCAAACCCTTTCACACCCAGCCATTCGGGCTGCCCAGGAGGGCTGGGCTGGTTGTAAATTACAGTTGTTTCTCCAAAAATGAATGACCAGAAGCCTCCTCCGCCCTCAACAAGATCCACCCCCATCTCAGCACAGCCTCACCCTTCCCTGCCTAGAACTCTCCTGACCCTCAGAACACATCAGCATTTCTCCCAGGGCTCTGTGACATAATGTAGGATTGAGCTGCCCAATACAGCTTTCATTTGCTTTCCTTGTCTTATCTGCTGCAGTTCTTGAGGCTCAGTGCCATGGGGTTGAGATGCAGGATTGCTGGGGAGGTGGCAGAAACAATGTTACAGTGAAGGCCAGCCTGGGGAGCCTGGCAGGAGGCACCGCAATGAGGACGGAGCTGGCATGGGTGGGGTCCAGGCTCCAAGCATCATGCTGTGTTTCTAGCTGGGCTTCTAGCCGGTTTCCTCCATGGTTTGGGCGTTCCTCTTGGGTGGGGATGCATGATGGGTATTACGAATAAAACAGAAACAGCATTTGTTGCCTCCCTCCGAAGAACGGCTGCCCACTGGGAGTCGAACAGCTCTGCCTTGAGACTGACCGCTCTGTCAGAGACAGTCGGCTTCATCTCCCTCCTAGCTCTTCCTTGTAGTGAGGCTTTCCAAAGTCACCTCCCGGGGTGGGGATCTGACGGGGTAGAAACAGGGAGAAAGAATGTAAGGGTAGATACTGGGGCCACTGGCTGGAGGGACATGGACAGACTTGTCACACAGCCTCAGGAGACGGGCAAGCTTGGCTTCTGTGTCTGCAGCATTTTGCACGTTGGGCCTCTGCAATAGAAGAAATAGTTTCCAAACATACCACAAGAAAAAATATTTTCTTTTGATTTTTCTAAGGACCTGAGTTAATTTAGATCGGGTCCTTCCAGAGGGTATTTCCTGAATGGGGAGACATTTGTGAAGGAAGCCAGACACCCATACAAGACCACAGGATGGAGATTCCCCGCTCCACGGAGAAAGCTAGAACCCCCTGGCAAACCCTGAAGAGGGCCAAGGTGTGACTCTGTGGCTGGTGCCTGCCCACCCTGAAGCCAGGGAAGGGGCCTGAGGTTCCACACGTGTCCCCACTCTGCTGGCACAGACTTGCAGGCCTCCCAGCCCTTGAGACAGCCACCTTTCCCAGGCATTCACTCTTCTCTTGGTTGGGCACCGTGCACAGACAGCCAAGCTCCTTGCTGAGAGGACCTGGAATCGGAGGCGAATAAGAAATTGTCACTTCTGTTCTAAGGGGATATGTGAGGACAGTCTGATCCTTCCGGCCTCTCTGGTCAACTTAGCTTAAGTGCATCCCTGGCCTTGCAAAAGCTTCAATTGCTCAGGAATTAAGCCACTGAGCATAGTGAGACATTCCTGGCTGCGCTACTTTTACATCCATGCAGGAAAAGACCAGACAGACACCCTATCCCAGCGGGCATCATTTCCCAGAGAAATTACTAGAATGCACACCCTTGAAAAATAATACGCTTTCTTATCACCGTAGCATCTCGAAATTTAAGATGCTGAGAAAATGAGATTCCCCTGATACCTGCCCCCACCCCTCTGGTTAATAGGAAACTCTTTTAATTTTAACCGGTGATACTGAAAATCTCTGTCTCATGCACCAGTGCCTGTTTATAATCATCTAGGAACCTGTTGGACTGTAGGGCACTTTGGATCCAGATGACATAGGACTTAGAGGTCCAGAATCAAACCTGACTCCAGTATTGATGCTGGATAGGGTGTCTTGTTTCTGATTGGCCCTAACGAGTCCTTTAATATGAACTCCTTTTGTTGTAGCGTGTCCCCTTTCCCAAAATTGAAGCATAAAAATTCAATCGAGGGCCCAACAGGGTTTCTTGAGGCCTGGTCTAGTTGGAGAAACTCTAGTTGGCTCACGCTTGTTGGTTCTGACCACATTTTGACTATGGGCTGACTTCAACATTCACTTGGCAAGGGCGTTTCCATTTGGCTCCCTGTGAAGTCCGGGCAATTCTAGTTATTTCTGTAGTATGTGATCACCTGGTATATTTATAAGAACCATCCATCAGGACTGAGATTTTTTTGTGTCTGGAGCCACTTGTATTATTACAATTATGAAATGTTTATTTTTTTAGATCAGCTTAGGCTGATAAGGTACTTTTGAGCCATTAAAGCATCTTGCAAGTCAGGACAGTTTAGATAAGAGTATGACTTTTTTTTTTTTTAGCTAAATCTATGAATCTTATGAATCTATGGCTTCTACTTTGACTGAGCTATAACATTAAATGGGTGTGGCTGTCACATAGCTCCTTTGAGAAGTGGGGGCCCCTGGCTCTCCTGACTGGGAAGATTGCTGGCAACTTCCTTTGTTTCCTCTGGCTCCCACCCCAACTGGGAGGTGCAGCCCAAGGAACTTGGGGAAATGAGGTTGCTGCAAAGAGGTGGAGGTACAGGTGAATGTTCTAGACCACAGGGCTTATTTTGCAACCACACAAGGCAGAAGACCCAACCCCCCAAAATCTCATATTAGTGAGGGTTGAATAGACTCAGGGATTTGAAGCCTAAGCACAAATCTATTTGAAGGGCAATCTGGCACTGTCCATCGAACACAGAAGACACACTTTCACTTGTTTAGTGAGGAACTGAGCACCTCGATATGCCCAGGAGCTGTCCCTTGATATAATTACACCAAGGAAGACAGGCTTCACCCTTGCTAATCTTATTTTTCTGTGGCAGAAACAAACAGATAAGCAAACAAACACGGATTATGCTGTTGGAGAGCAGTAAGGAACATGGACAGCAAAAGTGGGGTGCAGGGCTAGAGAGGATGGGGTGGGTGGCATTTACCTTTTAGACAAGGTGCTCAGGAATAACCTTTGACTCTCACTACCCAACCAATAACTTTGATCATTTCTTTCCTTGTTAAATGAGCTAATTCTCTTCCAAGTGGCTCGTAACGGTGCCTGGCACATGGCAACTGCTGTTTTCTAGCTATTATTGTCTCTTTATACACTGCACCCAACATTTCTCACTCTTAAGCAGTCTCTAGAATTACTCTGGTTTTAAGAAATAGATTTATATTGTGAATGGGAACACAGAGATAAGCAAGTGGCATGACCTGCAAAACACAAGGGGGAACGAAGGACAAAATAGAGCTACCTATCAAGAATAAAGAGAGGCTTCATGGGCGCTGTTGTTGCTAACCCACGTGTCTCCCACTCTACTTGCCCCATGGGATTCTCCCCTCCACTAAGTGGAGCTTAAACTTTAGCACACATCAGAATCCCCTAGAGGACTTGTTAAAAAAGAGTACCAACTGCACCCTCCAGCGCTTCTGAATTACTAGGTTGGAATACAGACGATAAATGTGATTCTAACAAGTTTCAGCAGATACTGATAACACTGGGCTGGGTATACGTTCTGGGACCCACTACCTTTAGGACCTGGCATATAAATTGCATCTTGACCATATCAACTCACCTGTTCAGCTTGTCAATGACAGTTAAGGTCTTGTCATTCACTAGGAGGCATCCTAGGCCTACAACAAATATGTACCTGACTGGCTAAAGACCCACGAAACATATAGGTCCTTAAATAAATTACAACCCAGGCCAGGCAATTGAATCTCTAGCTCTTAGGTTCACCTCATTATCAATGAAAACAATTTTCAGTCTTCTGAACTTTAAAACATGGGGGAGTTTAAAAAGCAGAAACAAGTCAAACAATGCCCAGACTCTTCCCCTTGAGAGTCTGATTAGCTTGCAGTCCCCACAGGTAGTGGACTTTAAAACACTCTCTGGGTGAGTCAAATAGGCAACTGGAGCTGAGCACTGCCTTCTTGAGCTCTATGCTTTAACCTACAAAATCCATACAAGCTCCCTGTCCTTCTGCCTGTGTAACTCTGCTTTAATAGGATTTAATTTACTGAAGCTATTATAAGATAAAGGGTGGAAAGTGTTGCTGACATCAAGGTATGGTTTTGGTCACCGTACTTTCAGAAACACAGTTATATTGTCCTGTGCGGTATGATTTTAGAGACTCACAATGATTCTCAAGATCACCTATTTTAAATGTTTATAGTTGGTAGAGGTGTTTTGCCTGGGGTGGACTTCAAACTCACAGAACTGGGTGCATTTCATTTAGAGCACTATAATGTTTAGATGACTAACATGTACTATTTGTTAACAATGTTAGCCACAGAGTTCAGTGCTTTTCATCAATATTCTCACAATACTCCTGCAAAATAGCTAGTATTATTTTCATTTTATGGACAAAGAATCAAGATTGAATTCTAGCTAATTCTAGGGCCTGTATTTATAACCATTGTGTGTTATTCTCTATTTATAGCTACCAGTTCCATCTTAATCCTCAAAATCTTGAAGACATGAAAATTTGAGAAAGCATGAATAAATGGAATAAAGTAGAACTGGACAGGATCAGCATGAGCAACGGGGCATAACCAAAGGCCTCCACACTGGCTATTGGGAAGGTCACCAATTTGGCTTTAAATGTTCTGGAAATGCGCAAATAGGGTTACACATTCAATCACACAGTTGATATTGGATTAAAATAAACATAACTCTAGAGAGGTGCCTGAAAAGTTCTGGGGGCTTCTTATCGTAGGCACTGGTGACTAGACAAATGCCTGCAAAGTTTTCTCTTTATCCAGAAAGACTAGTTTCCCTGCGTTCTGTGAACCACAATTTACATTCCTACCTCATTAAACAAACTGGGAACTCTGGCTGCTTTATAATCTTCAACAATTCTGGTGTTTCCATTTCTAGTACTTCTTTCTCGACACATATGTCAACTCATTACAAAAGAATACTAATAGCACTTGAACAATCTTTTGCTCATATTTTCTCAGTATCCTGGAAAGTAACTTAAATACTCTAGATTTACTTCTAGAGAGTTTCACAACATATTTTTTATACTTTCATGCCAGGAAATGATAACTAACTTTCCCCCAGAGTTTAAGAAATGCCTTGCAATGCCTAGTTCCCCTTTGCTGATCATCGTAGCATGAAGCTGAGAGGGCTGTGTCCACAGGTGTCTGTCGGTCAGCAGGTGAGGCCACTGTACACTGAAATAGCAAGGTCACTCCCTGCCAGGCACCTGTCACAACACCCACTGCACCAACTCAGTCCTCCTGGAAGTTAATGTTGAGAATAGCAAATTTCCTTGTGTCCACCAAAAAATAGTCAGTAGATCGAGATAACGATTTGTCATTTCTACTTATGGAACAATACAGGAACAGGAGATTTATCTTGAAAAATGCTGGTATTTTCTTGCCATCTGAAAAAGACATGCTGTTAAGTGGGTATCTTAGCCTATATTGTTATTTGTCTGTTTGTTGTCATACAGTTACCCTGGTTCTTAAACTCGGATCTGGAAGGTGAGGCGCCGAATCACCAGGCAGACTCCGGGGAGGTTTCTGGAACACTTCCGTTTTAATAGACAGAGCAAAAGCTTATATAATCAGGGAGCAAGGGGAGAGCACTGTATGCTGGGCATAACATGATTGGTTGATACTCTCATATTTCTATATAAGGTGATCTTTTGGGCAAGCGATGGAGGCAGTGAATAGGAGGAACGGGACGTCCTTCAGCCAGCTCTAAACCAGTCTCGACCCACGAGAGTGAGTTTGCTCAAACTCCTGAGTATCCCCTAGCCTGCTAGGAAGTGTGCCATGCGGTTCACTTGGCTCAGCCATGCTTGAATTCTCTCACACTATATAAACCATAAAAATGTATTGCCCAGATTTCTGAAGGCTGGGAAGTCCAAATCAGGATGGATGGCATGTCCTTGCTGCTTCTCCATGTGGTGGGAGGGTAAGACAGCTCCCTCAGCCTCACTTGTGAATGGAGGTCTCACAACTTAATCACTTCCCAAAGGCTCCTGACTCTTAATGCAATCGCACTGGATGTTAGGATCCAACAAATGAATTTTAGGGGGACCAACATTCAGACCAAAGCAGATTTGAAGTTTTTGAAAGGGCTTGGTACAAGATTCGAGCTGGGATAGAATCATGAATTTGTTTGGAAAGGATTTTTACCTCTTCTTATATTAAGCTGCCAAACACACCTCACTCAAGCCCTCTGGTAAGACAGTTTCTTTGCTTATCCTTCCAGTCTCATTTGAATCCCAGATCCTTTTCTGACCACTTGCTGTAGGTAGCCTCCAACCCGCCGTTGATTTTTACTTGTTTCAATTCCCAGTCCTCTGCTCTGAAAAGCTCGATGAAGGCAGACACTAACCTTGCCATGCCAGGACCCAGAACAGAACAAGGCTTGGCACCTGGCAGGGTATCATAACCATCATTGCAAAGAGTGAAACAGGCAAACAGGGGCAGTGTCGTGCTTGCAGTTGTTCCAAGGGAGGCTGGGAGGAGGACCTGCTCTGCTGAGTGAAAACACTGGGATTATGGTGAAGAGGGGAATCCTGAGGGAAATATCCTCTGTAACCATGATGATTTGAGGGTACAAAATTTGGGAGTAAAAGTGATGTTCATATATTTCCAAAGGAGGAAAATGGATCATGCCCCACTTGGTAGAAAGTGCAAGAAGATCTGAGATGTGCAGAACTTCGATAGTGCTACACAGACCCCAAACAAATTCACCTTTATGTTCCTAGTGCACCACCCCACATCTGCACAGATTCCTCAGGGGATCACTGTTCAGGGTTCTGAGCACCAGAGTCAGAGTTTAACAGGATTCAGAGCTTCTTCAACAGCTGGAAGAAGTTAGGAATATAGTTACAAGAGTTGAAGAAATTTCAAGAAGGGCAGGAAGGAGATGCTCAAAATCGGTCAGCGTATATCTAAATATGGGCTAAGAGCAAAGGGCAGGAACTCATAGTCAGAACAGTGACTACACTGCTGCTCCCCCTTCCCAGGTTAGGCTGTCCAGGTAGGTTCGAGAGCTCCCACAGGGTAGGAGAGGGTGCCATGTGATTAAGTACTGGGGCGATTCCCAAGTTCTATTCTTAACATGCTGTTCTGCTCCTCTCTGCTCCATTCAGCCAAATGCTTTGCAGGCCCAGTACCATGAACCTCCTGCAGGTTTACAGGAAAGGGCTGCAACTGAGCCAGTGTATATACACAGGCACATTCAGGTAAGCAGGCGGCCACATGGTGTGTTATGGGTTGTATCTAGATGGACTCCTAAATCATCATGTGTTTTGGGGAAGTGACTGGATCATGGTGATGTGTTACTCCTCACTGGATTAGTTCACTGATGAGTTTATAGCTAAATGTGATTTTGGGAGGTAATCCTGGATCAAGGTGGTAGTCACTGGGGGTATGGCCTGGGATGGTGTAACTTCCTTCCTCTTCCCTGGGATCTGTGTGCTTCTGGTGCCTTGTCAGTAATCCTCCTCTGCCAGGCCCCTCTGCTGTGCTGCCCTGCCTTGGAGTCAGTGATAGACTGAAACCTCTAAAAACTGTGAGCCAAAATAAACCTTTCCTCCTGATACTAGTGGGTGTCAGACATTGTGTCTCAGCGATGAGAAAGTAAATTAAGACATGGTGAAAGGAGATCCACAGACTACAACTCCTGCCTCTACTCCTGCCGCCCAGAGCAGAGGGCTCCAAGTAGGCTGAGCCCACGAAAAGTTCACTGAGAAAGTGTTATGGGAGGATGTTTCAGAAAAGGATGTTTGGAAGCAGGTCCATTGTTTAGGTCATGTTTTGGCAAACATTACGTGAGGGTATTACTCAAACTTGGAAGCTCTGATAACTTATTTAAGTTTCCAATGAAGAATTTCAGTATTGTAGAGCTTTTGATTAAAAGGTATAAAACTCTAACACATTTTGATTAGTTTTCATGTCTGCCAGAAGATAGAAATTCACTAACCAGATTTCAAAGCTTAGCATAGTTGGTGGGTAAAAAGGACTGAGATTATCACGTAGGGGACCAGTGGTAGTCTTCCTTCATGTGCTTACTCGACTTTGGAAGCCATCGTTTTCAGCCGTAACAGTGCATTAAAACCAACCATCAAGTTAGGCCAAACCTAGAAAATGGCATCTGAATTATTATTAGATCATAGTTTAACATTTAAAATAATGAAGTATTCATTGTTCTACTAAATATATCAGATAGGTGTGTGGATGTAGCTCAGTGGTACAGTGCTTGTCTAGTAATAAGGCCCTGGGTTTCTCAGCACTGCAGAACAAAACAACACGACACAACACACTGGATAGCAACTTTAACAACTTTATCTGTATTTAAACAATCTATTTTAAATATATTTTACTTCATTGAAACTTTTTTATAATTTAGTTATGCAAAAAAACTTAATAAACACACATATAGTGGCACAAATATACTTTGGTATTAGGTTTCCAACCAGAATAGTTGGTCATTTGGTTTAGATATAAAGGCCATACATCTATGAAGCCTGGATCATTAGAACATTTGTTTCCTTATCAATTTTGTCTGCTAAATAATGGTCATTGTGGGTGATTTCATAACAACACTCGTGTTAGATAAAAAGAGCTGAAAACCAAGACCAGACCAGAACCATAACAAGCCTTTATTATGGGGAGGATCTGCTAGGCTGTCTCTGAACAAAGGAGGAAAAAGCAACATGGCAGTACAGGGAGCTTCTTTTATAGGAGTGAGGTGGGGTAGCCTAAACTGGAGTTGAGTGAGGTAGTATTCAGAGATTGGAGGAACTTGTGACATCACTAGCTGCTAGGAGGTAGCAAGTATCAGGTTATTATTTTGGTGTGAGAAGAGGCATGGTGGGAAGAAGCCAGTTCTTTGTTGGGAGAAGCCATATTTTAACATGGAGGCTGCTATTCTATGTGGCAGCCATTTTAAGGCAAGGGAAATCTAACAACTTCTATATCCTTAATCATTCTAATAACCTTCTAGAGATGACAACAAAAACCTACCAAAGACAATTCTGTGATATCTTTTCTTCTAAATGCATTTCAATGCAGAAGTTTTTAAATGAACAAAGGTAACAAATGGGCATTAGAACAAACATGGCATCTGATGAATGAACATTGAACCTAGTTGAGCCAGACTCTGTTGCAACATTCTTCTCCATGGAGTCCACATGCACTTGCATCACTTGCTGGAGATTTAATTCCTGGTAAGGCCACTGAAGATATTGCAGGAGCAAACCCGAGTTGGGCTCCTTGTAGCACTGATCACCCTTGCGCCAAACTGATGTCATCAGATGTGATTCCTAAGACTCACTGGAATTAAAGTTGTATGGTGTCCACTTGTGATAGTTAATCTTGATTACCAACTTGATCAAATTGAGAAACGCCTCAGGAATTAGTAAAGAACCATTCTGGGAATGTCTGTGGGTACTTTCAGAGACAAGTGGATTCTAAGGGCTCTAAATTCATCCGTGGAAGAACATGTAGATGAATTACTGGGAGCTGATGGAGACTTAGAAGGTGGGGTGTAGCTGAAGGGAGTCACGAGGGCACGCCCTGGGGGAATGTATCTGAGGCGAGCAGCTTTCCTCCTGCACACCTTTCGGCCATGATGTTTGTGCTTCGGAGCCAGCCAACCATGAACAAACCTCTAAAACTGGGGGTCAAAATGAAGCTTTCCTTCTAAGTGGTGTAAATGAGGTATTTGGTCACAGCGATGAGAATCTGATACACCACTAACAGGCAGAAGAGTAGGCACCTCATCTTGTACTGACCAGTATAGGTTTCTACCTCACACTTAGCTCTTCTTACATAAGATGAGATGGGAATTTGGGAATTGATTCTGTAGTACACAAAGTAGGTTTCCTCCAGCTTTTCCAGTCCAAGATTATTTTGAGCTTGCCAAACCTTTAAAGCAGTTTTAAGAGAGCATGACTGGTAAATTATTGTACCACATAGAAGACTTTTGGGTTTTAATTTACAGAATGTTTGGGAACACCAGCAGAAGGGAGCAGATGAAGGGTAGGAGGAAGTCCCAGAGGCCAGCAGGGGTTTCTGCAGTTTTCTCCAACAGTGCATCCTCAGAGGCAGAATCATTCTGTGAATCTGAGTCCACATGTTACTAATGGTATATACTTAGATGAAAGCCTCTGCAACATGACTCTTATGTATGCCTGCTTTCATTTAAGTTAGGTAGGTTCTAAAGTTAATGGTGGTGGTTATACTGTCAGCCCTATTAACCCAGAACTGTATTTCCCAGTTTCTTACCTTGGTGGTTCTAAGTCAGGATTGGCCCCAAGATTTGCCAGTCTGGGCTTTGGAAGGCAACAGCAAAGTAAGGCCATTTTCCTCTAAAGGTAATCATTGTTCAAAGTGGTGACACAGGTGCCTGGCTAGTTCCAGTGTGCCTTTTCTCTGCTGCTTCCTGAAGGGAAGCTCTAGGTCCACCACTAAACTGTGGCTGTAGATCTACCAAGTGGTTCTCATGGCGGCCACAGATTCCCTTAGAGCTCCACATGTCTCCTGCCAGGCTGTTTGCAGCTGGCTGTGCTTTGCATTTCGGACACAATAACTGGTGACCTCTGTTGATTTCCACAGCACTCACAGTCCTAATAGCACTCACAGTCACACATGACTAACAGAGTTGGTCTCATAAGTGCCAACATTCACACCCCATGTGGACATTACAATGTCACAGTGCTTGGGTACCACTACTGGAATCAGAGCTTATATCTCAAATGACTTAACCAATGCTTTGGTAACAGTCACAATGAGACCCACAGGTGTTCACGAGGTACTTTACTTCTGGGCTACAAAATTCAAAGTTAAAAGAAAAACCATAAAAATATGTGCATGAGTTATCATTTTATTGCTTTCTTGTGTCTTAGTACACAATGTTTTTGAATAGCAATAAGATGTCCAAAATTCAACATTAATAAACATTCAAACAGTAAAATACAATGTGGAAAAAAGCCCTCAAATGTTAAGTAACCCAAGCTCTACGTGTCAGAACCAACTGGGATAGCAGCTCCTGGATTATCATCATGGCTCAAGATGAGAATTGCTATCCTCTGATCCAGGGAACAGAAAGGAGTCTCAAATGCCAACCAACCCTGTAGGCACTGGGGGAGCACTTTGGTCTCCCTTTGCAATGGCTGGGAGATTTTTGTAATGACTCCGAGTACGTCAATCTGCCCTCTCACCCCAGGTGTAAAAAAGGTCCTGCTGCCAAGACAATCAAAAAAAACTCCCATGGTTACCACAAGAACATGAAGACCAGAAACAATCCTGCTGTCCAGGGGCGGCCCGCGCCTGCAGAGTTCTCTAGTCCTTTGCAAAGAAATAACCCATTCTGAGAGCACAGAGAGAGGCCTTGTGCGGTGACCAGCTGAAGGCAGGGCAACTGTGAGCAGCATTTTGCTCGAAGGCACAGGGTTCTCATCATCCGGAGGATGGGGAGTCACTGTTGTGAGCTATGTTCAAAATACACATCCTACCTCTGAAAAATTGTTAGCTGCCATATATCTGATTGCAATTTCAGCCTGGACTCTTTTGCAAGGCCCAGAATCTTGGGCACCCCTGAAAATCTTGCTGTGCCTTGCTCCTTCTGTAAGGAATCAGATTTCCAAGAGGTTGGGCCTCAAAGGAACACAGCTGTAATCATACAACAGGAAAAATAAATACATGACTTTGTAGTATGGGTATGAAACTATCACAAAAAAATAAATATCTCAGACCACGTGCTAACAATACCTGGTAGAGTCTGAAACTGGTGATTTTTACCATAAAATATTTATTTACCATGACTTTGATCAACTACATTTAATCTGACAAGCAAAAATGTATGAAAAACACTCTAATTGTTTTTAAAAGCAGATTTCGTTAAGTATCAAGAATATAGATCAGATTTACTGATAGTCATGAAGATATTCAACTTAAACAAATCCCATTCCGTCCTTTCCCACACTCATCTTAGGTCTCCATGACAAGAATGGACAAGCGCCAACTGCACCTCGTCAGTGACACTGAAGGTGTGGTCACACGGACTCTGTCTTAAAGAACAACAGAACCACACATACTTTTGCTTGCAGAATCATCTTGAGCCCTTCCTGCTTTGGAAATCTCAGCACTACGAATGCTCTTTACATACATGGGGCTGCTCAAATAGGAAACAACAAGAAAACATAAAGGTGCATTTATTTATGTCCATGCCATCTAAAGCTACTGAGAACAGAAATCGGGACTGGAGAAGGGATGAATTAGAACCCAAAACAAAAATAACAAATACACTGGGACATTTGTCCTCTAATTGAAAGTCTGAACTCAAAGAAAATTTGTTGGCAAGCCAGTTTCCTCCCTGAGAAGTTCACGTCACACTCCACTCTCACTCCAGCATCTTCTGACACGATTAAGGCCTAGACAGTGTTAGGAAGGTGTGCAATCTCTCCGTAGAGCTGTCAGTCACCTGCAGGCTCAGGCTGCCCAGCACTCGGCTCCACAGGCTGCCTTCGCAGCTCCTCCACCATCTGCAGCAAGGCAGCCCGCTCCAGCTCCAAGGCCAGTGTGGCCTGCTTCAGCTTGCTCTCGCTGGTCAGGAGCTTCTCTACCGTAGATTCAAGGCTCTGGATCTTACCATGTGCCACCTGCAGAATGAAGAGAAATGAGAATGTACCGGCTAACACCACAGGGATCCGCTGTGCCTGGCACTGTCCAGCTTAGAGAGTACTTTGGAGCACTGGCAGAGACAAGCCTGTGGATGATGATTAGTTCTGGTCACAAGGCAAGACTTCTCCCAGCTCCCCTTACAGGCTGGCTGGGTTAGGCCCTAACAAACACCAAGATCCTCCCGCATTTTCTCCTTGCAGGGCTGCTCTGCATGCCAGATGCTGGAGTGGTGGCATCACACCTTACACGGAATCTGCCCCCCTGGTACCCTCAGAGGGAGGACAGTGATGACATGGCCAAAGAATGCTTCAGGGAGAAGGGCAGTGTTCAAGGACACACAGACACCACCTGTGTTAGGCCAATGGGCCTGCGAGCTTTATTTACTTGGGCACAGGAGCCCGGCCTATTCTGACTAATGTATGTATCTACATGGACAAACTGATTTGATTGGAAAGGTAATAAGGGAAACGAAAAAAAATAGGAAAAAATGAAAAAATGGAAATGAAGTGTTTGTAAATGGGGAGGGGAGGAGTGGGTGAAGGGAGGGTAGGGGTAAGGGGAAAAAATGAGAACCAAGACCTGTCATGTAAAGGTACAAGATCCCAATGATGAATGTAACTGTACTGTATACTTAAAATGTACCAATAAACTCAATTAAAAAAAGTGATTTGATTGATGATCAAAAAGGTTCTGCAATTCTTTTTATTTCCCACAGAATAACAAAACATCCCTAGGGCAGGATATCTGGGCACAGAAAGCCTAGAGTGGCCCAGCATTCTGCCGAGAAGTGCCCAGGCACTGTCTCAGCTCACTGCTGCATTATGCAATGCTGTGGCCAGTCAGGAATGACTCTACCTCATTAACCAGCCTGTTCCTGTACATGCCCCAATGATTTTAGGTGGGAGAAATGGGACACATTTTTTTTTTCTCATTTCAAACTGGGAAAATAGTTTTAAGACAAGATACTGTAACCGTTTTGCCAACCAGACAACTCCTATCTCAAAGTCTAGAGCCAGTGGTACCATTAGAATACTCAAAACACAAGGAAAAATTGCTGCTCGTCTGGTGTAATCTCTAAACATACTGCTCCTCCAACTCCTACCCACTGTCAAGGCTTAGAGCGCCCCCGCCCCCCAACACTCTGAAGTCCCACCTCATTCTGAGGTGCACCACGAAGCTCAAGGAGTAGTGAACTAGTCTGCATGGTCACTTGCCACACAACTTTACCAGGGAACCAATTTTGCGTGGTTAGCAGTGAACTAATTTGCATGTTTTTTTCTGTTCTATGTGATTGGCAGGTCCTCTCAATCAGACTGAAGTTCTTTTGTGGAAAGAAGTCTGTTTAACATCATGTGATTAAACATATGGTGAATGTTAAAGTTTTAAAATTTGTTTCAATAAAAGACACACTGCCATTAACCCCCTCAAGATTACCCCCCCACACACACACACTTATTCACTGTTCTTGCCACTTTCTGTAGCAGTTTTGGAAGATTTCTTTTGTATCTTTTTGTGGCTGCCTTGATATCCTGAATCAAATCAAAATCTTTACAGTAAGTTCTGTCTAACAGGTCATCCTCATCCATGTTATTGACTGGATCTGGCAGCATGCAACATCTCACTTTTGCTCAATAAAAATGAGCATTAAGGTAAACAACCTGAATTGATTTAATTCATCGAGGCAGCCATGACAGTGCAATTGAACACACTCACAAAGGAGGATTCCCAGAACTGCTCCAGAAAGTGGCAAGAATGAGGACAAGTATGTCTGAAGAAGATGGAGTATTTTGAGGAGAATTAATGGCAATGTGTCTTTTACTATAATATTTTTTTATATTTAAACATTCGCTGTGTTACGTGATTACATCTTGTATCTCTGACATGGTCTCACTTCCCCTGGCCCAGGTTCAGAACGGGAATCAATGACTTGTAGCTGTTTATTATTATGAAAAATCCACATGTGTAACTGGGAAACACTTGGCATGTTTGCATAATTGTCTCACATACTGCTGGACAAAGAGGTAAGAGTCTCATCTCTGCATTCTAAATGGCACTTTGACATGCAGTTTGGCATGTCTACCAAGTATATGAATAGAACAAAGTCGGAAAACAGGTCAATTTTGGTAATGGGGGGTTATGCACAAAACTTCAGGATTTATTATACACCTTTCTTATACAAAAGGAAGAATAGCGGTCACATATGGAATACATATTCTCACAGAGAATAGTAGGAAAACTATACCCAAGTATCTGTGCACTGACACATGACAGTATTTATCCCCACTCAGAGCTGCTGTGTCTCATCAGGCGTGGTGCCCCCCAGGATGGTCAGGACTTGGTAACTGTGGCGAAATGAATTGGCACAAACTGGAGTCCTGGATGACTCCCCCACAAATGCAGAGCCACTGGGTCAAGAGAATGAACATCTATTATTACCAATTACGCTGGAATGCAGATTTCTGAGCAGTTTTTCTGGACTCTTTGTTCTTACAAACGGTGGAGAGTATTATATAAGCAGCATGAAAGTGCTTGCCCACCCTTCACCCATTACCAAGAAGCCAGGTGGCCATTCACTTAAATGCACCTTTTATATGTAAACTGCCTTGTCTTACCAAGCCGGATACTTCCAGTCTGATCATGAATTTAGTTAAAGCATTCCCACTGTGTTGTACTTCTGGAGTCCACTGCAGGTTGGAAACCATTTAAAATAAGCACCTGCACCACATACCCCACTGCCAGATGAGGCTCTCTGTCCCCCTGAGACTTCCCCTCAGGTTATAGCTGAGACTTCTGGGGGAGATAGTATAAAGGTATGATTTCAGTTAGGACGACTCAATCTCAGGAACAAGGAAGTTAACTTTCAGAATGTGACTGGCAGTTAGGACTGGTAAGAAAGGCATTTTCCTCTTCAGAAAATATCTACTAAGGTCTACTGAGATAAATGCCTGCTGGGAGAAATGTATTTCAGACGAAGGTTGCAGGCTTTCCAACACTGGCTTTTCTCACATCTCCACCAAGCCTGTATCTATCTACAGAGAAGCAACTTTCCCTGGAGAATACTCAGACCCAATTAGAGAGGAAGGTTATTCTATAGACAGCCCAGAGGACTTCATCAACAACTTTAGAGCAAAATTTAAAAACACAGCCAAACTATTCCTAGTGACAGCATTCACCCATTAGTGACACGAAAAAGTAGAATATATGGTGACTGTGTGCCATCTGACAACATAGGCGCTGCAGCCCGCAGTGAGGTCTTCCTCCTGTCCCCGTCACGATGAAGCTACTGTGCAGAGCGGGCCTTCTGAGTGCACAGGCCATTCTGCCTTTCTTCTGCATGCACTTATCCACCTTAAGGTGGCAGTGTCTAGAGAGGAGAGCCATGCCCTTTGTCACTCAAACCTTTGCATTTGCACCAAGGACACCCCCTTCCCCAAGTGATGGACATATGTTCTGGCTTATTCCATTAGGTAGATTAACGTGTCACTTTGCTCCCTTGAGATCGGTCCCTCTGTGGACCTAGCTTGCTTCTCTTGTGGCAGTGAAATCTCTTGATCCTCTCACTGTGCAAAGCACAGTTGCTGTCATTCAGCTATGAGTACCACAGCATCTGGAACCCAATTCATCCCTAGGTCTGTCTCCTAAAAGGACAGGTGCAGAAAGAGACTCTCAGAAAGTTCTGGGGCTATCTATCTTAGCAAGGGTAATCTGCTCGGAAATAAAAGGACCGATTCTCCTGGGATACCTTTGATCTCAACTACAAACACACCAGAGTGAGAAAGGGCCTCTGGGTCATGGGAAAGCCTAGTCTGCTGTTGCCTTTGCTGAGTTAATGAACTACCACACACGGTGGTTCAGGAAGCTGCTCTATAAATATGTTCTACCTGCAATTGTTCAAGGAGGTCAAGGTTCTGTTTGCGTAAGCTGCTGTTGGTTTTCTCTAATTTATCCATTCTTTGGTTGTCACTGAGGGGAGAGGAATCAATAAGTTCTTCTTGAAGCACGTGGTACTCAACTTCATAAGCTTGTAACTGTTTAGCAATGTCCATCTCAAACACCTGTTAGATACAGAAAAGTCATCAGGCTCCAAAAAGGAGAAAAATCTCACACAATGACAATGCAACTACACACACACACACACATACAAACACACACGATCATGTCAAGGAGCATTCATCAATCACCACCTCACAATGCTTGGTAACAGACGAGAAATATGAAAAACTCTGCACTGAGGAGGTAATGATTTTATTTGGAAAGAAAGGGTATAAAAAACATCTAGAAATAATTCCAAGGTAACAATTAGCAGAGGTGCCAGATACTCATCTTCCAAAAGCTAAAACCTTATTTTTAAAAAGACAAAAATTTATTTTTAGTTCTTACTTCTTTTCTTTGAAATTCTGATTAGGTTAGAAATATCAACTATGATTTAAAGGAGAAAACACAAAACCATATGCTACTTGTACAATCACCAAGCCAAGGTTTAATTATAACTCAGGAGGGTTTCCAGAGTTGCAAGAACAGCTAAGTAATGGAACTGTTTACTAAAATATTCTTTGCACGGAGATATAAAAAAATGAGGCAAAACCCGAATGTCACCCCCACACACAGATGAGTGAATATGAAACAATGCCTGAGTTGTCTACTTTCCCATAATGTTAACAGTGATGACAAAACCACATGTGTGAAACACAACCCCAACATGCACAAGTGACTCAAGCGATGGTGCCTGTACTTTCTCCTGGTGAGAGAGTTGCAGGGCTTGAGGAGGCAGAGTTGGAGTCAGAAAAGAGATGCTGCTGCTGCCCAGCACAAGCTCTTCCTCTCTATGTTCTCTGTGGGAACCCACAGCTGGGCACCCTCTGCACGGGGGTAAAGCCCTTACTCAGATCTGAGAACTTAGTCAAGCCAGGACCATCTAAAACAACCCTGACAGGTCAGAACATAGTTCAGAGAATGAAGGCTTCACAAGAGCACAAACTGCCTCTCTACTGCATGTCCTTACAAAAGAAACTAACACAGTTAAAAGCCATAGAAGCCAGGCATGATGCTGTGTGGCTGTAATCCTAGTTACTTGGGAAGCTGAGGCAGGAGAATCACAAGTTCATACCGGGTCTGGGTGATTGAGACTCTGCCTCAAAATAAAACACGCAAGATAACAGGCCAGTGATGTGTCTAACACTTGTTTAATTTCAGTTGCACAAAGCCCTGGGTTAAATAAAGCTCCAGTTCCAAATAAGAAAAAATAAAGAATGAAAAGTAGCTTCCCCTGATGGTACTCTACAAGCTTTAATTTTCAAAGGTCATGTTTACTTTTGCACCATTCTTTGAGATGAACTTTTCAGCTTCTTTTCAGTTTAATTCAGTGATCAATGCTAAATAGGTTCAAAAGTCACTCTGTTTCTAAAAACTAGAAAATATCCTGTCTGTGTCATGGGCGGGGGGGGGTAGGGAGAGGGAGAGGGAGAGAGGGAGAGATTTATTACACTTAGCTGTTTGTTTTTTTAACTCAAGTGTCCTGCTCTATCCGCATTTCACAGAAGCCAGTCACCAAGAGCTGTTCATTCTACCAGCTGTGAGGCACCAGCCCCTCTCCAAGGGGACTGGGTCCCATCTTTCTTCTGGGCTCATCTTGGGCAATCCTGCCTAGTCATGACTAGTGGGGAGCTAGTGCCTTCCCATCATCCTGGCTTTACAGTTTCGCCAAGGTTTTCAGGGAAGTTCCAGAACTTTGAGGCTCAAGAAAAGGAGCACTCTTTTCAGCTTGCCAAAGTATGAATTACCCAATTCCCTATTTTCAATAATGTTTTGAAAAAGATAAGCTAATCGTTTTTGTTAGTGAAGCAACACAGCTATATTATAGGAAGCTTGAAAAACAAAAGAAAAATCACCAGTGCAGTTTCTATCATCTTGCTATACTTCCTTTCAGCTTTATTTCTGTATGTTCTATGGTAAACATAATCAACATAAAATGTCCTATCCCACTGTTTCACATATCATATTTTAAAAGCTTCTTTATGTTGCTCTATGTTCTTTAAAATTATAATTATATAAAAGGCTGCATGGTTTTCTAGCACCTTGCCCCAAACCATATCAACTTAAGTACTGAACGTAAGTACTGTCACTTTCAACTATAAGAGAATATCCTTATACATAAGGCTTTTCCCACACTTTTAGCTATTTCCTAAGGACACATTCTAAGAACTGGGATGAGAATTTAAGGAGTATGAATTTTTATTGGCTTATGATACACACTGGCACACTGCTTCTCAAGTGGGCATAATTGAGGTACAATGTCACTAACAACATACCAATACATACAGTGTACCGCTGATGTTGTGAAATGGCGTTAAAAATGTCCGGTTGTTAATCTACAGGAGGGCGTTATATTATGCATACAGGGGAATCATGCATGAAGCTAATATCTCCCCAGCTGTCTGTTGCCTAGATGGCTCTCCTCTTCAGTGAATTGTCTGTTTATGTTCTGGGCTCACTTACTACTAGAGACTCAGTTTTTCTGAGTCAATTTTTCTCTGCAGTCTGTGGGATCCGTAAAATAAAGCCATTAACTCTGGAGGCTTGAAGACCTAGCCACACACTTTCCATTTTCCTAACCCCACACTGTCCTGGTCTTGGTGGCACACAGGGGCTGGGCAGTGGGAGTGCTCTGCCTTTGTATGGGCCAAAAGGGGCACTCTGTCAGCAGTGAAGTTAGAAACAACAGCAGACTAAAACTGGTCTGCTTTTTATTATCACCACATGTGAGCAATTCCGAACAATGCAAGAGGTATTGCTGTACTCCATCCTCTTGGTGGGGCACTGCCAGACCTTTCACACAACTGCTCACTTTCAGCAGTGTCAACTGCCCAAGAACAGAGGCCTTACCAAGGGAAAGGGGTGGCCACCAACCATGTTGCCACTGCCTCCTCTGAACACAAGAGCTGTTAGGACTCTGGTTCCATCCTACGAGCTTACGGGCAACACCACATTGTTCTTGATAAAGTGGTGCACAGCAGAGCTCTCACATGTCTGGTGGATGAGAACCCTTTGGGGAGCTTGGGAGACTTCAGCTTCTGACTCACTAAGTCTGCGATGAGCTACGAATTCTGTGTTTCTAACAAGTTCCTACGTGATCTGATGATGCCACTGGTCCAGAGCCCCAGGAATAAACATAAAGGATGTTAAAAAGAGGCTTCAGGCCCCACTTCCCAAAGCTGCTCTTAACTCTGTCTTTCTGCCATAAACCGAACTGAGGCTTGAGAGTTACACAGCACTCACTGTAACACTGACTTTCCCCCTGTTACTAATCATTCCCAAAGCTCCCTTCTTCCTGGGCCAGAAGATGCTTATAGTTTACAAGCAATTGGCAGTTCCCTGGGTGAGTGTGAGGTCACACTGAGGAGCTGCCTCAGAGGCTCTGGCTACCCTGGGGTTTCTACCTGTCCTGTCAAATCCCAGAACAATCTCACTGACTGCTCCCAGCCTGGCTAGACTGAGCCTGAGCTCCAAACCCTGTTCTCCTCAGCCACGCTTGCCTTCTGTGGGGAGGACATTTAATGAAATGGGGCCCTAGCTGTCACAGAGGAGTGCTCAAAAACACACCGCCCACGACATGCAGCTGTCTACCCACAGGGCCTTCTGCTCTGTCACAGCAGTGAATGTTTCCATCACTCCTACCCTGGGATCTGGTACCTAGGCCTACAAGGTCTGGGCCTGCTGAAGATTCTGGAGAAAAGGCCCTGGCAGAGGGGGCAGCAAGCCTGAGGTAGGGCTCAGATGTCAAGATCCCGACAGAAACAGGGAGGACAGAGGGCTCCCTGCAACTTTATTTTTTTTAATCAAGACTGACTCTGGAATGAAAAGCTGGGCTCCTAATATAGATTCTGTGCAACCTACACCCTCACACCCGCCCCATTTCCAAGTGGAACAACACATCAGGAACCTGGGACTGCTCTTGGTTCTCTCACACCTGTGCCTCTGGCATGTCATGATCTTCCAGCTTAGGGCTCAGTCAGTTACAGCCCTTGGACCAATATGTCCCACTGCCTGTTTCTGCAAATGAAGTTTTACTGTGACACAGTCACTTTGCCCCTTCATACCTGTCTACAGATCCTCTGCAATGCACAGCCAAACCTGAGTAGCTGCAGCAGAGCCCTTACCAGCTGCAAAGCCTCCAATACTTCCTGTCTGGCCTCTGCACAAAATGCTGACTTAGCTCATTCTTTTAACTCCAGCTAGACTCAACTACCTTCATTCCAACAGCAGTACTCAGGCACCCCACGGCCTTGCTCCCATAGGCCCAGGCCCTGCCACTGCGAATGTGGTACTGCGCATGCCACTTTCTCTATGCCCACTTTCCTTATCTATGAAATTGGGCATTGTAACACTATGTCCCAGGGATGTTAAGGCGTCAGTAGAGTACTGAATCCCAAGTTTAAAACAGCTGCCTGAAACAAATCAGGCACAGAAGGACAACTGTGCTTTTCCCACACTGTGTTCATTTCTAGACAAGAGCTCCTGGTGCATGCTAGGATCCTAGGTACTCTCAGTATTACTTTCAACAGAAAAGGGCAGAAAAGGAAGTTTCCTGGGGGTTGACACCCAAGAGGTCAACTCACTGTCCACTGAGAGACTTGCCTCAGAGCCAGAATGTAGTGGGCAGATTTGATCTCAGTAACCAAGGCCCCAGCAGCTATGAAACATAAGTTTATGCAACAAAGGCTATAGAAAAGGGAATGAACAAATGAATATAAATATGCCAGAAATTAAAGAATCAAATGGACAGGGAACTTAGTATTAAGATGAAGGTAAAATCCAGAAAAACTCCATAATTAAATGACTCCAAGAGATGCTTGGTGGTGAACAGCTGCTAAAGCACTTTGAGGTCAGAGAAGTTGAAGCCCCACCCCTCCCTTTTGCAGTAGAGTGAGTGTGGGCCAGTACTGAACCACTTTACATCCTCTCAGGAATGCGCTCATGAGGGAATCAGATCATGTGTATATACAGATTCCCTAGAACCTGGCGAAAAGCAAGGACTCAACAAACCATCAAGAGGACCATGTCAGGGAAGTAAAATAGAAAAAGGCACAGTGACTGTTAGTTAACTAAAAATTAGGTGCACAGTGGAAAAGAACTGTCCTTTCACATGGTTATATGCAGTATGCAGAGATCCAAAGTAAGAATCAGTATGAAACCCTCTCCTTTTCTCAGGCCAGACTTGTATCTTTTTCTGTGTTTAACTATTCACCATTTAGTCTCCCAGCTAAACCTCCAACATTTCAGAGAACGATCGTTCTATCGTAAATGGAAACCAGGTACTGAAATCACATGTGCAACTGAATTTTGGGGAAAAAAACATACGCCAATAAAAGCAAATAGAAAAACTATACCAACAGGTAGATCTACAACATATATGCTTCCTAGCACAAACTACTATAAGTTTCAGTAAAACCTCAGTTCACAAATGCTTGTTTGTGAACAACTCAGTTAGACTTGTAAAACAAATTAAGTTCATAAAATGAGGTACAACTGTATTTTCAAAAAATTTCAATTAATACTATTCAGCAGAAAAAGCGAAGCACTCATTTTATAAAAGCCTGTATCTTACAAATGTATGCATCTCAGGAAAACAAACCAAAGCCTCGTAAATGTAAGAACCTGACAGCTTCTGCATGCTGTCGCATCAAACACTGCTGAGTTTTCTTGTGCCGTTTCACCACTGCACTCAACCACACACACCCAGTCATACGTTTAATCATTCAGCACTCATCTGTGATGCGCCTCCTACACGGCAGGCATTGTGTAAGAAGCTGCCGAGAACACAATGGGTAGGAAAGAGCTGTGCTCGAAGTTTAGGCTTCTACAGCTCCACAATTGCTTAAGCGACTGGAAGCCCTGGACTGAATCATACCTGATTGATGGTCTTCTCCATCTGCACCAGACCCAGGTTGGGTAGTGTGTTTTTTATGAAGTCCACTATGGTTTCTAGGTTTTCATGCTGCAGAATCAAAGGCTTATGGCTTCCCAACAGACTTAAAGCCACTTTAAATATGACTTCTGACCCCTGAAGAAAGATCATATCTGGGAAAACACAAGAAACACAGAATTAAACCATACCAATTTCTAGTGAAATACCATTCTGTTTCCTTTCCTTCACAGCATAGAGCAGGAAGGTGGGAAACATAGCCCCAAAGTGCAAATTTATTTCTTTTTAAGAACTAGTTATTT
Organism: Fukomys damarensis; assembly: GCF_012274545.1. Taxonomy (NCBI): domain Eukaryota; kingdom Metazoa; phylum Chordata; class Mammalia; order Rodentia; family Bathyergidae; genus Fukomys; species Fukomys damarensis. Next base: position 29,220,535 of record NW_022900947.1, on the reverse strand, counting down.
CACTGGGGTTGTCAAGACAATACTGCAAATGGTAAAAATAATATATAAACACACTGATTAGATTTTGTCACAGGTTCAGATAAATATTTTTTCCACTCTGAAAATGAATTAAAGCAGGCTTCAAAAGCTAAATTGAGAAAGAGACAAAATATTTTATTAGTCTATTTTTCCAGGAATGCTCTGGATTTTAAAGGACTTACTAGAACATGCTTTTATGAGGACTAAAAGAGTTTTACAGACAGAGTAATTGAAAAAGTGCCTCTATTTCCTCTGTTTTAAAGTAAGAGATGGAATTAAAAGATATCTAAGAACTGTAAAATGTCCACTCAGTTGCTGAGGTACATTACTAAATGTAAGCACATTGAATTTCAATTCAGTAAAAGACATTTTCTCTTTGAGGAGTTTAAAGAACTTGGTCAAAGTTGCTTTCTAGTTTTTGCCAATAGTCTGTATACTGATTTTATACAACAGGAGGAGGCAGCAGACAAGTTGCCAAGGTGACGGGATGAGCAGGACACCCTTCCTGTGGAGGTGGAAAAGAGAAGCTAATGTCCTAAGGCCAGCACAGCCACAGCAACATTAGTGGGTGGCTAAACTCAAGCAAGTTACCTAAGAAAATATACATAATTTAAAAGATAAAATATAAATATATTTTGGGGCAACAGTCAATGGTATCTTTTCCCTTTTATTTTTTAGCTTCAAGATAATGCAAGGACTAAGCTGTGAAGGGTCACAACAGTAAAAACAAAAGCAGGCAAGAGGACGAAAGCCCACTGCGATGCCTTTCAGGTGGCTTAGTGTGGTAATATGTATAAGCCACTTATACATGCCTGCTGCTGTGCAAACAGGAAACTCAGTCAGAGTGGCTTTCAGACAAAGCAGGGGAAGGAGACACGACAGGCCTGAGTGCTTGCTGGCCAGATTAGCCCTCAGGATGCTCCATGACCTTTATGAGGCCCTTAGTCACAGAAGCGGAGTTGGTGTGGACCTGGATGGGCCCTGGGCTGAGGTGCCTTCGCCAGCCGATCCACACAGAGACTATGTCACTTCCACAGACACCACTGCTGATGGCAGGCTGGCCCCAGGAGTGGGAAGGCCCGATCCCTGCTTCCCCCTGAGGATGGGAAGATAAGTTAGAGAAGTGACGGTATCTTTGAAATCTGGGCTGCTTCAGGGGAAGTTTAATATGTGCAAAGGCAGCGTCACGGACGAATACTCCTGTGAAATGCCTCGTGTCTAAACCACACAGACTAGCCATGTAATTCACCACTGCAGGAAATAAAAAGATCTAAGATACATTTTAAATGAAATTATATTTTTAAAAGAAAGGAAATTCAATTCTCAGTGATCTACACCAGCAATGCTTCTTTTTAATATATACACATTTATAGTTGAACAAAGTTTATCTTTCAGAATAAGAATCAAGATCTTCTTTGCAAACATCTTGGCAGATGGATTCTATTACCAGACCAAAAACAAGGGGAGTAAGTGCCTTTCACGGAGGCTGCACTGGATCCAACCCACAGACTCATAAATGCTTCCTGCTAGCCAGGTGCTCCGCTCCTCTCCACGGCCTCAGGGAGACCAGAGGCCTTAAACAGGGTCTACACTGGGTGCCCCCTGTGATGCAGAACCTGAAGGAAGACCTCAACTCTTCAAGCTTCTGCTTGGGAAGAAGGGGTTCCTGAAATTACCTGATGACACTTGGAGGCAGCAGCTATATAGTCTTTAAACAATCAGTCCCTCTTCTCCCGCTGAACTTTAAAACAATAAATAATTTTAAAATAATAATTTAAAAAATATTACTTATAATCCCACTACCTTTCAATCCTTATACATTTGTACTCTAGATTTATTTATTCATTTGTTTATTTTTGTGGTACTGAAGATTGAAGTGAAGGCCTTCACACTAAGCTCTTTTATTTTATTTTACTTTTTTTTTGGTACCGGGGATCAAACTTGGGTCCTTGCGCTTGCGAAGCAGGTGGCGGAACCACACACTACACTCTTTTAAAAAGAGCTTTTTTAAAAAAAATTATTTTGAGACAGTTCCTAAGTTGCCCAGGCTGGGCTTGAACCTGTGATCCTCCTGCCTCAGTCTCCAAGAGTGCTGAGATTACAGGTGTGCGCCACCATGCAAAGCTGAAGTTTTTAATAAAACAACAACTGTCCTTGGAAAGCGCAGTAGTGCCCTGCCTGGGAAACATGAACAGTGAACATCCCACAGCAATGCTGCAGCAGCCTACACCCACTTCCTTCCAACAGACTTTCCATCTTTTCCCTTCTCTGTTTTTTAAGTCACCTAGAAACAGGCAGGAAATTCAGGGAACTTTAAATTCAGCTGACTCCTTCACTTTGCACATTATTTGTGGAGAACAACATAAATAGCTACTTTCATTTGGAGACATTTGAGCAGCACTCTTACCATGTTACTGGGCATTTTTACAACTCCATGATGTGAAAGTACAATTTTCCTTTTCCTTTTCTAATTACCTTTGTCCATGGTAGTCCTCCCCTATCAACTTTCTCCTTCAAGGCTGCCGTCCTCCAGAGTGGGTAGAAGAACAGGAAGGCTGACAACTATACAGATTTTGCAAAACCTCAGTTCATCAGCTGGGCATGGTAAGGCACACCTGTAATCCCAGTATTCTGGGAGGCTGAGGCAGAAAGGTTGCAAGTTTGAGCCCAGCCTGGGTAATTTAGCGACTTAGTAAGATTGTCTCAAGCAATCAATTAATCAATCAAGGGCAGAGAATGCAGCTTAGTGCAAAGAGCCTGGGTTCAATCTCCAGTATCTCTATTAGCACCATCACCACCACCAAAACAACAAAACCCTCATTTTATCAGCATTGCATGACAGTGCCTGGAACACTCTGTTTCCTAGCCATACGATTTTGCCTCTATTTTCATCCCAAACCATTTGCTGTATGCCAAGTGGCTTCTGCAATCTGTGCCAAATGCCCAGTTTTACACTCCACCTCCCCTTCATCTCCTTGGCAGGACACCACAGAGGCAAACATCAGGGGTCTGACACTACAGCTCGCTCTTTGGCAAGAGCAAACCAGCTTCTATTTTTCAGATTTCCCCTCAAAGGCAGACGTGGTTCGAAGGCGAGATAGTGAGCATTTTTTCTAGGGCCCACGACACCCAAACACATAGAGGAGGCGAAACACACAGGAGGTAGCCATGTTGCCCAGACAGGTCTGACATCTGCCATGTATAATTACATTGTTGGCAGCTGACCTTTATGGAGCATATCCTTAACTGGAAATAACAATTAATATGTGAGCTACGCCGGTGTGAGCTGTAAATCTTTATGTTGTGTATAAAACAGTGAATGGTCAACAAAAGTCCATTTATTTTCAGGCTTTATCTAGGCTCAAAGGCTTACAATGAAATGGGTCCACACTAAGAAAGACAACAGAGTGAATGGCAAGTTCTAGAATTTGAAACAAGGCTACCTGCCATCATGGAGTTAAATAAACTGGTTTAAGACATCAAAGTTATATGTAGAAATGGATTTAAAATACCTGGCTTTTCAGTGGAATCAGGTAAGTGTTTTAAGTCCTGCAGGCTGGGTGGACACTCACTCAATAGCTCTGCTAGGTGACTGCACAGCACAGTGCAACTTTGAGATGCCACTTCCTGCCTCAGTCAGGTGGATGGAAATCTACCTCAGTGCAGCAGGGGGCTGAAGGACCCAGGAATGACAATCTTTAGCCTTACTGTAAGAAGGTCCAGGCCCCACCACAGCCTATGTAACAGAGAAAGGCATCCTTCCTCTATTGTCCAGCTTTCATTTATGAAGTCGCTAGAATGAGCTTCATTTGTTCAGCAACAGAAGGGCTGCCATCTCCACAGTGAAATTTGTTTGTTTTTCCAAGTCCTTTACCTACTTATGCAGCCTAAGGAAAGATTTGTCTTGTGCAGCCTGGAATCCTCCACAGGCAGCAGCTCCGGGTGTGGCCCGTGGGTAGGGAGGGCTCGGTGACCACCCCTCTACTCCTTCCAGCCAAGGCTGTGGTCAGCCCATCCCCTTTGGCAGAACTTTCCTCTCAAACCACAGAATTCATTGCCTGAACTGTTTTCAAACTATTACCAAGCAGCACTCCCTCTTCCCCATTGAATCCTCAGTTCCTGCCATGATCCTATAGGAAAAAGAATTAGGAGAAAATAGAAAGTAAAAAATATAGCAGCTATTGGCAAGAAAGTTTGAAATTCACAGCTAGAGATCTTACAGTTTCTATAACTCTTCTGTTAGTAAATACATACTTGGAGGGCTTTTATTTTTTTAACTATAGTCTAAACGTTCATGATATTTAACAATTTCCTTCATCATATTTAGTATCTATTTTGCTTCTGTTTTTTTAGGGCTGGAAAATAAAAATCAATTTGGGGAGATTGTTAAGCAAAAGGGGATTATGAGTATTTTATATTTTAAGACTACAGTTCCTCTAGTAAAGCCAACTGAGAAATTCTTCAAAGGTTCTTAAGGACAGAAATGAATGACAAAAAAAAACATGCAGTGTTCTACAGAGAAGGCAAAGAGAAAAGAGGATGCAATGTTCATTAGATTACAAAGCAAATTTTAGAATCTAGATGTATAGTATGTCTACCTAAAGTATGCTTAAAATAGCACACTCTCAATGTTTTTGAACATTCCCTCTATGATGTTCTCAGGTTCTAAAAATAAATTCTTAAAATACAACAAGGTTACATGTTTTTAAACTACTAAATGAGTCTCCAAAAATAACATTTAAATACACTTGATATGCCATCATTATCAATTCTGTAAAGCAACCTTTTCCTTCATAATACAGAAGAAAACCTGAATTGCCAAAAATACTTTCATTTTTAAGCAGGGAAATAAACCATGTAACAGTTGATCATGGCTTGGTGTGGTGATGCATACCTGTAATCCCAGGACTCAGGAGGCCGAGACAGAAGGAGGGCAAGTTCAAGGACAGCAAGACACACACAAACGCACACACAAATTAAACTTGCTCACAGCATTGCACCAGGCTCCTGAGATCCAAGGCAGTTTAGACTTTGAATATGAACACCTACATTGTCAAAGCGGAAAGAGGATGGTTTGACAGGTGATCAACCTCAGGGCACAGTGGGGCACAGATATGGAAGTAACTGTGACACCTGAAACACATGTGAGTCGTGTCAGGGCAGAGGAGAGGAGTCACCCACATGGAGGTGTCACTGAAAGCTCTGACATAGGTCTTCTGGAGAGTGATTATGTAGAAAATGAAGAGCTAAGTATTGGGAAAGAAAAGAAATGGGAGGAGAAGATAAGGAAATCTAAAAAGAGCAACAGCTTAGAAACAGTAAGTCAAAAAGTTGAAAGAAATGATCAGTGAACAACACAAGAGTCACAAGGTGGACAGGCTGAGGAAGGTGATGCACAAGGAATATACCTGGGGCCCCTCGCCAAGTTTCACCAAGTCTAGGGAGAGCCTCAGGGGGTGGGAATCTGACAAAACCCAAAGACAGGAGACATCTAAGGAAGCCCCAGGGTGTTCCGAAGTGAGGCAGCATCTGAAAGTGCCAACACCAGCCTGACTGTACCCAGACTATCTAACTATACCCTGTTCTTGTACGATACCACCACTGAGTGTCAATAAATGTGTCTCATCCAAGAAAGGAACACTGGTTCTGGCAAAAAGATGCATGAAGCTCACCAAAGACTCTGGCTACAAATCCCAGCGGGAACTGTGAAGCAAAGACGGTGAGAAACCATGGGGCAGCGTAGAGGCTGGGCCCGATCTCATGCTCCTCCAGGTGGTCATAGAGATCTCGGTGGTAGTCATGAAGTAGCCGTGAGAGCTGGTACATCTGGATCTGTAGGTGAGATGCCGAAGGTGCCAAGAATTAGGTGTGTGTTATACGTATAAGCTTACCCACCCTGATGCAGGGTCTAAGAGAATTACTAGCACTTTAAACCTTCTATCTGGATTGAGACATCCACTGATCTTGGGTACTGATCCACCCAACAAGGGCTTCCTGGGGCGCAGCTGTGCTCCAGGCATTGGCTGGCCCTGAATGCTAATGATGGGTCTCTTGCCTCTTCCTTTTCATTGTTCTCCTATGTAGCCTGGCTAAGAGAAATAAACATCTATCTTATGCAAAACATTTCCAAAAATTCTTATAAATATACCTTCTTAGAAAAACTCAAACCCTGGGAAATTAGAAATAAAAAGTCAGCCACTCTGTTAAGAGTAAACTGAGGACATACCATAGTTCTAGAGAGGAAATCCACTGTTCACAGTCACTTAGTCCCCTCCAGACCCCCAACAGTACACAAAAGTCAGGACAAGTGTTAAGTTTTAGATCCTCGGCAAGTTAAAACAAGAAATGTTTGTCTTAGGGTGAATAACTAAACACAGGTGCCAAAAATTTGAGTCTAACTAAATTGGACTCCAATGTCAAGGGTTCTCTCTTTAACAACAATAGGGCAGGAAGCTCACTCCAGTTCCTGGTGGCCCCATGGCTTACAGAGGCCCAGAAGCTACCCCAGATCTGAGCCTCAGGGCATGGGCCTAAAGGAATAATCCAGCGAGGATCAGAGTCTCACAGACGCTCCCAGTTGTGTATGTGCTGTATATGTACAGCATAAATTGGGAAACATGAGGCCACACTATTTTCAAGGGCTTGAGCAATAAACTCTTCTGAAGCACTCGCTAGCTGTGGTTCTTCTGTATTTAAAAGTTTAATCAGCCAAGGCTACCAGTCCAAAAAGATGCATATGTTATGCTACCTTATATATAATTCCAAAAAGCTTTCTCTCTGATGACAGCTACATTGAGGACAATGGAAGGAATGTAGGAAGAGCCTGACAGTAAGTATAGCAAGTGCTGTGTGGGTCAAATCTTTCAGTGGACAAAAACAGTTCCCTTTCATAAGATTTACGTTCATGGAGTTCATATTCACAAGTCAAGGCAAAGGACTGGGGGGTGGCACTGAGGACTAAACCAAGGGCCTTCACACTGACCTATATCCTCAGCCCTTTTTTTAATTCTTAATTTTGAGACAAGGTCTCACTAAGTCACTAAGTTGCCCAGGTTGGGCTCAAACAGGATATCCTGCTTTAGTCTCCCAGAGTGCTAGAACTAAGGGCATGTGCTACCATGCCCAGCTTGGCAAATGGCTTTTTAATTACACAATATGGTGTTCTCAAATTCCTTGCTTTAATGATACTTTCCAAGACTCTAAAATCAGAGTTCTGCCAGGAAATGAACATATAAACATGTGCTCCAATACTTCAAGCAACATTTAGGGACATTCCCGAAATTCTCCCCACCTCTGAAAGGTGGCAGGAGCAGCACCTGGCACCCAGAAGGAATGCACTGCTGTGTTTGGTTTCCTAATAAGACTAGTTTAGTGATGGCAAACCTTTTAGAGCTTTCAAACGATAGCAGCCCACTATGGCACATGTGCCATAGGTTCACCACCATGTATTAGTTCATTCAACAAGTACTAACTGTGCCTCCTTAATCTTGACACTGTTCTAGAAACTGGACACACAGCTCCAGGACGAGCAAGATCCACTCCCTCTCATGAAGCACACATACTGTCAGAAAACTAAAAAGTAAATGAGCAACAAACAAGGTAATTTCTACTAGTAAATGTGTTATGCCAAAGAAACAAGACAGGATAATGCAACCCCGTGTGCTTATGGTGGAAGTGAGAGGATGGAGCAACACAGTGTAGCTTTCCCTGGATGTGATATGTGCGTTGAACCCTGGACGATGGGGTGAGGGAGGGGTATGAGGACCATGGTCAGAGAGCAGAGGCATGCAGGCTGAGAGGTAGGAGTTAAAGACTGGCACACAGCGAGGGTTTGAACTGAAGCTCTGCCACTTGCTAGCTGTGAAACCTGGCCTGATTATGTAACTGCTTTGAGATGCTGTTCTGCTATCTACAAAGTAAGCCAGTTAATAGGGTCTTCCTGTGTGTCATTATGCAAACAAGTGTATATAAAGCACATGGAACAATGGCTTGCCAGGAATAAGTGATCTGCAATGACAACTGTCGTGATGCTGAGTGATGGTAAAAAAGCACCTTCCCTGTACCCGACAGGGCTAACGCACATCTTTAGCACTCGTGTTTATAGTGACATTATACCTGTAAAATAATCATGTCTGGGCGATACTGTTTCCGTAGTCCCATGTCAAACATCAGAAACTTGAGCATTTTAAATGCCTCTTCCTCACTCATATGCAGCAGTAGGATGCCCGCCACAAAGCTAAGACCTTGGCAATATCCTACTTCCTGGTCGAGGAGTGAGTAGGCCTTCAGAATGTTGTAAAGGGACAGCTGCCCTGCTCCAAGCTGGGCAGAGAAGTATGGATGCGTAGGAAAGGTTCGTCCTGGAAAAAGAATACAGGCAAGTTGTAAGAAAAAAAGAAAGCCCACTGAACCAGAGATGCAATGTGCTTCAGGTTAAAATAACAGGATGTTCGTAAGCTGGATCGGAACATAAATCAACTTCTGCTCTCTAAACAAGGGCAGCTGTTTGTCCCTGGAATGTCTGCAATTAGACATCAGCAATTAATTATGCTTTCTTTTGATGGTGGTTCAGGTGAGATAAATTAGAACCATCTTTGGTCCTGAAAATAATGCGGACTTCAATCTAAAACAAAAAGAAAATGGTTGCACTGTTAATACAACCTTTATTCTCAAGAATGCAACAGCTGTGGTTTCCTGACTTCCAGCCTCTCCTGCAAATGCTGCCAAAGGGCCTGGCCCGCTACAGACCCCACTGGTCAGTTTCCCCAGACTGCACAGACCCTGCTGGCAATTGCTTCTCTCCAGGTGGACATGTCTGCACTTTGAAACTCTAGTCAGTGCTCTCAGACAGACAGGGACATCAGTGTTTCCTTTCACACAACCTGGTCACCTTCCAGAAAGGCTTAAAAGAAGTCTCAAAATCTTGATCATTTTCAGAAAACACTGGTATTCAAACAAAGCTTAAAGACTTCTTTGTGGTCCAGGGGACTTTTGTGGCTGACAGCTGTCAAGGCCCTTTGCCCTCCTCCTTCTGGAAAGTGAAGATGAAGTGTGTTCCCAAGGGTTCTGAGAAGTGATGCAGCGGCCGAGCATGGACCCAGGTGAGAATGATGGGCCTGGCTGGGTCAACAAAGGCAGCAGGCTCATCTGCTCCACATGTAAACTGTCCACTGGAGCAACTCAGACTCAGCAGAGGATTTTTCGCTCACTTGCCCTTCCCCAGCTTCCGGAGATAGCATTTGCTCCATCCTGATGGGCTTGTCTGGACTTGGTATCAACGAGAGGATGGCAACAGGCTCCTGTTTTTCTGTAAGTATTTACTTCTTGCTTGCTCTAGCTTACCCATGACAAATCTTCCCTGGTGTCCCTTGCATTTGACATCCACCTCTAGAAAGCAAACCAACAGCTCCCCAAGGGCTCACAGAACGAACCCTCCACCCTCTCGGCCTGGTCTTTGCACATTCACCTCCCCACCTGCCCTCCCAGCTTTGTTCTCAACCCCAGGGAATAATGCTGGCCTATGAGCTGGGGCTCCAGGACGTCTGAACCCCTGGGTTGTGTGCAGCACCCGGAGTGTGTGAATGGAGTATGGATGGTCATGCCCGTGCATTCGTCTAGTTTAGAGCAGCAGGTGCAACCAAACTGTGATTCAAGCAATAAATGGAACTGAACATTTCTCAGTAGCCACAGGAAAAACAACTAAAATTAATTTTAATAAGATGTTTAATTCATACAAGCATTATCATTTCAACATGTGATCAATATAAAAGTTGAGCCATTTTGCCTTTTCAGGTAAGTCACATCCTCCATTTGGACCCATTATACTTTAAGAATTCAACAGCCACTTGTGGCACCTGTACTGCATAGCACAAGTGTACTGCTTCCCTCAGACCCTCAAAAACACCTAATATCCCTGTCACTCCACTCTCCCACTAACTCCCAGGCCAATGAAGCCCTTCCTGCCTCTGCACTATCTGCTCAGGCCCTTGTCCAGGCCCTATGTCCTTCCCCTCAGGTCTCAAACACATGCTGGAGGGAGAGGCCACAGGAGTCATGTGACACAGGGCAGTGCCAGGAAAGGGCCCACTGTTTGGATTTGTTATTTCAAGTTTAAGCAGCTAATGGGATCCTTTCCACTACTCAGACACCCTCCTCTCAGGGTAGGTACACCCCTCACAGGAGCCAGAGCACACACCAACTGGCCCTGTGGGAGGAGGGCCTTGCCCACTTTACCCCCAGGGACACATGTGATAATCTGGCCACTCAGGTGTCAGATGTGGGGGGGCAGCTTCAAGGCTGCATGTCTTGTGCAGTCAGGCCAGCTCTGTGTTTGGCAAGGCCTCATGGAAGGTTTAATGCTCTGCGGTCACTACCGTGGAATTCCTAATTTTTGAACAAGGAATTCTGCATTTTCATTTTGCAATAGGCCCTGCAAATTATGAACCCTATCTGGGAAAAGAAGCCTGCTGAACAGCCACAGAGGTAGCTCCAGCCACCTTCCCACAGCCTTGCTCCCAATGGTATATTACATGAAAACAAAGTGAACCTTAGGCCAAAGTCTGCCGAACACATGACTTATTATTCGAAAGCTGACAGGAAGGAGGAGTCACACGGAGTTTCTCATGGGCTCTGTCCTCAGTGTCTGACAATCACTTTTTAGGAAAGGTTCAGGTGGATGAGAGCACCATGGAAATCTTCCAGCCAGGACACCCACAGTCCAGTCACCTTGATGCTCCACAGAGCATGGGGTCACAAGGCTGACAGGCACAGTCCTCAAATTCTGTGTCAGGCACTGGTGGCAGGGCCCAGATGCCTTGCTAACCAACCACAGACATTTCACCAATAAAGAATTACATTTAATATTCCTTATATAAAGGTCAACCCTCTGACAGGCATTTCAGTGGCATTTCTACCACCATCTGTGGCAGGTGCAGCTCTGAAAAGACATTAGTCTCCGAACCTTGGCTTCCTCTCCTTTCAAATGGGCAGAAGGCTTGTTTGTCAGAACTGGGTGCACATGGGCAGGCAATGCCTCGCAAGAATGGCTACTTTGAAGATGCCCAATCATAGGCACAAGTCTGCAGCTGCACCACTCTCAAACAGCTTCTAGCCAATACAGAGAAAAGGGGCGTGTGTATGACAGTTCTGCAGCACCAGTACAAAACAGCTTACATTTAACATAAAAAAGCAGCATTACTTTATTAACTATAATGTTCCACAGAGCCTGAAAATCTCACAGTTTCACCCCAGCAACTGATTTTCACAAAATTTAGAATTTACAAACATGTAAAACTGAAAGCTGGTACAAAGTCCTAATCATCATCATCATCATCATCATCATCACCACCACCACCGCCTTTAGATTTACCAAACACCTGCGAACCCCAAGCTTTTTCATCGGTAGTTACTACTCAAAAGAGCTGAGTTATTTCTGTCATGGAGGTGCAGAAACAGCAACTGATTTTATTTATGCCATAAACCAGTCCCGCACAAGCCTGGACAAGCCGAAACCAATTTTTCAGTGTGTTTGACTGTGATTTCCAAACGCAAAGTCCTATTCCAAACAGGGCAGTACTTGGGGTAGAAAGACAGGAACCCTAGTCCACCCCAGGTGGGGAGAAGCCTAAGCCTTTGGCTTTGGCTTCTATCTGGTGGGAGAATGACCACCAGTCTGACTTAGTAGTTCAGTCCATGCTGCACAATGAATTTTATTCCTGGCTTCCTTTCTTTTAGCTCCACAGTTCTCAATCATGGTCAGTCATGGGACCTGGGAGACATCCTAAAGCCCTTTCAGGGGTCCATGAAGCCCCTTCCCCTTTCAACTACAGATCTGTTCAAAGTCAGCCTTTAGCCTTGTATGTCAAATAACCAAACAGACTGAACGAACCCAAGAGATGTCAGCGATTCTATTAAATCACATATTAAAGCTTTTTTTTCTTTGGAAGTCACTTTTCCCTTTTGAAAATGGTTATTTTTCATAATAGCTTTGTTTATCTGAATGAGTTTATTGCAGCTTTTTTTTTTTTTCTTGGTACCAGGAATCAAACTCAGGTCCTTGTGTTTGCGAGGCAGGCAACGGAACCACTGAGACAAATTCCCGGCAGTTACAGTTTTTAAAATGCTATTTTTATCAGTTTTTATTTTCTATATGGTAGATAATAATAGAAACTACTAAGGTAAACAAACCTTGTTGGGCCACTCAACGATTTTAAAGGTGAAAGAGATCCTGGGATCAGATCTGTGCAAACAGCACAACTTACCCACTTTCCTGACCACACACCAGGTAAAGAGGAATCAGGTGACAAGGGAAGAGAATGGATTATGAGGATCAAAAATGTTCCCTGGACAGCCCATATCCATATAACCCTCTATCCTGGAAGGCATTAAACTAGCACTGGGAAGAAAGAATGCACTCCCTAAAGACCACAGCCAAAACGGTCACCTGCAGTGGAGCTTGGAGCCCTAACAAGGTGCACATCTGAGGGCATGGTCAGCCCCCTGCACTTCACTGCTCACTCCAAGTACTGCGTTTATGAGCTAAACACTATCTGCTCTATGCTTAACGTTATGAAAAGATCTCAGTCTGCCTCAAGTTCAGTCTCAGCTGTTAAAGACATCACCCTCCTTCCCCAGGAGCACACTACCTTCACAGAGAAACAGACCTCATTTCTGCCAGCCAAAAGGAAAACTGGATAAAAACTGTAAAGTCCGTCCTATAAATGTACTGAAATGAAGTACCTACCTTCATCTGTATTTTACAGTTTGCCATAAAGTACAGAACTGCAGTTCCTTTCAATTTCTGGCTAAAGCAGCGTCTAACTTCACAGACAAAAATCAGGATGAGATTGTAAAGTGGAGAGTGGCAAACAAGGACACAAAGAAATACCCTTAATTACATTAAAAGCAAATTTAACAATTTTGCATCTCGTGTATCTAAGTGAACCATGCTGGAAGGTCTGACAAGGTGATCCACAACTCAGACATATTTCTAAGCAAACCAGAGCTAAATTTTCATGAAGTGCTCCGAAGGAATGTCAGTCATCTGAGGGACGTCATTCCAGGATGGATCCTTTCCTTTCACATCACTTGTTGAAGAATAGCTTCATCCTGCACTTCTCAGCAGGAGTCACATCAGGCCACCTGGTGGCTTGTTAATTAAACCTGTATCCCCTAGGGTGGCCATGGGACTGGCTCAGGCAGGCAGGAATGGGGACTTCAGGAATGTGTTTATAAGCGTCTCAAGAGACCCACAGGTGGTTCTAGCCCTACTGTAAGAACCTGTATCCAATCTTAGAGTATTCCTGCCTTATTCTAAGCAGAGCCCACCTGGCTTCATCTTGGGCAAGATCTCTAGTCAGCTTGGCACTGTCAACCACACAGCAGCTGCTGCAGGAATGGGCCACCTGCAAAGATATTGTCTGGCACAGGCTCTGAAAAGCTAACTGACAAGCTTATTTTACTCCTTTCCAGATTCCTGCATCTCTACTGGAAGCCAGCAATCCTACTCTGACTCGAACTCCGGCACCATGGTCCTCACTTGCAGAAGGAAGAACCCCCAAGCAGGTGATCTGTAAGATTCCTTCCTGGAAAAGGACGCATCATTCTAAAATCTTTTGCATTTGGCTCAGAGCAGAATTTGAAAGAATGGACTGAAGGGGAAAAAATACCCTTTGTGTCACTCTTCAGATTGTTAAATAATGTGGCCATCAGCTGTCCAGTGACTTCCTTCCCACAAGAATGCATGCTTTCTAAAGTACCCGTAGAATCACCCTTAATGCCATGATTGAGATAAGAAGACAGCACTCTTCTCTGAGCCACTGTTTCTAGGAAACATCTGACTAAGCCTACTGACTCCTGGGCTCTGTGTACATCTGTGCTCACCTCTGCCACTCATGACTTCAAGTCCAGTATCTTAAAATTGATGATGGTGGGAGTCTTGACACCAAGGAAATCTGCACACAAGAGGGGGCTGGAGGAACCAGCTGTTAAACACATGCCAGCACACCACTGAGTGGCTTGAAGGGTGCAAAGAGGATTTCATTTTCCTCTTTCCTTTTATCACCTGAACTTAGTTCTATCACTCTGAGGTTACAGGGGCACACTCAGAATGATCAAACCTAGACGACTTCACAATGTGACCTTGTTAATATCAGAAAGCACTGGCAGATCCTCTGGAATAAGGTGTGGCCACTGGTGCAGGAGTGTATTTGACTCTGGAAAGTGGTCTGTTTCCTTAGAACAGAGTCCCAAACCAGAAAAGAGTGGTTATTGCCTAACAAGGTGCTGCATGATAAATTTTAGGCACTTTTATGTCTTCCGTCATGAAGATATTTAGTTTCTCACACTGGACTTCAACCCAAAGAGGAAAGAGAGCAGCGCTCCCCACAACCCTGTTAACAGGGAGCAGGTACCTGCCACACAGTGCCTGGCATCTAGCTGTGTGCCCAGGCCAATGAGGCTGCCACCAGCCTGACAAGCAGAAGTAAACTTTCATCTGGTTCCTTCACTATGGAGGCTCTTCTACTCCTTGTCTTTTGTGGATTCTAAAAGAGCAAGGAGAACATTCTGCTCCTTGACACTTACATTAAAGTTTCTTTTCTTCTAGACACTTGGCAGGTGGGAAACCTTTGGTTAAAATACATTAAGTGGAAGTAAAAACCCACATGACAGATCTCATACTGGATCTCTAACCCAAATAGATCCCCTGGATATGGCTTTGCCACTCATGCAGCATGAGACTTGTGAATAAAATGCAGCAATTACTGATAGTGTAACAGTATGTCAGCCTGCCTACACCTGTGTGTGTGTTGTGAAGACAGGCAATTAATAAGCACACATGTTGTTTTCTGATTTAATTATTATTATTATCATCTTTTTTTTTTTTGGTTTTTTTGAGACAGGGTCTTACTATGTAGTTGAGCAGTCTCAACTACACTATGGAGCTCACTATGTAACCCAGGCTGGTCTTGAACTCACAGTGATCCTCCTGCCTCAGCCTCCCGAGTGCTGGGATTACAGGTGTGCGCCACCGTGCCCAGCTTGATTTAATTATTAAACTTGGACTTCTTGAATTGTTTCATGAAATAGTTAAATACTTTTAGTAGCAGTAATATAGAAACTGCAAAGATATATCAAATAAGTTTTGTTTTGTTTTGAAATAAGGTCTTGTATGTAGTTCGCAGTGAGTTGAACTCACTATGTAGGCCAGGCTGGTCTTGAACTTGCAGCAATCCTCCTGCCTCAGCCTTTTGAGTGCTGGGATTATAGCATGGGATTACCATGCCTGGCTTGACGTATCAGATAGTTTTTTGCTCATGATATTGTTACACAGACAATATTGTTAATATTAGAAAAAATAAATGGTTGCCTACTTATTAAATTTTGGGATGTACAGAGCTGCAATCAGACATTTAACTCAAAGAAAAACTTGAACATGTCTCTACTAGATTTTTATAAGACTTGTCTTCCCAGAGAAAAATATCCTTACATTCACAACCATGCCTTAGTTATGTCACTACTTTTTGGCAGTAAATTTGTGAACAACTGTTCTCAGGGATGAAGCAGATGAAGAGTGAATGGGACCAAACATTTCTCACAAGTACCTTGAGAACTACAACTTGCAGCCACGTCCACTGAGCCAGACACTGACACACCGGCTTCATCACAAAACAGTCAAATGTCTCACTAGTTTTATGTTGCCCTTTTTTAAATGTTATAACAAAAATACTGAAAAAGACATTTTGTTACTTATATCCATTAACTATTTTCTATCTGGCCCAACACAATTCCTCTTCACTCACGTAGCCCAGAGAAGTCAAAAGGCTGGATGCTCATGGTACAGAACAAAGTGTAGACTAACAGCCGGTTTGGTTCTGGCCTCCTGAGAGAAGGAAGGAAAGGGCCCAGTCTGGAGGTGTCCACATCAGGCCTCTCTGAGCCCTGCCCTCAGGAAGGCACCTGGGACTCCACCCCCAGGTCTGGGCCAACATCCAGGTTACCCAGTTAGATGGGAAGAGGAGTAACCCCAGGAAGATCTTTATAAACCGTGGGGAGACTCAGGGAGGTGGCTTGGGAAACAGATTCTTCCAAACAGAGGTTCTTTTAGGCCTTGGGAGGGCACCACAAAGGCGTCCAGGTCAGAACTGAGCAAGAGATGGGGCCAGCACTGTCAGTTCTGGGAGCTGCAGCGGGCTTCTGGGGTGGAGAAAGAGAGCAGAGACGGCGCAGCCCAGCCCTTCCTATGAATCAGGGGCTTTCAGGCAGCAGGGGAGGCTGCCTGTGTACAGCTCTGAGGACACAGCTCCCAGGAGGCCAGGCGGGTGGGGTCCTGGCACTGATCTGTCCTTTCTTCTGCTGCAGAAGGGGGACTAAATCTGTGCCACAGGAGGCAGAGGGCTGGTTCTGCCCAGGAGGACAAGAGGGTTACAGAAGGGAAACTAAGAGAAAACAACACTGGAACAAAGAAGGGGATTGATCACGTTCTCTCCTCCTTTCCTACAAAGGAAGTTCTACATTCCCTTTCAACCTCCTGCCCTAAATTTATTTTTCACTTCCTATCACGATAGGAACACAATGTCATTTTTTCTGTTACTCATCACATTAGCCAACACAGTTACCGCCAATTCACCAAACTGCTGTCCTCAGGGTCAGTGGAACCAAGGATTCTGACTCCACTGAGGCCCGTTATGCATCTCTCAGCACACCCTTTGTCTGGCCAGCCACTTCCATAGAGATCCTCTGGGATCCGGGATCTTGGGACAGCAGGGCCCCACTCTGGCACAGCGTGACAGTGGATTTAGGTCCTGGCACCTCCAATCAGATGGCTGTGGGACTGTGGTCCACATGCGACATTTCCGTGTCTCAATTTCTTTATCTTTTACAGGATATGGGGCCAGCTCTCAAGGGCTGTTGTGAGGGTCACCAGAGGCTGCTGCACTTGTGCAGTGTCACACAGTCAAAACCTCAAAAAGACTTACTGTGTACCTACTGTATGACAGCACTACCCCAGGGGCTGAAGGTGTAGTGGTGAAATGGCCCTGTCCAACCTAAAAGGGCTGCCCGGCGCTGGGGAAGGGAGAGGAAGGCTCTGAGGTCACACGGCTCTGCAGCTGATTGGATGTTTCATTTTGAGCAGATTACTTAAGCTGTTTTATTTTTTCCAGTAATATCTCTGTGATAGGGTTGTGAGGATTAATGGAAGCAGATCAAACACTGTAGTGAAGATTAACAAAAGCAAGTCAAGAAAATTTATACAACATTCAGCGGAGGCAAAGTTGAGAACCAGCTTTAAATAATAATAAATATGACAAGCATCATGGGGAGAGAGGATGGGATGGGAAGAGGGACTTGCCAGACAACTAATCTAGACTGGTGTGGGAGAAGAGACGACAGTCAAGGACAGTTTGTCAAAGATGACAGCTAAGCTTAGACCCTGAGAGTAACCTCGAGGGTCATAAAACCGTAAGACTACTGTGTGGTTTGAAGGACAAAGTCTGGCTGTGCCTGACCCAGCTTGCTGTCACCTCCATTGTGTCTGGGGATGCTGTTAGAATCCACACAGCCAGGCCACAGCAGGGGCCTGGGGAGGCAGCAGTGCCAACCAGAACAGGCACTCTGGAAGCAGGGCCACAGGCTCCACCAGCAGCCATATGCTCGGCTGCAGTACACAGAGCTGGCTCCCACGAGTGGAGAAGGAAGCCTTTGTGAGATGCAGCAGGCAAGAGTGAGCCACGGTCACCTCCACCTCTGCCTGGCCACTGACAGTCAGAGGGGCCTTCATGTATCTCAAACACGTCTCAATCCACAAGTCCCTCAACTGTGGCAACACCACATGTCTCCAATATACTGCTCACAGCCGTGTTTCTAAAACTGTCAGGAGACAAGGTGTTGCTTCTTTCCAAAATAAAGTCGCCTCAGGCACTAACACAGCTTTCTACAATGTTCCTGATGAATTCTGTTTATGAGCAATGAAGGCAGGGGAGTGCAGTGCTCTCTGAAATTCAACCAAGCTATGTTTCCGGGATGTTCCAGGCTGAGTATGAAAACGTCCTATGCATATCTAAATTATTGAACTGACCCAGTTATGACTTAATGAATACCCCATGCCAAGCAGACTGAGCCAGCTCCCCAGTGAAAACAGGCTTTTTTATACTTGTGGAAGACATTTGTGATCACTCTAAGGCTTTTGAAATTAAAAGTCTCGGTAGTAAATTTTGATTATTAAACCTAAAGGCAGGTCACTAAATAACCTGGACAGTCTCTTCATATTTCTCAAGTGAGGGATCCTTCCATTTCCATCTCCAGTTGACTGACATAGACTCACCCAGGTCGATGAGAATTGCGTGCTGCTGGGAGGTGAGCTGTTTTAAGAGTTCTTTGTAGGGCACATCCTTCGGCTGCTGCTTACTGGGAAATGGATGTCTCAGGTGGAACTGATCAGCCAGAAATTTCCAGATTTCACCCCGGTGGTGACGTGGCACACCTTTAAGGAGAAGGCAAAAAACACAAACACAGACTTTATGCATAGAATTTGACTGAATACAGTAATAAAAATGAAAGAATGGAAAGAACCTCAAACTTGTCAGTCTGACCCTTCCTCTCTACCCACCATTTTGCCCTCATTTCGCTTGCCCTGTCCCTTCTGCCTTTCAGAGTTATATTGTGCAAGGGAGTAAACTGAGGAATATGACTGAGCCACTACCAATTAAAGACATTTTCGGAAAATAAGACCAAGCATGAAGAAAGACAGAGCAGGCTGTGATCTCACAGCAGGGAGACACCTGCAGTGAGGTAGGGCCCAGGTGACAAGAGCTGGCTTAACTCTACCTGAGCAGTCTAAGTTTCACAGAACCGAGCCCTTAGGCCAAGCCTCAAGGCTGAAGGAAAAGGAGGAAAAAACAAACTAGAAAGAGGGAATCCCAAGTGTTTCATTCAGAGATACTTTATGTATAGTAAGTACTTGTTTTCTCCCCTCTTGTCAACTTAAAAAAAGAAAAAACCAAGTTGGCCTGTGGGACAAACACAAGTCCCCAGCTATGTAACCACAACCATGACACCTCTGAACAATTAGAGGAGCCTTAATCTGATGATCTTGTGCAGTGTGTTGAGTGGTGACCCTTCCCAAAGGATATATTTATTTGATTCCAAATCCCTGCAGCCTGTGAATGTTATTTCTCTGAACAAACAGTCTTTGTGAATTTAAGTAAGGTTCCTGAGATGAGGAGCGTCCTGGGTTACAGGTGGAACTCATATCCAGTGTCAAGTGTCTCTGTAACAAATACTCAGAGGAAGGAAGCAGCCTGACCATGGGAGCAGAGACGGAGGCCAAGGAAGGTGACAGCGAGCAAAGCAACAGAGGCCATGCACAGCTCAATCCTACTCCTTGACTCTTGGCTTCCAAAATTGTGAGGGGGAAACTTCTGGTGTCTCAGCCACCTGTGTTGCTGCAACTTACTGACAAACTATGGTAGCAACAGAACATGAACAGGCCCTACTATCTGCTTTTTTGTACTATTCTGTTTCTTCTTGGCTACCATTCCTTCAGAGATGTGTCTTGGCTGCATATACTCAGGCATGCACAACTCTTAGTGCTTTGAACCCTGACTAACCGCAAATGTGAAGTGAAAGTCAGCACAGCAACTGATTTGTAGTGGGGTTTTTTGGACAGAATGTTTTTGGCAAATGGGAAAACTTTTCCCAAGTTATGAGGTGTCCAGTTTCCTCTTATTACTAAATCATTCCCACTATCTTATCAGAACTTTATTTTTTGGAGGAAGAGAATCCTGGCTGTATCACTGGTGAGCACTAGATATTTTGGGATTCTTCTGTAAGCTTTGAGTCTGTGATTTAAGCCGGGGGTCTTGAGAGCCAGATACACGTTTCTTGCTAGAAGATCCCGGGATACCCCTTCAAGGCTCCATTTTGCTCTTCTTCTAAGCCGAGAGAGAACTCTGGCAGTAGAGCCTCCATGGCCCTCAGGTGGGTTTTAGTGGATAGGAGTTGGATGATCACTCCAGCTCCAATGCAAATAACTTTCTATTTTTACTGATTTGAAAAACAGTATTTATTTACTATTGAAAAGCAAAACAAGAACAAAAACCAGAAAAATCCTCTGAAAAATTCAAATCCTATGAAGAAGTGAAAAACCACCTATACCTAGAACAGACATAATTTACCATCTAAAACATAAAACTTAGAAAGGGAAAAGGAGAGAGGCTAATATTTTATCAGACAAGAGCTGAAAATCAGGGCCATATCAGGTAAGCTGGGAGATCTGACAATCCCACCTATAACCCAGATATTTGAAAATATCAAGTATTTCCTGGATGTTTTCTTTGCTTTGGTTTGGGCTATTAACACCACTATAAGTATCCTTCTATCTGCAGTGCATTTCGTGTTCACTAATTTCTAGAATAAGCTTCTATAAATCTCATTGCCAGGTCAGAAAAGCAGAGTTTGCACCTGGCCCATGCTGCTCTTGTTACTCTGCAATTTCATTCCTAGAGAAAATATGAGGCTTATCAGGCTGGAGACCTAGGTGTCTTCTGAGAAATCACTTTGACTCAAACTCCACTCTGAATTACCGAATTGGAATTCTTCTTCCTTCTCCCAACTTGACTGTCTAATACCTGCAAAGTTTTATAAGTCCCTTTGCTTGTGTCACTTGGGGGCTCTGTAGATCAAGGAGCAAGGCCTCATCACCCACACAGGACTGTCTTCTCTTTCAAGGTCTCTGAGGTGACACAGCTGTTCTGATTGAATCTCATGTTTTGAATCTGAGCCACAAGATGGAAGTGTTCATCTGTTCAGAGCCTTTCAGCCCCTTGAAGTGCTGAAGCCAGATGACACAGAGAGCCCCTCTGATTGTTCGACTGAGCTCCTGCAGCAAAGCCAGGGGACCCAGGAGGAATTCCAGGTCAGCCTCACTCACCCCAGTACGTAAGCCATGCAGTCATCCACATCTGATGGCAAAACACAGTGCCCAGATTCCTGGGGTGTTCCTATTTGTCCCCCTCATAAAATGCACAATGAGAAACAAAGGTCCATGTGTCTGGCCCCCGAGAAGCTCAAGCATTTGCAACAGCTGTCACAGAACATGCAAGGTCTTCTGTAGAATCAAGCCCACCAAAGGCCATCACCTATTCAACCCGAATAGGGAAAGAGCAGGCACATTCCTCTCCCTGCTTTCTCCTTTTTCACAACAGCCAACTGAGGCCACCTGGTGTAGGGGTGAGTCTCCAGCAGTTCAGGAGCCCCAGTAGGGGTGAAGAATGTCAGAACTGCCACATAGCGCCCACCCCTCTGCTCCGGCCATGCCTCTCATGCTGGCAGTGAGGAGGCAGGAACCCAAGGTCGGACTGGAAGCTGCTGACAACTCAGAAGCCCGGCCTTCACCACTGCACACATTTCTGGTTTCTGAGCATGCCCCACGGAGGTGCGACTCAACCAGAGGTAGCGCAGTGTGATGCTCAGAACCCTGGCAGCCTCCAGAAGCCCAGCTCTATGGCCCAAGACCATTATCAGCCACTCTAAGCCATGTTTCCCTATTCATGTCACAGGAAAGGTAAGTTACAACGAGCAGTAACCACCCATCATCACTAAAATGGATGCTATCAGAACTCAAGGTAAAAGGCTTTAAAATGCCTAGAAGATTACAGGAGAACTGTTTTGCTCCATTAACTCTCTCAGAGACAAATAACACTTATACCTATATAATACTCTTTCTCTGCACAGTGATAAAGTCAGAAGGGAACCATAAATCTATATATACATTTGCAACCCTGATTCCAAAGAGCTGGTTACTCAGGACTGGATTAAGCAGAACTTAGCACTAGAACCTGATTAAACTCAGAAGGCTCTTACTCTTACCAGCAGATGCTAATGCACATTTTAAAGGAAATCACTGCCTCAAGTTCTGTCCTCCCTGCTCCATGGACCAGTAGCAGTTGGGACAGGCAGATAACGCCAAGAAGCTATGCTGTGCATGAGCGGTATCAGCTCCTTCCTCCTCACAACCACTGTCCATGTCCCATGCCGACGCGGAGACAGCGCGGCCCACAGGTACAGTCTTTGCCTAACATCACGCTGCAAAGTGAGCGGCAGGCTAGGATCTGAGCCCAGAAACTCCTGTCTAACCTCTGTGCTCTGCACTCTATTTTCTCCCTAGAGTCTTCAGAGAGAAGCCACACAATTAGGCTTTAGTTTACTACTTAACTCAGACTAAATCATCCCATCGTTATTCAGTTTTGGACAATTATACCCTTGGGTTTTCCTCTTTTGTTTTCCTATGTTCTGGTTTTCTGGGCATTTAATTTAATTAGGAAGATTATGAAAGGCAGTGAAACTCACACCAACTAACTATATCTGGCAAGAGAGTAGTTAAAGGGGTGATGAAATGGAGCAAGGTGGCCACTTCATAAAGGTGGACTCACAACATCTTCGCTCCACCTGTCACTGAAGAAGGCGCTGTACCCTGGGGGGATTCCTAATGAAGCTTACCTTGCCCAACAGCTGAGTGCATTTTTTCCATATCAAACTTAATTTTTGATCTTCCTGGAGTGCTAAGCATCTTTTCCCAAACTGTAGTTACTTCTTTAAGACAAGGAGTGATTTCTTCGTAGTCAAGTTTCAGGCGCTTGTTCAGCAAATCGTTCTTGGAAGCTGGAAGAGACCACATCGGGGCACATTACTGGACACCTCAGGTACAGGTCACACTACCTGACATAAAGACTGCTCCTGAGATGTGCAGCAGACCCAGCCAGCAGGGCAGGTCCCATAAAAGTCACCCTCTCCTTTCACAAAAATGCTAAAAACCTAGGAAGTTCTTTGATTTTTATCCCCAGTGTTGGCTCCACTGCTAAGATATATGCCACATCTGTCCAATTCTTTCCATCTTTATGGCTGGGTGTTATAATTCCCAGTGCTTGGCAATGATTAGAGCTCAGCAAGTATTTTTCATCTAAGCTAGGAGAGGCACTTTGAAGCACAGTTCCTCCTTATCTAGAGCCAGGTATCCTTTCCAGAGTATCTCCTGCAGATCATGTTTCTGCTTCCTGGAGCTACACAATACACACACTCCTTTCATGCAACAACTCCTTATATATATGAAGACCACTACTGTGTCCCACCAAACTTACTCAGCCTAAAGCTGCACCAAGAAGAATTAAACATAAATTACTAAACTGGAGAAATCAATTTAAAAAAATCTTATATTGACTTTTTATTTGGTACCGGCAATTGAAGTGAGGACCTCGCACTTGTGAGGCAGGCGGTGGAACCACTGAGCTGAATCCCCAGCCCTAAATTGACATTTTAAATTGATTCTCCAGTTCAATCTCTCACTTCAGGGACACAGACGCTAAAGTTCAGAGATTAACATGCTCACAACAGAGGTGTAATTCATGTCTTCCTGCTGGCAGCTTGAACCATCAATGGTACATGCATGACTGTCCCATCGGGTGGCATCCAACAGTCCTATTGGGTGGCACAAGCTGCCCAATGGGACAAGCGTGCATTTTCCATCAGTGGTTCAAGCTGGCAGGAATGTGTTAAGTGAAGTGCCCAAGGCTGTTTAGTAGCCACTAGGCAGCTGGGTGATTCTAGGCCTTGCAATGACTTCCTCTTGCCTTTTAGGATTTTTCATGTACCATCTTTATTCTTTTCCTTATTCCTTTGAAGAAACTGTTTTGGTGACTTGTTAAACATTTCCCTAAATCCCTGGCATTAATAGTTTTTTTAATGTTAACCTTTTGGTTGTTTTGATTAGGAGAAGGCACAACAAACATCAAGAGAGCTGAGCTCGTGCTTATAGCAAGCTGGGCTGGGATGAGCTGTGCTCCAATGGTTGGAACTCACGCTTTCCAGAGCAGTTTCTCTAGCAGTAAATTCTGCTGTGAGCATGCCTGGCTCCCCTCTTACAGCCAGCAAACAACGTGAGGTACTTGCTCTAGAGTTCACAGAACTGCACATGGCCAGAAGACTCAGCTGCAAACCCATGCATTTTGCTGCTGGCCTGAACAACATCTTCTGCTTCAGGATCCTGACATTGCTGCCTAAAATCAGTGGCCTCCAAAATTCCTTATCAGCCAAGGCAGAAGGTGCAAACCTGCAACAAAAGCAGAGCTCCCAGGGAGTGACTTCAGAGACAGGACCCAGCTGCTTACGTTATTATACAGGAGTCTACACGCCCATGCTGTCTGTGTACACAGAGCATGGAACACACATGTATGTTCCAATCTGGGCTCTGTGATCGATGCTCAGCTCTGACGTCTGCACACTATTCAAGGCTGTCACTGCGCTGTCCCCAGTCCTTCTCTGTTAGTGGGCAAATGTTTTAGCTGACAGACTCTTGGGCCAACTGCCACCATCTCTCCAAAGCTTAGAAACAGAAAGCTAAGAGGTTCAGCAATTAAATGACCCTTACACTTGTAGAGGTGTTAGGCAAAGTACACTCAGCATTTAATTTTTTTAACCACAAACATGTATTAAGGGAAAAGCTTTTGTAAATTAAAATGTCATTAGCTACAATTCAAAATTTAATGTTATTGCATTTGTTATGAAAATGACACTTGAAATATTTTAATGTTACTCATAAAATGTTGAGTTTCATAAATCAGTCTGACAAGCAAGAATATGCTGACCCCAAATGATAGTTGTCTTGAATCACACCTTGCTGTCGCGTATTAGGCTGCTCATATTTTTATTTAAAAATAGCAAGAAAGTGACCTTGCAGAGAGGAACAGCAGAGGATTGCTGGCTTGGGAGAGAGGTGATGCAGTTTATCCTTAACATCACTGCAAATTAGCTGTGCAACTTTGGGAAAAATCACAACTTCAACTGCTAAGTGTCTACAATGGAGTAAGGTAGATTTAAATGATGTAGCTTGATTCTTTCCAGGATGCAGTGCCTCCAGAAGAATAATAAATATTTGATCCATATATATGAAAGTAAGGAAACAGGGTTAACCAGAGAAAGAACTTTTTCATGCATGTTCCTCCCCTCATTTTCCCAAGGACTGTGCAAGCCAGCTCAAACACTTAACTAATTGCAAAAGCCACATCTACCTACAATTTAACCTGCTTTTAAGAAGGAACAAGAAAAATAACAACATCACAGAATGGCTACCTCTCTAATACTGGGCACTTTGATTGGTTCTTGTCAAAATTTGTTTCTGCATTTAATGAGAAAGTTCTACCCTGTCTACTATAAAACTTCTTAGTGCAATTTGACTTAGCAATTTGGTCATGCTTTGACCACAGAGATAAACTTGTGTTAAACTACTATACATAATTAAGAGAGAAAAAAAAAAGAGGAAAAATTAATTTAAACAGTAAAAACAAAAGACCAAAAGAACAGAACACTGCTAGTAAGTCCAGTGAAATGAGGAAGCAACAGAAAGATGCTGGCAAGGACCTGTGATCATTATATAACATCTGGCCAGGTGTTCCAGGCAAAGCCAGACACTCCACCTGTCTGGTCTGTCTAGTCATCATCTGCACAGCAGCGTGCACTTTGCTTTTGTGGCATACTGATCTCATCACATCAATTACGATCCTAATATCTAACATCTACAAGAAGCCAGGCAATGTCATTCCCCTTCTGCAGCTGCATCCTGGTTTTTACATGACTTTCATTTAAGAAGATTCATGACCCACACAATGAATATGGCTGCCTTTTTGCTTTTCAGCAGAAACTTCAACCTACACAAAAATGTACATTCTATGGTCCAAAGCTGTCATTTAATTGATGACAGTTATGATTATCAAATAGTTTTAGACATCTGCTTTCAGAATTACCTTTCAGAATACATAACGTAGAAAAACAGAGTTGGAAGTAATTTTAGCATTCATCTGCTCTAAACTCCTCTTATAATGCCTTCACCCTCCACTGCCCCCTGATGGGATGACCCACCTCTCTCAGCTTTGATACTGCATCACAGAGAGGATGGTTCATTCAAAAGCAGCCCATTCTGCTGCTGCACTACTTTCATAACAAACGTATTCACTTCTTTTTGTTCAAAAATAATACACTTGACTAGATCTGTTTATGTTTCATGAATCTAAACCATTCTCATCTTCAGAAACCACACTGCAAGTACGTGGTGTTGTGACTCATGGACCTGCACGGAGAACAGTCATTTAATCACTGTGCATCAAGATACCAATAGGGCCAGGTGTGGTGGCACACAACTGTAATTCCAGCACTTGGGAGGCTGAGGCAGGAGCATCAAGTTTGAGGCCAGCCTGGGCTACACAATGAGGTCAAGGCCAGCCTGAATTACAGAGCCAGATCCTGTCTCAAAAACTCAGATAGGAATGGCAGGTTCCTGTAAAACTGGACTTCACAGCATGCCACAGATTCTCAGGGGTTTATTCTTCAGATTTGGCATATTACTGGCTTTAGTTTTATACAAATATCAAAGTCCATACCAAATGACAAAAGCCTGGCAATCAAGGGCAATGCTCAATGAAAAATACTAATTCTAAACACTAAAATTAATTCTATAATCGCTCTGGGCAATAGCGGTATGACTGACTCCTGCTCTAACTTTCCTTTAAAAGAGTATGCTCAGCCTCTGCCCTCTAAATCTTGATTGCTTTATACCCAGACAGCTCTCTATCCTCTAGGGCCCACAATTCTTCACAGGTGTGTATACTTCGCTTCTTAAACTACTCTGGCAAGGACATTTGATTGATTTAAGTGTTGGCATAGAAACAGGAAATAAACAAAATCTACACTTTCCAAGTCTGTGTCATATTCTGATGTTGTTTAAATCATTCAGTACAGGGAGAGCTCAGCCAATGTTTTTTCAAGTTGTCTACTACTCAATGAAAAGGCACACAATGAGATTATAAACTTTAAGGACTCAAATAGAATCATTTGATACCTAACACTTAGATAGATTGTGGCTGAGGACGTAGTAGTAAAAAAGAAAACAAAATACAAGAAAAAATACTTTTGTGGTGCTGCCACCTGCCTCACAAGCACAAGGTCCCAAGTTTTATCCCCAGAACCAAAAAAAAAAAAAAAAAAATAAAAAAAAAAAAAAAAAAAAAAAAGTTTTTTTTTTTAGAAGGTTGGAACTTAAAAAATTGCAGCCTGGATCTCAGAAGTTCTAGACACTGTATTAATTAGACTACATAGGAATAATTAAAATAGTTAACAAAATTATATTTAAATCACAAAGTAAGTAATGTTGACATTACTTTGAAAAAGTAAACAGGTAAGACTGATACATATGTAAGATAATATCCTTGATTATATTCTTAAAGAATGCATTCTTGCCGGGAATTTGGCTCAG
The DNA here is from genome assembly GCF_012274545.1 of Fukomys damarensis. NCBI lineage: Eukaryota > Metazoa > Chordata > Mammalia > Rodentia > Bathyergidae > Fukomys > Fukomys damarensis. The sequence continues at coordinate 29,193,219 of NW_022900947.1, read as the reverse complement.
TGGTTTTGCCGCCTACCTCACAAGCACAAGGGCCCCAGTTTGATCCCCAGTACCAAAAAACAAAACAAAACAAAACAAACAAAATGAAAGTGTGCCATCTTGCAAGAATACATTTTTATATTTGATAGATTCATTTCAGAGCCAAGATTGGGTACAACCCAGCCTGCTCGGCTTCAAACCCACCTTGTAGCTTCTGATTTTCCTTCTCCATCCTCAGCAGCAATATCTGCTGTAGAATGGCCTTTCTCCACAGCTCCCGCAATTCCCGAGATGTCCTTTTCTTCTCCTCCAGTACAGGGCCGAAGGGCCCATCTTCACACACTGGTTCCAAAGGAGACCGCGGGGGAAGCTCTCCTATCTCTGAATAATCTGGAGGAGGAAAAGAAGGTTCCAAAATGGTCAGTTTTCAACAATTTTTGTTTTACATATTCAAGCATAGTGCTAAATCAGGAAATTCTTCTCATTTAGATAAAACATAATAACATCACCAAATTAGAAATTCATGTTTCACTATGTACTGGAATAAACTTGGTCTGAGCCATTAATATGAAACAATGACACATCAGATAGTAAGTAAAAGTTGCAGGGAATTAGTAAGGATGTTACTTTTTAAAGTGTAGTTTTATCTTCTACCAAAGTTATTTAATAGCTGATAATATTAGCATTATTATTATTACCGTATTACTGATAATATAGCATTACTGTTTATATTACTGATCATACTGTATCAATGATATTATTACTGATTATTACTACTAATAGTAACAATCATAAAGAGTCTCCTATGTAGCAATCTTGGCATGGTGGAGTATGCACGATCATATTCTTAAGGCTACGTGGATAATTGTTTATTTAATCTTCACAACGACCTTACGACATGGATACTGTAATTGTTTAGTTTTAAAGAAGAGCAAACACAGGGAGGTTACATAGCTTGCCCTGTGTCACACAGTGAAGAGTCAGAGCCACCCCAAAGTAGTGGCCTCCATGGGTATCTTACTGTTACAAGGCTAGGTATTCACAAAGAAGATTACAATATATTTAACAGTAATTCCTAACAGTGACCACTGACAGACCCCTTTAACAAGTGGTGGGTAGCACTCTTGGAGGTGCTAAGGATCCTAGGCTTGAACTATGCCCCAGTCCCCTTCCCTCACTTTGGAGAAGGATTTTGCTAAATCCCCTAGGCTGGACTCAGACTTGCAATTCTCCTGCCTGAGTCTCCCCAGGACTTGGGATTGCAGGTGTGCACCACTATGCCCAGCCATGCCTGTCATTTTACATAAACAGACTTACTACTTGATCCAGATGACAACCTCCAAAGGTAAGTAAGTATTAGTCTGGCAAGGAAACTAAGGCTCAAGAAGGCCAAGTGATTTCCCCAAGGTTATACAGCAAATAAACAGATGCACTGGAATCTAACCTGTGTCCACCTAGCTCAGGAGCCCACCTGCTTCCCACAGACAACACAACCCAAATGTTTCCTATCTCATCAATTTTTAAATTGGGTATTAGTTTTGTATTTCCAGAATGTGAACCTGTCTCATGTGCAGCAGCCACGTTCTGGTATGTACAAATGCCTCCCAGACACACACACAGAACGGCCGCCTGCACACAGAGACCCTAGCTATGAAGAGCAGCAGAGGCTCCTGTACAACTTGGCCTCACACGATGTAACATTCTCAGGACTTCGGTGCAAACGGAACCTTTGAAAATAAAACCACTGTCCTAATGCGTGCAGTGAAAAAGCCTGAGCCTCAATATACCCCAAATACAAACCCACAATTGCTTCCAGCTGATATGTCCAACCAACTTCATGGTGTGATTATTTTCTGGAACAGTCACCAGCATTAACTGTGCACTATGTTTTCTAAAGTTGTATTGGTTTTTCTACCGTGAAACCCAAGAGAACAAATACAAGCACAAACGGTTTAATTTTTAAAAATGACTTAATCATCTTAATGCCCTTTAAAATTACTAGATTAAAACTATGCTTTATTAAGAATGCTTTATGAGCTCTTTAAGTATTTCAAGTTAGAGCTCTAAATTAGAGCTCCATAGATTATCATTACTATTCCACTACACAAATGAATAAAATTCTATTTCCTTAGGGATAAGAAGTACCTTGACAGTTTATGCACCTTACTGGAGGAAGAATGCTTAATTTTCAACAAAAATGCAGGAATAAAAACTGTCTAGACAGTGTGGCTACAGTCCAAGTGTGGCGTAGAGATCCACATGTAAAGAACTGGGTCCCAGAGTAGTGGTGCGAAAGGATCATAGCACCTGGAAGAGGTGCTGGCATCACTGGAGAATGCCTTCAAAAGAGGCTATGGAACCCTGGTCTTTCCTCCTCTTCTCTAGTTTAAGATGTGACCAATCCTTCCAACACGTGCTCCTGCCACTGCTATCTGGTGCTTTCACCAGGGGCCTAAATCCTGGGAACACCCAGTCTTGGATGTGAAGTTCCAAAACTATGAGCTAAATAAACCATTTACCTTTATTAAATTTCATGGCAGTAACATAAAGCTAATAAAGTTACCATATGAATATTACTAAAGGTAGCATCGTTTAGTGGTTAACAGGGCAAGTTCTGAAACTGGACTACCTGGGTGTGAATTAAAACTCTGCTTACTAATTTTGTGATCTTTTGCAAGTTACTTCATTTCCCTAAGCCTGAACTTTCCATTGTGTTGAATGGAAAAACATTCAATCCTGCACAGTGGTATCAGAGATACCGAGTTAATACACAGAATATTAAACATACAGAACAGAGCACAATACACAGTAACAACACAACATAGGTGGCAATTTGTTTTGCTATCATATCATCAACACATTCCCACCAGCCTGGACTGCCAGTGTTATGTGCATGACAGTGTCATCGGGCAGCTTGTACCACTGGTGATAGAAGTGGTACAGTCAGGCACTGGACAGCCACCATGTGTACCTCCAGTGGTTCAAGCCATCTGGCAGTGAGACATACAAATTACAGTCTCATTGCAAAACAGGAAGAAAGGGGCTAAAGGTGTAGGGAAAGGGGGAAGGGTAGGGGAAAGCTAATAAGGGAAAAGAAAATATATGAGCAAATGAAGAAATGGAAATGAAGTGTTTGCAAAGGGGGAGAGAGGAGGGGTGAAGGGAGGGCAGGGACAAGGGGGGAAAATGAGAACCAAGACCTGTCATGTAAAGGTACAAGATCCCAATGATGAATGTAACTGTACTATATACCTAAAATGTACCCATAAACTCAATGAGGAAAAAAAAAGGACACAGAAAAAGTACTGGAAAGAAATAAATCAAAACTGTACCCCACTCAACTGTAAGGCTTAAGACAGCTAGAACCTTGTCATGTTCAGAAGGGCTTCCCCTCAGTAAGCCCAGCACCTTGCGTCTAGGAGCTGCCTAGTTAATAAATAAAAGTAGAACAGGAGAGGTATGTGGGGGCAGATTTGGACACGTTTATTTCCTGTATTTTCTAATCTATAATAAACATTTTTATAATTAAAATTAAAGAAAAATAATGTAAACATATTCTGATTAAAATCAAAGATGGAAGAGTATTATGTAAAGCACACAGAAAACAAATCAACCCCTCCTCTAAAACCATAAATTAGGTTAGTTAGTACTGAATATGACATAGTTTATTTAAATCCATTTATCTAAAAGGAATATTAGTATTCTTATCAAATCTTATCCTGCAGCTTCAGGACTTCTACTTGAGCTCTTTTCTTTCTTCTTGTGTTCTTCTCTTACTCCCTCTGCTGGACCACGCCGTTATGTTTAAAGTTCTGCTTTATTTCATACTGGAAGTATTTACACTCCTACTGGCATACAAAGAATTCTTGTTTCCAAAAAATAACTTGTGAGATGTCCTGGCTGACCTGGGAAGGCAGGAGATGGAGTGCAGGGACAAGCACAGCTTTTGAATGTGCTTTCACATGCTGGTGTAGAGCACCCACGGCCCACCCAGGCAATGGGGCTCAACCCCACTGAAAGGTGCAGCGGACCCGAGTTCTTCTCCTTTCTTAAACCCTACTGATAAACAAGGACTCACCTTATCTAGTCTTCTTCCACTAATTCCACCCGTCTTGCTTACCACAGCCTTTGTCCTCCTGTCTGAAAAATTGCTACTACATTACTTTCAAAAGAGGAATAAAAGTAAAATCTTCACCCAAATTTATTTACTGTGGTAAAAATTACCAAACCAATTTTTTAAAAATATTATTTTCTGCTCACGTTAAGAGTAGCCTAGTTACCTGGGCCTGGTGGTGCATGCCTGTAATCCCAGCACTTGGGAGGCTGAGGCAGGAGGATTGCGGTGAGTTTGAGGGCAGACTGGGCTACATAATGACTTCAAGGCCAGCCTGAACTACATAATGACCCTGTCTCAAAAAAAAAGATTAAAAAGAAAAGAATAGCCTATTTACAAAGCAGCTTAGTGATTTATACATGCGGTAGTTAAAACATTTGTTTGCTCTAAATTTGGCCTGGCTAAATTTATGAGAATGAGCTGTTTTCTTATCGGTTCAAAAAGATTTGGGACTTGGCCATGTCTGTGCAGTGTGAGTCCTCTTCCACCCATGTGTGGGTCTAGGCCACCTTATGAGATGAGCACTCTCAAACACAGCAGCTGAACCAGAGGGGCAGAAGGAAAGAAAAATGAAAAATGTAGGATGGTATAAGCTGAGAACCAGGTTCTCATAATAAATTAGACATGACTTTCAAGTGCTAATTCCTAAGCCAATCACCTGTATTCATCGGATCACCCATGTACCCCAGTGACTGATATACAAGGTGGTCTACAAGAGCCATTTCAGTTCTAATGTTCTCCAGAGTAATGCAGGGATCTAACATCTTTCCTTCACTTGGGTTCTCGATAAAAGTGCTGCCTAGAAGCCAGTGTGGAAAAGCACAGCCCAGTATAGTAAAGGCTGAGCTCAGGGCTGCTCCGGCCCTGGCCAGACTGTTGGTGCCTCTTCGTAAACACATAGTCCCTCTTGGGTTCCAGTTCCTCCATGCAAAATGTAAGACGTGTATTCACCTCTGTCCAACTGGAGAAGGCAGGCACAGACATACAGTTTTACATATTTATAAGGTCTGCAAAGCCACAAAACCAAAGGGCCACAACAACACACTAGGATTAGACTTTACTCTTCTGACATCTCTGACAGGATACAGAATATGCAAATTACGTAGATTTCAGAAACAATAAGTTCTAAAAATTTTAAAACCAGTGATAACTCAGGAACCCTAAGAGACAATTGTCTCCATTTAAATCACTGCTGTAACATTCCCAATAAAATTAGAAGTATGAATTATGCTCATGTGTTGCTATTTTAGATGCCAAATTATTCTCCAAAAACTCTGAGCTACTGCATCCTTCTTTTACTCTGTATGTAAATATCCAGGGAAGAGAATATCACATGGCTGCTGTGAGCAGGATAAGTGCTGTGATGGAAAAACAGAAAATGGCATAGGCACACGAGCTCTACTAGTCCAGTAACTGGCTCTCTAAGTGCAAGACACAGGGATTCTTTCTTGTACTTTCACAAAACAGACATTTAATTTTGAGCTGCAGTTCTTCTTCGTGAAGACATGACACCAAGTGCCCAAAACGAGTGCCTTGTAAGAAAGAACTTCCAGGAGGAAAATAAGTCTAATCTTCATTTTCCAATTTTCCGACTTTTTGCTGTGTGTCAGCCCACAATTGAGCATTTTACAACTCTCTCTATGTTGCCAGAAAATCCTGAACTCCCACGCCATACGAAATAGAAAGTTCTGAAATCTCAGTTTTAGCAGCATAAGCAGATTTTGGAAATGAGAGTTAAAAGTGAACATGAAGTCTCTGGAGAAAAGTTAAAAACAACAGGGAGTGACATCTGCAGCATCTGTTGTTACCAACAGCTGAAAAGCTTTTCTTTAAAAAACAAAGTAAAATAACTATGTAGATTAAGTGCTGTGAAAATTGTTTACAACATCTGAACCACTTTACATCTATGAGAGCAGGAGGCAGAGGCCAACCACATGAACAGCCACATTCCCCACCACAGCCACCCCCTTCACCCAATTGCCTTGGTATCGCCAGGACCTCTTTGGAGGTTTATAGAAAAATGAGAATATTATTATTTTCTACACTTTAGCTATAGGAAAACACAATTAAAAAAAACTCACCTAGTTTAAAAAAAAAGTATTTCTAACCTCTTGCTACACGCAAGGAATGATGCTAGAAATCGGGTAAGAATAAGCTACAGTTCCTCAAATTCCAACAGGGTGACTGAGAGAAGTACATTATCACTGGAGGAAGGGATACACCGAGGACGTGCTCTGAAGTCAGGAAAGGAGGATGGACTTCTGCTGCAGAGCACTGTCTCTGTCCTCTCCCAAGCCAGCCATCTGGGAGAGTTTTCAAGGCCATGTGAAGACAAGAGATGAAGGCAAAGGAGCCAAAAGACTCGGTCCATTTACGGTAGGGACAACAGCTCAAGAGAGAAGCAGTCAGGGCCACACAGGGGTGGTGGGGAGTCTAGAAAGAGGACCTGGAGTGACAGGTAAGGTGCAGGAATTGAAGGAAAAGGCAGCAGCAAGCCTCACCAGCATGTTGGTGCTCCTGGTTCCCTCCCTTCTGGGCAACAAGAGCTCAACAGGACCCACTGCACAGCTTTGTTGTAGAGATTGAATGGAGAGCACAGAAGACCAGACTGGGGCTGCAGTTAAGTCTGGGTTCCTATTAAGTATAAGCAACAAGAGCTTTGCTTCCCCTGCCTTGGTTGGGAGCTTGGAAAGAACTAAGAAAAGCTGTGGACAAAACTTAATGTGTGGGATAAAATTATCCTCAGAAATAAATGGCATTTGTTTTCAAATTCAGAAGGGGAGCTTTTTGAAGCTGAAATTCTGGGCTCTCATTTCTTGATTAAAAATAATAAAAGAGAAATAAATATTCAACCTTACAATATAAAATGCTGATCTTTGTAACTGTTTGCTCTTTCCTATCACCACTTACATAACACTGATTTCCATGACAGTTTGAGTTGTATCCCTGCGGGGTATGCAGAAGCTGAGCCCTGTCACCCCCAGAGTTCCACAATCCACCCTAGGATCATTTTTCTTCCTTCTGGATCATGGGGTATGGAAGCACTCACAGGCACACAGAGCTGAAAGGGGCGCTAGAAGAAGACTTAGCAGAACTCTTTTCCCTTCTCCTGGTGTGACAGCTGAGGCTCAGAGGGGGCCGTATCCAGTTTCTGAGTGTCTACTATGTGCCAGGCTGTGCTTTACTAGTACCCACCAGTGTCCTCAACATCACCAGGTAAACTAGGTGCTGCCTGTATCCCACCAGCAAAGCCCAGAACACTGAGTTCATCATCATAAATTGGTGGAGCCAGGACTGAAACTCAGATCCCAGGCTGGCTCATCCCAGTGCCTGGAGCAGTGGGAACCAACTCAAAGGCGGAAAGGAGAAAGCACCGTACCATACCAGTGCCGCTGCTCACTCCCAGGAAATACACCAGTACCTAGACTGCTTATAACTGAGTCTCCATCCATAAATTACAGGTATTAATCGCACCCACTTCCACAACTTTGTTGTAGAGACTGAATGAAAATCCTTGAGAGCACCAAAGACTGGACTGGGGCTGTAGTAAGTGCCTAATTCCTATTAACATCACTATCTAATTTGTTCTAAAAATAGAGGATCTGTTGGCAAAATCTTTCTGTTGCTCAGACTTCTCCACAATCAATCAGGTTGGGGATTTAAAACAAAACACTAGAATAGTAAAGAATATTGGAAAGGACAAGCACTTGTTCTACAAAGAAAATAACAGGTCCCAGGGGTCCCCCTGACCAACAGGAGGCCCCACCTCACAGCCTGGGTGTGTCTAGGGCCATGGTCATGCAGGGCATTAGTTTGGAGAGGCGGCCACTCTCTCGAGGGCTCAGATGACCTCTGGCCTTGTCTGGTTGACTCCCTGCTTCTGTGCAAGGCTTTCTCCTGTCACTCCCTGCCCAGCTGGACCCCCAGCGGCCTCCTCCAGGCACCCACAGCTCTGGCACCAACCTCAGCCAACCCTCTCGGCCACTCTGAGCACAGACAATAAATAAAAGCAAGAGGAGCCCAAAGAAGCAGACAAGGCAGCCCAGAGCTTCACAAAAAAAGACTGAGCAGAAGAAAGAGAAGCCAGAGAGACCTAGGAATGAGGGCTAGGGAGACCACACACTGAATGCACAGAATTGAGCAAGGCCCTGCGGGGCATGAGACGCTGGGCCCAAGCCATAGGGGTGCAGCTCTTTCAGATGGTTTTAAATTATGCAAAGCTACTATGAAACTTTATATATAAATTTCACCTATATCTACATAGAGATACAGGTATCAGACACATATATAACATTATACACAAAGAACTTTTTAAGTTACACATTACAAATAAAGAGTTCATCCCCTGTGACCAATCACCCACTCAATTCATCCCAGAACAATGGTGAAATGAAACTAAGCCCTGACCCCAAGGTGTGGAGAATGGCCTGCAAGAGTGGCCAGCATAGAGGGCCACTGTGGGACACCTGCCCTAGAAGAGAGGCCCTTCTTCCCAGGGGTAGGGAGGGGACACGGGAAGGGCAGCCAGGAACAATCACTCTTGAGACCCAAAGGGGAAGCAGAGCAGTACGGAGACCCAGAAACTGCAAGTAGATCCCCGGGGCCCAGAGAAGAAGCAGGGAGGGCACACAGATGCCAAGAAACGAGTCAGGTCCATGCTGAGTGAGACCACCAGCGTGATACCAGAACGAGGTGGAAACGACACGCTGCCAAGCTCTGTGCCAGGTAGCCAGTGAGCGGTTACAGCCTAGTACCCGCACTGGCCCCTCTCACATCCACATGGATTTATAAAAAGACGTCCAACCACTCAGCATTCGGCATCTCTGTTGTGGATGTGCTGCGACGATGGCTCCTGTCAAACCTACTCTGCATGGATGTGGCGGTGGGCACAGAAGACAAGATCCGCCTGACCACCCTTTCACCAGTCACAGCCCACACAACCTGGGCTAAAAGGTTATCACAGTGTACTTTTCACACCAGCCGCAGCTGTAGCAGCATGATCCCCAGAACCTGGTCAGAAATGCAGTCTGGTCCCACTCATCCAGCCTCACTGGAAAACTCCTGGGTTTCCAGCCACCTGTGATTGCACAGCTAGGAATTCTAACACACAATGAAGCTTGAGTCCCTGGCTTTTGGCATTCAGTGCTTTATCAGCCACTGATTTTAGCTGATACATCTCTCTTAATTGATAGTGTCACAGTATGTGCCATGGAGACACTAGGAAACTAGCATAACTTTTAAATAAACTATTTCAAATTAATTAATGTTTTTACCCATTATTGGTAGAAGTCACCCATATGGGTTTAAAAATATATCTTGCCTTCAAACATGGGCCAAATCATATTACTTTTGCCAAAGGCCAACTGTTTGAACTAAAATTAGTACCATTTTCTTAAGAAATATATCCAGAAAATGGCCCTTCCCTGCTGACCTAGACCAACCACTCATACTATCATAGCAATATTAATAAATTTCCTTCCAGAATACTTCAAGATCTGGACATAAACAAAGACCCAGGCCAATGAGTCAATCACCCAACCCAAACAAGAAAATAAATACTAGCACAAGCTAAGATCACTGTTCACCAGCTTGTGTTATGCGGCCATTAGAGATCCTTATTTACAGCAGGGCTTCCAGCACCCCACTAGTGAGCACCTCCTGTCCAGCTCTGGCCCCTGTGAACCCTCTGGGGAGTTTAAAAAAAAAAAGCTCTTCCTCACTGTGGTAGGTAGCTTCCCAATTCAGATTATTATACTCAGCTCTGTCGTACACCCAGAATCTCCCCATCCTTTTCCCTTGGTGTTTGTTGTGTCCCTCATGACCCCTGCATTCTCAAACCCACTTTCAGCCCAATATCTAGCTCAGTGCTTTGTGTACAACTGTGTGTGCTTGGTATGTCTACATATTCACAAACACAATAAACCCATCTAATGTTGGGGCAGGGCCTATATCTCACATGCAAACGTGGGTCTTTCATAAAGAATTGCCTTGACATATCTTCATAATAATAAAGACAGTGTCATAGGAAAAGCATCACGAGAGCTGGGATGAACAGCTACGGAGGCCATGGAGGTCTTCAAATGGGTCTGACTGAGTAGCGGTCATGGGACAGGGAGGGGTAAGGTAGTCACATGATGCTACTACAATGATACAAGGAAGAGGTGACCAATTTTCCCTTCTGTGGATTAAGAGGTTTTTAGTTATGTTAACTGGCTTTTCAACTGCCTGAAAATGAACAATTTTAATTGTTCTTGGGGAAACTGTATACAAATACATTTATTTTTTCTGAAAAAAATTTGTTTTTTAAAAGAGAAAAGTTACCTACCACCCAAAGACAGGATTTTCCCTTGGGCCTTTGGATGTTCAGATGAGGCTTTCACTCTGTAGTCAGGGGTTTGTTGCTCTGCACAGAGTGCGTCCCCTTGGCCCTCAGTACCTTTTCAACCATCACAATGGGATGCAGAGTCTGAAGCCTCTGCCACACCTAGTCAGGGGCCAGACTCAGAAGGCAGTGGCTTGTGAGCCTGATTCACAAACAGGGGTCTGGGCAGGACACCCACCCTTAACACTCATCTCCAGACAAGGTACTGGGGGCTTTTCAATTAGAATCAGCGGAAAGAGCAGGGTCATATCACTGGCCCATACCTGAGGGGAAGTTGGGAAGAACTGCTGGGAAAAGGAAGAACAAAGGAATGAGAAGTAAATGTCACTAAAGAGCTCTGGGAGAAGGTCATATGGAGAATGTAAAAATCACCAGGGAAAGAGACAGAAGTCAGGGTGTTCACAGGTGACTGACTGCAGATAGCTGTGAGGAAATCTTGCTGGGCTATTGTTTGCGCAGCAGTCGGTCTTGAAGGAGAACTCTACCTCAGTGGCTGATAAGGGACTAATTGCTAAAAGCTCTAGGGAAACCCTGCCAGGTTCCCTCCTCTATCCTGCCTGCCTCACAGCCTCTGTGACTGCAAACACCAACCATCCATTACACAATGCTTATCTGGATGTGATCTGAGGACAAAATCCAGGCAAGGAAACCCATGACCTAATAGTTAGGAAATACTTTTGTACTCTGCTGGGAGAGGGGATGGGGAAGTCCATGAAATGAAACAAGAAGTTTAAAATAATGAATCCAATTCTTCCCCCATCTCCCACAATGCTGAGTTTTATGTGGAAATGTGACCTTTCCACCTGGAAAGCCCCAGTCACACTGTCTTCCTTACAAGGACGGTGTCCTGAACCCAACTGACTTGGGAAGCAGCATTTGTTTTAGGTACCTAAGCCTGAGAGGCAGCTGGGAAACAGGCTTGAGCTGTGTTCTGTCATACTTCCATGTTCTTATTTAGGAAACAAATAGACTACTTTATCACCAAGACAGCTTCTGTTTCCTAAGTCAGGAAACTGAACCTGGGGTGGTGTATGCCTGTAATCCCAGCATCCTGAGAGGCTGAAGCAGGAGGATTACAAATCCAAACCTAGCCTGGGGCAACTCAAGGAGAACCTGTCTCAAAATTAAAACAAAATAAACCGGGCGTGGTAGCGCACGCCTGTAATCCCAGCACTCGGGAGGCTGAGGCAGGAGGATCGCTGAGTTCGAGACCAGCCTGGGCTACACAGTGAGTTCCAGGTCAGTCTCAACTACATAGTGAGACCCTGTCTCAAAAAAATGAAAAAAAAAAATTAAAACAAAATAAAAGGAGCTGGAGTAGCTCAGTGTGAAGGCCCTAATTTCAACCCCTAGTACTGACAAAAATAAAATGTCAGTTCACTGAGATTCATTTAAAAATCCTGACATAGTCACATGCAAGTGGCATACACCTGTACACCCAGCTAGTACGGAGGCTGAGGCAGGAGAATTGTTCACGCTCAGGAGTTCAAAAGAGGCCAGGCTGGACAAGACAGTGAGACTTGTTTTCCAAAAAGGTAAAAACAGATTTGATAGATTTCAAATGCTTAAATGTAATGTGTCATGAGTTAAATTAGACAAGCTGAAATGTTTCCAAAAAATAAATAAAAATACACTTGACTGGGGCCGGGGATTTAGCTCAGAGGTTCGGTGGCCTGCCTTGCAAGTGCAAGGACCCGAGTTCAATCCCCAGTACCAAAAAAAAAAAAATACACTTGATAGATTTTAAATGCTTAAATGCAATCTGTTTCATAAATTAGACAAACTGATTTCAAATGTTTTTGAAAACTTTTTTGTGATAAAAAAATTTCTTAAACATTACCACAGTTTACTTGGCCAAAAATCTCATTACAGAGGTGATATTTCCTTTTGAATGTCTCCATCAATCATAACTGAATACGGCAATCCTAGTACACCAAGCTTCTATTCCAATCTGTTTAGAATTGAGAGCTGCACATGTGATAAGACACCAGTGCACAGGACAAAACAAAGATGGGCAGCCAAAGAAAGCAGATGCTTCGATTGAACAAAGTCACTGGGTAAAGATTTGCATATGGGCTACCTCAGAGCAGCAAAACTTCTCTAAATATGCAGGCCCAACAGAGGATCTGCACACTGACTGTAAAAGGTGTGCTTAAATTGCACAGAGCTTTGGGGAAACCAATCCTGCCCAGCGAGTCACCGTGAGATGCCAGGTTCCAAGACATGCACCTGTCAGCCTCAGGGACATCTTGAAAGCCTCAGACTCTTTAACCTTCCTCTGGGAAAACTTTAAGGAACAAAACATCTGTGACTAATTTCTTACAGCAATTCCTCATCCTTTATTTTTTCCCCTCAAGAGAGTTTTGAAAAGAATCCCCCATGTCTTTTTAGCACTTTGCTGCTCGATTCAGAGTCCAGGGCTGCTTAGCAGGGGTGGTGGGCTGGGGTGAGGCAGTGCCTCTTAGGGAACAAGGTTTCCTTTTGCTGTGACTTCCAGCCACCATATGCACTTTGCCAAAAACTTGAAGCACTTCTGCAAACTAACAGCACGCTACCCGAAGGCCCTGAGAGGGTCTCCTTGGCAACAGGACTGTTCTCCAAATGCCACAGTCTCCAAAAACATCCTAAAACTCCAGTGATGGACTAGACATAAAGGAGGCAAAGGTAGAATTAAAGAATGACTGCCATTTGTGGAGGCAGCTTTTTAAATTCCTTTAAAATCCTACATATAATGCGTGCAGGCTGCCTGCATATATTATATAACAACAGCTTCCACCAACTGGCCCCACATGCCTGCCTGCACATGTGGGCACTATTACTGTGCTCTGTTATTGCTGCAGACATTGTTACACAGGGAGGGCAAGCAACTGTTCTTAGCCACACAGCTCCTAAATGGAGGAGCCAGGACTTCAGTTCAGGAAGATTGGATTTACAATCACATTCGACTCAATAACAAAAACACAGATCATGTTATTAAAACATAGGCAAAGAACTTGAATAGACATTTCTCCACAGGTAAGACATAAATGGCCAACATGATATGAATGGGTGCTTACCATCACTAATCACCAAAGAAGTGCAAACCAAAACCACAATGAGGTATCCACCTCATACCCATCAGGAAGGCAACAGTCAAAATAACCGAAGAATAAATATTGGTGAGGATGTGGGAAAACTATAACCCTTGGGCCCTGTTGGTGAGACTCTCAAGCAGATATAGAAAACACTATAGAAATTCCTCAAAAAATTAAAAATAGAAGTACTGTACAATCCAGGAATCCTTTTTCTGAATATGTACTAAAAAGAATTGCACGCAGGATCTCAAAGCACTATCTGCACCCACGTTCAGAGCAGAATTACTCAAAATAGCCAAGAAATAATTCAAATGTCCATGGTTTGTTGCATGTATGAACCAACTGTGATACAAGAGAATAAAATTAGGCCTTTGAAAAGGAAATCCTGTCATATGCTACAACAGAGATGAATCTAGAGGACATTATTCTAAGTGAAATAAACTAGAAACAAGAAGGCAAATAACTGACCATGATTGCACTTGTATGAGATACATGTAAAGTATCCAAAGTCATAGAAAAAGAAAGCAGAATAGTGGTTGCCAGGGGCCAGTGTGGGGATGAGGGCTGGAAGATACGGATAGTGGCTGGATAGGTACAGAGTTTCAGTTTCACAAGATAAAAATGTTTTGCAGATTCATTACTGAATTTAACATTTAAAAATGGCCAAGATGGTCATTTTAGATTAGATAGAGTTTTTTGTTTTTTTGGTACTGGAGATAGAACTCTGGACTTGCACTTGCGAGGCAGGCGGTGGAACCACTGAGCTAAATCCTCAGCCCTATAAGGTGTTTTTTGTTTTGTTTTGTTTTGTGTTTTTTGTTTTTTTTTTGCAGTACTGGGGACCGAACTCAGGACCTTGAGCTTGTGAGGCAGGTGCAAGTACCACTGAGCTAAATCCCTGGCCCAATTGGAGTTTTTTCTTTTTTTTTTTTTAGCACAGTTAAAAATAATTTTAGAAAATTAAAAAACCTGTACTGTTGCCCAGGACACTACATTGACTCTCCAGCCAATCAGGCCTTTCCTGAAGTGATATGTGACTTCCTTTCCCTCAAGTGGCAAGAAGACATTAGCAAAAATATTCATCACAATGGGAGTTACTAAACCACACTGTATTGTACTTTACCTATGACATACCAAGAAGATAACGGGCTTCAGGCTGGAATGATGCAATGAAGAAAAGCTCACAGGGATCCTGTTTAAAACTCTGGGGCTCAGAAAAGGTGAATGTGAAAGGAAAGATGTTTGGTGTAAAGGACACCTGAGATTCCAGGACACCCTGCCAAAGTTCACACCAGTTGGAAATATGAAATCAGAACATTCCCAAGCCCTGTCCGCCTGCATGTAGACATGTGTGTCTCCATAGATCTCCACAGTTTACCGAGGACTTGTACTTTTGCCTTATCTAGACCCAATTCCCAGGCATAATACAAGACTGATATTCAGAGAGTGGGATAGTTACTGTTAGCCCCATCTTACAAAGCAAGAGACCAAGGCAAGTCAGCAAGCCCAAAGCCCAGGGCTACTCAACCTCAGTGCTCCAACCAGGCTGCTCTGTATCTGGCCAACGCTGGATGCTGACCCTCAATGTTATGCCTAAATAAAGGGCGAAGGAAAACTGCTGTGGGGAATGAGGTTTACAGCCTCAGTCTTACTGTAAAATGAGGCACGAGATTAAGACCCACTTTATGTTCTAACATGAAAAGTACCAAAAAGCCTTGGTTATTAGCAATATCAAATAGAATTTATTAAGCTCCACAGACTTTGATTATTAAGACAAGTATTTAAGTAAACAAAAGAACCTTTATACCTTACCTGACAAAACCACTACAGATGAGCATACACCCGACCAGAGTTGGAACTATGCCATTTAGAAAGAATAAAGTGGCAAAAGGATTTCAATGAAGCCATTTCTGATGGTAGTTGGTAAGACGGTTAGATCAGGACCACAGGCATTGTGAGAGGGGGAGGGAGGACTGGAGTTCATGTCAAGGCAGGAGGGCCAGAAAGGAGAAAGTCCCGTGCTAGGACACCCAGACCTTGGCCATTATGCCACTAGAAATAACCACAGGGATAGGTCTACTTTTTCCACATCACTGACGATTTGAGATTGCCCGTCCGAAACAACAAAGCACTGTATAATCAGGAACTTGAAAATGACTCCAACCAGAGTTCAAACTTTAACACACCATTTTAATTTAGAAATAGAACATATTGACTTGTACTAACCTATCCAACAATTTCAAACACAACAACAAAGAAGGTTTTAGGTAAAGAGTGATCAGAAAAGGTGGAACATGGTATTTTAACATATCAGATGCAAATAAAAAGGATATAAAAGACACAGGATTTTTAAAAAATCAATTCCTGATTACCTGAAAATATAAACATACTGCAATTTTATATCTGCTGAACCTAGAATTTGGAACTGCAATGAGCATTATGAAATATAGTGCTTTGGGATAGTCACAGACCCTCCCCAGCACTGTTGGGAAGGAGAGGGCAGTAAATGGCATGGAAGATGAGACAGCAGCTCCGCTCCCTCAAAAAAACCTCATGGGAGAATGAAAATTCCTCCCAAAGAACATTGAGCACCTCTAACTTTTGGGCTTGATTTCTACAAAGTAAGGCTGCTACTTTCTCAATTCCAATTACTGGCCATACCATGTTTAATAATTACATAGAACTAAGGCAGTGGGGGGAATCACCCAACCATCACCTGTAGTTCCAGCTCACATGAGAGAATTGATTCTGTCTGCAATAAATCTAAGTACCTGTTAGCATCATAACTGGTGACAGAAACATGCATTCATCTTAACCTTCTGTAGGAGGCAAGATCTTCTATAGGAAGATTAAATGTATTCCAAATGCTTTCTTAATGTCAAATTAGTTTTTCCTACTATCAAAATGTTACTAAATTATACATTTTTTTAAAAAAAAGGAATGCAGCACTCTGGGAGGCTGAGGCAGGAGGATGACAAGACTAAGCCCAGCATGGGAAACTTAGTGAGACCCCATCGCAACATTTTAAAAGGGCAGGGGAACTATAGCTCAGTGCAAAGGCCCCCGAGTTCAAACCCCAATGCTGCCAACAAAAGAAAAGGAATGTGGGAAAACATTACCCATCATACTGCACAATTTCTACATACTATCAGTATGCTTTTCCTTTGTATTTTTTTTCTCCATGGGTACATTATTTTTTACATATCATAATCTGAGTAGTTACAATATATACTTTTCCATATTTGGTGAAGATTCCAAAATCACGCAAGCAGCAAAATCAAGCCCCATCTATGAACCACACCTTGTGGCTGGTTCTCAGGCTGTCTCAGCTGTCCTCCCTGGCTCCTGTCCCCAGAGGCTTGGCAGAACTGAGCAGGAGTGGTGAGGCCTCCCCAGTCTTGCCTCCCTGAGGAGCACTTGACCACTGTTGGTTGCCAAGCCACATAACAACCATTGTGCCTTAAGAATCCCAAATTCGTATTACTGGATAAATACATCAGTTAAAGTTTGTCTAGGGCTGGGGATGTAGCTTAGTGGTCAGACACCTGCCTAGCAAAAGCAAAGCCCCTGGGTTCAATTGCCAGCACTACAACAGCAACAATCCAACAAATTTGGTTCCTGACAAGTCAGACAGCTTCTAAGTTCTCCCAGTAATGAGGAATTTACACTACTTCCCCACACACAATTTCATCTGCCTCTCTGTCCTGTTTGTGCCTTTGGTTGGTGAGAGACGAAGTTACTGAGACTGTACCAGCTCACAATGGTGCTGGGAGTCTATGCCTCTCTTCTCTGCTCTACCCTGTCCACCCCCACAGCCAGATGGAGGCAGGCTGGGTCCTACTGACATGGCAGTGCCACACTTCTCCCATGCCTCCCTGGGGTAGCAGCCGTGGCTGCTTGTAAAACTCAGAATGAGAAATTAGAGTCATTCATAGGAAAATGGGTACATATGGAGGATATACTCCTAAGTGAAATAAATAAGTCACACATGTGTAAATACCGAGTCGTTTCTCTGGTGTGAATAAACTATAATAGTACATAAGATCCTAATGAGATAACTGACATTGTGAAATGGGAAGAAAAGGGCTAAAGGTGTAGGGAAAGTGGGAAGGGTAGGCGAAGGGTAATAAGGGAAAAGAAAAAATAAAAATGAAGTGTTTGTAAAGGGGGAGGGAAGGAGGTGGTGAAGGGAGGGCAGGGACAAGGGGTAAAAATGAGAATCAAGACCTGTCGTGTAAAAGTACAAGATCCCAATAACGAATGTAACTGTACTGTATACCTAAAATGTACCAATACACTCAATAAGGAAAAACAAAACCTCAGGTGCCTCTGAACTCAGAGGGCATTCAGATGTGGGGGCTGGGGTGACTATCACAGGGACAAGCAAGCTGGTGTGGAGAATAAAGAAAGGATAGAAGAGAAGGCCAGGGATATGGCTTGGCTCCTGTCAACCTCCTAATTCCCAGTGCTTTCCCTCATCTTGACTTCTCAAGTATCCTTAAGTAGCTTTAGTCCTTTTCTGATTCTTGTAACTAAACCATCATTGGTGAAAACAGGCTCACGGGGGTTTCCTGCATACTCCCTAAGCACCACCTACATGCAGTGGCTCACCTAGGGTCAGCTAAAAAGCAAAACAACCTCCTTTCTGATAGAATGGGGAACTGGTCCAACAGGCAAGAGAGCAGGGTCAGAGAAACAGGCTGGTGACGCGCAATCAGGTATGGTTTTATGGAAAGACTTGTGAATGCAGAGATGACACAATCAAATTCCTGGCAGCCTGTGGTGAGTCCTGTCCCCAGAGCCTCCATTTCTTCATCTGTAAAACAAGGAATTGCAATTGAGGGCTTTCAAAGTCCCCACCTGCTTTTAGGATTCCTTGAAAGTGGTACACTTCATACCTCTGACATATTCAGCAGTGCTGTTTTAGGAGCAGTGCGGGCTGCAGAGCATCTTGACTCGGCCCGAACGAAGTTCACTGCTTCAGTTAGGAGACAGCATGTCAGCTAGGAGGGAGTGGAATGCACACCAACCTGCAGCCAGCACCTGAGTCAGGGGAGGCTCTCACAGAGCTTGCACCTCAGGCACTGCATCCAAGAGAGCTTTCAGGGAATGTTCTGGAGCTGTGCTTTCCAACACGATGGCCCCTCGCCAGTGTGGCACTTGAGCACCTGAAGAGCTAAATTTTTACTGCACTCAAGTATGATTAGTTTACATTTAAGTTCCAAGCTTTATATGTGACTGGTGACTACTGTGCTGCAGTGAAAACGTAAGGCTGACATAAATCACCTCAAGACAGAGTAAGAAGATCCACATCGGGAACAAACATGAGCCCTTAAGGAAATTCGGAGCGGAGCCCATAACGAGGGGAAAAATAGTGGCACTGAGGCGACCTGAAAGAATATGGAAAAGTATATCAGTGTTTAGGGGTGGGCAGGGGCATAAAAACACTGTGGGTTGACTGCTGTGGGGAGAAGAGCAGCAGGAGGGGCTTTCTGGGCCACAAAAATGACCTGTGCCAAATCGTGGCTGCTTGCAGAGCCCAGCACAGCAGGGAGCGGCACAGCATTTCTCAAGATTAGGGCTACAGCCCTCTGAAACCTCCCCATCCCTTCTCCCTAACTACTGGATGTGGGTGCACTGTGCTCAGCCAAAAATCAATGTCTCCTCATCACGCTATGGTTACAAGGGGCCAAGTGACGTGGTTTCAGGTAATGAGATGTGAAAGGACATCTCTAGGCATCTGCAACAGTTTTGTTCTGTGGATGTGGAGGGGTCACCTTCTGCCCCTTAAGGCTTCCTTGTCCATTCTGCTTGGAAGTAGAGGAAAAGCTGACAATGGAGGCAGTCACAAAGATGAAGGAAGAGAGAAAGGACCTGACTTCCTGGAACTATCACGGTGCCACAGGACCAGCTGCGCCATTGTTGACTTCCTGCTATGAGAGAAAAATTAATCCCTCTGTGGTTATTAACTACGGAGTGCAGTTAGTTAAATGCAATCTCTAAATGATGCCAATTTTGGCACTTGGAAATGAGATGCAGAAAAATGTGAAAATGGAAGTGTAAAGAAAACTGAGCAATGGGAGATGAAGAAGCCACTCATGGGTGACTGGAAATGGGTGAGTTGGTTGCATGCTGGGAGAACATTGGATCTCTCTGTATATGCAGCCTGCTACACACAGACACAAGTGACTAAGGCTGGAGTATTAGGGATAATCAAAGAACATTTTCTGAATGTTATGCATACTGGTTTCTGGGGAGAAAAATGGACTCAAACTTATTTGCAATCAGAGGAAGAAATCGTCCTTGTGAAGGGAGAGATCCCCCTGACTTCTCATGTGAGCCCTATGACATGAAGCCTTGCAGGGCAGAAGATGCCAACTGCTTCTTTCATGCCTCTTTATCCCTAAACACAGGCCTTGGCAAGAGAAAAGATGGTACCCAGTGGGAAGAAGAAAATGTCCCCTTCTTAACAGAAATCCAGATCAACTGAGCTAAGAGTGGACACAACGTCTCATCACCAGAACCATGCTGCAGCAAGAGTCCTCAAATAAAAGCACCTGGCCTGGAAATGAACTACACTTCAACTTGCTGTGCAAAACCCACTATTGTCTCAGGTATAAAATCCATAGTTTGCAAATCATTTTCAGAATTACGCAAGACCATAATTACAGTGTTCCTGCTTTTGTAAATGACATTTAAAATCTTATGAGAACTCACACTGCAAATATTTTCATGTATAGAAGAGTGATAAATTTACTTAAAAAAAAAATCCAGTTAGAAAGCAGTTTAATGCATCCCTTGGCTTTATCTCAGGATTTTTTACAGAGCACTCCCTGAATGTGCTGAGAGCTGAAAGCCTGGCATTGCCAGCCCAAGTATGGTGAGACACGCACAACCTGGCCTCCTCCAGGAGATGATGTGCTTTCGTTCAAATAAATGTAAATAACAGCAACCATTCAACAGGCAGGTTCTTTTTTTTTTTTTCTTTTTATTGAGTTTATTGGTACAATCTAGGTATACAATACAATTACATTCATCATTGGGATTCTGTACCTTTACATAATAGGTCTTGATTCTCATTTTTTCCCCTTG
>NW_022900947.1:29151479-29172164 GCF_012274545.1 Fukomys damarensis | reverse complement strand
TTTTTCCCCTTGTCCCTGCCCTCCCTTCACCCCCTCCTCCCCTCCCCATTTACAAACACTTTATTTCCATTTTTTCAGTTTCTCATATTTTTTTCCTCTCCCTTATTACCTTTCCCCCACCCTTCCCACTTTCCCTACACCTTTAGCCCTTTACTTCCTATTTCACATTATTAATTATCTCATTAGGATCTTGTGTACTATTATAGTTTTTCACACCAAAGAAACTATTCGGTATTTCAGTTAAAGAAATCTCTGTATGAACATTAAAAATAGGGAATCCTAAAATAAAACTAAAAAGGAAAGTAAAAGAGAAAAGGCAATGATGTAGGATTTAGATAATCCTTAATTCTGGAGATGAAAATGGTCCCTGAACATATTTAAATTGCTTCTCGTCAACAGGCAGGTTCTAACTCCGCTACAGTTTTAGGATTGCCAGGAACGCCCAAATGTGTGCTTTACGAGCAAGAGTTAGTACTTAATTCTAGAATATTCCAACAAGAGACATGCTCTGTCATTCCAACACAGCCTGTCTCTGCACAAGCACTAATTTAAGTGAGCAAATCCATCAAAACTCTTCCAATAATTTATTCCTGAAATGGTGACTAGTTAATTTCTGTGATTAAGCGATGGGATTTAGAGTTAAGCAGACAATTTAAATCTTAGCTATGTGAACTAAGAGCTGTGGGAGCCACTGGTACATTATACAATCTTCCTAGCCTCATCTTTTAAAAGCTTGGCAGTGATACTACACTATGAGAATCATAACTTAACTGTGCAGAAGCACAGACACTAAATGCCCTAGGTCATGGCAATGATTAATACTTGATTATTTTTACTGCACAGAAAATAAGATTGGATATCTATCTCACGATCTGCCATAGGATGCATTCCGTGTTTCAAACTTGTTTTACTAACAATCACTCAGGCCTCTTGGGTCAGAGTTTAGTTCGGAATAAGAACTCTTGCTTATCAGCCACTGGGGCCTGAGGGTTCTTCCTACGAGGATTCAATCTCCAGAATCAGACTGCATTTCCCAAGTTCCAAGGCCCCTGGAACAACTTGAGAACAGCGGTTAGAAATGCAGCTCTGTGTAAATGCCACCAGCCTGCGGACCTCTGTGTTTCCCAGGGGCAAGGGTGAGTGCTAAGGACGGCTTCCTGGGGACCTGGCTCCCCTCAGCCTTCTCACGCACTAGTGAGGACAGCACCAGGGCCGGAGGCACCGCCCTTTCAGATCGGACCAGAAGAGTGGCCAGTTCCAAGTCACCTCACACTTAAAACTTATTTTCCCCCCAGTGCTAGGGACTAAACCTAGGATCTCGCACATGCTAGATAAGCACTCTACAGCTGAGCTATGGCCCCAGCGCTAAAGCCTTCTCTACACATACACCCACAAAAACCTTTCACACTGATGCACATAGCAGCATAATTCTTAACAAATGAAAGGCAGAAAGAACCTGCATGTCCATCAGCTGGTAAACAGATAAACAAGATGTGGTAAACCTATGCAATGGAAGATTAACCTCCACACAAAGAATGTAGTGCTGAGACATACTACAGCTCGATGAACTCTGGGAACATGTAAAGTGAAAGAAGGCAAGCATAAAGGACTACATATAGTATGGTTGCATTTATAAGAAATGTCCACAGGCAAGTCTGCAGAGACAGATGCAGAGACAGAAAGTACCTTAGTGATAGTTTTGGAGGTGTGTGTGTGAGGATTACAACATTCCTTCTAGAGGGACAAAAACATTTTGAAATTATATTGTGGAGACAGGTGCACAATCCTATAGATGTACTTTATAATCAGGATAGTGTGCCTTTAAATATGTGCAGTATATGAATTACTTCTGAATAAAGCTGTTTTCTAAACAAACGAAGACAAGCTTTTCCGGCCAGGAATCCCTCCTCAGGCTAACCCTGTCCCTGATACTGGCATGGGCTGCAGGTGAACAGCACACAGGACCAGGACCTGCAGCGGGGCAGGACCAGGACCTGCAGGCTCCTGAAATGTGATGTATCATGAGAGGCTCCCTCTTGGGCACCCGTCAGCACCAGGTCAGCACCTGCAGAGTGCTGGCTGCCTTTTACATGCAGGGAATCTGCTAGCCTGATTTTGAGGCTCTTTTGTGTTACGCTAGGCCCACACAATTTACCCCAGTATGGTTTACAGCTAAAATGGTCCCCAAAGCCTCAAGTGTTTGGAAGGTGATTGGATTATGGGGGCACCAGACTTGATGTTAGGAATGGGGTCTGGAGGGAAGAGCTGGGTCACCAGGAGCACAACCAGAAGGGTCTACCTCCCTCCACAGCTCTTCCCATCCTCCTCTGCTTCCTGGCCATCTTGATGGAGCAGTTTTCCTCTGCCAGGCCCTTCCACCATGCCTCTTGCATGCAGCTAAGCAACCACAGAATAAAACTTTTAGAAAGTGTGAGTCAAAATAAACCTTTCCTCCTCCAAGTTGTGGGTGCTGGATATTTGTCCCAGTGACAAGAAAGTGACTAGACACTCCACAAAATATTTTCACACTACTTGCTATTCCCTTGCTTCAAATATTTCAATGGTTCCCCAGTGCCTACAGTCAAGTTTACAGGTGAAAAATCAAGATCTTCTACTTTCAACTTCCTTCTTGAGCACACAGGCACACACTGTGGGGATACACGAGCCCAAGGAGAAAGTCCCTGTCAGCCAAAAGCCGGAGGCATCATCACGGCTGCTAACACCAAATGGAGAGGGCGAGGGTTCAAATCCAGGCCATCCATGTCCAGCACCCCCAGTGCTCATGCCCTCAGCCCTGGAAGCCTTCCGACCAGCAGCGGTGGTCGAGATGTCATCTTCACTCACCAGTCCTGGCTCCAGCCCTTGTAGAATGTGTAAGGAATGGCTGTTTAAGGCCCACTGGTCTCCTAGAAAAACTGAATCGATGCTAACAATGTTGACAGGCAGAAAACAGCAAGCAGAGTTAAAAATCCTGCCGTTCTCTGTGGCTTCCCTGACTTCAGAAGTGACACACCGGGAAGCTGTCACAAGGGGAAACATCCAAAAACTTTACCTGCATAAGTCCATGAACGAGCAGATCCTGGTTTATAATACTTTACCTTGAACCTGGCCCTTATTTACCACAGGAAAAAAAAAGTTAGACAGAAAGTGAATTAAGAGCAATCTTAAAAAGCCGGGTCTCTCTGGCAATTGGAGAGAGTTTTTTTATTCTTTGTTTTGATCACATCACAAAACCCTGGGAAAAAAGAAACATCTTAGTTTCTAAACTTACTCTCTATTCAAATAAGCTACGAATTGGCAAAAAATATAAATATCATAACAAGGTCAAAAACAAAAACATTTAAAACAAGAAAGCAAGCACACTTTCTTGGGATTGGAAAGAAACCAGGGCTATTGAGACAAGAGTACAACACTGCCACCAAGTGGTGGCAGTGTCTCAAGGCACCCTCTGAAGTCTACAGGACTGAGGTTGACCAGCAGCCATCAGAATGCTAGGGGGAATTTAAAAAGAAAGACAAAAAAAAAAAAAAAGGAAAGAATTCATGCCTAGGCCCCATCCATACACTCAGGGGTTAGTAAGACAGAGAACAGGTTTAGCGTGGATTTTTAAAAAAATCTCTCCAGGGAGGGGCTGGGGATTTAGCTCAGTGGTGCTGCCACCTACCTCACAAGTGCAAGGTCCAGAGTTCAATCCCTGGTACAAAAAAAAAGCAAAAAAAAAAATCTCTCCAGGTGATTGTGGGGACCAGTAAAGACACAAAATCCAGTGAAACAAAAAGGTGAGAAACAAATGTCACAGTGGTTCTTAATTTTACAACAAACTTTTACCTTCATTATTCTGCTTATAATATTCATTAAAATTTCCTAAAGCGTATAAATTCCTGAAAATCTAGCTATATAACACAAATAAACCATAGCCATTAAATGCTTTCTGTATTATCCACAATAACATTAAAAAATAATAGAGATTCAGGTTACATACTTCAGTCCTGCTGTGGCTGTTTACCCCCACATTTGTATCTAATAGGTAATGTACCGGACTTACCCTTCCTATAAAGGGGACATACTCACAGCTACACTGACAACACAAAACACCTTTGAACTTCAGCCTTGCTGGACTACTTGCTTATACAATGGGTTTCAGACCAATAA
Source organism: Fukomys damarensis (assembly GCF_012274545.1). NCBI lineage: Eukaryota > Metazoa > Chordata > Mammalia > Rodentia > Bathyergidae > Fukomys > Fukomys damarensis. The sequence goes on along the minus strand of NW_022900947.1, from coordinate 29,168,012 downwards.
ATCATTATTGTCTATATGAGAAGAGGTTTTCTTTTTTTTCCCCCCCTAAGATATGTAAATTCTAAAAGCTGTGACTGTTGATAAAATGCTTAAATGAAAAGCATTAGACTCAGAGTATAAAATTGTTCCCTGGGACACTGAGGTAAATAAAGGAATTTTCCACTGTTCCAAGTTGGGAGAAGGCTGAAGAATTATTTCATAAAAACAAAAACTTCTCCTGTGTACAAAGCACCAGGAAAAGAAACTGCAGAGTGCCTATACTGGCAAACACCTAGTCAGAAGCTAATTTCCAGGACTGTTTGTGGGCCTGACAATCTAGCATCCATGGCTAAGAAAACAAACACTGCACGCATTCAGCGTTCTCAGTGCCGTTCACGAGACAAAGTTTCTCCGGAAATAAAATGGCAGCAGAGAAGCAAAAAGGTGTAGGTCTGGTTCTCTGTGCTGCCCCACCATGCTTTTCTTTATATCACATGTTTTTTATCACTGAATTTTCCCCACCACACTAACCCTTTCTTTTCACAATTTTTTGGAACAAGGTCATTGATGGCCTGGAGGTGTAGCTCAGAAATAGCATGTGCAGGGCCCTGAGGTCAATCCCATGGAGAATAAAAAAGGTCACTGATTTCCTACATTTGAAGCCTGAGATCCTTGGAGATCACTCGAGTTTACCTATAAGGACCCAGCACAGGCTGACACAGAGACCTAAACGAGGACTAGAAATGTGGATGGGATCTGCCCTGGCTGTTGCCTCCCAGCCCTTGCTACTCCAATTAGACCAGCGCATCACATTGTGGGGGCCATGTCAGAAATGGAGGTGGTCAGGAGCTCCCAGATCTACCGCATCAGAATCTGCCTCTTAAGAGGATCCCCCAAAGACTCCACACCTATGAAACACTGCTCTGACCTGGTGTCTAGACAAAATCACTTTATATCCAGCCAATGTGTTCATGCCTTCATACAAGGGAGAGAGCACCCCACACACTAAGCTTCAGCAAAGACCTCAGGCGGAGCTCAACAGTGAGGCCCTGAAAATGAGTGGGATGCTGCAGAGCCCTAGCAACCACTGTCCTGCATGCAGTGCAGCAATGCGCCTGCCCTGAGCTGTACCTTGCAACACAGTCTTAGGCAACCCCAACCTTTAGTGGCTTTGCCGGGATTTACTAGCACTCTGCCAATGGCACTCTCTGTGGAGTGAGTAGTTTACTTCCAAATGCTTGGCACTGCAGAAGCCCTTCACTCAAAACTTCACAGCACAGAGAGAGAACACACTTTCCTCCGACTTCTAGGGCAACAGCCATAAGGAATCACATCACAAACTTGAAGCACTGTAAAACCTCCTGCTTTACACACACACTTCTATGCAGCTTTTCACATCCTATTTCATGATCTATGCTTGCTTCATGACAAAAACATCTGCCCCACATGTTTTCCAGTAAAAATTGGTGATATTCTACTTATCAGGGGTCCCCAACCCTTGGGTATCAGTCCATCAATGGAAAGCAGGTACAGCAGAAGGTGAGTGGCAGGTGAGCAAGGGAAGGTTCATCTGTATGTAAAGCCTCTCCCCTCACTGACATCACCACCTGAGCTCCGTCTCCCGTCAGATCAGCAGCAACATTAGGTTCTCATAGGAGTGCAAATCCTACTGTGGACTAAGTATGGGAGGGTTCTAGGTTACACACTCCAATGAGACTCTAATCCAGAAACCATCATTCCTCCTACCTGCCACGGTCTTCCACAAAAGCAGTCCCCAGTGCCAAAAGGCTGGAGACCACTGCTATTTATCACTCAACTTCCCTTCCACATAGCTCTTGTTGCACATCTACAGCTTGACCTACAGCTTGAGAAGCATAAGTTCACCCTGCGAGGCTTAGAATTACAAACAGCCCTCTTAGACTTTGCTAACAAAGTTGGAGTTCTTACAAAAGACCAATTGCTCACTGCTGAAGTAAAAAGGAAACAGGGCCTGGGGCATAAGGCAGCACTTGCTTAGTGTGTGTGTGTTGGGGGGTGCTCTTAGCTTGAACCCTAGCATTGCAAAATACATACATACACACATACATACATAAAAACAAACATAACAATGGATTTGGGACTGTTTGCCCTGGTCTTATCAGACACAAAAATATAAATGTTTAAATATAAATCAACTTCATGCCTTCTCCCGATAGGTCTTCAAAACATAAAATTCAGGTTATTCTTGCAACTTAAGTACCTCACAGGGAGCTGTACACATCCCTGAGTAAAGGTCAGGCTAATTTTTCAGGAAATAATACTGGCCCAGTCTAATTCTCCAATTCTACCCATGCTGATTTTGACTTTGTAGTTTCTTCTCTTTCCTGTATTTTAGTTGGAGCCATGCTCCTAATCACTAACACTTTCTCTCCAGGTGTTGCCTCATTCACAGAAATTAGAACCCCTAAATCACAGAAAGCCTTCTTTCTCCTTCAGTAGTACCATTATTACTAAGTAAATACTAGTTTTTAATGGTAGTTTATTTTACAAGTATTTTCCAAGTGAGATGAGATGGATGGAACAGCACTAATGTCCCGTCTTACTTTTTCACCTTAAGGAAAAAATAATAAGATTTCTTGTCTGTTTAACTGAAGTTGGCACTATCAGAATACTAATGCAGAACAGTCACTTTGAACATCTGAAATGGTTTTCTAAGGCACTGGGTTTTATTGCCTTTGTGTTGTTTAGTTTTTTTGAGACTGAGTCTCACTAAGTAGATCAAGCCAGCATTGAACTAACCACAGAGCCCAGGCTGTTCTTGAACTCACAGCAATTCTCTTGCCTCAGCCTCCTGAGTGCCAAGATTATACGTGTGTGCCCACACACCCAGCTCTAAGGCAGTGTTAAGAGCATTTCTTACCAGCACATTTGTAATCTTTCACCCCAAGTCAGAATGGGAGCTGGGTCAGCCCAGCTACAAACACCTCAGCTGCCCACAGGTCTGCCTGTGCAGGGAAACGGCACACTCTGCTGGGGAGAGTGTGGCTAAAGCAAGGACCTCTGGGGAAAGAAACTTCAGGGCTCCTCAGCGGACTCTGGATACAGAAGAGCTGTACCAGGACCTGTGGAGAACTGCCAGGAAGGCTGGCACCTTTATGCCCTGAGGATGGGGAACAGAAAACTGCAGAGGACAGAGATACTTGATTTGGGAAAAGAAGTCACAGGCAGAAGAAACCCATTGCAGCAGAGGAGGGAGGCGACAGAAGGAAGGCAAAGGCAAGCTCATGCACTAAAATGCACAGCACAAGTTTTCCACTGGTGGCGGTGCCCAGCTGATGGTCAGATACCCCAGCCCCAGTCCCGGGTGGAAGGCCCCCCAGGAAGCCCATGAGGCCACACCTAATAGCTCCCACCGGCCATCTCTGTTGCAGCCCAAGGCCTGTGCTTTCAGAGCTGCAGCGTTAAGGCACAGGGCCTTGAGCTCAGCTCCTGCCTCTGTGGTTCAGGGGACGTAACTAAACCCATTGCAAGCCTCCCCTCCCCAATCTGTAAAATGGGCATATGTACAAAAGTTACTCTCAGAAGGGACTAAGAATGAAAGGAGACCATTTATGTAAAGCATTTAGGAGGATATAAAAAGGGCATAATATGCATTATTACACTAATTCAGTCTCAAATTCTTTTAGTCTTTCTCTCAAATACATGGAACACTTACAATATCGCCCAGAAACTCTGCAATATTCCTTTCTACTAAAAGGAAGAAAGGAAGCATATGTGCCTATGAGAAACGGGAGGCACAGGAGGGAGAAATCACTGGGGAACAAATTCTACATTTGCAAGAATCTGAGCAATTGACTCGCCTTCCAATAAAAGCCATACTACCTGAGTGAACTGCAGGAACTATGGTAAGGAAAATGAATAAATGTGTGTGTGTGTGTGTGTGTGTGTGTGTGTCACAAGGAGCTAAGTGCCGGGAAACATCAGGAGAAGGACACTGGGAATGGCTACCTATAGTGGAGAAGATGCCATAGAAAACTGGTCAGCTGAGCCTTCTAGAAAAGGTGTTTTTAAGCAGTGCTTGGTGGGGCGGGGTGGCCAAGGGGACATGAAGAGTGGATCACACACCTGCAAAGGCCTGGGTACAGTCTGAATGAGGGGCACCTGTAGGAGCTTTGGTCCTACAGAAAAAAGGGCACATCCAGCAACCTTCACTAGTGCATGACACGGCTTAACTTCTGCAGGCTGATGAATCTGAGATGATTCCACTTAGGAACAGGAGAAGCAGCATCTATGAGAGGCCCTGCTCTGTTCAGTATTTTATCAGTTACTTATGTCTCAAAGGCCATGCTCATTAACTCTGCACACAGCTGTGCACAAACTATGGTTACCAGAATCATGGCTCAAAAAATCCCCCAAAGGACTGGCTGAAAGTCATGAACACTTCACAGGTGCAAAGTACTCACAGGAGGAGACAACCAAAAAGCTCCCCCGTGTAGAAAGGAGTTCAATTCAACTTCAAGTAGCAGTTCAAACCCAAAGGTCAGGATACAGTAAGGGTCAAGAATGTGAGCTAATTATTTAAAACAAAAACAGACTATAAAGTTACATCTACAGCAACAGAACAGTAACAGCTCAGTGGCAGGAAAGATACTCTGTAAGGGCCAAAGGCCTGGGGACAAGATGCTTAGTTTAAGGTCCCTCAAGAGGACAACCAGGAGACAAGACTTTGGCCGGAGGGGTGCCCAACAGTCACAAGGGCAAATAAACTGCAGAAGAGATGCAGATAGGCAGGGACTTCTAAGATCCTCGGTCACTTGAAGGACAGGAGGAGGTGAGTGCAAATTTATTCTGTGTGGCTTTAGAGGCCAAAACAGAACCAGAGTAAAATGTCAAAGAGCAGGACTTGGCTCAGTCTAAGGAGACTCTTTTGAAGGCTGAGAACTGTTCTAAGATGGAAAAGGCCACTTCATATGTTACCTGTGGCCCTTTCCACATCCCAGACACAGCACTAAGCATTTTAAAACCATTGCACTTCAATCTCCACAACCATTCCTAGTGAGGCCTGACCACCACACTCCAGGAACTGTTCTTATCTACAATGAAACTCTTACACACTCTGGGCTGTCATTCTGTTGCTTCAGACCCAGATAGCAGCTCAGTTACTCCTCCACAGCCTCCCTCAGCCCCTGTGCCATCCCTCTTCTCCCTCACCCTCTCAAGCAGTACTGGTAGGACCTGGGAGGACGTGGGCTCCCTCTGCAGGAGCCTTTCCTCTCCTCTGGGCAGTGGGACGGGAAGGCACAGCATGGACACACTGCTTACATTGGCAGAGAGAAATCCAAACACTGGCCACAGGAATTGCAAACCCCCCACTTGCAAGGAGCTGGCACAGCAGCAGCCATTGCACCTCCTGTGGAGGGGCTGAGGCAAGAGAAGCGGCGGGCCAGGAGCGCAGGGGACCTCCCATCACTGAGGTCAATGATTTTCCTCCCAGTATTGTGAAATGTGGATATTTCTAAAAGATGTGTCAGTAACGACACCCTGCCACCAGGGTGGCCAAAGGCATAAGAGAACCCTAGATTACAGGTAAGGAATTAGACAGGTATCCCAGCTCACAGCTCCTGTGCTAGAAGGCTGAGATGTGAATGTGAGCTCCAAAGCCCTGGCTTCTACCACCCCAAATACCAGGCAGCTCTTCTGCTGATCTTGGCAATCACCCTAAATGCGTTCTGGAGTCCTTCCTCAAGTTCACCCTTGTGACCCACTCAGAGAGGTCTGGCTCTCCACCCTCCTACCCACAGGAGGCATCTTTGGGCCTCTGTGGCTATGTATGTGCTTCTCTGGGTGTTTCCTTACCTTCGTATCTGCCAGCAGAGTCGCTGGCCTTCTGTGGGGTGGCCACGCGCAAGAAGATCTGCTGCCGCCACGAGTGCCGCCGGGTCTTCACAGGGGTCTCCCCCACGTCTTCCAGGTGGTCTGCTTTGGATTCAAAATCCCTAAAATTGCAAAAGCCACCTGGTTTACTACTGATAGGAAGGTGTGAGAGGGTTTTTCTTTCTTCTCTAGCTTAACTTTTGCTTTGTACACAAAGCACTACATTATGAATTATCTTTGTATAAACAAACACATTTTGATAATCAGAAAAGTTACATCAAACTCACAGCGAGCCAATATTCCTAAAGAACTGGGCTCTAACCGGACGCTCTCCACAAGAAGAGCAAGACTGCAGGCCTCAAAGTGATTTCTACGGCAAAAGTATTAAGAAATATGCTCCACAGAGCACAGCCTCCAATCTGGCTTCTCTTGGTGTCACTTCCAAAATAAGAATCTGCCCTAGCTGTGTGTAGGAATATTTCTTCTGTACAGACCTATATCTCTGTGATTGTCACAAAAAATGAGAAAAAAGCTATGGTTTAACTACACAGAACCATCAATGCAATAATTATGCAGTCATACTTGCTAGTGATGATTATTTAAAAATGCATTTTAAAAACTACAAAATAAGGCACAATTGTCAATACATATAAAAATACGAACTAATCACTAATTTTCTTCGGACTTGCAAGACAACCTGGGGGAGACCTCTGTCAAGTATGTAACTCAAGGAAACAACGGGTCCCAGCCGATAGCTCAGACTTCCTCCCTATCTAGGAGGGCAGCCACAGGCTCCTCTCTCCACCTGAGAGGAGACCACCCTTCCATAGGGAATTGGCAACTATGGGTTAACTGTATTATTAGGCAACTACGGGTTAACTAGGTAACTATGCTCTTGGTAGCATGTACCTGAGCAGCCATGACAACTCCTGTCATCTGTCACCAAAGGAGTATAACAGACTCGGCAAGTCCTCTCAGAACTCTTCGCTCTCCCCATCTCCCCTGCTCCGCTCTGTGTAAATCCTGCTTGCTCTATTCCCAGGGAAACGCCCGTGGAATTAAGCCTCACAGATGTAAAAAGAGGTGCATAAGGAAGCGCGAACTTTTATTTGGGGCTCGTGAGACTGACAGGAGTCACGCGCTGAGCCGCCAGCATCATGACAAGCTGCTCTTGCTTCTATCTTCATGCTAAGAGTGGGTGCTGGGGTCCTTCCTCACTGTTTCCTACTTCACACCACCCAGCACCGTTTCAGATTATCTGTCTTCTGAAGATAACATTAATAAACTAGAGAACAAGTTGATGGCATATTTTTTAAAAATGACAGTCAGTAAAGAACAAAGAATAAGATGAGACATACAATAAATTTAGTCAAATTAATTTTTAAATGGCAAAAGAACGCTTAAAATATCCCCATATATCTAGCAATAATTCAACGTTTTTAACATCCAGATTTGATATATCTAAAGCAAGCCCTACCTTTTTGTGTTCATAAAGTCAGAGGTGTTATTCTCATCTACAGGAGCCAGAAATTTTAGAAAATTTGGCACAGAGGAGGAAGAATGAAGTTTTTTCCGCAGGGCATTACGGTACGAGATGCTGAGAGTTTGGTTGAGAAAAGAGTTTTAGGATAAAGAAATATAAACACACAAACTATAAAATATAAACTTCAAAATTAAAAAAAATTTGTTCTAAGACTAAGAGCAATCAACTCAGTAAGAAATAATTTACACGTGAGATTTAAACTTTCATTTTCGGTCAATGAAATTTCATTTTAAATGAATGAGATTAATGATTTCAAAAAAATTAGTCTATCTTCCAAAGGACTCTTTCTTTCAAACTGAAAGGAAAAAAAAAAAAAGAATTCCTTATTTAATGAGAAAGCCTCTGGTAGGGCACCAATGGGGGCACGCATGCTCGAGTGCAGTGTGTGTGACCTGCAGCAGGATAGAGAGAAGCTTGCCATCAAGACTGTGTTCAGACTTTGATGAAAATTAACAGTAAAGTGAGACTGCTCAGATGACAGCTGGAAACAGTAGGAACACACACACACACACACATACACACACACACACACACACACACAGAAGCGTGGCTGGCCCTCCAGCTCGGACCTCCCGTGCCACAGCGCATGCTTGGGCACTGTGAACGCCCCACTAGGACAACTGCACCGGTCCAGCCATGCGAGTGTGCTCACCTCTTCGGCACGGCATTTCCGCTTTGTTCTCCACTGGAATTATGTTTTAGGTACTTTAAAAAGTTTGGCGAAGAGGCAGAAGGGTTAAGACGAGGAGGAGGAGGATCTGAAGGCTGCCCTGACCAGTGCTTAGAACGGCCCACAGACGGATGGTCCAAGCTAAAGGGCAAGCAGAGAAAGCACAGAGGTTAGAGGAGCGCAGGAAATGGAGCAGAAGGGAAGGAGCCGTCATGGATGGGGAGGGGACTTCCCAGCCTTCTCCCTCATCTCTTTGCCTGGCTAGCAAAGCAGTTTCCAGTAAAAACAGAGCAAGCCAGAGGCCATTCCCAATCCCCATCACTTCCCACTTGTCTATGCTGCTAATAACACTTTTTCCTGTATTTCCTTTTTGAAAACTGACTGGAAAAAACTTTTAAATTAAAAGAAAAACAAAAGAAAAAAATCCAAAGTTGTAAAAAAAATTTTCCCTTTAAAAGAGACAATATCCTGCCTTGCTTTTCAATGTCTTATAGTATTTCCTGTAGCTAGAGCAGAAGAGAGTTCACAGAGGGAAGGAAAAAAGTGGGCCATTCTAGAAAGAGAAAGACAGACAGAGACAGCTTCCCCGTTCCTCTCCTCACCAGTATCTGCCAGGATCCACTACAAAGCTGCCTTCTTAGGGGAGAAAGACAAGCAGTACGGCCACCACCCGTGTCCGGTGTGCAGCCGCAGGCTTGGTAAGAAGAGTGCACCTCTCCGGGTGGACGGTTCTGACACCACCGCAAACACCAAAAGCGAGGAGAGAAGGTGGCAGAGCTGAGGCAGCACAGAAGTGTTGTACGTGCACGGTGTCAGGTGTCAGGAAACGCAACAAGAAACTTACACGGCACGCTTGTCTCTGAATGCATACTCATTAAGCACCTTCTGAGAACGTCCTGTTCCTGTGATCAGTTACCCAGCTGAATTCAAAAGAACCATATCCGTTTCCAATGGCTCTCTGGAGACAAGCTGGCCGGCTCTCCTATGCCAGGGTAATAACATGTTCCTACTTCTCTGGAAACGATTTAGATAGCCCTGCATAGTCCCTCCATCCCTGGGCACAGACTACCCTCATGCGCCTTGGCGCTTCTGGTGTCACCAGAGAGAGGAAGGCAGGAACCGCACCGAGCTGTGGTACTAATTCACACTTACAAGGTGAAGAAACTTCAAAAGACTTCTAAAGTTATTTTTAAAGATATTCTGCCAGGCATGGTGGTGCACATCTCTAATCCTAGTTCTCTGGGAGGCTGAGGCAGGAGGATCACAAATTTGAGGCCAGCCTGAGCAACTTAGTGAGACTCTCAAAATGTTAGAATTAAAATGTTAGAATTAAAAAAGAAAAAAGAAACTGGGGATGTAGTTTAGTGTAAAGGCCTTGGGTTCAATCCCAAGCATCCCCCTATACACATAAAAGACAGTTCTGTGTCATTTATATTTATAGTCTCTGGCACTTAGGATTAAATTAAGCACTAAAAGAAGGGAAAAAAAATCACTAAGGGACCTGAAAAGAATAGGAAAAACTTGTCACCGTACTATTCATCCTCCTAAATGTTAATTTGAGCCCAATTATTAAAACCAGCAAATCTTGTTAGAAAAATCTAGAATTCTCAGTGAAGGAAATTTCAGAAAACATCTGCTCCATGTCTATGACAGAGTCGTTCATCAAATCAGCCCACGTCACAGGTAGCTCAAGACAAAAGTGTGCAGGAAGCCTGGGTCTGGGTCCACGCTAGGTGTCCCTGTGGCCCTCTCCCATCCTGCTGCAGCTCAGCTCCAGGTCCGCATTGAGACGCAGCTGCTCACTCACCTGCTTGCCTATTTCCCCAAGGCCAGCGGCGCCAGCGGCGTGGTCTGAGGAGTAACTGCACCCAAGGAGCACTGCTTCCGCTCATTCCCCTGCCTCGTGACAACGCTCCCACTTGGATGTGGAGCGAGCATCCCCCTGCTCCACACACACTTTCTAAGAGTGCTGGGAAGAACACCCTGTTTCAAACTTTACCTTTTTAAGCCGAGTAAACTCTGACTCAGGTTTCTTCTCCACCCGGTAGGCACACCCAAATACACAGACCTGGCTAGTCACAGGCATGCCTCAGCTATTTACACAACAATTTTTAAGTTTTCAACAAATCTTACTTCCGTTCATGAGGTGTCTCCGTGCTCACCGAGTGATACCTCATAAGCTTTCTCTGACTGACTCCTGGAGACCCCCGAGTGGGCTCTGGAGGTGCCGGGCACTGCACAGGGAAGTGGCTCAGGGTGTTGGCTCGCCTTCGGTAGGCCTGCTGTGGGGACAGCGGAGCAGGCTCCTCTGGGTGATGGCTCTCCGAGTCACTGGACAGGTCATCCGAGGAGCCCAGGAGCTTGAAGGAGCTCTCAGAGACGGGAAGGGCCTCCTTGTCACCCATGGACGGCTCCTGGAAGGAGACAGCAGGTCAGATAGACCACAAGGCAAACTGCAGTTATGTGTCTCTTAGCCCTATATGGGAAGACATTTTAATGCCACCTGGAGGACACCAAAATTACAAGATGGAAAGATTCATAAAATAACTGCTTGTCAGAGACAACGTACTAGTTTGCAAAAGAAATGATAAAAGTGCCCAGATGCAAGAATGAAGGGAATGAGCCATGACACATAACTGTTCTGAGCAGTGTCACAAACAGCTGTCTCTCTCCACAACACAGGACTCTTTACTACTGCTTGTAGAAGTCCAGTGAGTGCTGGACATCTTGCCTTGACTGCTTCACTGAATTCTTTCTTTTTGCCAAGTACATTCACGTATGCTACTCACACTTAAGGCTCTGATTTTGACCCATTGTTGAGATTTAACTCAGTAATCCTGAGGTTAAAAACTGTGTCCTATGTTAGTCCTAGATTATGGAAAATCTCTCTCTAGGCACTCATCACAATTCTGGAAAAAATCACTTAACTTCTTTTTCTTCATCTATAAGATAGCACAGTGAAATTTTTTTTTTTACTTTTTCAGGAATGAAGCAAGAATATATAGCTGTTAGTACTCTGGATGCCGTAAAATGTTACACAAATACTGTTTCATTAAGGACTCATTCATCACTGAATGCTCAAAATTCACTAAGAATCATAACAATCTTATGCTTTATAACAATTGCATGCTTTCAAGACAATCCTTTTTCAAAGGAATAAACTACTGCCACTCATACAAACCAATGCTTAGCACCTAGGATACAGAGGTATCCAATGTTTTTCAAATCAAAAAATATAAAATAAGGGGAAATGTACCAGCTTGTCCCTACTGAAATTGCTAGCAGGGTTAAATACATCAACATAAATACAGTAAAAAAGAATAAGTGAATATCATGGTGGACTGGAAAATCTGAATTCTATTTGTTCATTCAATACAAAGTTGAAGGTCTCTGGGATGACAGGTATTTGAGATTTTAACCCCCCAAAAATTAAGCCTTTATATTAAATGGAGAGAGTATGTATATTTAATTATGTAGGAATTATGTAGAAAAAGCTTAGTTCCCAACATAGTATAAAGTGTTAATTACTTTCATAATTGTAATTTTTCATTCTTCAAAACTATAATTCTGAAGAATCTTTCAATTTAGAGATTAAAAAATTTGTCCTAAACAACACATTACAGAAAACAACCTTTCGCCAGGTGTGGTAGTGCATGCTTATAATCCCAGCACCCAGGAGACTGAGGCAGGAGGACTGTGATGAGTTTAAGGCCAGCCTGGATTACAAAGTGAGACCCTGTTTCAAGGGGGTGGGGGATGAATGAGAATAAATGAATATGGATGGAGGGATGGGGGAGGGAGAAATCAATCAATCTCAAGTAAAGTTATTCTCAATTCTTGTAAACATCCCTTCAGATTACTGACTTAATTGGATGACTGAAAGAGCTTCTCAGGTCTTCTTTGCAACTCCCATATGCTCAATAAGAAGAGATCCAGATACATAAAATTCATATCTTCATGGCAATTTCTCAATTAAATATGAAGAAATGAAAGACATGGAAAAGTGAACCAAAGATAGACCCACACACAGAAGGTTCCTTCAATAAAGGTGCATTTCTCTCAGAATTACCCTAGAAATTAAAGCAATGCATATATCCCCATTTTCTGCATTCCAGAGAATGAAAAATAAACAGTAAACTATTCAAGGTGCCACCTATGGGGGCATAAATTTTTTCCTGGTGTCTCTACTGACGCTAAGCTACCTGAAATCCCTTCTTTCCTACTCACTTCCACAGGTAATGAGAAGACATCATCGCCCCTTCCTTTTCCCAAGCTTTCCCTGGTTCCAAACATAACTCTCTTTTCCTTTGCACCTCTGATATCTAAGTTACCAGTATCTCTATTGCCACTCTCAGGGTTCCTACCACACTTTAATGCTGGGTTGATTTGTATTTGCCATCTTTCTCCTTTTACCTAAGTTCCTACAGGGAAAGGGCTGGGACTTACTCATCTGCATGCAAAAGATAAACCATAATATTTCCGCATACAGGGCAGAATTAGTGTGTATTAGATTGAGACTGGATACCACTAGCAGATAGGCTTTAGAAGCAGTTGTTAAGAGTCTCATTTGCCAAGTGGGCCTGATACCTGCAGACCAGCAGCAGCAGGGGCAGCACTGCCTTGCAACTTGCCAGAAATTTAGCACTTCAACCTTCACCCCAGGCCTAATCTTAGTCTACACTTTAACCAGAACCTCACTCTGGGTGCACCTTAATATTTAAGAAGTGTTTATCTAAGGAAGTGTTCCATGAACTGTACAATATAACAGACTAGTAGATAGCAGTATCAATATAGTGGCTTGCATTAAAGTAGAACAGAAAATACCAGTCTGTGTCACATATTGTTCAAAGTAAATATTGTTTTGTGGGTTTTTAAATTTTCTGTGTCTGTGTAAGTATGAGCATTTGTGAACAATGTCACAATTGTCAAATGTGTTTCTTACTGTTGGCTATGATCTAAAAACTCTGAAAGCCACACAACTAGGAGGGATCTCAGAAGAATTTGAACCATTCCTGTGGCAAGGAGCTAGCCTCCATGAAAACTCTTCATTCTTGCATCAGGGAATGTTTCTATTGCAGAAAGCAAAGCGGCCTCCCTACACAAAACCTAACTCCACTTCCTGGCAGGGACCAGGTCAAGCCACCCACATTTACATATGCTTAAATATCTAGGAAGCAAAATATAAGAGCAAAGAATAGGCTCAGGTTTAAAACCAGGTTGGCTTAAGCACTTTAATAGTCATGAGATCAGCTTATGGGAATGAAGTTTAGTTGCCTACTTAAAAAATAATAATAATGTTAATTATAATCAAGAAGCCAGACTGCAAATAAAGTTTCAGGAATTGAAGTTGTATACTTCTCTAAATTCACAAACCAACTTTTGAGGTTCTCCCAACTATAATTACTTTTATTATTGGAAAGTTTACCAGGGAAATAAATCCCTTGGTTGCATTATGACAAATTAAATCTTAGTTGTCTAAAATTGTATCTTGTTTGTTTATGGAATGGCCACCTGCTTTTTATGTAAAGCTTTCAAGTTATGATAACTACATGACCAGCCTTCCACCTGTGCCGAGAAGTCTGGAAGCACCAAACTTTTTATGACCAGAGATATGAGGCTTTTTCTATTCTTTTTGATAACCCTGTAGACAGAAAATGAATAAGACTTGTTAACTGGCTTCTTCAGGGTGTCATAAAAAGTGAAAGATGCTTACTTTGCTGGTGCTACTTAATGTACTAGACACAGAGCTGTCCAGATCCACGCTGGGAGAATGTTCCTGCAGGCCTCTCGTTTTATTACCCTACACAAAGAAAAGGCAGTCAAATTATGACCTCGAGACCTTTACAAAGTCATCAGCTAGAGGAAGTCTGATCTACTTAAATAAGCTCAAGAAAAATGCATCTACTGAAAAATGCTATTAAACATACATAAACAAAGAGAAAAATCAGTATTTCTGTCATCTTTTTTTAAGTACCTCACCACCCAAAATGTTCACCTTGTGAGTCAGTCATCTGGCAGTGGTGCTAGGCTGGAACAAGATAACTGTCTATGAAGAAAAGCAGGTATTCAAGCAAGCCCACTCAACAGCTCTCTCTCCCAAGACACACGCTGTCATGACAGCCAGCTGTGTTCAGATCAACAAGTATTCCATCCCCTCTGGAGCTCTCAAACGTAGCTCCCCCAACCCTGGCTTTGTAAACGGACTATTTTTCATCATTTCACAGGATGCCGCAAAATTCGCAGAAATATCCTCAAACAAAATAAATTTTACTTTAACTTTCCCTAAATAAAATGTTTGTTTCAAAGAAAATTTATTGTAAAGTCACAAAGAACTATAATTAGACATTGTAAGCTCCAGAAAAGTGTGAAACTTTGACAAAATAAAATCAGACTTTGATTTCTTAGAAGTACCACCAAGGCACTCATGTGATGGTGTGTGTGGGGAGGGGGTGATTTCATAAAACAACTCCCATACTGACACATTTGTGTTCTCTGCTTTTCCTACAGAACTGAAATTGACAATTTTTTCTATAAAGGGCCAGGTAGCAAATACTTCATGTACTGTAAGCCATACAGTGTCTATAACAAGTTTTCGTTTCTGAACAAAAGCAGCCTTAGGTAACAGGTAAATGTAGCTGTGATTCCATAAAACTCTATTTATAAAAACAGAAAGAGAGGGAGGTGGGTGAGATTTGGCCCAAGGGTCAAATAGTAAATTGCTGGTACAGATCTGGACACTTCAACAGTAGCTGATAGTAACTGGTTGTATACGCTGTCCTTAGCAAGACCAGAACCTACACCTCAGTGTAATCTAATCTGTGGTCTCTACAGGGACTGGCCAAGAAATAACAACGTTTTGAGAGACAAAGCAATCAAAATATGAGTCAAAAACATTTCTTTTAAAACCCAAAACTAACCTAAAAACAATTTAAAATGTAGGTAATACCAAAATATTTTATAATTTATGAGGAACACTGACATTTAAGCATAGAATTGAACTTTTTGCTCATTTAAACGGTGATTTAGAGCTGGGCATGGTAGTGCATGCCTATACTCCCAGCATTGATGAGGCTGAGGCAGGAAGACCACAGCAAGTTCAAGGGCTGCCTGAATTACATAGTGAAAGTGAGATCTTGTCTCAAAAGAAACAAACAAACAAACAAAAAAGCAAACAGAAGTCATTTTACTTAAGTCAGAAGAAATTATACTACTTACCCGGGACAAAATACTTTCTAAAGATTCTGTTAAAGACCTCTTTGCTTTGTTTTTCAGCATATCTAGCCTAAATCGAGGAGCACTGGCTGGTAATTCACTACCAATATTTTCTGCTGTAATCTGTGGTGCCTGGAAAAGTGAAACAGCAAAAAGTTAAGTCATTTGTAGCTTCTTTGTTTGTTTAAGAAAATGAGGAATCTCTAGGATGTACCTTTATTTTTGGTACCAGGGATCGAACTCAAGCCCTTGCAAGGCGGGCGGTGGAACCACTGAGTCAAAGCCCCAGCCCTCTAGGATGTACCTTTTGAAACCAGGTTGTCATTGTGAACCCACGATCTCATCCTATCTGCTCCTGAGTGGCATGGCTTCAAATGTGAGAAATAATTTCACCACAAAGGGTTGCTCTGACAACCCAGAGTGAAATGGAAGTGAAGCCAGTCGATAAAAGTAGTTTAGAGCTCAGAATCTGTAGCTAGGTCAGAGATCTGTAACTTTCCACATGTGGACTGGTGCAAGTCCCTTACCTCTCCAAAGCCTTACTTTCCTCTATTCGCAACACTATGTTGTGAGATTAAATTAGGCAAAATACACTGAGCTTGGGCTCTAGCATGAAAGTAATTATTATTAGCTTTTCAAAATAAAGCAATCACTTACCTTTTGGAGCATTTCAGAGATTAAGACAAACTAAATTTATCAGCTGAGAATCCATTCTGCCTATTTCCCTTCATCCCTCTCTCTATGTCCGTTTTCCTCACTTTTTCTTCTTTCTCTTTCCTGTGACTTCCATAATCCCTCATTTCCTCTGCAACCAGTTCTTCTCTCTTAACTAACCATAACACGAAAATAGGAACGTAACAGAGCTTGTCTGACAGCCACTAAATGAAGTTTAATGTTAAAGGAGGTATGTTTATGAAAAACAAAAACTAAAAACAAATAAAAAGAAACCTCTAAATTACACTGTTTCTTATATAGATTCTCACCTGATTGCTTCCGGCTAGACATGATTTTGTTAGAAAAACACACTAGCAAATTCCCCCACTACTCTGACGAGATCGGGTGCCTTCAGGGTGGTATGGCCTTAGATGCTCACTACTCTGAATATGGACATATCCTCTGTTGTAGTAATATATGTATTTCCAGGACACAGGAGCGTGCAGAGACTCCTGACAAATGCTTTTGGAGACTCTACCGGCACCCTCCCCAGAAAATCACTCTCCTCAATCTGACGTTTATGTATCAATTTATACTTTGTATTTATATATATATATATATA
>NW_022900947.1:29125222-29151314 GCF_012274545.1 Fukomys damarensis | reverse complement strand
ATATGTATATATATATATATATATATATATATACAAATCCATATATTACATGTAGTGAACTTTAAATGAAAGGTGGTGTACCACACAACAACTCATTGTGTAATTAATTTTCCTCAGTGCTGGTTTTGAGATTTATCAATGTTGACAAATGTTCTTGGATTCACTCACTTCAACCAAAGCTCAGTGTCTCACTGTATAACCAATTTAATAATTTCCTGTTATTAAACATTATTCTCTTTTTTACTCTTACAAAAGAGACCATGGTGAGTTCTCTCACCCAGAGTTCTTTATGCATTCATGTGAAAGGTTTCACAAGAAAAGTAATTAGGATGTCTGAATTACTGGGTTACTGGGACTATGAATCTTTAGCTACACCAGATAATCTCATCCAACTTATTTCCCTTAAACAGCATTAATTAATACAAGTTCCAGTATACACACGAGAGTTCACCTTTACAAGACATTGTCAAATCTTTCACACATTTTGGCCAATCTGACATTTTCTTTGATATTCTCTTACTATTCCTTTCCTGAATCTCACTGCTATTCAGAATCTTTTAATTTTTTTTCAGTAATCTGCTGTTCTAAGATTTGATATTTTTTTAAATACAAAAATCCTAATTTGCCAATCAATACTGCACATTTCTCAAGGCAAAGAGAAAGGAAAGGTTCTGATAAGAACTACATTCACCTTCATCCAGAGACCCATGATTTCATTCCTATGAGCATTAGAACATGCACTCACAGAAGGACGACTAGCTAACATTCGCCTTTGTGCTTCCCTAGGATGGAGCACTTGAACTCTGGACTTGGAACTTCTGATTGCCCAAGAGGGAGTGGACCAACGCTGGCTGCCAGGCTTACATGCCCGAGGCAACAGAGATTCACTCGGCAAACACTGTACTAAGTGCAGATCAACACAGATAAGTGCTCTACCAGTTGTGCAATGGTCCAGCACAATCTGGCCTGGAGGAGGCCTCCAGAATCAAGGGAATTATCCACCAAGAACTCAGCCCCAGTTCACTCACACAGTTAAGATGCTGAGAAATTGGTATCAAAAGTTTTCATAACACAGAAACAAACTGGACTGATAGTTCTGAGAAAGAAAATATTGGCTAAAAGTTTGAAGGAAGCAGTATCTGTTGGCAGATCCTACATAAAAGAAAAACTGCATTTGTGTGTTTTTATATCAGGTCTGAAGAATGTCCGCACCCTTAATTCAGGACTGCTTCTGCTCTCCACTACCTGCAAACAGACGCTTGTCTGTACGGTGCCGTAACTCAAATATAATTTGGAAATAATTTAGAAAAGAATTCACATTAAGGAAATAACATTCTTATTTATCTTAAAGTAAGCATGTAGATGTTTTTTCCTCTGTCTTAATCACTTTTCTTGTCACTAAGACACAATACCCACAACTTAAAGGAGGAAAGGTTTATTTTGACTCACATTTCAGAAATTTCAGTCTTTGCATGGTCAGCAGCATGGTGAAAGGGCCTGGGGAGGGGAAAGCTGCTGATGTCACAGCATCCAGGAAGCACAGGGCAAAGGGAGGAAGTTGAGAACAAAATACACCCTATCAGGCAGGCCATGCCCACCCCCTCACCCCGTATTTGCCTCTTCAAATCAGAACCCATCTCCTAATACTACATTTAACTACGGTGCCCCCATGATTCAATCACCTTTAAAAAGCCCCACCTACCAGTATGAACACCTGAGGCTTTGGGGGACATCAGATATAAACCATAACATTTTACCTCTGGCCCCCAAAAGACTCATATACATCTCTTTATGAAAAGCAGTCCATCACTAAAAGTTGCCAAGGTCCTAATAGTTCCAGCTTTGCTGAAAATTCCAAGTTCAAAGTCTCCTGATATTTAAAGCAAACTTTTAGCTGTGAGCCCCAGCAGAAATTAAAGATAAAGTTAAAACCTGACACTGTACAATGGCACAGGGTAAAGATTCCTATTGAAGAGGAACAAGAAGCCAGAAAGAAATCAAATCAAAGCAATACCAAAATCCAATCAATACCAGAAGCATTAAATCATATAGAACTGTGTCCAGTATGCAGCACAAGTTGCAGTGAGATGTGAACACCAAATGGCTTGAATAGCTTTACTCCTATAGCATTGCAGTGGTTGGTTATAATCGTCAAGGGTTCTCTCGTTTGAGGTCTTTGCTTACAACCTGCACTTTCCTCATATTCCACATTCCAGGCTTCTCTGACTTTTTAGTCAACTTCATTCTCAAGCTTCACACACTGCACTCTCAGGGGCATATTGCCTGAAATCTAAGTGGAAGTCCCCACAACTCTTGCATTCTGCAAGCCTGTAAGACCAGCACCACATAGATGACACCAAGGCCTGACACCAGCTCCAGAAGTAGCTATCCCCTTTGCTTCATGGCTGTAGAGACCTCTGACTATCAGAGTTCTGTGAACCAAATCACCAAGAAACCAATTTCTCCAGCAAGGTACCCTAG
The DNA here is from genome assembly GCF_012274545.1 of Fukomys damarensis. Lineage (NCBI taxonomy): Eukaryota > Metazoa > Chordata > Mammalia > Rodentia > Bathyergidae > Fukomys > Fukomys damarensis. The sequence goes on along the minus strand of NW_022900947.1, from coordinate 29,148,833 downwards.
GACTCTCTTCTCAAAGCAAAGTCTTTCATTTTTATACCACTTAGCCTGTCCAGTGGGTGGGGTCTTTCTGATTCCTCATATGCCCTCAAGACGTGTTTCCTATTGTAATGTTGATGTAAATAACTTAGCTTCTTTTTAAAGCTAATCATTTTAGCAACCAAGCTCTCCTCTGCTCGAACTTTGGAAAAACTTTTAAAATAGGCTTTTCACTTCTGGTTTTCAGTATACACATGGCTAAAAGCCCAATACAGTACTTTGTCACAACCCTAACAATGGGCTGCCCTGAAATCTCCTCCACCAGATTAATTAGTCCACCAAACTTAATCTCGGTCTTCTATAAAGTCTTAGGACATGAACAAAATTTAGACAAATTTTCTGCTAGAGCATAATACATACTGTTTTGAGACTAACTGCCAGTGGAATCCTTGTTCCCCACTGAAACCTCTTAAGCCATCTTACTGTCTGCCTTTTTAACCAACATTCTCGTCTTCTGACAAAACTGAAGTCTGATCAGAAATCTCCCATCAAGCTCAGTTTATAGCATTCCAAAGGCTTCTTTAGCCAGTATCTCCAAACCTTTAAAAAATTTCTGCAAACCAGTGTCAAAGGCTTCTAAGGCTTCTGAACCACATAGTCAGATATAGTCATAGAAACAACCACAGGTCCATTAAGAAAATCTGTTGGTCATTTTTCTCATCGCTGGGACATAACACCTGACACCCACAACTTAAAGAAGAAGAGTTTTACTTTGGCTCATGTTAAAATCCTTGCATGGTCTGTGACATGGTGGAAGGGATTGGGTAGAGGAAAGTTGCTCAGATTGTGGCAGCCAGGAAGCAGAGCACAGAGGGCAGACTGTAGAAGGAGATATACCCTCCAGGTGACAACTCCAGGGACCTCTTCCGACCAGGCTTCACCTCCTAGCAGCACATTTACCTGTAGCATTCCTAAGAGTCACTCCATAGGACCTGCCAAGATTGTGAGCATTTATGGAAGTGGAAATATAAAATGCTCTCATCCACCATAAATGTTTCATTCCTCTTCCTAGCAGTCACAAGTTATTTCAAAATTATAAATTTCCTGTCAGAACAAGTCAGACTAACACAGAAAAATGCCAGAACAAAGAAAAAAAGCAATCAATAGCACAAATAGGGAGAAAAGGGTGAAAGAGGAACAGCAATAATCCCAGAAAATTGAAGACTGAACGAGCCCACCCACATATGCATGGGAGGGTGCAGAACCTCAACGCTGACAAGGTTTGTGGGGGGAGGACACCAGCAAACCAAGGTCAAAAGCCAGACAGAAGTGGAGTCACGGTCATTGCTACAGAGCCCTGAGTAGGCCTGTAAGTGGTGCACCACGATAACCCCAGCACTTTCAGAGGCTGAAGCAGGAAGATCACAAGACTGAGCATAGCAAGGGTAACCCAGTGAGATTCTATCTTAAAATAAATAAAAATGACTGGGAATACAGCTCAGTGCAAAGACCCTGGGTTCAATTCCCAGAATGGTGGGGAAACACACACACACACACACACACACACACACACTCACACACACACACTGTATATAATCTCCAAAAGTTCAGGAAAGATGCAGATTACCAAAGCTAACCAGAAGGCAGTTTCCATCTATGGGAAGGGGCACAGCACTGAGCTCTAAAGTGTCTTTTTCCTTTGGAATAAGCATTCTGAACAGGAAAGGAAAAAGAGCCACCCAGTTTTGGAAGTCTAAGGAGCCTGAATATCCTTCACTGATTTTTAGAAGTTAGCTGTAGCATACACACACACATTAATGATAACCCGACTTACAGGGGGTCAGGAGCAAGTGGTCCATGTGGCACCAGGTCTGTTGAGCAATCTCAAATCTGGAAGGCAGAGACCTGCCTATGGCCCAGCTTCTGACACAGCACCCCACAAATAGCAAAGCTAACTCAAGTTCTGGACAGCAGAAGACAGGAGGGAGACAATAACAACATATACATCGGGCTTTCTAACATTGTATCTAACTTGTCAGTAACATGATCCTACATTATTGTAACATTTACATTTCAAAGAAATCCTGGTATTTTAAATAATTTCAAAGACAACCATATAATGTCATTGTCATTTTTCAAGGGAGAAAGGAGAGGTGACAGAGACCAGTTCTCTGCAAGTCACACAGTTCGTAGCTTAATTCTCAGTGCTCTATGCCACATTTCCAATAAAAGCAATGGTTCCACCCATCTATGATGTCAAGACACTTTTCTCAACTTCTTCAACCATAATCTTAACATTCCCAAATTTTCCTTACATGTGCAACAAATGAAAATAAAACAGGGAAAAAGAAAGAAGTTTCAGTGCTTCACAAAACCCTCAAGACTTTGTGCATAAAGTGGGTGCTTTAGGAAAAAGTTTCAAGAGACAAAAGTGCCATACCTGCTTTATCTCTCCAATATGGATGTGTTCTTTTTGCTTCTCTTCATATAAACATCTCAGAAAAGAAATGATCAATTCGTTCTCTCGCTGCTCATTTCTTGGTCTCAATTTCTTTTAAAAATAAAAAATAAGCAATATTACATTTTTTAAAATTGTCGACAAAATTGCTAAACCACCTTTGGAGGTGCTACCAGCTTCTACCTAATATCTACCGTAGTGCCTTTTACCCAGTTCTCCCACTAGGGGGCATTAATGATCCTAACAGTGAAGATGATTTATTAAAAAGGAAACTGGAGTATGGGCTAAATTTATTTTTCGTCCTTTTATCTAAAATAAATTTTTAACATCAGATGAAGGCAATCAAAACATTTAATAAACAGTTTTTAAAACAGAAGAAAGAATCAAAATCTATGTAAACCATCCGAGGTCAGGAGTCAAATTAAGCACACATCTTATTAGCTCTCACGGTTAGCAAACTAGAAAGGAAGAGCAACTGGGTTCAGGGTTGTGGTTTCACATGTCAGATTGTTCATCAGGAAGGACTCTGTGGGATCCCCATGATATAAAATTCCACAGCTGGGTCCCCCACCACCCTCTCCCCTTCCACCCGCCCACTTCCTCCTTCTTTAAATCCTCTCTATGCCTTTTGATTTTTCAACAGGGCAGCAGCAAAGCATACTGGACTAGAAATCAAGACAAGTACGATCTTGTTGTTGAGCAAAACCAGGTAGGTTATCTCAGCTCCCTCCTCTGTTAAAAGGAGGATGTGCACAAATAAATTCCACAGTATCGAGCTTCCAAATTTGCTGGATTTGAAATATCAGTCAAGGTCCATGTCTGTAAGGTCATCTAATTTAACATAGTATTTTGTCTGAATGTGAAGGAAACAACAAATTACTCTGGAGATACACGATGATCTAGTCCATAAACTTCTGAAGTAACTGAAGAATTCTCATTACCCTGTATTTTTCTCTCCTTAACTCTAAACTTCCAGCCTGCCCTTTAACACTGAGTCAGGCTGTAGCAAATAGGTCAACGGTTCAAGGTGGCAACCACCTTCTCCAGCCAGGTGAGGAACAGTGGTATAACCCTTCATGTCACAAGCAGCAGAAGCAAAGGGGCCCTAATCCAGAACCTGGGACAAGCCCATCTCTGAGAGAATCATTTAGAAGGCAAGCTGTTCCTGTTACTCAAGGAAAGGACAGTCTACCATCAGGAGAGTTTCTGTTCACTAAGGACTTCCTCCTCTTTTTCAAATGTTTTACACGTCAAGCAGACTTTCTCAACTTGAACTCTCGGCTATGGATCTTGATGTCACAAGATTTCTCGTCACAGGCAACATCTGAATTTTCTTCTAGAGTGGATTTCCATGAGATCCTCAAAAAAGGAAAATGGTATTCAAATACCACAATTTCAGCTTAAGGAATAGCTCTCAAGGTTATAGGTATAGAGTCCACATGTCCACAAAACAACAGGAAATCTCATTCATTCACTGCCAGTGGGAATGCAAAATGGTGCAGCCACTGTGGAAAAGAGTTCAGCAGATTCTGACTCTTACCAAAGGACCCAGCAGTCCCTGGCATTTACCCAAATGAACTGAAAACATATGTGCATAAATAAACCTACACATGGATGTTTACAACAGCTTTATGTATAACTGTCAAAACCCACAAGCAACCAAGATGTCCTTCAACAGGTGAATGGATAAACAAGCTGTGGTACATGCACAGAATGGGATGTTATTCAGCACTAAAAGAAACGAGCTACCGTATCAAGTCATGAAAAGACATTAGGGAACCTTCAGTGCTTATGATGATTTCAACTATTCTGCATGGTGGATCCATGACATTATGGTGCACTGTCCAAACCCCTACAAGGAACCTGAATGTAAACTGGAGACTGGTAAACATTAATGTAGCAAGTGTACAACTGTAGCTGTCAATTGTAACAAATGTATACTACTGTGAGTTGTTACATTATCAATAGGGGGAAAGTGTGGAGTAAAAGGCAGTGAAAAGTTACTTTCCACCTAACTTTTCTGTAAACTGTAAACAACTGTTCAGAAGCTACAGATTTAGCTCAGTGGTAAAGTGCTTGCACAGCACGCACAAGGCCCTGGGTTTTATCCCCAGCACCGAAACAAACAAACAAATAAAACAACTACTTAAAAAAATGGAGCGGTGGGAGTAGTCCAAGGAAGCTGATGGGAATCCAGGCCTCCAAGCCCCTACAAAAGCAGCATCTGCAAGTTCACCCATTCTTTCCTCTCCTGTGTTTTTAAACCTTGGGGGTACTTTCACAGGAAATGTGGTTTGCTTGGAAAACTTCTTCATGATTGTTTATTTCATGCAGTAAGCATGCAATATGTAAGAGGAGTGCTAATACATTGTCCCTCAATTTATACATGAAACAAACTATTCACAGAGTCAGCAAATGAGCTGAGAGAGCACAGTACATTGCCATCATTGGCACCCATTAAAAATTGAGGCCATGAACCAGAATTTGCAAACCCAGAGCTCATTGCACAACAGGAAGTCACTAAAGCAGCAAAATGCATGTCTGTGGTGTTAAAAGGTCAGTAAAGGTTTCCTCAAAATAATTCTGAAACATGATGAAAGGCTACACCCCAATTCAGCTGGGTGACTTTGCCATTAACGTGGCAAATCTCTATTTCTTCAAGTTGACTAAGTTTTATAAACATTTGTTAATCAAAGAGACAAATCCAAGGAAAATAATGGTAAATTAAGTGTATAGCATCACTTGTAGTAAAAAATGAACTTGTCCGTACAAAATTATGTCCCAAGTAAGAACAGTTTTCACCCTAGGCAGTGATGTGGGAGGCTTCCTCACGCCAACCAGAAAGGCCCTATTTCTTTATCTTGGTGTTGGCTGCACAGGTATCCTCACCTTGTAAGAACTTGCTGAACTAGGCTCCAAATGGTGGTGTATGCTAGTAATTCCAGATCTCTGAGAGGCTGAAGCAAGAGGGTCAAAAATCCAGGCCCAGGGGCCAGGGATTTAGCTCAGTGGTGCTGTCTGCCTAGCAAACGCAAGGTCCTGAGTTAGATTCCTGGTACAAAAAACAACACAAAAACAAAAACAAAACCCCCAAAACAAATTCAAGCCCCACCCGGGCAAAGGGCAATTAGTGACTTAACCAGACCCTGATTCAAAAACAACTAAAAATTAAAATTTTCAATCTCCAGTACTGAAAAGAAAAAGAAAAAGAAAATCACTGAACTTGATTTATGTGCTTTTCTATAGGTATAATTCAATAAAAAAATCCAAAACAACTAATTGCCTTTCAAAGGGAACAAAACTAATTTTGTTATGTTTCTTAACCTAATTTCTAGAAGGGGCTCATGAAGTTGTGTAAAGGTAACTGAAAAATAAATTTACTCCACTGATGATGAATATCAAAGGGCTGAAAGTCTACGGTGTAACCAGGAAATCACTTAAAAAGACAACACTCACTTGAACACTATATTCTGATACGTTTTTTTTTAAAAAACTTTAACCATGTCTTACATAAGAATAGTTTCTAAACCACGGAACCAAGCTGATATAGTTTTTACAAAGGATCTTCTGAAAGAAGGATCTTCTGAGCACTAATCCTTATCTTGTGAATAATCATGCTATTCAATGAATTACTAATGTCTACTCTTTTTCAAACCAGCCTTACTTCAGCTTGAGAGTAGGTTTGGCCCTGGGCCAGCAGAGGAGCGGTAGGAGAAGGGAGCAAGGACCCGGCTGGGTCATCTGCATACATGTACACCTACACGTAAGTGTGAGAATTACACACTTCTGACAATGCACCAATAAAAAGGAGGTTCTGCAGTGAGTCCTCTTGTGAAGAGAGGGCTAAGCAGGGCTGCACATCCACCGGGTGTCATGTCCTTAGGGTGCTCAGATCAGTGGTCACCTCCTGCACCATTCACAGTTATTACCGGATTTCTTTTTACTAAGTAATCATGCACCATTAATTTCAATAGCAGTTACATTTGCCTTACAAGAATTTGCCTTAAGGGAGTTTTTCAGAAACAAATTACCCTCCAAGAAAGAATGCAAAGAAAAATATTTACCATTCTATTATAAAAGGACTCATAAAACAGCAAGTCATGTTTTTATGGCCTCTTTAAAATGTGTGGTTTTCAAACACATAAGCAGACGAGCTACCTAAAAAGAAATTGATGACCCGATTCAGAAAACATCTTAGAAAAACCAAGATTGGTTATGAGGAGGTAATTCAGCAGGTCTGTCAATGGCCGCTGGAAGAGCAGGGACCATTGTGAATGCTTCAAGGGAGAGGTAACTTAGGACGGATAACAAAGTATATACAGGTTCTGCAAAGCCAAGGAACGATTATTATTTCTTTTCTGGTTCAGAGAAAAAACTAACAAAGCAGAGATGTCTAGAACAAAACAATGAGCCCTGGGACATTTAACTGCTTTTTTTTTTTTTTTAAGCAAAATGTTGTCATTTGCTTTTTTCTAAAGTCTCTTTGCCATGTGTGTTAGTGTCTAAAAACCCATGGAAGAGACAGGCTCTTAGAGTCCTAGCTGTTAGAACTCCTCTCTGCAGCTGTGTGGTGTACACCTATCCTGAGCCGCTGCATGCCTCAGGAAAGTTACAGGCAGCATGTAAATGACAGCGGAAAGACACATAGGAAAGGGGGTGCATCTCTCCGTGCCTCACTAGCTCCACACCGGGGAGAGGATCAGCACCCAGCACTATGGCTTTGGCTGTAAATGAATTAACAATCAGAAGCAACTTGTTCACTCCTTATACCAAGTACAAATCACATTATAGTTGTCTAAGAGACCAAAGATGTCTAAAGAACCTTTAAGAAAAGACAAGGCACTGAGTGCAGAGTTGATTCAGAAAATAAGAGAACATAAAATCAATTGAAAATTGTGAAAATTACCCTCTGGTCCAGTGACAGTGAACCTTTCAGAGCTTTCAATGATAACAGCCTGCTGCGCTACACATGCCACCGGTTTGCCACCACTGCTCTAGTCAGATTGCGCAATTTTTAAAAATCCTCCTGTGCTTTCTATCTACAAATACATTCCAGTCTTACTGCACAGGAACAAAGGAGTGAGAGACGTACTCTAACATGAGTCTAAAGACAAAAGGATAAATCCTTTATTTTTTTTTTTTTTTAACACAAACAGAAAACAGATCTTGGGCCTCTGGCTAGTCTTTTCCTAGTGAGGGGGCAGAGGGAACTCAATCCACACAGCTGCCAGCCTTGTTTTGTTTAACCACTCCTTTGTGTATGGATCTGCTGGTCACCAGCACACCACCCCTCAAAAAGAAGAGAGATTTATTCTTTATTCTGATATGCTCTCTTTCCTAGAAAAGTACCAGAGAACCACAGAAAATGCCCCTGGGTGAAAACAGACACGCAATTTGTGATGAGCTCATTAAAGATTCATGATGAACAGACTCTGGGCATGCCAGCACCCATGGCACGGTTTCCTTATCATACGCAGCGGCTCAACACAAGCTGCTTCTGAAGTCTAAGGCAGAAAGCTGAGGAACCTGTTCTTGGTGGTGGTGATGGTGGTTGCTGCTTTTTCCTAAATTTGGTAGGTTATATGGTTCTAAGCATGCAATGTGACCTAAATTGATATTCCAAACTAAAAATTAAAAAAAAATTAAAAAGGCAGGAGTTAGAACTGTGTTCATATGCATGCCCAAATGGATTCAGATGTCTCACGTGACTCCCACGCTGCAGGCTGAAATCCCAAACTGGAAGGGCAGAGGCGAACATACTGACCAGAGTCCAGGTCTTCTATCTCAGTTTCCTTGCTCTGATATTTTTAAGAGGATGAAAACTCTGTATCCCTCACTCTGACAATGAAAGCCAACAGTTGACAGAAATGGGGTCCTGCAGTTCTCAACTGACCCTATGAGGGGACTCTTAACAATGACACTGGCAAGGCCTTTGTGGGCTATGACGTCACTCCATGAACACAACACTACATGGGAAGGCTGTGGCCTTCGCTTTCCTGCTAGAAACCACAGCCTGTGCACCATACCTGCACCTCCTCAAAAATGGTTGCCTGCTCCTGATTAGTCAGTGTTGTCAGGTGCTTCTGGAGTTCTAATTTGGTTTTGGAAGAATTCATTCCTGTTAAGAGAAGAGAGATGTGATGAAATTACTTACAAATCATGAGTTACAGTCAGCTTCCTCCACACTCACTCCCTTCACCTTTCCCCAAATTCAGGCTGTCCAGCCTTTAAAGAACCTGCAATGATGGCGTCATCATCTCCTACCTGTGCTCTGATGTGTGAGGCACTGGATAGGAAGCACTGATACCCATCAGCTCATTTGCTCCCTAAACCAACCTGATAAGATAGGATGTTGCTGTCCTTCCATCACAGTGAGGGAACTGAAGCCCACAGAGCTTGTAGAATTTCCAAAGCCCACACACCAGTACTCTAAATCAGGTTTTCATGGTTCCAAATTATTTTATCCCCAAGACACTTGATACAATCAGAATATCTTCAGAGAATAATAATTCTCATGATATTTATACCTGAACATGAAAACTTTTCCTTACGGAAGAATAACTAGCACTCAGTTAAATAACTGACCCACATTAGTATCTTGTATGTTAGGTTCCTTTCACATAAAAGTAACTCATGTACCTAAGAATTCTCCTTTTACCCTTATATGCTTATCAAGTCTTAAAACCATTTCATTAACATTATAAAGAACTTTGAGGAAAACTTATACAAATAAAATCCCCCTGGTAAAATAGTAGTGCCCATCAAAATGTTATAATTAAGAAGTCCCATCTCCATGTGAATAGAGTTTAGGTCCTGTTTTGTCTTTTCTTGATGTCCAGAGATAAATGTCACATAAGATGAGAAGACTAAGAATAAAGGAATTTGCTAACCCAACTGCCTTGGGGAAAGAACCTGCTGCTGGTTCCCTTTCCTCTGAGGGGAGCACCCTTTCCTCAAGCCATCCTAAGGAGGGACCTCAAGCAGGAGCTGGGGCAGTTCTGGGCTGAAGAGCAGAGTGGATACTCCTACAGGCTGAAGATCACAGGGAGGAAACCCTGTCATACCAGGGACTTGCCTGGAGGGACTTGGAAATCAGACATTCATTTTACAGCCAAATTTGTTGACGTCTAAGAAGCCTGGTAACTGTCAAGAGTCAGGAGGCCCAGAAATAGCCAGCCTGGCCCAGCCACTGTTCTCCCTTCCCAAGCAGCCACAGGCAGAGCCAGCCCTTCTAATAGTCCACACTGCAACAGACTCCTATTCCAACTGCTGCAGTAATGTCTACTTCCAGAATTGTTCCTTCCTCTCATTTTTTAACCAAACATAAGCCTTAAAAAGGGCACCATTAGAACAATCAGTATTACATTATTGAACATTTCATATGCATTTTCTCATTTAATCTTCAAATAATTGTTGACATAAGCCTACTTTTCTAGTAATCCTCAGGTAGAGATGAAAAAACTGAGGTTTAGCAAAGTCAAGTATTTTTTCCAAAGTCATTAACTAAACAAGGGACAAAGTGAGAATCTGAACCATGTCAGCCTCCAGACACCAGTCTTGCACTTCAATGCCTCCCTGATCAGCAGAGCCATGTCACCTGACACAGGCGGCTTCCACACAAAAGTGGATTCAGAGTTGGCTTAAGGTGTTAGAAGGATAGGTAGCTTGGTCAGAGCATAACATGCATACTCTCTGGCCTGCAGTCAGCTAAGGAAAGCCAGCGAAGCAGATACCAGGCTTTACTGTATACTAAAATACTGTGGCAAAATAATGCCTAAACTTATGAATACAATAATCATTTAGTAATCACTAAGAAAAATCCTCCCCAAATATGGAAGAAGTCTCTGACAAAGTCTAAGCATTCTATTTTGGAAATACTATATCGTTTGGTGAAACAGTCACAAAGAGGAAAAAACCCTAAAGTCTAAACAGAGTGAAACTGAGCATTCATTTGGCCTGGCACAGAGGTGCACCAAGTAATCCTAGCACCCTGGGAAGCTGAGACAAGAGGATTGAAAGTTTGAACCCAGCCTGGGAAACTTAGTAAGACCCAGCTGCACATTAAAATTTTTTTTAAAAGGGCTGTAGATGTACCCCAGTTTGAAACCCCTAGGTTTAATTCCAAGTCCCACCAAAATAAAGGGGAAAAAAGTAAAGGCTTGACAACTCTGGACAAAATCATAAATGTGGCCTCTCCTCATTCACCAGATATGAAGGATCATCCTACCAGACCTAGCCTGATGCAGGGTGCCTCAATTCGTCAGGTCCTTCCTGCCCTATGTCAAGCCAGGTGATCCCACAAAGGTCTCCTCACCTTCAGCCACTCCGGCATCCATGCTGATACCATCTCCTCACAGGGACCCATGTGATGCCAAGGGGGGATAGGGAGCAAGGAACAAATCAGAAAAACGTTGTTGAGGGAATCCCCTTATCCGAGAGGCTGCTCACACTGCCAGCCAGTGCTGAAAAGATCTTACTAAATGAAGCTCTGGTGAATGACTGCTCTCAGAGCAAAAGAAAGCCTCAGTCTAGATTTTTTTGAGAAAGTATTAATTTTATTAATCACCTAAATGGTCTAACTTAAAAAAAAAAGCAAAATACAATCTGAATGCAACCAACACTTGTATAGTTGTACAGCTCAAGCCGAGAACAGAGTGCAGCCACCCCCTTGCAGGTTGTACATGCACAGCAGAGCGGCATGTCTGGTGTCATGGACACAACAGAGTACTTACTTATTCTAGTTTACTGATTCTGGGGCTTAGCCTGACATGCGGTGGTTGAGGAAACATGGGGTATGAGTCTCGCTTCTTGAGGCCACATCAATGGGCCTGTGGTGTTCCTCATCAGACAGTAACTTCCTGTTGGGACTATCCTTATAGTGAACTTCAGTAAATCACTTCATTCTACTTATTAAGCAGGAAACAGCAGAAAGCAAAGGACTCCCAAACTAGCCATAAAGTGATTAGCATCCCCTCAACTGAGGGTGCCCTCAAGAGTATCCCACCTATGCCCTTGGAAACCGTCCATCCTGTAAGTGACACATCCCTCCCCACACTTTTAGCCTGTTGGATGGCTGGTTTTTACATTAGTAGAGCTTTCTGCTTTGGTTGTTTTGTTTTATAAAACATGAATTAAATGATTATTTCCAAAACTGCAGAAGCAAAATCCCTAGCTTGATTAAACTTTCAAACTATAACTTTCTGAAAACTCAGCCAAACCAAACAAAGATTTATCAAGGGGAACTCTGGACTCACTCCAGTTCTGCAGATCAGGATCCACTTTATCTTCAAGGCCAAAGTCATTGCTGGCTTCTTAATGAACTCTTAAGGGACCTTTCTGTCATCATTTACCTTATCTTGACAACCATTAAGGAAAGGGTTAGTGATCCCCTCAGTTGTGATCTCTAGTTAAAACCGGACTTTCCCAGATATGTTTCATATGTCAGCAAAACACAGTCTAAAATATTAATCATGTTCACTTTAAAGAGCACTGTAATGCCACAAATGAACCTTCCCAGACCTTAAAATGTCAACTATTTTATTTTAAAAAGGAATCAGACACTACTTCACATCCATCTGGATGGCTACCACTAAAAACAACAAAAGAATGTTGGTGAGAATATGGAGAAATTGGAAATGTCCTGTTGTATTGACAATGGAACTGCAGAATAGTAAAACTGTTACAGAAAAATGTGGCTGTTCCTATAAACTTAAACATAATTTCCATTTGATCCAATAATATCACTTCTTTGTATACACACAAAAGAACTAAAAGCAAAAACTTGGACATTTATACAGCAACATTATTTACCAAAAGATGGAAGCAACCAAAATGGCCATCAATGGATAAATAAACAAAATGTGGTATATACACATAAGGGAATATTATTCTGCCTTAAAAAATAAATTCTGACATGTGCCACAACATAAATGCACCTAGAGGACATTATGCTAAGTGAAATAAGCCGAAAACAAGAGGATGGATATTCTATAATTTCAATTATATGTAGTACCTAAAACAGTCCAATTCATAGAAACAGAAAAGTAAATGGTGGTTGCCAGAGAGTGGGGTAAAGGAGGAAAGGGGAGTTAGCGAATAATGAGTTGTGATTTGGGAAGATTAAGAAGTTCTGGGGATACATAGAGGTGATGATTACACACTTGTAGACTGACATAACACCACTACACCATGAGCTTAAAAAACTTAACACGAGAAGCTGAGCATGACATGCATGCCTGTCATTGCAGTTACTTGAGAGGCTGAAGCAGGACTGCAAATGTGAAGGCAGCTCTAGCAACTCAGCTCCGCAACTCATCCTATCTCAAAAATAAAAAGGGTTGGGGATGTAGCTCAGTGCCCCCTGGGTTCAATCTCAAGTACCACCAAAAGTAAATAAATAAATAAAAACTTAAAATTGTAAACTTTATATTATGTATATTTTTACAATTATTAGAAAGGAAAAATCAGACCTAAACGTCAGTTAACTTTTCATTACAAACTTGTAGCATATAGGTATTCTAGATACAAGGGAAATGGTCAAATCTTTTTCTTTTCATAATAACATGGGTGGTTTACATTTTTTAAAAAACACATAAAAAAGTTTTATGAATGAAACAAAGTACAAAATCAAAAAGAGAGATATAAACCTTCCCAAATTCCCCCAGAGCAGCATCAAAATGATGTACTGTGACCTCACCCTGGTTTCCACCCTGCTCTCCCACAAGAAGAGTCCTGCCCAGGAGGGGCCTCCTCCACTCTAAAGGTTCAGGCTGGCCCCTCAGGCTCAGAATTTGCTAAAAATCAGGAGTTAGCAGGCATCCTCCCCTAGCATGGCATTGTTCTGGAAAGATAGGGCTGTTGAGGTAACAGCAAGGGCTTTCCCACCTGGGATCAGTTCCCAGATTCATTAGATACTAGCTTATTCCTAGATGTCTCTAATCCCCATTTATATATAAAATATGCAAAAATAAGTAGTCCCTTTTCTTCCCACCTGTGAGGAAGTTTAAATGGATAACAAATGTGAAAGAAAGCACCTAGCACAGTGCTTAGCATCTTAAGGTATTCAATAAATATTAGCTGAAAATCATAGCACTTTTATTAGGGTTTTTCCCTAAGATCCATTTCTAGAGATCATGGTCAGTACAGTCACCATTTCCTTTATCATCACTCATTCACTCCGCACCTGCAAGTGTCTTCTGCCCACCTCTCCATTAGAACTGTACTGGCAGAGGTCACCAATGGCCTTCTGATGGAAAACCCTAGTGGTAACTCTGCAGGTTCTCTCTTACTAGAACTCCCTGTAGTGGCCACAACCCTGACAGACATTACTGGTTTGGTGACCTCTGCTTCCATGACTCCTCCACTACTGCTGGAGTAGCCAGAGGGGCCATGGCAGAAGTGGGGCAAGGGTCTTATCCTCAGCCCCCAGCAAAACCTCAGACACACAAAAGGCATCTGCTACATGGTCAGAGCTCACCTATGACCTGACCTGTGTCTCACGGGATCCTTGGTCAGGTGGCGCCCTGCAGCAAATGCCACCACCTAATCAGGACTCTCTGGCCTCTTCAGCTCCCACCATGCACAGTGGATGGTGCCCCACTCACCCTCTATCCTCTCACAGAGCTTGTGCAGACCCTGCAAGGGGCAGGCCTCACACAGCTGGGATGGAGCCTTCGCTGTCTGCTGCACTGCAGCCACTGTGAAAGCCTGCTTCAGGGTCATCATGATTTCGTCAACCTAATGGAAGAGAAGAGAAATTATAGCCAGCAACAAGTCAACTTCAGGTGAGTGGGCTGAAATGTCAGGAATCTATGGAAGAAACAGTAACAAGTTTTTTCTGGACTATTCTACACAGGTTAGCAAGATAATAATGGCAATAACTGCTAGACTTACTATCTGAGAAAATTACCTGGAGGCTTAAAGCTCTTACAGAAGATAATGCAAAAGGAAGAAATATAATCAAAATATAAATTAAACACTGAGTAAAAAGCAAACTCTTTTGATCAAAAGTCCAGAATTATTTTTAAAAACCAAATAGTACCAGAGGGTGAGAGTGAGCATATTCTTCATAAATAACGAAACCTCAAACCCACGTTAAGTCTCAGATGTGTATGTACTGGCTAGTTATCAGTTACTGAGGGAAGAATTAAATAATGGTACATCATCCAGGTTATGTAGTTTTTCAGAAGGCAGAAAAACGAGTGAGGCTGAAGTTCCTTGTCCGTAAGGTACCGAGATAAGATGGGCTCATCCTCTCACCAGAGCTTCATTTGCGCACTGGAACACGTAGCAGACAAAATGAAAGCCGCCACCACCTGTAGACTCCCGGCAGATAAACCCAAAGTGGTCCACGTGTCTGATGCCCTGTGGATGGTGGGGGAAGGGGAGAGAGGCAGTGTGAGTCAGATCCGGCAGAAGCACCACTGCCAGAAACCTAAAAGGGCCCACAGTCCAAAGGAGTACTAGTAAATTACCACTTCCGCAGATTTTAAAATTTTAAAAAGATCTCTCAGATATGAAGAGTAACATTATCCTACTAAAATGTTATTTAGATTACTTCAAGAGAACTAAGGTTTGAAAATTCAAGTTCTAATGCTCATTTTAGCACTAAAAGAAAACAAAGAAAGCTGACCCCCAAAAAAAACAACTTTTCCTAGGCAGAATTCAAAACTATGTGAAAGAGCAAAGACTGATGAGAGATAAATGAAATACATCTGTACACACATGAACATTCATGCCTGTACACAAACTCAGACACACAAAGGCTAAAAAAATACTTAAAACCTATTTGTCCTCTGAAAACAAACAACAGATGAATATTAAAGTAGAATGCTATGGACAATGAAAAAAGAATTATAAATATACAAAGCAGAGACACTTTTAAACACAAGATACAAGGCCAAGGCTCTGGCATAGCTTCCTAAGAGATCTTAAATATTATGTAAATGTGTTTGGAAAGCATCAGCTAACAGAAGCGACCCCAGTACATATAAAGCCTCTCCTATAAACACTGACACAATGAGGTCTTCTGAAAGCTTCATGAGAGCTGACAGCTGGAAATTCAAGCAATCATAAACTTGCAAACTTGACTAGTTAGGAAATAGTAGCTATCACATTAAAAATCAAATACTTAACATGAGTATTTCAACACACATAGAAGAAAACCAAGGCAACATTCTGTGGATAATACTTTTCCTGACCAATATTTTCCAATAAACAATCACTGTTACATTTTGGTATCTCAAATAATGTTTCCTTATAGCAAATTAAGCATATGCTAGGACCTACTGCTTAAGGAGAAATATGATTTAGGAAAACATCTTTGAAAATGACTCCCTGTTACATTGGTGAAGAAAAATATTACTATTTTTCAAATTTTAAAAGAAAAATCCCTTTTTGAATACTTAAGTAGGTCACATTATAAATCAAACATTCAGATTTTTATTATCTTATTAATAATGGAAATTAAGTTAGAGTTTAAAAAACAGCCACATATAACCTTAAGTGATCTCATATTTGTTAGCATAATCCTAAGTGAAACTTTCACAACTCATAGTTGGCAGATTCCTGCAAAATTCCTCTGTGAAACTACCCGGCAGATTCTCAATATAGAGAATTTCAAATAGACACTGCATTCTCAGCAAAGCATCCTTAAAGATAAACACTAATATATTTTAAGGAAGAAGAAGCAATGATGATTCACACTACAAAAGTTACAAATTTTTGTAATGTAGAAATCAGCCAGGTGTGATGGCACAGGCCTACAATCCCAGCTACTGGGGAGGTTAAATTCAAAGGCAGCACGGGCAACTTGGTGAGGTCCTATTTCAATAAAATAAAAAGGGCAGGCTGCCCACACCGCTCAGGGCACATAGCTTGCCTAGCATACATGAAGCTCTGGGCTCAATCTCAGAACTATAAAAATAAAACATTTTTGTATGTATGTTTAAATATGTGTAAGAGATACACTAACATTCCTAATATAACGTGACTTGGAAACACTATCACCAGTAACCGAGAAAAGAAAAGTAGATCTATTTTTTCCAGTATGTTGTTGAGAACAAAATCCTTAATTTCAAAATTATATTTATAATTTGCTTTAAACTAAAGGAGGGAAAAATGTAAAAACCACAAATTAAGTACTTAGAAAATACTCACTATGTTACAATTTTAGCATTTGTTGTATAACAGAGAGTAACAGAATTATTTTTAAAAATTCAATTGTAGTT
Source organism: Fukomys damarensis (assembly GCF_012274545.1). Taxonomy (NCBI): domain Eukaryota; kingdom Metazoa; phylum Chordata; class Mammalia; order Rodentia; family Bathyergidae; genus Fukomys; species Fukomys damarensis. The sequence goes on along the minus strand of NW_022900947.1, from coordinate 29,132,171 downwards.
GAAACAATAACCAGTCTCCATTTACCTGAGAGCAAAAGGATATCTCCTTAAAATTTTTCTCCAATGCTATTTTTTTGGTGTCAGGACTGATGAGGTAAACTTCAGATTGGCCGATCTTAAAAGATAAACAGAGAGACTAGTTTCTCATGAAAGTTGCATTTAAGTTTACTATACATATTTCTCATGTCATGACCAATGTAAATATACAGGAAAGAGGGCAAGCTCTCACAAAATTATATGCCCTTGTAGAAAATCACGTCTAGGGTTAGATGTTAGGTGACACCAGACAACCACAGTCATTCATTCTCATGCATACAGCTGCAGCCTTCTGAGGGAAGGGACCACATATTCAAAAGCTAGCAGTGAAACCTCAGCACCACACCCCTTATAAGGAAGTGCGCTTGCTACATCAGTGAATAACCCAGAAAACAAGTTTCTCTTTAAAATTTCCAAAACATTTTCTAATGATTATTTTTGAAACTACTGCCGAAATAGTCTACCATTTTCACAGCACACACAATGTTCTAAGCATTCACATATACCGCTACTTACCTAACCCTAAAGTTAGAACATGAGCATGAGTAAACTATGTCCTATTGTCTATGAACACTGGGAAGACCTCTACTACAGCAGAGTGCTGTGTGCTGCCCCCTCCAGTTAACTGTGCGTGACTGGCCACCACAGGACATTCCCCGGGTACCATGCCTCCACACTGCTGGGCCCTTGGTTCCTGTGAGCACCACTTTCTATTCTACCATTTCAATTTCTTGGGGAGTCAAGTAATCAGAGGTCATCTCACATGCTGAGGCTGTCACTGTAACTCAGAGTCCCTTCTGCTCTAAAACTCTTTGCACCTTAATGTGGCATACAAACCAGGTATACAATCGCACTGGATGGAAAGCAGAGTACGGATCAGTTACACTCTCAATAAGGGGAACCCGCAAACATTGTCTACGGCATGGGTTTTACACTTTAAAAAGTTTTTGCTCACTATTTCTTCACTATATTCCAGTCAGTTGTGCCTGACAGGCTTTTTAACCCTCTCTCATGGAAATAAAGTATGATAAAAACTGACATCTTTAAAATGCAGTATTTTTCTAAATTAGCCTAGACTACATGTCTCTGTACAGTTACAGACCAATTTAGTGGTCCCCTTATATGAAAACAATGACCTTGGAAAATGAAAACAATGACCTCGATAGAGGTCAGTGCTTTTACCTTTACCTACATAATGAAGATAATCCTTATTTGTTTTTAAAAAGAATCACTGAAAGTTTCATAATGAAAAGTTCCTCCAGGTATTCTTATTTGGTTGTGGCTGAGCTATAGAAAATAAATCAGAATTTAAACTGGGGCAGAGCCTGAGAGTCCTCTCACATCCCACCACTTTGTGCCATTGGCTTGACAGTCTGAGGGCCTCACACCTGCCACTTCTCCCCGTCCCCACTGCCTTCACATTCCATGCTCCCCATCTCCTACCTGGACACTGTGATGGCTTCCTAATCTTTTCCTGTTTCTCCCTGGAATACATCCCTGTTCTGTAACCAAAGCCATTTTACACAGTGTTTTAAACCTTTCAGTGATTACCTGCTGGTTCCTCTTAGCAAAGCCCTGCCCTGTTTCCATCCTTACCTACTTTCCTCTAGGTGCCATTACCTGGCCTTCGCCCTTACCCAGCAAGTGTCCACTGGCGCCTCCTACAACATGTGCCAGGCTGAGCTCTGGCACAGTGTTGATGGCAGACACAAACCTATACCTTCACAAAGCCCAACTTCTTGGGGGTATATGGGACACAAAATACTTGTTTATTTATAATTATATCAGATGGGGATGAGCACCATGGAGAAAAGTTAAACAAAGTGGGAATTTGGCCTCACTAGCAGTTCATTTCTCCATGTTAACTAAATGCAGAGACTTATAGGCAATGAGGAGGCAAGACCTGGGACAACCAAGGGAATCCTGCAAGCAAAGAAAACACCAAGAACAATCACTATCTGGATCACTATCTGATCACTAACTGAATTTTAAAACTGCACCCATCCACAAGGGTTAACTTCAGTGGCCAACTTCCCTACTCTTGCCACTTCACTGCCTTGGGTTAAGCATAAAAATGATAAATTACATTTCAGGTACTTCTGCTCATTACAGAGAGTCAGCATTATGCCAAAGAGGCAGAGAGAAGGCCAAGGAAAAACCAGTATATAAAATATTTTCCACCTAGAGATTTTGTTGAAATACATTACCCTAAGTTAATATACATTATTAAAAATTTCTTTTGTGGCCTCTCTTACCTAGTGCAGCTGTTCTTTCCACATTGAAAATGTGTGTTTACAACCATGAGATGTAGGAGGAAGATTAAAAAACTGTACAAGGACAGTGGATGGATTCCAGTATGTTCCCTCTAATGATTTTAAAGGCTAATGTAAGGATTTTATCCTGAGAAAATTACCCATATAAAAATATATGGATTCAAGCATAAACTCAAAGGCATTTACGAAGATCTACTCAATAAGGCAGCTTCTCTAGAACACACATCTCAGAGGCTGCTGATGAATGCAGGGCTGCATAATATTTTACCGTGAATAGCATAGTTCGATTTTCCTCAATGTCTGTGGGCTGCACGATATGGTGCCCGCTAATCAAGTGGTTCTCGATGTCATTCTCCTCGAAGGAGCTGAAGAAGCTGCAGCTATGCAGGCCGCCATCCTGGAACTCCCGCCTGTAGGCCAGTGAGCGCAGCCCTGGCTGCGACAAGGACTTGCGCATGGGCCGGTGGGGGGGGCCGGGCGAAGGGACCCCATCAGCAAGGGGTGTGGGACCCTGCGAGGGTGGCTCCCCATCAGCCCTCAGGCTGCAGCTGACATGGTTGAACTTCTCGATGCACTCATCGATCAGGGCCGGTGGGGCCTTCTTGTGCGCCACTGTCACTCGGCCACAGAAGAGGACCTCGAACTTCTTGGCAAATGTGTCATCGAACTCAGATGGGCAGCGCAGCTCCCCCTGGCGGGCGATCTTCCCGGCCTGGCGGATGGAGCTGATGATCTCAGGCACCTGCAGGGAAGCAGCATGTTACTGGGTCCACAGGGGTCCGTGAGCTCCCTGGGACCCGGCCGGACCCCCACACTCTCCATAGGCACCTAAGACGCCTTTCGCCTTTCAGGCGGAAAACCTGCAACCTCCACAGCAGTACTGACCAAACTTTTCATTTCTGATGTAAATATCACAGATGAAAAGACTGTGCCACAGAGTTTGTCCTGCTCTGATGTCCTCCCTACTACTACCACCCTCTAGTTCATCCTGACGGGCTGGGTTCACCAAGGCAGTGTGTACATGAAGATGAACCCACACTGCACGGCTTGGACGAGGAGCAGGCCCGACACTAGGTTTAGTATTCACAGCTGATGAGAATGAGGCAGGCACACGAATTTGATCTTCAATATGCAGGGCCCAGTCATTGTTCTGATCTAATGCCTATACTAGCACATTTTTCTACATGAGGGAAATTCAGTTGATAGCTCGATAATTTCTACTTAACATCACAGAGGGAGAAACACGCCAGCCTCCCTTCCGATTCAGGTTAAAGGATCAATGTGTAGCACAGTAATGGGAGGTGGTCTTAGATTCTTAAAAGTACGTTGTGTTTTCTGTATCTATGACATAATTCCCAAAAGCCAAAGACTCAATAGACTTTTCTCTTTGTTGTTAAATATCAAGCATACCACCCTTCTGAGCCAGGCACAACACACACCTGTAATCTAAGCTACTCAGGAGACTGAGCCAGAATTGCAAGTTCAAAGCCAGCCTGAGCAACTCAGTAAGATATAATTTCCAAAAAAAAATTTTAAGAAGAGAGCCGGGGATTTAGCTCAGCGGTTCCACCACCTGCCTTACAAGCGCATGTACCCGAGTCTGATCCCCGGTACCAAAAAATAATAATAATAATGATAATAATTTTTTAAGAAGAAAATAATCTTTCTGCCATAAAGATTAGGATATAGCCTCTGTAATCGCTTCTCTGCCTTTTGGCTAAGATCAAGTGTAGGATATAGCCTCTCAAACTATTTTATATAAAGAATCAAAGAATCTGTAGAGATATTTTATTCTTTAAATAATTTCTGAAACATAAGACCTAAATAATATTTAATAAAAATATTAAAAACATAAGACCTAAATAATATTTAATTTTAATTTTTAAAAAATTCAAGCCACGCATGGTGGCACACACCTGTAACTCCAGCACTTGGGAAGCCAAGGCAGGAAGACCATAGTGAGTTCGAGACCAGACTGGGCTACACAGTGAGATCAAGACCAGCTTGTACTACACAATGAGAGACTGTCTCAAAAAACTGAAAAAAAACCTCAAAATGTCAACAGATAACAAGCATCTATGTACACTGATTATTGCTTATGCTCTGGCTCACAACTACACTGCCAAATAATTACGCATCATGTGGAGGCCCAAAACTGCTAATAAAGAAGATAGGACAGAGAAAAGAGAGAAGTCTAGCTTTCATTCCCACCTTTGCCAATAATTCACTATGGACTTTGGCAAAAACTGGACCAAGCACACTGGCCCATGTCTATAATCCCCTCCCCTTGGAGGCTGAGAGTAAGATTCTGCAAGTTCAAAGCCAGTTTGGGCTGCATAGTAAGTTCAAAGTTAGTATGGACTATATAGCAAGACCCAGTATCAAAACACAAAAGACAAAACTAAACTAAACTAAACAGCTACAGTTTCTCTTTGGGAGCGATGCTTATAAGATCATAAGATTTTTTTTCCCCAGGGTAAAATGGTTTTTATGTAGTAAAAAAGTAATTTTTCATACCAAAATAGCTAAATACAGGCAAAGAACTACCATGATTCTAAGTAACCATGTGAGGTCATTTTATGAGGAATCACATGAATCTTCCAATTAATCCTACTCTGAACAGAACAGTTGAAGTTTATTCAGCCCTTTGTCTTGTTAAAATACTTGATGTTTCTATGTGCTGTCTTCCACTGCATCTGAAGTAAGCAATAGTGTCTCTTATTACACATGGAAGTGGAGAGAAAATGTGTGAAGTCACAGGAATTTATAGCAACTCAGCAGTAAATAGAACAAACACAAAATAGAACACTTGACTGTTCCCTTACTTCCCAAGGTCAGAAGCAGCTGAAGTCTATACCATACCCTGGTCAGAGTTGAGGCTGTAGTCGTTTACCAACCACTGATCTCCAGAATGTTAGACACAATCTAAGACAGACACACTTCACTCAGTAAAAGACCGAAACCAATTCTTCTGTGATGAGTCTTGCTATTCAGGTACAAATTAGCTCAAACCTTATCAGTGAACAGATTAAAGTATACCCTACCTTTCAGAGTTATTCAAGTATATTAAGAGATTAAACTTTATCTATAAATTGTAACTTTATTGATAAGTTCAGGGTTTTTTTTGCTTTTGTCAGAACAGACCTGGAGTGCTGTTTCTCAAAAAGAATAGGCACAAGGTCCACTGGTGATGAGATCCTGAATTCCCCATCCTTTGTAACTCTGCCCTACACTCACTTACACTGACTTTTTACACAGGGGAATTCAGCCCTTTACTTCATTTTATTTCCAAACATTTTTCTAGGTATCTCTAGATGCCACACTAGGGACTCACCTGAGAGGAATTTGGATGTGTGCATGAGCCCCGGGGGCCAGGCAGCTTCAGACAGGATCACTGACAATGATGCAGGTGGCCTATGCTGGGAACCTGAACTAAGAATCAGGCACTGAAGACTCAGACACCCTGAACAAACAGGTTTTAGCAGACAGAAACCAAAGGTTGGTGATGACCCGGATGGGAGAGCTGAGTCCTGAGGATTACACTCAGTTCCTAGAGCTCTAGAAAGGACACTCATCTTGAAGACAGGGAGAGTAGTTGACTGAGGATAGGCTAAGGGCTGATACCATTGGGCTGGAGGTGGAAGTTCGTACAGATACATTAAAAAGAAGTAAGGGGGAAAATCAGAAATATAAGCAAAAAAAGAAAATACTAACCCCCCCAAATAAACAACTGAAAAATGTCAGGGTCATGCTTTATCTAGACTTTAAGAACATATAACTCAAGTTACGATATTTATGGCAAATAAACAGATCCCTTGGGCTCAAATACAATGAGGCAGGTAGAGGTTATTCTTATTGATAAGATCTGGGTATTTTCCATGAAAATCTAATTTAGTTTAGTCAAAGCAGTTAATACCTGCGTCATTTCAGTCTGCAGATAAGCAGATAAAGTAAATCAACACAACTGCAAAAAAGTCTGAGAAACACCTTAGTGGAATAAATTCAGCAATGGTTTGGGTTTGGTTTTAATTCTTATACACAGGAATAACAAAAATGTTACATAATTAAGATCAATTATCAACTCCCATGATAAATATAATAATATACTATGAACACGTGCTACATACATAACAAAATACATAACAAAACAAGAAAAAAAAACAACTAATGAAGAAACAGGCCTATTTGATACATAAAAACTGGGGATGTGGTTCAGTGATACAAGGCTTGCTTAGTGTATGCAGGGCCCCGGCACTGAGCCCCAGCACTTTACCAACCCCCCAATTACTAAACTCTTTTGTCAACTTACACTAATGCTCAAATTTGAAAGGAAATCTTTACCTTGTTTACAACCAAGAGAGGCTTCTACTCAATTCACACATTAATAAATGCACATCAAAAGATGAAGTTTTTGGAGAATGGTGAATGCTATTGTACAAGGAGAAGAAAACTGATACTCCAGGAGAATTAGAAATACTCACTTCTGTAAATATAAAGCCCTTACTAAAGCATTTCTTTTTAAGGGATTTAGGGATTTAAGGAATTAATTATAAATATACTGCAAGTGTATTTTATTCACAAGGATTTAGGAAAGAGTTCCTGAAACAGTATTGAGAACAAAACAAAACAAAAAAAAAAAA
>NW_022900947.1:29114639-29125154 GCF_012274545.1 Fukomys damarensis | reverse complement strand
ATAAAAAAAAAAAAAAAAAAAAAAAAAAAAAAAGTGATTTTAGTTTGCATTTACAGTTTTGTTTTTCTGCCAACTATTACAGAAATTTAAATGAATCTAAAGAAGCCTGATATTTGTATTTAAAACCCTAGCAACTTTTTCTGTTATAGTGAATTAAACATTTTAAAGCTGCAAAAATATGGCAATATACACTGTATTTTATCTCTTAGATGACACGTTTTCATACATTAGAAAGGAGCTAAAACAAGCATTTCAAACAGAAAACTTGCCATAATTATTTTCCAGAAGCAACAGACCTATGATGTTTGTTGTTAATGATTTTTGTTACTCCTCATAAAGTTTTTAAAAAAGGGGGGGGAAACTAAACCAAGTTTTTCCACATTCTACCTTATATGCCTTGGATTTTGTACAAAATACTTATATAAAAATCTACGAGTGCCTACTACTTACATTATTTAAAGAGAAAAAAACACAATCATTTTCTACTATCCAGATGTGACTCATGAAAGTCCCTATTATATACCAATTCAGCCTGAAAAGACTAGATCTGCCCATGAAGATTTGAATACCCCTTCTTCAAATAATAAGATAAACATCCCTGACTGTATGAGGCTCAAAGGCTAGGAAGTAAAAGACGCCTCTAAATATGTGATTTCTAGTACACAGTGACAGCGGCTAGAACACAAATGTGAGCAATGCTGCTGACTGCAGCCACAGAAGGCTGGTCCTGGGCACAGGCCATCCTGTCTGGCATGGCGTCACCTGATGAACTAACAGCTCAACTCCTGCTCTGTGCTTATTATTAGCCAAAAGGGCGTAGTCACGCGTTCCATCCTCCAAAGAGACAGCACGTATGCTGCGGTAAGGGTAAGGCCAAGGAGGCCTCTGTGGTGAGATGAAATGCTCATGACACAGCCCCTAGCACAGGCCATAGGTCCTCATTTGCAAATGCCTTATCTTTCTGTCCTTTGAGCTTTCATCACATGTGAAACAAACCTAGTATTATAAGGCAAACTGGATAAACAATCAGTAGCTTTTAGACTCTTATAGAGATGTTTTATACAAATGTAACACCTACCTTCATACTCAAAAATAACTGTTTGAAAAGTTCACTACAAGCATCCACTAAGTCAATACTTTTCTAAACTTTCAAAATAACACTTCCTTTATAAGTAATTTAATGGCTGCAGGACCTAACAGAAGTAGGGGGAAGCAGGTAAGAAAAGCAAAAGTAAAAGATAGCATGATATGGGTAAGACATTATTTTGTACATTTTCTAAAACATTTTTTTGGGGTAGTACTGGGGGATTGAGCCCAGGGTGCTCTACTACTGTGCTACATCCCCACTCCTTTTAAAATTTTAGTTTGAGACCACATCTGACTAAAGTGCTGCCCAGGCTGTCTCAAACTTGTGATTAATTAAAAGTCAAATATTGGCTGACTGGCATAAATATTGACCAAATTCATAGGTTCACTGAACATTCCATCTGGAAGAGAAAAGCTCTCCAAGTCAAATGCTGTTCAATGAATGCATCAATTTTCATCTTAAATGAGGCTGCACATCAGAATGGTCAGTATTCCTGGACCCTGATGTTCAGTCCTACCATCTAAAGGGAGCCACATGTTGGGAGGCCGGGTCCTGGCATCTACAGTTTTCAGAAATGCAACCCTGCTGTTCCACGGGGCAGCTAGGGTCCGGGAGCCTGGATGTATGATTGGTCTGTCCACAGCATCATTCTACCCCAAACTTGAGAATTGAGGCTCTTGGCAAAGAGTGAACAACACAAAAGCAGAACAACTTGCATGGTGGATTTCTACCATACTTAGAGCAGAGATGATCAAACAAGTGAAGACAATAATATTCAAACTGTCTACAGACAGATTAAGAAATGTGCAAATGACTGAACAAAGCAAAAGCCAAATGCTACAGGAGGAAAAGTGTTAGAGAAACACAAAACTCTCAACAGAGAGTGTATATCAAGTAAATTATGAGAAGCAGATAGGATGACTTAAGCATTTCCCCCTCTGACCTTATAAAAATAAAACCAGTCACCAAAGCTCCTAGGGACTCCAAATTGACTCCATTTTCCTTATTAAAACAAAGCAGGATTTAATAAAATTTTAGCTATGAAAAATAGGTTTGGAAACAGAGTAAATGGGAATTCATATTTAAATGCTTTGCTTGCAATTATTTTCATGCCCTCTCAGCTCCCTACTGTGCAAAAAAATAAGAAAGGATTTACCACAGTGAATACCAATGGACAAAACCAGGCCAGCAAACACAGATAATTTGCGAAGTGTCTACACATGGTCTCTCACAAGGGTCAAAACGTGCCACTTGGGGAAGATTTTGCATCTCCAGAAAGGCAATTTTCTTCTGCTCGTACTGGGGTCCTCCTGGAGGACCAGTTTTGGTCCTCAGTTACTGAGACCACTGGGGCATCACGCAGACTCCCTCTCTTGGGGATTCACATTATCCTTGGCTTGCCTATAAGCAGAACTCACTTCACTGAAAACACAGCAAAGAAATTTCTGTGTTTTAGCTAGATCTCCAAGGGCAGAACTTAATTTCTTTTTTTTCCCTCCAGTACTAGGGATCAAATAAACTTAATTTCTTGTATAAATATAAGGGTTCCTTTCCTCAAAGGGCCTAATGGAAAAAAGAAAAACTCCCTGCGCAGATGTAGAACTCAAGTCACAAGGAACAAGAAAAAGATGTCCCAAAGAGGCTGCACTTCCATCTCAGAACCCTGGTGACTCCAATGTAGGACAGGACTCACAGACACACCCAGGTATAAACGGCAGGGAAGAAAAACATCAAGAAACACACTATACCTAAACAGCCAATGGTCTAGTATTTTTAATCAAGTCATAACCTTTCTCAGCATAGTGTGCAAAACCCAAGATTCATATACACCTAGTCCCACGGAGCCAGCTCCACGGAAGCAGTTCATCACAACTGAGGCATCTACTGGGTTATGTAACTTTGATCTTGCATTCCCTGTATCCCTTCATTTCAGAGGAAAACTTTAAAAGCATACATTTTTATCTCTGGAATCTCTCCCTCTTGCACACTTGTCTCCTCCACCAGTCCCCCTAGGCCTCCAGTCCAAAGAGCGCAGGCAGTGTTGTCCCTGGAGCAAATGAGCTGACTTCCCTAAGAGGTCATTTTGCGGCCAAGAACAAACAAGCCAGTTACCACTTACTGAGCAGAATGAACAGAAAAAAGGAAAGCCTTGCCTTCGCCCTCTCCCTTCTCTCAAAGATCCCCTGGGCTGCTTCCAGAACTACTTGGCCTGAAAGGGCCAACTTCAAGAACCAAGAAAAAGCAAATACTAATGTTTTACCACTTTTCAGTAACCCATTTTCCTTTTTAAACACAGCAGCAGAAATGTGTTCTTCAAACATTTTGATTTCTAAATAATGTTTAATACAGGTCTACATGAAAGAAAAATACAGAAGCATAAAACCATCTATAATCCCAAGCCCCAAAATATGTACAGTTAAGTTTGATTTTTTTTTTCTCCTGCATAGTTCTTTGTGTATACTTAATGGCAACTTACTTAAAAAAAAAAAAAAAAAAGGAAGGGGGTCATAGTGTTCTGTAAGTAACTTTTAGCATTATGGGCATATTTCATTGGTGCATCAGCTCACAGAGAAGCATCTCGTTTCTTTCTGATAACCACATTCATTTCATTCACTGTAAATACAGTACAAAATAGAAATACAAGTGTTTTTTAAAGCCTATTCAGGATCTCATAAAAAGAGCCATTTTGACAATGCACAAGGACTGTCCCAACCTTTGCCTGGACGTCTGGATACATTTTAGAGTGTGGAAAGTGTATGCATGTGAGGAAGGGAAAAACTGAAAGAATCCAGTATTACTTACTAAGCCACAAGCATTCCTCTGGAAGGCAAAGGAGTGGGAGGCCTGGGAGGAGAAAGTAACACAAAATACCTCTTAAAAAAACAAAGATGGACTCTGGCTCTGGTCAAACGACCAGGAAAAAGCCTACCTCCTGCCGCAGTCGAAGCCATGAATCTCCCATGCTGCTAGATCCTACGGGAATGCTGTAACTGGAAGGCCGAAATAAGTTCCAAGTGTTAAAAAGCTCCCTGTAGAACCCAGGAAAGCCACCCAGCTCAGTCTTCTATCAAACTGGGACATTCATTACCAGCTACCTTGAAAAGTCACACTGAGGAGAAAATTAATAAATGTGAAAGTTCAGCAGAGTCCCACACATAATGGCTGCCAGCAAAAGCTGCTATCTTCATGTCTGCAGGGTAAGGTAAGTCCAACTCTATTAAAGCAAAAGTACTGAAAGGCAATGAGCTTGTAGCTATTCCACAGCTTTAAGTACAGAACTGATCACAAATGACAAAAATTGATTCTGTACCCATCAACTGGCAACAAATAATGCTAATCCAATTAAGTGGGGTTTTGTTTTTTTTGGGGGGGTGGTACTGGGGATCAAACTTAGGTCCTTGCACTTGCAAGGCAGGTGAGGAAACCACTGAGCTAAATCCCTGGCCCCCAATTAAACGTTTTGACAATTTCTAAATATTCTGTAAGCAACCAAACTCTCTCCCACCTCATTCCACTCTCAACTTTGCACCAATGCTGTATACATGAGGAACAGTGATCTCTCTGAAATGAAACCAAGGAAGCAGAACATTCCCTTTTCCCTCTACCAGCTCTAGATAGCATAAGGAACAGAGAAAACCGCCACCCTAAAACAGACACAGGCCTCAAGAGGCAAACAGTTTTTGTGGCATATTCAGGACAACCCTACAAACTTCAGAGCATAAAACACCTGAATTCTCAAATGTCAGCTTCAAGGGTATCTGACATCACTCTCTTTTGCTCACTATTGTAGGCCATAGGGCCAACAACAGTGCCTGGCACACTGCACGTACTTAATAAATGTGCGCCGAAAAAAAAATCAGGCAGAAGTCTTTTTGGCAAAATGGCAGAATGGTAAGACAGCAACTTAGCCTCTCTAAGATTTGAAATCCAGACACTGGAAAATAAAATGAGGAAAAAAAAGAGAGAGAGAAGTAGATTTCCCAGAACCAAAAATGATCTGACAGGAAAATCAAATCGTACAGAGAAGTTGAAGAGAGAATACAATTCAGAGAAAGGAAGGGCCCATCTGCACTTTCTCACCAGGTCCTGACTTGAGGCTTGTAGAAAGGAAGATTGAATCTACAGAGACATAGTGACAGCTGGGGACTCCACTGGGCTTCAGTGAAAAACAGCATGTGCTGTGATCTGCAGAGTACAGGATTTTGCTGCTACATGAGTCTTTTGACAGGTCAACAGCTGGTGAGTGACTCCAGTGCAAGTGACTATCATATCCCTAAAGAGAGTGCTTGGTCAGACACCATTCTAGGGAAGGGTTGCTTGTTTTTGAACCCAGGACTCCGAACAGCCCTAGGATGGCTTCACTTCAGGACTCCCAGGTCCCACAGTGACTATGTGAAACACTATGGTCAGGGAGCAGACTGGAAAGGCCCCTGGAGGTGAGCAGAAATGACACAGTTCCTGTCCCCAGGCCAGGGGACAGGCTCAGCATGAGTTGCTCGGGCTTTGAAAATCTCAGCAATCGTGCCGTCACCCTTCTCCTACTGCCTGTTGGTGCCTGCATCCAGCAGGGATCTGGGTCTGACTGCCTTATCTACCACTGTGAGCAGAGGCACATCATGACTTGGACACTGCCCTCAAAACTATCAATCCAGGAAGAAAACCACACATTCAAAATCACAGAATTTTTTCTTTTCCTCTTTCCTTCTTTACCAGTTTACTGGTGCTTGGGAATTTTTTTCTTAACCTCATCTCTTTTTCTTACCTTTTTAAAAGTTTTTTCCTCTTCTCTCTTCTAATTTTTCTCCCTAATTTTCTCTCTCCTGGTTTTACTCCCCATATAATATTTTCCCCCTCTTTTTAATCTTCTCTTTCTCATCAGTTTTTTTTCTCTTTTACCTAATTCTATAAACATCCTTCTATTCCTCAAAAGGATCCTTTGTACCACTTCTCTCCCATCCTTTTCATATCATATAGTTCAATGTTTCAAATTTTTCATAATGCATTCCCCTATCCCCAACTTTCTATATCTTTAATAACTGTAACCATAAAGCTTTGTTAGTCTTAAGATAGTTAATTCTATAAAATTACTGTTGAATTGTCTTCTACTGTTAGGGGAATACATTTAGTACATATTAGCTGTAAGTCAATACCTGGGTTGTCTTAATATTTACACCACAATTGTGGATTTCTTTTCTAGGGTTAAGGGTAGTACATAATTGCTTCTTATGGTATGTTACTATCCAATCTGTCTTGAACACTACTGTAGCTGATAAGCTTGATTTACTAGGATCACATAATTGTCACTCTCTATAAAACAACACTCAGATCATCTTTGTGAAATTAACAATATTAGAGTATATTCCTTGAGAATTAGCCCTGTTGGGCTAATTACACTGGATCTTCCCCTACCAAATTAACCAAGGCGGTAAGATCTTGGAGCTGAGGCAAAGGACTATAGTTAGCCATGCCCTAAGTATATTACTGAAAAGCAACGAAAGATCTCTAAACTAGCATCAAAATCTTTATACTGTAAGCATCCACAAGCCTCAGCACAAACCAACACAAATAACAGAAATATGAGACAAGGCAACAAAATACCAAACTCTCAACTCCCTGGTAGCCAATCTAGGGGGCACTGAGGGACAGAATAGCATAAGCCACACATTCAACCCAAATTACCCTAAAGGATAACAAAGGAGGTTAGAAAGCACATCGAACAGGTATTCAGCAGGATCACAGAGTTATATTTAAACAGATAATGGAAGTAATAGCCACAATGATCCAGGAATTTTCGGAAGACACTAATAAAAAGCTAGATGACCTAAACTAAATTATACAAAGCATAAATGAACAGTTTAGTAAAGAATTAGAGACCGTACAAAGAATTCAATCAGAAATCTAAATTAAAAGTCATACTGGGCCAGGGATTTAGCTTAGTGGTTCCGCTCCCTGCCTCACAAGCTCAAGGACTCGAGTTTGAATCCCGGTACCCCCCCGCAAAATCATATGGAAAGTATGTGCTACAGCAGGGATCAATGTGAGGACAAAATTTGAGAACCAGAAAACAATGATTCCTTCAAAGATCAACTACTCAAAGACACCTTAAAATCAAGATGAGAACATGAAAAATGGACCCAACAATTGCTAAATGATGCAAAGAGGACTAAGGGTAACTGGAATAAGTGAAAATTCAGAATACAACACAAATGGCACAAAAACCCTGGACACAGAAATAATGGCAGAAAACTTCCTGAATACAAGGAAAGAAATAAATATACAGCTAAGTGAGGCAGACAGAACCCCAAATAGCCAGGACAAAAAGAGAACTTCTCCATGCCACCTGATACTCAAAAGTACCAGAAGCCCATCACAGGGACAAAATAATTTTTTTTTTTTTTTTTTTTTTTGGTACTGGGGATCAAACTTGGGACCTTGCGCTTGCAAAGCAGGCAGCGGCATCACTAAGCTAAATCCCTGGCTCAGGGATAAAAATATTAAAAGCTGTTAGAGAAAGGCAACAAGTCACAATAAAGGTAAGCCAATTAATATTACATCAGACTTCTCTGCATAAACTACCAACCCACCATTATAAAAAAATTCTCAAGTATATCCAAGAAAGAGACAGTGAAGCCAACAATGCCAATAAGTCTAAAAGACATTTGGTGGAATGAGTAGCTAAACAAAAGAAAAAAAAAAAAGGAAATCTACAACAGGAAAATAATTCAATGACAGCAACAAAACGATACCTCTCAGTAATAACTGTCAGTGTGAATGGTCTCAATTCCCCAATCAAAAGACACCAATTGACAGAATAGATCAAGAAACAAAACCCAGTAATATGCATTATACAAGAAACACATTTAATTTAAAAATTCACAGATTAAAAATTCAAAGATGGAAAACAATAGTCAATGCAACAAGAACCCAGAAAAAAGCAGGAGTATCTATCCTAATTTCAGGAAAAGTGGAGTGTAATCCAAAACTTACCAAAAAAGATAAGAAGGTCACTACTACATGTTGGTTAAGGAACAATTCAACAGGAAGAGATAACAATTGTAAACTTATGTGCACCAAATATTGGCATATCCAGCTTCATTAAAAAAGCACTAATGGACATAAAAAATCAGATAAACACCAATACAGTTGTAATGGAGGTCCCCACGGTCATAAATGGACAGATCAACTAGACAAAAAAATCAACAAAAGACACATCACAGTTTAACCAAACCTTCAAATGAAGACTTAATAGATATCTACAAAGTGTTCCATCCAACAACAATAGAACACACATTTTTCTCACCAGTACATAGGACTTTCTCCAAAATTTACCACAAACTAGCCCACAGAGTGAGCAAAAATGCAAAAGAATCAAAATTATCCCATGCATATTATCAGATTATAATGTAATGAAACCAGAAATGAAAGGCAAAGAAACCACAGAAACTATGCAAACATATGGAAATTAAACAATGTGCTCTTGCATTATCAATGGGTCACAGATGAAATTAAAGAACAAATTTGACTGTTCCTACAATCAAATGATAATTTCAGTATGACACCCCAGAACCTATGGGACACACTCAAAGCAGTCTACAAGGGAAATTTATAGTGGTGAACTTCCATGTTAGACAAAAGAGTAAGTTTAAATAAATAACTTAATTATACAACTAATTACACAACTCAAAGTCCTAGAAAAATAAGTAAAATCCCAATCCAAAGCTAGTACAAGGAAGGAAATTATGAAGATCAGAACAGAAATCAACGAAACAGACAAAAAGATATAAAGAATAATGAATCAGAAGTTGATTCTTTGAAAGAATAAACAAAATAAACAGCCTTTTAGCCAATCTTACTAAAATAAGGAAGGACACAGATCCAAGCAATAAGAAACAAAAAGGGAGAAACCACAATGAATTTGACCAAATCCAGATCCTTGGTAACTACTTTAAAAATTTGTATTCAAATAAAATGGAAAGTTCAGAAGAAATTAATTGATTCTTTGATATAATGAAGTATCAAAGCTGAATAAAGGAGATATATGAATCCTGAATAATCCAGTATCAGTGAATGAAATTGGTATTAAGAAAAGCCTAGGTCCTGATGGAGTCACTGCCAGATTCTCTAAGAACTTCAGAAACAATCTAATGTCAATACTCCTGAAACTCTTTAATGGAATTGAAAAGGAAATAGTAGTCTCAAATTCATTCCTGGAAGCAAGCAATAACCTCATCTGAAAACCAGAAAAGGACCTAAAAAAAGAGAGCTATATGCCAATCTCTTCAGTGAACATACATGCAAAAATCTTCAATAAGATATTGGAAAAAATCATGAGGCAAATTATCAAACATCATACATCATTCCAGGGATTCATTCCAAGGATCCAGGGATATTTCAACATATGCAAATCAATAAATGTGAAACACCACATCAACAGAACCAAAGACAAAAAATTGGATGATCATCTCAACAGATGCATAGAAAGCATTTGACAAAATCCAACATCCGTTCATGTTAAAAATCCTAAAGAAAATAGTTATAGAAGGTCCTTAACTCAATCTGATAAAAACTATCTATGATAAACCAACAGCCAACATCACTTTAAATGGAGAGAAGCTGAAAACTTCCCCTCTAAAATAAGGAACAAGACAAGAATACTTGTTAACTCCTGTTCAAAACAGTTCTCAAAACATTAGCCAGAGCAGGCAGGGAATTTAGCTCAGTGGCATTGTGCCTGCCTTGCAAGCACAAGGTCCTAAATTCAATCCCATGTACCAAAAAAAAAAAACCAAACAAGAACAATTAGACAAGAGGAAATAATAAAAGGAATGTGGATAGGAAAGGAAGACTTTAAATTACCATTATTTGAAGATGACAGGATCCTCTATATGAAGACCCCAAAATTCTACCAAAAGACTTCTAGAATAACCAAATTCAGTAATGCAGCAAGATACAAAATCAACACTCAGAAATCAATCTCATTACTATACACCAATAATATACTCACCAAGAAATTAGAGAAACAATACCTTTCACAATAGCAACACGAGAAAATGAAATAGTTAAGAATTAAACAAGGAAGTGACAGCTCTCTACAATGAAAACTACAGCATTCTCAAAAGAGAGATCAAAGAGGGCCTATGAAAATGGAAAGATATCTCCTGTTCCTGGATAGGCAAAGCCAATATATCAAAATGCTCATACTTCTAAAACTGTTACACAGATTTTAACAAAATCCCAGTCAAAATACCAAGAGCATCCCTCACAGAACTAAAGAAAGCTACTTTCAAATTCATATGGAGTCACAGGAGACCTAGAATACCAAAAGCAATGGGGGCAACAAGGGCAAGAAATGGAAGCAGCACAACCCTAGACATCAAGTTATACTACGAAGCTATAGTGATAAAATCGGCGCAGTGTTGGCAAAAAAA
>NW_022900947.1:29111703-29114571 GCF_012274545.1 Fukomys damarensis | reverse complement strand
TTGAAAAAAAAAAAAAAAAAAAAGAAAAGAAAAAGAAATGTGGATCGTGGAATAAAAAAGAGGATGCACAAACAACTCAGGGCACAGTCAGTTACCTTATCTTTGACAAAGGAGCCAAATACTTTTGGAGGAGGGAAGGCAGCCTCTTTGGCAAAGAGTGCTGGGAAAACTGGCTATCCATATGCCAGAGACCCATATCTCTCACCATACACTAACCTGAAAAATGGATCAAATATCTAAATATTAAAGGAGAAATACTTAAAAACCAAAAATAAAAACAAACAATCTGCTGGAATACAAAATAGGTAAGATTCTTGAAGATGCAGGTGTAGGCAAAGACTTTCTGAACAAAACCCCGGTTGCATAAGAAATTATACCAAGAATCAACAAATGGGATCACATCAAATTAAAAAGCTTCTGCACAACAAAGGATAATACCAACAGAGTGAAGAGGACCTACAGAATGGGAAAAAAATTTGCCAGCTACTCTTTAGACAAAGGATTAATATCTAGAAAATATAAAGAACTCAAAAAATTGGAGAATGATTTCTGGATAATAGCCATTCTTTCTTGAGTGAAATGGAATCGCAGTGTTGTTTTAATTTGCATTTTCTAAGGACTGGTGATGTTGAATTTTTTAAAAAAAATCTATTAGTCATTTGTACTCCTTCATCTGAGCAGTATCTATTCATTTTACATGCCCATCTTTTGATTAGGTCTTTAAATTTGGGGAGTCCAATTTTTTGAGTTCTTTATATTTTCTAGATATTAATCCTTTGTCTGAAGAGTAGCTGGCAAAATTTTTTCTTAAGGAGAAACCAAATGCATAAATAAAGTAAAAGACAGACAATAGGAAGAAAAAAAATAGAAGTTATTGTAATCCACCACAGTCAATGTACCTAAAAGTGTACTTTAACTTAGTATAATTGTTTTATGTGTTTTATATGTTTTTTGGCCTGTCGTTCTGGCTATTAGTATTTGTTTATGAATTAACTTTATAAAGACTTATAAAATAAGTAAATCTGATGGTGTAAAAAAAATAGTAACAGGCCAGGCATGGTGGCATATGCCTCTAATGTCAGCACTCAGGAGCCTGAGGCAGGAGGATCACCTGAGTTTGAGGCCAGCCTGGAGTACACAGTGAGTTCAAGGCCAGCCTGAGTGACATAGAGAGACAAAAAAACAGGGCCAGAGATTTAGCTCAGTGGTGCTGACACCTGCCTGGCAAGACCAAGGTCCCGAGTTTGATCCCCAACACCCAAAAATACAAAACAAAACAAAGAAACAAGTGGGTGAAGGGTTGGGAGAAGGAAAGACCTGAGATGGGTTACATACAAGTACCAACTTGCCATAATGAGTGGTATCAGTATATACTAATAAAATTTTTTTTGGATGTGCTCAATGTATGAATGTTGCAATGCACACCAAAAATGACTTCAGAGCTGGGCATGGTGGCGCACACCTGTAATCCCAACACTCGGGAGGCTGAGGCAGTAGGATGGATGTAAATTTAAGACCAGCCTGGGCTACATAGTGAGTTCCAGATCAGTCTCAACTACATAGTGAGACCCTGTCTCAAAAAACAAAAATAAATAAATAAATGAAATAAATTAAAATGACTTCAAAATTTTTAAGTAACAAACATCTGAAATGGACCTTGGAAAGCTGGGATGACCCTATGGCATCATCACTGTCACAATGCCTGTACACAGCAGGTATGCAGCCAGTGTTTCAAGAAGGAACAGTGAAAAAAGTAAACCAAAAGCTCTGGGAATCAAGTCATTTTGGATTATAACATTTCTCTGGACAGCTGAAGACCGAGCCCTTTAAATACCAATGCTATTTTTATATTAAGACATTTTCAGATAGGAATTGTATAGTGCATTTTTTTTCAAAAGCCATAAAGAATTTGTAGGGATCACATACTACAGTGTCCACACAGCTGTGTTAAGTGTGTGCCACTGTAGGCAGTGGTGACAGTCAAGACTTCCTGGGTTCTTAGCTCATGAAAAAAAGCCACTCCACATTCCTAGCAACCCTCCTGAAGCAAATGGTAGCATGTTCTCTCTTAAATGCACCCTAGGGACTAAAGCAGAGATTTTTTTTCTTTTTATTGAGTTTATTGGTACAATCTAGGTATACAATACAGTTACATTCATCATTGGGATCCTGTACCTTCACATGATAGGTCTTGATTCTCATTTTTTCCCCTTGTCTCTGCCCTCCCTTCACCCCCCTCCTGCCCTCCCCATTTACAAATACTTTATTTCCATTTTTTCAATTTCTCATATTTTTTCCTCTCCCTTATTACCTTTCCCCCACCCTTCCCACTTTCTCTACACCTTTAGCCCTTTACTTCCTATTTCACATTATTAATTATCTCATTAGGATCCTGTGTACTATTATAGTTTTTCACACCAAAGAAACTATTTGGTATTGCAGTTGAAGAAATCTCTGTATGAACACTAAAAATAGGAAATCCTAAAATAAAACTAAAAAGGAAAGTAAAAGAGAAAAGGCAATGATGTAAGATTAAAATAATCCTTAATTCTGAAGATGAAAATGGTCCCTGAACATATTTAAATTGCTTCTTGCTCTTGTAATCTTATCTTATTCTTTTTTTATTATTTAGAGAATACTTTATTACTTTCTATAATCAAACCCATATAGATATGACCTTACATATTTAATACAGTGCATTACCCCTGTACAAATGGAAAAAAAATTTTTTTAAATAAAAAATTAACATTTCTAGACCAATATGGCTGTCATTTTCTGCACAATGTCAACTCAACACAGTAAATTGGGTAACTTTTTCCAAGGTTGACAGCACAGGTAAAGTTTCCAGAAATTCAAATTATATATATA
>NW_022900947.1:29091388-29111638 GCF_012274545.1 Fukomys damarensis | reverse complement strand
AAATTATAGACATTCAGCACATTCCATTAAAAAAAAACAAAAAAAAGCCCCAAACAACAAAACAAAACAAAAAAACAAAGAAAAGAATAATATCCAGAAAACAGCAAAGTCCTGTTGCTGTTGTGGTACCTGGCACCATTTTTTTTTTTAGCATCTTAATCATCATGTGGAAAGAGAATATTCTAGAGTAATATCATTAAAAATAGCTCTGATAAAGCACAGTCACTACTACGTATCACAAAACAGGTACAAGACATTTTACATTCACAGAGGTATGATACAGTAGTAACCTACATTAATAATACTAGAATCAGTTTTTGTTTGAAATTTGCTTTGTCCACAGAGATTTTTAAACTCTTCATGCCATAGATTCTCAGACAGCCTAGGGAAGCCTATGGGGCCTTCTCAGAATTAACTTTTTCAATACCTAAAATAGAAACAAGAGAATACAAAAGAACCTAATTATACTAAAAAGAAACTATGCGAGTAATTATATTATAGTAGTATGTCCTTATCACCACATTTAATAAGATTAATCCCAAGTAATAATAAGCAAACACAGAATTTTTGACAAACATGTACCAACCAATCATAATGCAACGTGAAAACTGTAATACAGTGATAGTTGTTTTAGCTCCTAATTCCTGGAAAAAGTTTCTACAACCTTCCAAAATTCTTACAGTGATAGGAGTGCCTTATTATTCATAATAAACCTCTTTCAACCACACCTGGTTTCTGCTAACACGGTGACTCTCAGGTGCCCCTAGAGAGCTCAGCTCTAGCTGGTTGCCAGAGAAATCAGTCATGTGATTAGACAGTTGGAACTTTAAGCCCCACACTACCTCCTGGAAGTGGAAAAGTTGTAACACGAGATCATCACCAATGGCTGATGATTAAATAATCAATCATATCAATGCAATGCAGCCTACAAAAAAATCCCAAAACAATGGAGTTCAGAAAGTTTCTCTTGTGATGAACACTTGAGAGGGCAGCCACACATCTCCCAGCTCCCAGCCATGCCTTGACCTATATGTCTCCTCCATGCAGCTGGTCCTCTGCTGGACCCTTGATAATAAATAAACCACTAAAGAGGATTTGGAGCTCTGTAAGTCATTCTAGCAAATTACAGCACTCAAGGAGGGAACTGTTGAAACCTTGATTTACTGGTCACAAGGGAGATCTGGGACTGGTGACCAACATCTGAAGTGGGCATATACAATCTCCAGAAGTGAGCCCTTAACTGTGAGATCTGTACTAACTCTGGGCAGCTGGGGTCAGATTGAACTCTCTCTCTGGACACCCAGCTGGTGTCCCAAGAGCTGGAGAACTGGATACTGGTGTGAAGAAAAATCCAATACATGGGACATCAGGTGCTAAGAACAGAAATAGATGGCAGTAACTGTGACTTTACTGGTGGATGTTATTGTCACAGAGACTTCAAATGCTTTACTGGGTTTGCTGACTATATTAATGGTCAAAAGATGTGTTACATGGGCCAGGAATTTAGCTCAGTGGTTCTGCCACCTGCCTCACAAGCACAAGGACCTGAGTTCAATCCCCGGTACCAAAGAATAATAATAATAAAAAAGTATGTTACATTTTAGTTGGAAGTCAGTGAAAAATAAAGATATAATGTTTTTCCCTAGCCAAGTACATGGACCCAATGGCTTATATCCTCTAACCCCAGGTTAAGGACCACCTGACTAAATGAACAGAGGGAACCAGCAACTCAAAGGTAAGAAAACAACCACTACTCATCTCTCCTAGGATCATGAAGTACATATGCACAGTCATTCAATACAGTCCCCACCATTCCAAGACAACATAAATCCAACTGAAAATAGGAAACCTCTGCCAAAAGCTACAGCCATCAAAGTCTACAAAGAGAAATTAAAATGACATGATGTAACCATAAAGAAAGTGAATCCCAACTGAGTAAACCTTGTGTCTAGTAATTAGAATAATGGAATGAATTTCTACATCATTGTTTCCATATGGTGACAGCATCAAGAGAGCACTTAGCTACATCTCCAACCTTTTATTCATTTATTCACTCATTCATTTACTTTTGAGATAGGGCTCGCTAGGTAAATGGATTTGGCCTCCAACTTGTGATTCTTCTGCGTCAGCCTCATAAGTAGGTGGAATAACAAGCGTGTGTAGTTCAATTCTGCATCAAAAGAAATACATTACAACTTTTTCAAACATTACAAATACTCAATTAAATGTGGTGTGATTCACTGCCTAGTTCTTGAACATGGAAACTTAGCCCAATATTAAAACAGATGGCTAAGTATTTCAACTATCAACTTTATATTATCCCTGCCAATGGGAGCACAGGAAAAGCATGACAAAATAAATACCCCCAGAACCTCATTTCAAGAGACTGTTATTTGGGAAACTGCTCACCTTTGACAACTTCTGAAGCGTGCCTTTATTCTAGAATGCTCTTCTGTCAACTCTCTGCTACCTTTTCAGTTCTTCTGGACCTAGTTCCCATTCACCCCAGAGCTCCTCTCCCTGGTTCCCATGGAGTCTCCCATCCCACATTTTGGGCTGGTGGGGGTGGGAGTAACATTTGATTCACTTCTGTGGATCCTCTACACCTGTCAGGGTGTTCACTAAACACATACTTCAATATGTGAGGTGAATAAGTTGCAGTTTTCTATTTCTCCACCTTAAAGTGGATACTGTAACAGTAAATACAGTTACTTGAAACAATAAATACAGTTAAATACAGTTACTTGAAAATACTTCAAAGTGCTGCAGGTAAACTGTACTTGTTAAAATATTTAGATAAATCAGTAAGTAGGCTTTTCTTTTCTAACTTTACCTACTAAAATGTAAGAAAGATGTGACCAACAAAAAGTATTTTATAGTACAATGTGGAAACTGAGAGGAACAGCTGGATTTCTGACACAGTGCTACTGCTCAAACCCACAGTAAATCAATGCCTGATGAAGGAGCAGTGGAGGAGATATACTGGGAAGGGGATAAAGTCAAGAGACACAGGTAAAACAGGCAAGAGCTGGTTCTGGGCAGGAGAAGTGAGGAAGAGGGGAAGGGTACTTTGTGATTAGGAGAAGGTGCTGTGACCCCAGTAAAAAAATAAATTTAGAAATCTGACTACAAATTACAACCTGATATTCATATAAGAACTTTATTTTTTCAGGGACATTATATTTCTGAACAGAAGTTGGAAACTGCAGATAATGAAACCAGGGTGTACTGTGGCTCAAAATAATTCCCCATTGGAATTTGGGCTTTCGAATTTTGGGCATCCTGCCCAAAACTCCTGACAGATTGAAAAGAGAGAGAAAGGACTGGGGATTTAGCTCAGCAGTTTTGGCGCCTGCCTCGCAAGCACAAGGTCCTGAGTTCAATCCCCAGTACCAAAAAAAAAAAAAAAAAAAAAAAAAAAGAGAGAGAGAGAGAGAGAGAGAGAGAAGTGCTTCTAGTAGAAAATGTATATGAAAGCTATTATTTCTTCTATTTATTTTCAGCAGAAGAGGTATAATTTTAAATAACCCTTATCAATAAAAAGACCCAGACTGGGCTACCTGTGCTGGCTCTGGGTAGCAGGAATATGGTAGTTTGTGATTTTTGCATATCAGTATGGCACTTTTCCCTATAATTCATATACTGTTTTTACCATCTTCAACAGGATTTTAATTTTTTAAAAAGTATATTAATTTTTCATAAACTGTAGTCTTTCCACTGTTATTAATAAAGACAAAATAACTTGGAGAGAAGAAAAAAATCATTTTTAGTGTATAATGACAAAGTATTCCAATGCATTAGTAAAATGGTATAAATTTCTAAGTGCCCCAAATGCTTCACTAAATAGCATACATAAGTCTTCCTGAAACGAAAACAAAATATACTTCAGTATCTATCAAAAGTAGAAACTTCAAGTGACATGTGAAAAGCAATATTCCAGACTGCTTCTATATATGCACAGTTATTACCTAAGGGGAAATGGTAGTTTAAATTTAAATTGTGGTAATACTAAGAACTGGCCTGTGTTATGGAACTGACAGTTCTATCTTAAGTATAAACCATTAGCCTACTAATCAGATAAATACTGTTGCTCATTCTTAGGAATTGCAGCAAAATGCATATGATTCAAATTATTACACCTGTGGACACAGCATGGACTCACTTTGACCATGTCAATATCGTTAAAAAAAAAAAAAAGACTAATTCACAGCATCGGGCTACTGCATGAACATACAGTGCCTCTATTCACATGATTGACCCTCCGTACCTTACGGACAAAGGCCAAGGGGGGCAGACTTTGGCAGGTCACATGTAGATCTCAATTCTGCTGATGCTACTGACTGGCTGTCTTTGTTCAGTCTGCAACCTGCACAACTACACAAAATCACCAGTCACAGGCATATCACCAGCACCTGTGGTACAGAATGTCTGAAATTTAAATTTGCATGAATATCAGACTTACAGGGATGGGTTCTGGGATATCTTACAAATACCAATTATTTATAATTTTCAAATAAATCACTTTAGTTTTTATAGCATTAATTGTATTTTAAAGTAAAATATTGCATATACTGAAGACTCCTGAACTGCACTGAAATCAGTGGTGGAAATATGTCTTTTCTCTCAGACCATTCAGTCCTTTTATTAAAATACACTGTACTCAATGAGAAGCCACTCTTTTTCTTTCATCTTGATCAAAAGGTATATCAGGATGTAGCCAATGACATGTTAGTTAAAGAAGCAGTCTAATCTATTTTACACCATACATTTGAGACTTTATGTTACACCAATAACAAAAGCACCGTAACAACAATCCTGCTTATTGCTCCTTGGCTTTCTCTTCCTTGTGTTGGATAACTTCAGTGTGTTTATAAAACTCACTGTCTCCTAGGTGAATGACACCTTCAAAAAGCAGAATCCAGTGGCAAATCCTCCTTCCACCTTTTAGAGATCAAGAAAATCAAAGAATTACAACAAAATTAAAAAGTTTAAAGTCACCCAGAAAACAGTGTCCCACTCTCAGTTTGTAAGCAGTACCTGGCTTTCATCTGCTGTTTCTCCTTCACCTAAAGAATCTACTCAAGTCTCCTCTTAGCACCAACTCCCCCTCCGGGCCAGCTTCCCTATTTGCCATACTGAAGAGAATGACCTGCACTGTGCTCCTATTGCTTCTGGCTCTGCAATTCTACTCTTGTATAAGACAGATTATGAAACAAATCTTTTTTAAATTTCAGCCTCTCAACATTAAGCATACAGTGATAGAGCATATGTACAGTATTACTATCAAAGTTGCCAAAAAAAGCAAAACAAAACAAAGCAAACAACTCCCAGATGATAGGTATCCATGGAGTAGACAAAACTTGCCAAAAGTTCATAGGAAAAAGATTTAAAGATTTTAGTTGACTGTAAGCCCAAGATAAGCCTGCAGAATGGCCTGGAAACTAGGAGGAGTGAGAGGGAGAAAGGGGAAGAAAGGGAAGCAGGAGGGAGAAAAGGGGAGAGGGGGAAGAGGAGAGGCCGGTAGGCAGAGACGCAGAGACAGAGAGACACTGAGACTGAGAGACACACAGACAGACAGAACAACAACAACAACAAACACCTAGGGAATTAGGAGAAATGTCATTCATACATCAAGGGAGAGGTCACAGCCTCCCCATCCTTCTTGTTGCACAGGTCACATGGGAAGTATTGTTTAAGGTTTTAGAGATGTGTGTGTGTCTGTGTGTGTGTGTGTGTGTGTGTGTGTGTGTGTGTGTGTGTGTTACTGGGGGTTGAACCCAGGGGCGCTCTACCACTGAGCTACATCCTTGGCCTCTTTTTATTTCTTAATTTGTGACAAGTTCTTGCTAAGGTACTTAGGGTGGCCTGAAAGTTGCAATCCTCCTGCCTCAAGATCCCTACAAGTGGGCTCCCAGACAGGTACCATCATGCCCAGTGGTTTGAGAAGACTGCAAAAGCAGCAATACCCAGGATGGTGTGGGATTTGTGAACCTCTGAACAGAGACTGAGGGCAAGTGATGAGCGCTCGTTAGAGCCTGCAGAAGAAACAGATCTGTTTCAGGGAGAGACATTAATTCTATTCCTCTGGTAAGGGAGATGGAAAGAAGGTAAGACACAAATTGTATGTGATTTGAATGTCACAGGGCATATCGTATGTCCAAATACTATGTGTCAATTAAAATATGTAAGGGGGAAAAAGGATAGACATGAAGGGCCTGCAGAGCCTCAGGTCCCACCAGGCAGGAGTTAGTTTGAAAGCAGTTTTCTCTTGGCTTGGCTCCTCACATGAGGCCTGGGGCTCTGGCTTCATAGTCAAAGGACCAGCTATTTCACCATCAGGAACATTCCCAGAGAACCAGTACCAGAACCAAGGCTGACAGAGATGTAGAACAGCTGCATCGCCAAGAGCTGCTGCTGCCCAGTGCCAGGCTCTGGCTCTCATGCGAGAGAGCACTGTGCAGTGTACCAGAAGGACTGGCTAGAGCTGAACTTTGATCCACCCATTACAATAAAGGAACCAGATTCCATCTACCAACTGGAAAGTAGAGGCTCTAAATACTAATTTGATTTACAAAGACCAGGGGGTGAGATAAAGATAAGCCCTAAGGTGAAACCTAATTACCTCCTTTAGAATACATTTAGTGAAATGCCCTTCCTTTGCACAGATGTCCTGGGGAAGACTACTGTGCTGCTTTTCTCTCTTTCCCTAGAGATCTTATCTATCCACACCCCACAGCCAACAATGAGGACTTCCACATCTCAAACTCTGAATTCTCTCCTAAACTTGACACAAATAGCCAGTCACCTCTTCAAAGAACCACCCAGGGGGCAGGCACCTTGACCTTAAAACATCCAAACCAAGCTGACTGTCTCTGCCCTAATGCAGGTCTCTTTCCTTAACTCCTTACTTGTGGGTCACCTTCCAGGCAACCAGACTCCAAACTTGGACAGCAGCTTTTACTCCTACTCATTTCTTCTTCTATGAACCAAGTGTATATTCTTTCTCATCATGAGCCTGGAAGGTAAATGCTGGTCCAGGCCTGAACCTGGCTGTGCCAAAAAACCACAGCAAGACTCCCACTTCGGGCCCTGCCTCTGGTCTGTCCCTGTATCCATCCCTCCTCTCTCCACTGCAGCCTGATCTGGAGGGTGAGGCAGTCAGCCTACTAGGCTCTGACCAACTCCTGTGGCCTCATTTCACCTTACTTCCGTGCAAGTTCCCTACTGGCCAGAGCATTTCACACGCAACCTGAGGCTCTTCCCACGTGCATGCCCACCTCTGTGCCTGTGCGTGTGGCTCCTTCCATCGGGATGAAATGTTCTTTCTCCCCTAGAAGGAACTCTGGAATCACTCATTCAACCTATTCACTTCAGAGGTCAGGAGAGTAAGCTACAGGGAGAGAATGAGTGACATCCAGTTACAGAGCCAGGCTGGATAGAACCAGACCTCCCTGGCCAGAGCTGTTTTTCTACACTGCTCCAAGTCCTTATGATTTGCTTTTAACCAGATGAAGCAGGCTTTGGTGTAATATTTCCTTATTAGGTTTCTGTCTTAATTACTTTCCTCATCACTGAGTCACAATACCTGACACTCAACACATAAAGAAAAAAGGTTTATTTTGGTTTATATTTACTGTCCGTGGTCAGCTGGCTCCAGGCAGAACAGCATGGCAGAGGGAAATGGTGGAGGGCAGCTGCTCGTGAAATGGCAGGCAGGAAGCAGATTCAAAGAAGTGGCAGAGGACAGAGCTATGCCCTTCCAGGCCACACCCTCAGTGGCCAGTATCTTTACCAGGCTCCACCCCCAACATCATCTTTACCTTAATCCACTAATAATTATCAGGCTCCCATGATCCAATCACTTCTAAGCACATGAGGCTTCTCAAGGACAGTGTGGATCTAAACCACGGAAGATGACTGCACCATGGGGCTGCTATGCTCATCCCTGGATTCATCTCTCGATGAGTTCATGGCTAAAAGTGCTGCTGGAGGTGGGGCCATGCTGGAGTTAGGCCACTGGTGCTGGGACTTGGAAGGGTGTATTACAGAGGAGAAGGATCACTGATATAGAGGCTAAAATCTCTAAGCCTGCTAAATTAAGGGAGTATGGGCAGGACAGCTAGTGCTCACATTTCCAGCGAATAAGATTTCTTTGAGACTCAGACTTACCAGGTTTGCTCCTTTAAACTCAGCAGCAGGTACTGTGTAGGCATAAAGGGCTTTGGTGCTCCCAGGGGGTGGGCATGAAAGGCCTAAGGGCAGACTCACCCTTTCCTCTAGAAAGCAAGCCAGGTGGGCCCCACTGCCTCTGTCTATTCAAACAGGATTAAATCAAAACTTGCTAAAGAGAGTTGAAGAGCAAAGGACTCTGTGGTCCAAGACACTGTGGTCCTTTCTTGACACCTATATCCAAACCTCATCTCTGGCTCCCAAACTGAAAAGCCATCTTTTAAGAAGAATCTACAATGGGTTCTGATCATCCCTGATTAATTCCAAGGTGAAATGCAAAGTGGGATTTACTGCATTTGGAAAATCTGCACATCAAAACACTGGCTCAAGATTGTGATGTTCCCTGGCCCTCCTTTGGCAGGACTACTGTGTAACTGCCTCTGAACATGCCTTTTCCTCCAAAACGTCAGGAACTGTGTCTCTCTCATTCTGCATGCACAGCAGACAAGCACAGCAATGTAGTGTAGCTGACACTGAACTCGGAGAAGCAGCCAGATTATTGGCTGAGAACGTCTGGCAACATCACACGACCCCCTCCCCTAAACAGCATGGGGATTGCAGAACCACCAGTGGTTTGGTGCTGCAGTATACCAAGCTCTTTCCCAGAGATCACGACTCAGCTGACTTACACAGAAGAGAATCAGAAGAAAAGAAACCACTCAAACTTTGTTACAGTGTTCTTTCAATTACACCAAAATGGAATGGTACAGAAATGTAGGGCCAAACCCCAAAAGTAATGCAAATGTCAATGTATGGTATTTATTTATTTATTTATTTTTTAGAAAAGGGAGTAGAATCCCTCACCTGGAAACTCAGTAATATGGCTGTTTCAGAAGCAAGAAGAGGGTTCTGACTATAGATTATATTCATGCTTACTATTTAAGTAATTTATTAATAATCAGTACATGAGCTACAAACTCATTACTCAAAGGGGGACTTTTGGTTTGTGTTTCTGAAGTCAAATTTCATTAGCTTTAGTATTTTATATTTGGAAACTTACACATGTGTTTTTAAGAAAAGGCCTGACACAATAGAGACCTTCACAAGAGACCTGTCTAAGCAAATATTGTCTCAAAAACTTTAGTTTATTTTTACTAAATGACTAGTTTCCTTTGGGTACACCCTGCAAAAAGAGCTTCCGCAAAAACACCATTGGGCTAATTCTTTATCTTTGGTAGGACTACACTATAAACTCTACTAAACAAACTTCCTTCCTATTTTTAAAACCTTCTAAAATTGGAGAATCTACATCTTTGGTGGACAAACTTTTCCCGGAGATCACCTGCCTTGGCAATTAAAAAGATTCTTCACAGTATTTTGAGAAAGGAAAAATACCAGAAACTGTCCAACAGCCAGGACTGCCCATTTTCAGGGGACAGGCAATAAGGTGCAGAGATATGACCTTGCACAAGGTCACTCAGCCTGCTCCTAGCAGAGGCTAATGTAATTCTCTGCCCCATCTCACCCTTTTCTGATCTAAATTGCTCATGCCCTGAGGAAAGCATTTTGTTCTTGTTCAAGTCATGCACAACATGATAAAATGACAGATGGAATCTAAATAATACAGTGAGTGCTAAGTAGTGCACAGCTCTAGACTAAGTGTTGATACACCCTGCTTTAGTTTTAGCTGCAGCTCTGGGGAGAGCCATCTCCCAGATGGACTTCATATTTTCATCTTTAAAAAGAGTGAAGAAGGCCAGGCATGGTGGTAGCCACGCCGGCCATCTTGTCCCTTGAGGCTGAGGCAGGAGGATGGCCATAAGTTCAAGACCAGCCCAAACTACATAAGACCCTGTCTCAAAAGTGGGGGGGGGGGATGCAAAACTGCAAAGGCCTTCCTCACATATAAATTCAATGATGGTAATGATGATGGTGATGGCTCAGTTATTATGAGCTTAATCTCGGCAGGACTTTGCTAAGTGTGTGTGGCTAAATGCTCAACAGCCTGGAAGAAGGCTATTTAACCCCATTTTATAGATAATATACACTGACACACAGGGCAAAGTAACGTTACCCAAGGTCCTGTCTCACTGGTAACTGGAAGAGAGGGAATGTGTTCCAGAGCAATGATTTTACAGACCTACTCCTCCTCCCTAGGGATGCTTAGCCTGACTTGTCAAAGAATTGAGAACAACCACAGTGATCGTTCACCACAACCTTATGTTCTGGATCAAGGACTGAGGCCCTGGGATGTAGAACTTGTTCATTATCTAGAAATTTATTGGAAATGCATGGCTATACTCAGGTATTCCCAAACAACCTCAAACTAAAGGAAATCTGATACTTCACATTTATTTATATCTTCGCAGTTGATTTCGTGCTAGCAATGACCACCATTGCTGTGTCACCTGGCCAATCCTAAACAGCAAACAGAGCAAACCTGGGCCTCTGGCCACACATAACTTCCTGTCTGAGCCATCATGGCGGGAGAAACGTCTACTGTGGAGGGATTCTCTACAGAGCCTGCTCAGAATACACTCTCAACAAAAAGAGAATATTCTAGGTAAGTGGAATAACTATAAAACATGGTTCTATAGTGCTTTAAAATGAATAACAAAATACATAACACTCTTAAACCCAAAACTCAAGTCAACAAAATGAAAAGTCAGGCTGTGATCACCTCAACACTAGTCTCTTCTGACCACTTAATGGCCCTTAACATTCTGCCCAATTGACCTACCTTCAATCTTCTACCTTCTATTTCCTGTTTTCTGCTCTCTAAGCAAGAACATCACAAAATGCAAGGATATTAAAAATATACATTACACCTCCGTAAGAGTTTCAACCTTATACAGCTGTGTTTAAAAGCAGGTTAGTTGAACATTTTGTGCAGCTCACCTAAGAAAGGGGGAAAAAGCTCAGTTTCCCAGGGAGATAAGATACTGTTTAAGGTCTGCTGACCTTGTTTCAGGGTGTGAACATTGTTATCATCCCTTTATTCAGAGACAGCATAGCTACAACAGACAAAACATGAATTAGGAGCTGTACAATTCAAGTTTTAATCTGTTGTACAACATGGTTGTACGATATTTTTACAGTTAACACGTATTTTTTAACAGTTCTAGGGATGAAACTCAGTTCTAGGGAGAAACACCCCTAGCAAAATATATCATATTCTTGGAAAATGCTACAAAAATGAATGTAAAGTGTTCTTGCCACAAAAATGATAACTGTGTGAGGTACAGCATGTGTTATCTAGTTGGATTTAGTCATTCCAAAATACCTATATATAGGGCTGGGCATTTAGCTCAGCAGTTCAGTGGCCTGCCTTGCAAACGCAAGGACCCAAGTTCAATCCCCAGTACCCAAAAACAAAACAAAAACAAAAACAAAAAAATAATACCTACATATAAACTTCAAAATACATTTTGTACATGTTAAATGTTACCTAACCACTCTCAATTTCCATCTCTTCACATTCCTTTCCCAAAAATGTAGAAAGAATATCACTTCCACCACATTTATTTCCAGAATTAAATACATTACAAAACTTAAGTATTCCCAATACAATGCCCAACATATAGTAAGCAGTTAAAAATATAATCATCTCTTTTCTCTTCCTCTTCGTATTAATGCTAACCTAATTTTCCCTATTAAATATACTTTCCGGGTGATATTTTCCCAAGCAAAAATCCATCTCCCGTACTACAGAGTAGATACATTACATAGCCACTCCATCTCCCACCCACACCGTCCTAGAAACACATGAACTAGGTTGATCAGTGGGTCACAGCAGTCCAGTGTTAGGCAGCTTCCACCATGTGAAAGCTCAGACTAAGCTTCAGCAAACAGTTCCCGCAAAGGGTTGGTTTTCCTGCCCTGCAGAGACATTATGGCACCCTTCCCATGTGAAAAGATCTCCACACACCCCGACCGCCGCTCTAAGCCGTGATGGTGAACCTTTTGAAGCTTTCAATGATACAAATAGCCTGCTGCAGCGCGCATGCCATGGGTTCACCAACCCTCCCACAGGTATCTTGAAATTTGCAAATATACCCTCAAGTGATTAAATATTCTGAAATATGATACATTGCTTCAAAGACATGCTGACTTTTGATTTTAGTACAGCATTTTGAAGACAGTGTGCAAATAAATTAACAAACTAACACTGAGAAAATATACAAAAACCAGGGCTCAAACAACTTGGGTTGACTACCGTAAACCAGGTATGTGATCTTACTCAGACTGCATTACTTCATTGCTCTGGATGTCAGTTTCCTGATATAGAAAACAGCAAATGGAATTATATCCAAGACCATATTCTGGATAACCAGAATTAAATAGTAAGTTACTGCAGAATGATCACTATTCAGTCCACAGCTATGGAAAATGTGTGCTGGGGTGAGAGAATGGGGTCACTCTTTAGTTCTGAACTTCTCTGAATACAGGAAATTTGTATAAAGCAAAGGGTCTTTTCCAAAAGTAAAAATCACTGGTCTCAAAAACAAGGCAAAAAAAAAAAAAAGAAAAGAAAAAAAAGGGCAAACAGAGCTGGAAAGCAACAGTGAATAACCCTGAAACATGCTGGAAAGCTACCACTACTATTTCCTAACCATTCTTTTTTATAACTTGCCACATCAATGACCTACAGTTATCCTTTTGTTAAAAGACTTCATTCATACCTGAGCACACACCACTTGCAGAACAATCACCAGGAGTTCAGAGCCACCTCAACGGCATACCAAGACCCTACCTCGATAAATAAATGACTTCATTTGGATTGCATCTTCTAGTTTCCCCAAAACTCACAGACTGATTTCTGTGCATACATGTATATTATCATATTCAACATAAATTACTGGGGCTGGGGGTGTAGCTCAGTGGTAGAACATTTGCCTAGCATGCTAGTATGTACAAGGGATCCAGTTTGATTCCCCAAACCTACAACCAATCAATCAATCAATCAATAACTTTCATATATCTCACTCTCCCTACTACACTTCAAACTGCTCAAAGGCTAGGCAGTGTTCTCCTTGTCTTTGTATCCCTAGCGCCCAAACCCACATGTATGTAATAGTCACTGACGTCAACTGCCTATTTAGCCACTTTTTAAACAGCTTATGTTTGCAGAGGGTCTTTGTTATAGCTTATGTCTGGATGTCCCCCACAGCCCCATGCAGTCATAGGTGAGCTTTTTCAGAGGTGGCTGGATCTAGAGTGTGTGGCACTGGGATCAAGCGTGTGTCATTACTAAGTTACTCCACTGAATGGTTCAGTATAGTTCTGGCTAGGATAAAGGATGTAAGTGCTACACCTGTCCTAGGATATAAGGGACAGAAATATAAGGGGACAGAAAGAGGGATAATGTGCTCTTGCCTCCCTGCTTGCCATGGTCTATTTCTGCCCTGCGATGCCCTCTGTCATGTCACCCTGCCTTCAAGCCAAGCAACTATGGGCTAAAACCTCTACAAACTGTGAGCCAAATAAACCTTTTCTCCTTTAACTTTAGGTGTCAGGTATTTTGTCTCAGAAAGGAGAAAAATAAGATAGCCATAATTTCCTAAGTGCAGATTCTGGCACTATCCCCAATGTGAAAACATAACCTAAAAAAAAGCAAAAGACAAAATTAGAACAAATACTGTATCCTAAGTTCATTTTTATAAATGAGAAAAGAGGTTTAGCAAAGTTAACAACCAAGTTCAATCAAGTTACATGAACAG
The DNA here is from genome assembly GCF_012274545.1 of Fukomys damarensis. Taxonomy (NCBI): domain Eukaryota; kingdom Metazoa; phylum Chordata; class Mammalia; order Rodentia; family Bathyergidae; genus Fukomys; species Fukomys damarensis. The sequence continues at coordinate 29,097,749 of NW_022900947.1, read as the reverse complement.
AACTTCTGAGCCTAAACTCATTATACACACATCAAATAGAAAAAATAACCTGCAAGAAAAGAACCAAAGTGAATAGAAATTGAGAATACCTGCTACCACTAAGTCTTTCATGTATCTCTAACAAAACAGCACAGACTGCTGGTTCATTACTCTTCTAATAACCAAGTCAAAGATTAAAGAAATTTTAAAATGGAGAAATCAGAGACATTTCATTGAGATTTACAAATATAACCAGATAGTTTTGCATTTCTACAGATTTTACAGATGTTCTTAAATATCACTGTCATTATAAAATAGAATTAAAAAAGATTAGTATTTCTAGCTCTTTAGATACTTCACAGAAGTACAAGTGACCAACAAATATATGAAGAAATGCTCAACACTGCTGGCCACGAGAGAAATATAAATCAAAACAACACTGAGATTCCATCTTACTCCAGAGAGAATAGTCATTGTCAAGAGATCAAATAATAACCAATGCTGGAGTGGCTGTAGGGAAAAAGGAACCCTTCTATGACGCTGTTGCTGGGAATGTACATTAGCACAATTCTATGGAAATCAGTGTGGAGATTCCTCAAAAAACTAAAACTAGTGCCAAAATTTCCTGCTAGAAGTGAATGGATCATCCATAGCACATGCAAACAATGGATTAGTATTCAGCACTAAAAAGAAATGAGCTATAACTGCGCATGGTGGTGCAAGCCTCAAATCCATAAAATGTAGAATACCAACGTAAACTATGGGCTTTGGGTGCTAATTCAGTGTCTGTGTGGTGCCACTGACTGTAACCAATGCACCCCTCCAGTGGGGGAGGCTGACACGCAGAGGCTGAGCATGTGTGAGGGCAGGGAACACAGGACACTGGAACCCTACCTTCCATTCAATTTTGTTATGTTCCTAAAACTACTCTTAAAAATAGTCCATCTTTCAAATACTTTGATTCCTATTTTGTGATAATATTCTAATGGTATTTGGGAAAAGGTAAACACTCTGAAAAAGAGAGGCTACTTTTTTTCCTTTGTTAAACTGAATAGTTAATATAGAAAAAGTGCAATTTTTTTTTAAAAAAAGGGACAAGAATGTACAGTGTAAATTTTTCCTTCTATTCCTGTTCCCCAAAGTTCCAATTTGAACATATTGGTTGAGTTTCATTTCATGGAACACTAATTCCACTATTATCCTCCCAAGAGATAAAATAATACTATGAAATAATGGGATTTATTCTTCAAAAAAGAAAAAAAGAATGCCTATGTCCATGATACATACAACAGGAAATATATGCATTGCCACTCAACATATGGTCCCCACACCAGCAGGTTGGGATAACCTAGCAGCTTGCTGGAAATGCAGCTGTGTTCCATCCCAGACCAGCTGAACTACCGTTGTTTTCACAGAATTTACAGGCTAGCAAAGATCATAAAATACTAAAAAAATAAAATCATAAAATACTGAAAAAAAAAAAAAAAAAAGCAACACAAGGCATCATACAAAATGCACCATGCAGCTGTAAGACTTTGGGGAAAGATCAGCTATGGTCCCTAATGGATCCTGACTGCCCCAAAACAAAAAGGGATGTGTGTACCGCACAGAGCCTGCATCCTACTTACTTACTCAAGTCTCACATCCGCTTCATACAGTGATCTCCCTCCAGCCTCACCAACCCCATGCTGCAGTTCTCCCAATAGGCCCCCAGGCCATTTGCACTGTCACTCCAACTGCCTGGCACATCCCACCCTTCCGGTTATTCCCCACCCTGCTTCGTACATTTATCCAGTGAACAAATGACTAATCAGAGGCCTCAGAAAAGAAATGAAGGGTGGGAATGGTTCTTACAGTCAAAAATGGAAGATCAGGGTGCAAACACATAAAAGCTACGATCAGTTTAAGGAATCTAAGAAAACAAATTATATATTAATTAGCCTTTTTCTCATCATGAGATCAGACTCGAGCTATGTTCTTTGACAGTGTAGGTGGAGTCTCTACCCCTGCTTTCTCCATTATGAGTCAAACCATCCTCTGCCCACGTTATTGGTCATCAATCCAAGCAGCGCTCCCGAAAGCAGAAAGAGGGAGACTGCTACCAGTCAGTCAGTCCTCCATGGCAGCCCTGCCAAATACTGCTATGCAGAAGCAGCAAATGTTTCAATCTCAGTGAATAGTCTATGTCAGTAAATTCTTCCCTCTTTGTTAAAAACACAAAGTGCTGGGCATGGTGGTGCACGTCTATAATCCGAGAACTTGAGAGGCTGAGGCAGGAGGATCCCTGTGAGTTCGAGACTAGACTGGACTACATAGTGAGTTCTAGGTCAGTCTCAACACATAGTGAGTGTCTCAAAAAAAACCAAAAGAAAAGAAAAGTCACACAGGTCTACACAAGAATTTTTTAAAAATATTTAACTAATCCATTATATTAACCTAAGACACAACTCAAGGACAAATAAACATCACTCAATTTGAAGCAATATAAGAAAATGGTTGCCTAAATCAATACTTGCAGTAGACAGATTCATACCTTACAGGAAGGCTGCAGTGTTGTGTGCTAGTAAACAACAGGGCAAATCCAACTGGTCCAGATGCTGTGAAACCTCAAAGGTAAATAAGCTCAGAGCCAGGACAGGATTATGCCTGAATATTGTGGTCTGAAGAAGCTAAGCAAAGTACAAGCTGCACTTATACTTAACATAAAAGATCTTCACCAATCTCAGAAAAACTAGATAATAAGCATGGTGACACATGCCTATAATCCCAGTACTCTGGGAGACTGAGGCAGGAGGATTACAAATTCAAGTTCAGCCTAGGCAATTTTGCAACTTAGCCAGACCCTGTCTCAAAAATATGAAATAAAAAGGCCAAGGATGTAGCTTAGTGTGAAGGTCCTGGGTTCACTTCCCAGTACTACAAAATACTTACAAAAATAAATAAACAAACTCAGTAAATACACACACACACACACACACACACACACAAAATGATGCAGCTACCCAGCTTCCTCCCTCCCACCCAAATCTAAGCTAAAGAACCACTGCAACCTAAGTGGTCTCACTGCTTCCATCCAAAATACACATTAGCTGACATTATCCTCTTCTACACCTAATAGCCTCCCACTGAACTTAAAAGCAAATGTGAACACTATATATACTGTGCTGGCCTGGCCCACACTCCCAGTCCCAGGACGCAGCTCTCTGTATTCCACCTCCCAGGAATCTTCCAGCTGTTCCACCTGGAGCACACCCAGGGCTCTCACCACTCAAATGAAAGACCACCCTGCACCACCTGAGCCCCTGCTCATAAATTTGGCCTCCCCAGTGCTGACCACCACCTGAACTATCTGGGTTAGTTATCTGCTTGTTGCTTTATTGTTTCTCCCATCTAAAATGTAAGCTCAGTAAAAAACGGAACAATTCTGCCCCTTTGATTCAAAATAGTTTATCAAAGAGTATCTGGCAGCCAGTAGATCCTCCACAAGAATCTGTGTTGGATATGTTTATTAAATGACATGCTGAGTGAAAAATGCTACAAACCTTGTTTTAGACAAAGCCAATTTATAAAAAAATTGGTTTTTAAAAAAATATTAATTAACCATCAATTACTTGTTTTTTTTTAAATTCCTTTCCTAATCATTTTTAACTATTTGGCTTATAAATCTCCACTGTGCACATTTTAAAAATAAATCTAGCCGGAAATGGTGGCGCATGCCTGTTATTCCAACTATTCAGGAGACTCAGGCAGGAAGATTACAATTTGAGGCCAGCCTGAGCAACTTGGAGAGTACTGTCTGGGGGATGGAGGGGAAAATCTATTGTACAAAGCTATTGTACAAAGTGATCAACACCTCTAGGATATGAGTTTTGCCTGGATAATATACAGAAGGTAATCAATGAACACTTGCACTGGAAAATTGCTTAATAAACAGCACAAATTACATGAAACTAAACACAGATTGGAAACAGCAACACTGGTTATATTTGGGTCCCATTTTTCATTTTATAGGATGAGCTGACATATATTTAAAATCCACTATCTTCACTGACTAGCAATACTCTAAGCCACAATCTTTACAGGTGGGTGGAAATCCAAAAAAGTGAGCCAGCAATTCTGCCATTTGTTTTCACTAACACACACAGGGACACATAAATACACTCAAATCCGCCAGGTTGTTGGGGACATCTGTGGGTTTGGGACAAAAATCACAAAGTTTGAGAAGCTCATTTTTATTTGTAATCTACGTAAACAATCAAGTGTCCCCTGTAAAAAAAAACAAAAAACAAACAAACAAACAAAAAAAACGAATGAAGCCTTACTGAAAGCCCTGTCCCATTTGCAATGCAAAGCACACCTGCCCTAATGTGCTAAATTGTAGCCATTAAAAAAAAAAAGTGCATCTTGTCTTTTTATTTAAAGGATAATGTCAGTAAAATAAAACTCTTCCTTGTATTGGCTTTACTCCTACATCATGAAATTACACATTTAATATTCATGCAATATTAATGCATTGCTGAAAAAAAACTCCTGTTCAGGTGTCCATCTGCACCCCACCAATGCCCACTTACCAGCCCTTCCCTACCAGGTGTTACATGCAGTAGCAAAGGTCAAATGGAAAAGGAATCAGCTGTCTAACTGGATGCGCAGGTGTCTGTGTGGGGCATGTGCTTGTGGGCATTCATTTGTTCTTAAAGGGACACTTAAAAATCAAACGTAAACGCACTTTGAGATTGTGCACATTTGGTGTATTATCTATGCCTTTTGTCTATCTTTAGAGAATTCTCTACTATAAAATAAGTGTGTCAGAAACTCCTCTTTTCACCACAAACCAGTCTCCACAGAACGTTATTTTACCATCAATAATCCCAAGAAATGAACTTTCAAAGAATAATTTCATATTCTAAAATCTCTCACAGGATGAGATATCATCTTAAAAAAAAAACCTTAGGATATAATTTAAGACAACTACCAGCCAATGAAAATTAAATGTTAAGAATTATGCAACAGGTACGGATGTATTTGCCCCAAAAACTTTCAATGGGCCTTTGCCACTGCAGTTCTGTAGTTTAAGTTTTAATTTTGGAATAACATGATTTGGAACCTAAGACAGCTATCAGCACACAGTTTGAGTACATGACCCCTTCAGTGGTATTACCACTTGGAGGGGGATGACCGATCTTCATAAAGGTCCTCGACATATTTTGAAATAAGGCTTTTCCTCTGGTCCTCTTCCTATCAAAGTAAACAAAAGTCTATCTCAGTGCTACAATAAATAGTATCTTACTAACCACGTTCTAGAACAATAAAGCCTAAAAAGAAAAAAAGACTAGCAATAAGTTCTTTAAAATGTACTTCCTACTAATTTGGGGATAAAGCATCTCAATGAGTCTGAACTTGGTTTTCCCCCCTTCGTTTGGTCTTACAGTACAAGAACACAAAAGGGGCCCAAATCCTCAACAGAGAATGAGTAGTAAAATATATGTAAACACACTATTTAAACCCCATAACATTATTTTTATAATTAAACCTTATTTATGGGAGCTGATTCTTCAAAGTAGAAAATGTGGGCATGGTCATTTTCTTTTTTCCATTCCAAAACTACACAACGGCTCAAAATCTTGGAAAGGCATCTGATTTTACTGCCAGCTGTTTCAGGATGTGACTGTGATTCACGGAGAGAAAGTTATTACACGGTGCCTATCTAATAAATGGTGTTACTGGTTTCTGTGTCTCCGTTATCACTTAAATTATAGGTGAAGTCACCTCTGCTCACAAACAGGCATTCATAGCACTCGAAAGCCTCGCATAATTAGGTGGTGACCTAATTATTATTTGTCAAGGGTCAGAGAATGGCTAACGGGCTCTCTCAGTATGAGCTGATTTCTCAACCTGCCCCGCGGAAGAAGCCAGCCCCACCGAGGGGTCATCCGAGGCCGAGTCCTCAGTGGGGTGAGATGCCCCAGTGACCAGCAAGTCCTCCAAGGCCGCGATGCTCACAGGCCCGGTCCTCCGGGAGGGGAGGTGTAACAGGAATCTCACCGGGAGTCCTGGAAACCTGCGCCACCCCCTTTACTTTAGCAGTCGAGGAAATGGCTTGAATTTGTAACGTTCAGCTATTCCGAAAGCTCTGGTACTCTAGAAATAAAACTTTACGGAGACAGAAAGTAGAAACACTCCGAGCCCAGACCTCAGAAGCTGCCCTTTGAGGGCGGAGGGCAGACGCCCCCTCCCGCGTGCTCCAAGTCCAGCCTCGAGGCGTCGCCACCCCAGGCCCCGCTCTCCCCATCTGGGAAATGGGCGCGACGCCCCTTCCCCGCCCGCCCCACGGCGGGAAGAGTAATGAATGAAAAGTCCCCGGTCCCCACCCCGCCGCCGCTCC
>NW_022900947.1:29026676-29090996 GCF_012274545.1 Fukomys damarensis | reverse complement strand
CGCTCAGGGCGGGAAGTTGGGCCGAGCGCGGGGTCGTCCTGCTCCGGGATTCCCCGGCTGCTGTGGCTTTTGGCTTTCCAGGCCTGGGGCGTTTCCGTAACTTTCAGAAACCTAAGAATTCTGCGCTCGCGCTCTCTCTGTCTCTGTCTCTCTCTCTCTCTCTCTCTCTCTCTGTCTCTGTCCTCTGTCTCTCTCCCTCTCTCTCTCTAAACCGCAGAGTTGGAAGGAACACAAAGCCCGCCCAACTTTACAGGGTTACCCCCCCACCCCAATTGCGTTTCTCCCTTAACGCTCTGAATTGCTGGTAACAAAAGGGCCAGTGTTTCCCAGGCGCCTAATACCTTTATGTAACCAGAGGTGTTTTTCTTGGAGTCCTAAAACTCAGCTACTAAGACTTGAACTGGAGCGCAAGCACGGAACCTGCAGCTTCAGCCTGCCAGAGTTAGCAGCAACCTGAGAAAGGTTGAGTGCACCACTTCTGCCCCGAGGCAGGATGTTGAGATTAGGGGGTTAGTTTACCATTAGGAGGGTTAGCTGAGTATCAAACCCAGACACTCCTGAGGTCCATGTTGAAGGGAAAAACAAAAAGTCCAAAGGTCTAATAGCCACGTGTGACATCGTGGCATTCCGAGCTATTCCTTGGACTGCTCTGGCCTGCTGGCTCTCCCAGCTCCAGCTCGTGATAGGCTCTTCCTTTCCTTTTCTTAGGTTAAGTGTGCAGCTATATTTACGAAGGGCTACAAAGACATTTTAATGCTGCTCCCTAAATATCTAGCATCTGAGTTTAGTGTGTTGGTTATCTACTGATACAGAACAAATCACCCCAACTCTGAGAAGCTTACAGAAACAATCTCCGTAGACCAGAAATCCAAGAGTATCTTAGCTGGATGCTGGTGGACAAGGAAATAAAGCTGGTCCACGTTTGGAGCGGTTAGAAAAGGATATAAATATCAAAAGGAAAGAATCATAGAGTTAGAGGTCACCCCGTGGAGTGCACAGAAAGGACGCCATATAGACTTGGGAAAAGTCTAGAGTGATATTCCATAAAGAATACAGAAAATTCCACGGTCCTTAAAAGCATCTTAAGAAGTACTTTTCCCTAAACATCACTAAGAGGTTGGAAAGGAGAGTGCTTTGGAGCTGCTCAACCAAATGTTTCCCTGTTATCACATCACTTTCTTAAAGAGAAGAGATGAAGGCTAAGAGATCCATTAAAGAAGAACCCTCCTGCCTCCACGGCCTTATGATGCAGCCTTTGCACCAACTGGTAGTTCTCTAGAAATGCAGAATCTCAGGCCTTTTCTAATTCAGACCTTCTGAATCAAGACCTTCATTTTTTTTTTCATGATTCCTGGGTAATACTGTGATATATATTGGCGGAGCCACTCTTGCCTCATTCCAGAAGAGTCGAATGGCCACAGAGAGGCCAAGAAGGATGCTAAAGCCTGCACTCCTACCTGGTTTCCTTACCCAGTCTATGCCTATGCAATGAAGCCATCCAAAAACATCCCCCAAGGTATAGACTTTGTTTGGATAGCTTTTGCACAGTTGACCATATGGAGGTTCCTGGAGGGTGGCACACCCAAAAGGCCTTGGAAGTTCTGCACCCCTTCTTCTTTCATGCCTTCCCCTATACAGCTCATCTCTTCATCTGCATTTTTTGTAAACCAGTAAATTTGTTTCCTTGAATCATATGAACTAATCACACAAATTAGGAGGGGATTGTGGGAACCTTGTGTCTTAGTTACTTTTCTCATTGCTGTGACAGAATATCTGACCCCCACAAGTTAAAAGAAGAAAGGTTTATTTCAGTCCACAGTGTGTAGAGGTTTTCATCCATAGCTGGCTCCAAGGCAGGGTGGCATGGCAGAGGGCATTACACAGGAGGAAGAGTTCATGGTGCAGCAGGCAGAAGGCAGCAAACAGTAAGCGATGAAGCAGCAGCAGCAGCAAGCCAGCCTTCTTTCTGTCCCTTTATATTTTATCCAGGCTATAAGCCTATTGAGTGGTGCCAGGCTTCCATTATCCACACCATAAATTCAGGTATCACACTCTTAATTCACCTTCACACACTCTAATCCCACCATATTTAATTTGAAACTTCTCACCTATGACTGCATGAGGCTTTGGGGGGACATATAGACAAGCAATAACACACTGATTTATAGTCAGGTAGAACATGGGGCTTGTGATTGGCACCTAAAGCAGGAGAAGATACAGTCTTGGGGACTGAGCACCCAACCTGTGCAATTAGACCTTACCCCCGGGTACATAAAGTTGTAACTGAATTGTACTAAGGGGGACCAGTGGGGTGTGCTGCTGCAGAATTAACTGCTTGCTTGTTGGTGAGGAGAAATCCACATCTTTTGAGGTCACAGAAGTCTCCTGTATGACTATGGTATGAGGGCAGAGGAAAAGTAGGCAGTTTGTTTTTTCCAACCCTTCTTAGTGCCTAGTTTGCATATTAAAGTTTGAGAAGCACTAGTATATGAGATTCACTGACATTGTTCTTTTTAAAAAAATGCTCATAAATTAGCAAACAACAGCCCCTTAAGAAAGCAGCTTGTGTGTTTCTTCCTGTGAGCTTGTTGGGATGGTATGAACCAGCTGGTCTAGTGAGACCAAGAGAGCTTTGGTGGGCAGAAAGAAGCAGACTGGCCAAGCTGAACCCATGATAAACATCACCATGACTCCATCACTGCGCCCCCTCCCCAATGAGCACTCCAGGAAGGCCCAGAACCCAGAGGCAACCCTGGAGAAAGGATGAAGAGACCCCAGAATTGGCTAAAGGACCCCATAGATCTGTGACTGACACAGAAATTTTCTGCCACAGAAAGTAGGGAGGCCACAAAAGATAGATTACACTAAATTTAGAATAATAAAAAGTTACTCCCCCCACCCCCACTGGGTCCTGGGGATTAAACCTAGGATATCTGCATTGACCTATATTGCTATTTCTCTTTATTTTGTATTTGGGTCTTGCTAAGTCACTGTTTCCCAGACTAGGCTAGAACTTTTGATCCCCCTGCCTCAGCCTCCAAGAAGTGCTGGATCACCACACAGCTTTCAATTTTTAAATAATTACATAATATTCCATGTTGGAGGTGGGTTGTTTCTACTTTCTGGAAATTTTTGGCTATTGTTGAACGTGATGTAAACATTCATGGACAAGTTTTATTGTGTGTAGTTTGTTTGCTTTTTGCAGTACTGGAGGGCCTTCACATGAAGCTACATCCCAGCCCTCTTTATTTTTGTTTTTTTAACCTTCTTTGAGACAGAGTCTCACCATGTAGCCTCAGCTGATCTTGAGTTTGTGACTCTCCTGCCTCAGCCTCCCAGAGTGCTGGGATTACAGGCATGTACCATCACACCCTACTAAAGGTTGCATTTCTTGGACAAAAATAAATAAAATCTGACCAAATCCTGAATGTAACAGTCACAATGAGAAAAAGGTGCAGACAGGTGGAACAGTGATGTGAGGGTTCATTGTTAACCCTGGATCCAGTCATCTGAGTGGAGGCTGATGCAGACACTAGACTGAACTTGCCCAAATTTTAGGCACATTTTACACTCACAGTTTTCCTTCTGATCCAGGTCATGGGCCTGGCCCAGCAGTGGGCAGAATTGTTCCTTTCCTGGGGAAGTGGGGCCTTTCCACTGGGTGCACTCAGGAAAGTGACATGTGGTTTTGATATCGAGCATTTTAAGAAATATGCACATTGTCAGTCATGGTGGTGCATGTGTATAATCCCAACACTCAGGGAGGCTGAGGCAGGAGGATCTCCAAAAATTGAAGGCCAACCTTGTCTCAAAAAGAAAAAGAAAACAAAAATAAATATGCATATAAAAGGCTTTATCTTAATTTATTTGAATGAGTAGCTTTCCAGTTATACTGCACAAAGAAATTCTCTGTTCTAAACTAGAATTTTATTAAAGGGAAACTGTTAGCATGAATCAATCTAACTGATCCTACACTCAAACAATTTTCCTTAAAATAACATTCTGACTCCTGTCAGCTAACTGTGTTCTTCCCCCAGACCCTGGGTCTTCCCCTGTGAAGGACTGTGCCTAGCCCAGGCTCAGTAATTTCTAACAGCTTCAAGGTGATTCTTATGCGGCCAGTATCAAGACCTTCTGCCCATGACAGAATGGCCGCCTCTCTCAGGCACAGTGGAACCCCTTCTGGCAGGCACCTGTCATGCAGGGGGCGGGGCAGGTGATTTGGCTGCCTTGGGGCAAGGGTCAAGCTTTCAGAAGGCATTGGTAATGTCAACGTGTGAGGAAGGCTAGTATGAGACAGGAATGAATGAACAGTGGCATCTAGGAAACCATGTGATGTCATTAAAACACCACATGCAGTCAAGCAAATTGTGTCAGCTGACTGACCACAGCCAGGGAGGTCATTAGTGGTGTTGGCTTCTGGGCTTCCCTATAGCTTGGATCGTACATATGAGATGTACACTTCCTAACAAGGGGTTCTGATCGTCAGAACCACTGCCACAGTTCCATATCCTTTATTAAACAAACAAAAAATATTCATTGTTGCCCTGTGGAAAGCAACAGTTTATTCAAATAGGACCGTAGAGCTCTACATATGACAATATTACTACAGAAAATCCAACTCTGCTGTCTTGCGAATTGTCTTTGTGTGGTTTGAGACAGGGTCTCGTTATGTATTCTAGGCTGCTTTTTAAACTCTAATGGAGCCTAGGCTGGCCTTGAACTCATGGCAATCCTCCTGCCTGAGCTTCTCAAGTGCAAGGATTATAGGAGTGTCCCACCAAATCCAGCTTCTAAATTACTTTAAAAGGATAATTTTCAAGTAGGAAACAGTGAGGACCTTGGACAGACAACTCTTTAACATAAAGATAGGAGCAAAAAATGGCTTTGAATGATGCTGGTGGCTCAGCAAGTGACTCCTGTCGGTCTTGAGAGTCTTGAATAGAAATGTGTGTTTCCTTATGTACCTCTTTTTACATCTGTGAGGCTTAATTCCATTGGTGTTTCCCTGGGAATAGAGCAAGCAGGATTTACACAAAGCGGAGCAGGGGAGATGGGGAGAGCAAAGAGTTCTGGCAAGACTTTGAGTCCTTACACTTTCTGAGCCCTTTATATTCCTTTGGTGACAGATGACAGAAGTTGTCATGGCTGCTCAGGCACATTCTACCAACAGCATATAGTTAGCTAGTTAACACATAGTTGCCTAATAACACAGTTAACCCATATTGCCCAATTCCATATGGAAGGGTGGTCTCCTCTCTCTGTTTAACTTCTTACCATCTTAGTTTTCCTAAAATATTAAGGGAAGGATCAAAGGGGGTGGGAAGAGAGGAAGCAGAAGATTACTTCCTAGTAGCCTGGCCACACCCCTGTTCCCCAGCAAACCCAGGCACTCCTGAGCAGCTCTTCTGCCAAGTTCCTCCTTTGAGGAGAAGCATAGACGAGGATTCAGGAGGAGACGACAGGCCAGCTGTGCTCCACAGACAAATGTGGAGGACAGGGAGATGGGGGCGTGCAGAAGCATGACCTCACTCAGTCAGCTTGTTCCTCCCCAGCACAAGACCTGGTTAAAAATAAAGCCATTGTGATACCAACTCCACAAGGAAACGCTGACTTTCAAATGAATCAGAACCACTTGGCAACTGATCAAGAATTTATTCAGTTCACAAATACAAATATTCATTAGCACCTATTGTATAGAGCATCCCTAGTCCTTGCAAGGAATAGCAACTGATGAGTCAGACTTAAATCCTGCCCTCCAGAGGCAAAAAGGATAGCAAGAGAAAAGAGTAAAAAAAAATGCCACAGGGAAGTCCCAAGTGAAGCTTCCAGTTTTCCCAAAAAAGGAAAAAATCAGCTTCTAGCCTGGAAAACATCAGAGCTTTTATAGATAGTGGTGAGGGAGTAAGCTTTCTAGGAATAAGGACCAGCATGGACACAGGCTTGGTGTATCCATGTTTATCTCTGGAAACCTGGCCTTACATGGAAGGAGACAGCACAAATATCAGCTGACATGATAGAGACAGCATGGTAGTGAGTGGTGGTTTGATGCTGTACAGACATCCCTAACAGGCATAAATGTTTGTCTCCAGAAAAAATATTTGTTAGGGAGAATATCAAGTCTAGAAAACCATGAATTGAAAACATCTGTCTGTACAAAGACTTGTCCATGAATGCTCACAACAGCACGATCAACAATAGCTAGAAAGTCAACACAACCCAATGTCTTGCAGCTGACGAACAGATAAACAATACATCCATGCAATACAGGCCACAAGGATGGACTAGAAAACACTGTGCTAATTGAAATAAGCTAGCCGTACAGATTGGATACTGTATGATTCCACTTATGTGAAGTGTCCAGAACAGGCAAATCTTTAGAGACAGAAAGAAGATCAATGGTTACCTGGAGGGAGGAGAAAGTACAGATGGCTGATGGGTACAGGTTTTCTTTTTGCAGTGAAGAAAATGCTACATTTTGGAATTAGATAGAAATGATTGCACAACCTTTTTTTTTTAGAGACAGGTTCTCACTATGTAGTTCGGGCTGGCCATGAACTCCCTATGTAGATGAGGTTGGCCTCGAACGTGTGCTCTTCCTGCTTCAGCCTCCCAAGTACTGGGATTACAGGTGTGGGCCACCATACGAAGCTTCACACAAGTTTTTGAATATATTAAAAACCATATTTAAGCTATGTGAATCATATCCATATCAAAAATGCCTCTATATGATGATGGCTGGATAGCTTTAGGTAAGTCAGTTCCCTGAATTAATTATTTTGTAATGAAACTGTTAGGGAATTGATCATGTTAAAGTATGCTGTGACACCGCCTCACAGGCTGCATTCTCCTGGTACATCTTGGCTCCTAAAATGACCTCATGCGCTTATCTCTGGTTTCCCTCCCCACCAAGGCCACAGTGGTCCAGGAAAGTTGAAACCTGTGTCTGCAGGACTGGGCCCATAAAAGCAATCGGGCCTGTGATAGGTTAAAAGTAACTCACTCCTCATAAATAAGCAATAGCCCAGACCAAAACTGATACAAGGACCTTCCTTTCTTTGTTCTTCTCTCTCCTTCTGCTTCTTCTTCCTCCTCTCTCTCTCTCTCTCTCTCTCTCTCTCTGCCTTCCTGCCTCCTGCTCGCCTCCCTACAATAAAGATCTCCTGCCGGACCTCTCGGTGCGTGAGTGGCCTAATTGGGAAGGGGCACCCGAAAGGGCACGCGAACCCCCTTTCAGAAACCCACACTTAATAGGTTGGTTCTAGGATGAAATGAGATGATGCGTGTAAGGCGCTGAACCTGAGTCATGGCACGTAGCAGGTGCTTAGCAAATGTTATCTGCAGTAGTGACGGTAGTAGTCGCAGTGATTGCTACCGCAATAATGATGGGTTTGATAAATTTTAAATGTAGGTGTAAAACAGAAATGATAGGCCAGAAGCCTCAAGTTCAGAGGCGAGTTTATACAAAATATAAGAAGACACAAAGCAAAGATCAAAGGGAAGATTGTGTGTTAAACACAACTACAGAATGAGTAGGCCGCCAGGGCGTCTCTCGATGATTTCTTATCCCTTTCCATGAGTCTTATGTTTAGCATCAAGACTGTCCCATTTATGGCTTTAAGTCAACCATTTATCATCCAGGTTTCTCTGGTAAAGTCCTGTCTTTTACGGGGACAAAGACAGGGTGTACACAAGCAATGTTAGCCTCCCTCACTTTCAGCATTTGGAAATTCCCCCAAGGCCACAGATTCTGTTTCCTTGCACTCTGGCGTCCCTTTTCTCTGCCCCAGTCCCCAGCCAGTCTATATCCCCGCTCTCCCTCAGGGACACACACACACACACACACACACACTAATATGCTGAAGTCACCAGCCTCAAAGTCAAGTCTTTCCATGGAAGACTATTCAAACACCATCTTCCAAAAAAAGAGTGCTCAAAAAATTGGTAAAGGAGGAGAAAAAGGAATGGGGAAAAGCAGAAGGACACATTTGGTTAGAACTTATTTAGGGGAAGGCTGTAGGTTCAGGTGATTGCCTAAAGAACTTTCTACAGGTTGAGGATCCATTCTCCAGAACACCTGGGACCAGAAGTATCTCAGATTTTTTATTTTGGAATATTTCATATACATAATAAGGTATCTGGAGGATGACACATAGCCTGCAGGTCATTTTATGTAGTATTTTTAGTGCTCCCAAACTGTGACTGTTACTGTGTGGGTCACAGTATGGAATTTTCCACTTACCTAAACCATGTTGGTACTTAAACCAGTTGCAGAGTATTTTGGATTTTGGATGTTTCTGGTTATGAATGCTCAACTTGTACTTTGATGTATATCCATCTCAACATTTAAATTAAGGTCTCTAATTTCATATTTTGATGTTAGCCAGAGCAGGAAGCAGATTTAATAAGAATGTTTTTAGTGGCTCCAGCCACCTTCCCTAAGTTTATTCAACAGCTGTGCAAATTTAAAGCTGGCTCCACCCCAACTAGAGATACTATGAAGAAGACTACGAAGGCTGAAGATGAGCCATTCAACTTCACCCTGTGCCCTGTCCCCAGCGTGCACTGACTGACTGATTGGATCTCACTAAGTTGCCCGGGCTGGCCTCAAACTTGCGATGCTATTGGCTGAGGATCCTCCCGAGTAGCTGAGATTACAGGCATTCACCACTTTACTGGCTTCTGGGCACTGTTGGTCTTTGTGCACACAAAAGTCTCACTAAAGCCAGAATTTACTTTGACACAAAATATATTCCTTTAATTAAAATAATAATTCATTAAAACACTTGTGACATTTCAAAACCAGCTAATTACATTTTGCTATTTAAATATCTGCTCCATTCTCTTCTCAATATTTTGTTTAATATGTACATCAATCATGTTCACTTTTTAGCTTATAAGAGATTCCAAAAATAGAAACAGCACTCTCTGTTTTTAGTTTAGTCTATAAAGTTTAACCAAGTAATCATCTTTCCAAAGCACTGTACACATATTTCAAATTCATGGAAAAACCCAGTGTCAATGAGATCATAAAAGAAAACAGTAAAAACTCAGAGTCAAAAATTTTCACATCCACACCCTGTGCTACAACTAAACATAGGCTTTCAGCTTTAAACTCAGATTTGGTTTCATTTTGTTGTTGTTGTTGTTGTTTGTTTTGTTTTGTTTTGTTTGAGACAGGGTCTCACCCTGTAGTCCAAGTTGGCCTCGAACTCATGATCCTCCTCTCTCGGTCTCCCAAGTGCTAAGATTACAGGTGTGTACTACCATGCCGAGTAAACACAGATATTTTATTGAAGTGTATAATAGAAACATTAAAAACATCTGTTTATATACCATTAATTTCACCAAGAAATAATTTTTTTTCTAAATTGAAAGTTATGTTCCTCCTTTAAAAATAAGACCACAAAGTCAGGGGTGGTGGTGCACACCTATAATCCCAGTATTTGGGAGCCTGAGACAGGAGGAATACTGTGAGTTTGAGGTCAGCCTGGGCTAAATAATGAGCTTAAGGACAGCATGAACTATGTAAGAAGACCCTATCTCAAAAAACTAGAAAAATAACAAAAATAAATGTAAAACCTCCCTACCTTTTGCACTTATCTTGACCAACTCTTTGTTCAGGACAAGAAGAACCTAGAAATAATCTCTAGAAGGACTCCCTAGAACCCCAGAATCCAGTAAGAAATCTTGGCAAAGCCAGCCAGAGATCACGTTTCTTTTCAACCCTGCCACTGAACCATACATCCCACAACAGTTGTAGAGTAAAAAGTCCTCAGTATGTAGGGCCAACAACCCCTTTCAGCTGGAAGTAGCTGTGTGAAGACAGAGACTTCACACCCTCAGGACCCTATAAAGCATTATGGGGATTTATGCCACTCAGGGGGATAATGAGGCGGGAGATTAGTGTATGGCAAACTGTCTGGGCAAGTGGGCGTGACCTGCCAATCATAGAGATCCAGGAGACATGCGCCCAAGCCCTGAACTTGGAACCAATCAGGAAGTGCCATCTTCAATTTCAACCAGGTTTTTGATGGGATGGCCTGGTCTGACATCAGCCTGAGGAGTAGGGGATACAAAAGATGGTGCACATTAAACTCAGCCACAGAGCCCTATCTTTCACAGTCATCTGCTCTTACCCCAGTAAGCTTCTCTTCCTACTTTTAACTGGCCCACACTCACTCTGCAGAGCATGATTGTTTTCCTACCTTTAATAAATGTAAAACCTTGCTACCTTTAAAAAAATTCTCAAATTTTAAACACAATTGAAGCTCCTTGTGCATTTCCTTACTCTCTTCTAGGTCTAAATTAGTGCACTTCAGTATGTGAGATCAGAATTGCACAGGCGGCACCTGAAAGAATGACAGCTCTTCTTTGTCACTTGTGCCTAAGACAGAGCTATGACCCTCTGTGCACATGAGCAAGAAAATTTGTATTTGTTTCCCTGCTATAGCTAGAGATTCCAGCAAAAATCCACGAAACCATATACATGCGGAGCCTGGTTCTCCTCAGGACAATTTTCAGATACACTAAACAAGGACGCTTTCCAGAAATTAAGACCCAAGCACTATGCTCCTAGGTAAATCCGCTTTAAAAAACTTTGAGATAAAAACTGTCTCTAAGTTTCAATGCTTAGCAAAGGAATACACAGACTGTAAAATAACCTATAATCTGTATCCTAGTCTCTATTGACAGCTAGAGAAGGCACAAAATTGAAAGCAACTTTCATTGACTTTGACAGAGATAAGAGCTGAGAAGATCTAAGAAGGAAATGGCTTCTCTTTTCCATTTGTGTTGGAATCTCATCCAGTTTCCCAAATACTTTTAAGAGGGGAGGTCTGAGTCATAGTTCTTTTCACCTGGGATGTTTCATTCATGACAGAGGTTATGTTCTGGGTGAAGTGAAGATAAATCAAGCTTGCAAATGAGGTCAGGAGTCATGTAAAGTGGTCTGCTTTCTTTGCACTTGGATTTTAGATCCCTTCTATGAGGCAGCCCAGGTGCAACGCAAGGCCAGGTGTCCAGGAGTGCACTATTGGTTTATACCTGTTGGCAAATAGCGGTGTGGCCTCAGGCAGTTTGTGTTGTGTTTCTTGACCTATTTCCACCTTGTAAATTGTGTAAGTTAGAATTAAAATCTCCACAGTCCCTTCCAAGTATCCCTCAGGAATACTATGAGATGTATGCTAAATTCAATTCCCATGATGGCAGCCTTAGCTCAGCATCAAGGTGGAACTTAACGTACTTGCTCACCAGTCTCAAGGTCATATTATCCGAAGGGCTTTTCCATAACCCTATAGCCAATTCCTTACTTCAGGGGAGAAGAGCACAAGAATGAATGCCCGTTCAATGGCGGGAGTCACATGCCTCCTCTCTCATCAAGGCCAATGGTCAAGAAGGAAGAAAGTACTGGGGATGTAGCTCAGGTGAGAGATCCTGAGTTTGATCCCTGCTACAAAAAAAAAATAATAGAAGGAAGAAAGCAATATCCACTGAATACTAGCTGAATAGCAGATGTTTGCCCATATCTCATTAATGGGAGAAATATAGTCATTGTAGAACATGTGTACTGAGTGCTCTGTACTTGCCAGACACTGCTAAACTCAGCACACCTCTGGCCAGCATTTATTATGCCCCAGGCATCGTTCTAAGACTCTAGGATGTGTGAAGTAGGAAATATATGACCTACTTAGAGTAAGAAAACTGAGTACCCTGCTGGGAAAGGTTCAGGACCAGGCACTGCCAACTTGACTACTTAACTTCATATTCCCAATGATTATCTCAAAATCTTGATGCAATCTGTTTTGTGGACAAGGAAGCTAGGGTTCAGAAGGGTAAAACTTCGTCCAAGACCATGCCTGGGTAGAGAACAGGTTCTCTATGCCATGGTGCATTGTCTTCCTGGGCCACCTGTTAGAGTCCTGCAAGCAGATCTCAACTGCTATAAATGAGGATTTTGTGCCCTAAGATTCTGGGGACCTGGGTCTGCCAAGAGAGGTTCTCAAGATAGCCACCAGGACCTGGCAGCTTCTAGTCAACACAGCCTTCTTCAGGGAAGGGATTTAGCCTCTGTCATGGAGCTTGGGATTGAGTCAATGCTAGGAAAGAGTGGGCAGCAGGTTCTAAGGAATAAACAAATGAAGGAGAGAGGAAAGAAGGAGAAGGAAAAAAAGGCAAAGAAAGCAAGTTCCCTTTGGATCTGAGGCAGCAGAGACCTTCTCAGGGGGAAAGAGCCAAAAGCTGGTAAGGAGGAAATGCGGAAACTTCCCATTGAGGTCATGTCTGGGGCTGCAGGCCAGACCAGCCTGAACCCCACACAAAGGACTAGGGGCAGGACTGCTGGGTGTGGGGCAGACAGGGAAGTGATCCTCCCTGTGATAGACTGGCCTAGGATGAGCTTAAGTCATTGAATTTAACCCATGGAAGCATCTATTTCAATGACTCTTTCAGGCGCTTACTAGATACCCATTGAGCATCACTGCACACCAGTCCCTGGGGATTTACAGGAAACACCCACCTGCCTCTAGAGGAGCATATTGTGGTCCAGTGAGCCCAGACAGCAAGTAAACAGGAAATGACAGGACTGGGTGATAAAAGCAGGAGGAAGGAGGAGACAGAACTCTATGAGAGCTTTCATAGGTGTCTTAGTCACTTTTCTCATTGCTGGGACAAAATACCCACCACCAACAAGTTAAAGGAGGAAAGGTTTATTTTAGCTCACAGTTTGTAGAGGTTTCAGTCCATAGTCAGCTGGCTGCAAGGTAGGGCAGCATGGGAGAGCGGCATCAGAGAGGAGAAATAGTTCATGGCACAACAGGCAGGAGGCAGCAAAGCAGCAGCACTGAGCCTGCCTTTCCCTTTTATTCTATTCAGGATACAAGGCTGTTGGATGGTGCTGCCCACACCCAGGGAGGGCTTTTTCATTATTCACACCACAAACTATGCTAAACCAATCAGCAGGCAAATGTAGTCATCACATGCTCTTAATCAATATTCACACACTCTAGATCCAGCCACCTCTAAAAAGCCCCACTATGAGCACATGAGGCATTTGGGGTGCATCCAGATACAAGCCATAACAATAGGTATAGGAGAAGGCCCCAACCCAAGGGGACCCTGTAGGGACAACATGGAGTAGCTTAAGCAGGCACCAAATACCAAGCGGAAATTAGCTACTCAAGGTAAGAATGGAAAGAAATTATTCTTAATTTATAAAGACCTAGAATCTGATACTGGACTTTTTAATTATAGCATCCTTGTGTTCTATTTTGGGAGGACAGGGTCTTACTATGTAGTACAGGCTAGACTTGAACTCACTGTGTAACTCAAGCTGACTTCAAGCTCATAATCCTCCTGCCTCAGCCTTCCAAGTGCTGGAATCACAGACATGTGCCACTATGCCCAGCTGCTAAATTTTTTTTAATTGTAAAATATGTCCCCCCAAATTAAATAGCATATGAAAGATATTCATTGCTATCATCTAAATGTGGTTTGTCTCCAAAACTCATGCTAAAAGGTGACTGCCACTGCGTCAGTGTTGGGAGGTAGGGCCTAGCAGAAAGGTGTTTGGATCGTGGGATTAATCCATACACCTTCATGTATGAATTCATAATGCCTTTCTGGCAGAGATGGGAGAACTACCACAAGACTATGGCCTCCTTTTTTCTCTTGCATGTGTGCCTATTTGTCCTACACTCTGCTGTGATTCGAAGCACATGAGATATTCACTAGACGCAGCTCCCTGATCTTGGGCTTTTCAGCATCTAGCATCAAGAGCTAAGCAAACCTCTATTGTTTATGGATTATCTAGGCTCAGCTATTCTGATATAACAACAAAAACTGGACTGACAATGATGTAGCTACTACCCAGTCTTAACAGTTTCAGACGTTTCACACAAGTGTACACATATGTATTTTGTAAAGATTAAATATTATGTATAGTGGTTTCCTTCTATCCTGGGAGGTAACCAACATCTTGCTGTGGTATGTCTTGTGTCTTTCTCCCTCTGGTTTTACCTCATAGATATCAATCATAAACATCATAGTGTAGTATTTTGTGCTTTTACAGTTTCTGGCATATGATATCATATACAGTAATTTTTGGAAATTGCTTTCTACATTCAACAGCTGAATAGTATTTTATATTTGACTACTGATTAGTATTCAATCATATGACTAGTCCACAGTTTAATTACTTACCTACTTTCTTTTTAATGAATATTTGGATTTTTTTCCCTCTCTTTTTCTGCCATAGCAACAATGTCCTAGTAGTTTTCTCCTTGTACACATATCCACATGTCCAGTTCCTGGCTGTCATATTTTGGGATGTTATAACAAATTTCCATAATTGGGTGGTTTAAATAACAAACGTTTATCTCTCACAGTGCTGGAAGTCAGAGGTCCGAGTGCTAGAACTGAGATCTGCTTCCTGGTTTGCACACAGCTGCCTTCATACGTACTCAGCAGGTGGAGAGGAGAGAAGGAGGAAGCAAGATGTCTTGTGTTTGTTCACAGATGGGCACTAGTCCCCTCATTAGGGCTCCACTCCACTCAAGACCTAATTACTTCCCCACAACCTTTAATACTAACCCTCGGTGCTCAGTGTTTCCACGTATGAATCGAGGGGGATAAACATGCAGTCTATAACACTGATCTAAGGGTGTTCACATCTTCAACTTTACTGCCCAGTGCCATATTCCTTTGCAAAACAAATGGTCTTTTCAGTTTACTCCCACAAGAGATAACTGTTTTCCCTTTTCCTCACCAATGCTGATATTACCAAACTCTGAACATTTGGAAATCTGTTGAGTACCAGATGTTATTTTCTCACTTTAAACTACTTTTCTCTGGTCGTGTATTTTTTCATACATTGAATAATTATTTATATTTCTTCTTCCACAAATGTCTTATTCCCATGACCACCCCATGCTTGTATTGGGTTTTTATTTTATAATTGATTTGTAGAAGTTCATTGTGTAGTCTGTGGATACATTCTTTTTCCGTTGTTCTTTTACCTACCAATTATTTTAAAACACTACTGTTAAGGGAATAAGTTAAAAGTGAATGTGATCTAATAAATAGGTGTAGCTTCCACTGAGTGATTTTTGTCAATCTTAGCAATGGACTTGGCTCGTAATTTCTTATTTCGTATCCCAAGGCCTAGGGCATCATATGCACAGCGGCATCAAAGGTGTAGAAGTCCATTACCAAATAGACATTTAAGCAAAATGACCAGTAGCTGTGATGGAGATGTTATAGACCCTTGGAGGACATGCAACTGTGACTCTGTGTGACCACAGACACCTTTAAATCAAAGACCAGCTTATCATTAGACTTAAGGTGATTCTTGAATCATTTCCTTTTTTGTCCAGTTTTTTTTTTAACTTGCTTGACTTAGTTTAGAATTGGAAGTTTTATCATCCTCAGAATAGTCCTCAAAAATTAGTAATAACATAGCCAAAACTTATCAAAACTTACTAATATCCTCATCACAGAATCTTCAGGATATTAGAACTGGGAAGTTATCACACAGCTAAACTTCTTTGTTTATGGGTGATAAAACAGAGATTAAGTATTTCACTTATTTATTCAACAAATATTATGTTTGTAGTCTAACAGATACCTTTTGGGCATTCAATGGGTGCCAGGCAGAAAGTTAAAAATTTTTTAATGTAATTGAAAGGATTAAACCTTATAAAATGAAACAATTAAATGCACTTAAATGTTTTCTAGCAACAGTGTTAGGAGGTAAAATTTGAGCAATTGCACAGCTTGCCCTAGGTTGTGTAGCCATTAAGTGGGGAAAGCAGAGTTAACACCTAGGAAATCTGATTTCAGAAGTACTTCTTGTCTTGTCATGGTAGTATATGTCTACTGGGCTTGGCCTGAGTTCAGGATGCAGCGATACAAATCTTAACAGAGAATGGGACCCAGCATTTATACAATATGATGTTCTCCTTAGCAGATAAAATCCAGTTCTTCTGATAGAGCAGACCGTAGATGAGCAGGAGCTATTGACCACACTTACCACTAGCCCAAGACAAAGATTACATCATAGAGAAGTTCAGCATAGAATCAGCTCCAAGACAAGGGCGAGTATTTGAACTTCATGATAAAAAAACAATCAACATCTCTGCCACTGTAAGGCTCTCGGTCTAGTGGAGAACACAGGTGATAAGTAACCCCCAAACATCTTATGATTTAAATTTTTAGACTTCAGAAACTTTTGCTGGTTTGTAAATACTGCCAAAGAAAAACAATTAGGCAGACAGAAGGTCACAAGATTTTCTCTCCTGCAAGGAGTAGCATAGCATCCTAGGGGTGAGACTTGCATCTTTTCTAGAGGATCCCTTTCTGAGTATAATTTGACTGAGAAGGAATCTGGAGCCTCTAGCCTACCAATACCTCTGATGGTTCTTAAGCAGCCGCATCTGGTCAGTTTTTGGTGGAATAACACATTCAGAGACATAATAATTATGACCTGCTTTAGGCAGCGGTGGTAAACTCACCATGTCTGATAAATACAAGCTCCTGATCTAGGAAGCCAAGTCCAACCTCGAGCGTGATAGGAACTGACACCAGATATCCATGCCTCTGTAAAAGCTTTGTATAGAACATGAGGCATGGACACAAAAATTGTAGCCATTAGGAGCTAAGTCAAAATTCATAGATATTGTTTGCCTCTGCAGACCTTTAAAAATAATCTGTTAGCTGTAAATGAGTTCCTAGCTGCAGACATGTTTCCTGTTTATTCACTATTCCACTGGATTCTCAATCTGATTATCTCTCTTGGCTTCTAGGCTCTCCTTAAGGTTTCCATCTGGCGCATAGTAGGCTGTGAGTGAAAGACGTGGGAAGCTCTTGACCTGACCCTGACCTTTTCCCCTCTGCCTTTTGCTATTTCCTGTCTCCTGTTTTCTTTACAGGAGTAAATCACGTTTGCCTAAAAGTGGGGCCCTTGGTATAGAAGCACTGTGCAGTCGGGACAGCTGAAGGAGAGTAAAGGGGAGCATGATCATTTATATTTAAATGCAACGTTAGTAGTAGAAGAAATCATTGTTGTAGTAACCCATTTACAGCTTGAGCACCTGATCTGGGAGCAGCACGACCTCACACAAACAGCGCAGCCCTGAGGTCACAGACCTGGCCGGGAGTCTCAGCAGTGCCACACTCTGCTCATGGTCAGATCTGGCCATCCAGGCCCTATTGCCAAATCCATAAAATGGAAATTACACCTATAGGTATTGAGAATGGTCAAAATCTCTTAGGTAAACTGCAGAGAAAACAACTCACTAGCAACTGCCTTCTCAGCATTGCTAATTTATAATGTACTCTTGAATACAAGATTTCACTTCTTACGAACCTTTAATAAATCTTCGATTTTTGATTAATGCAGTGCCCCCAAAGTTCCTCTAACTGCAAGATCCCAACATTTTCACCTGGAATTACCTCTCTGTCAACTCTGATCTGTTGATAGCATAAATAAGTCCATGATGCAGCATGTCCTTAGTCTGTTTTCTGCTGCCATAACAGAATACTTGGACTGAGTAAGTTATAAAGAGAAAAGGTTTATTTAGCTACCAGTCCTAGAAGTTGGTTTCACTCGTGGGGAAGCCTAAAGGCAAGTGGGCATGGAAGAGACAAAATACAAAGGGCAGCCACGGTTTATAACAGCCCACTCTTGCAATGGTGAACCTGGTTCTCTAGAGTGAAAACTCACTCAAGAAAGGTGTTAACCCATTTGCAAAGTCTCTGCTCCCTTTACCCCAACACCTCCCACCCAGTCTCACCTCCCAATGCTGCTGCATTGGGGATCAAAACATCATAGGAGTTTTGGTGGGGACGGACCACCCTGAACAACAGCACAGCAGTGAGGACTGCCAAGAGACCACATCTCAGTGATATGAGTACAAATGATGTCTGCCGTGCACACTGGACTCAGGAATGTTGGAATAACCACGTGCATTTGCCAGTCCTGCTCCAACCTAGTTCAGCCTCTTGATTCACAGCAACAAAGGCTCACTTCTGTTTTTAAGGCCAAAAGATAAACTGGAGACAATTTTACAGAGAGCTCTTTCAATTTAATGATAAATATGCTTTTCACCAATTCATTTCAGGAATCTTTAACTCATGACCATGTGTGTGCCTGTAATTGAGCTCATAGGCAAACCTACCCCTGCTTATATAAGGCTATTTAAAAATATACCTGTACGTAAGGCCATTTTAATTCAAAGGGCCACTCAAAGAAAATATGAGAATGCCCATGGTTAAGCTGATAGAACTAGCTAGTAAGTGACAAAGCCGTGGCATCAAGCTGGTGTAATAAGTGCTTGATTTCATCACTACATAAAGCCTGTTAACTCAAGGATCATTGGGGTCACACAGGGAAGGTAAACCCACAACACATCCAGTAGGAGGCAGTAGGGAGTAGAAAGGCCAGATAGATGGAGGGGGCATGTCAGTCTGCATGTATTCACACGGAACTGTTTTTCTCTGAATATTGCAGTAGAATTTTTTTTTTAAGTTAATAGTATGCAACTTTGCCCCATTATACCATTAGAGAAAACTATTTTTTAAATTGAGTTTATTTAGGTATACAGTACAGTCACATTCATTACTGGGATCTTGTACCTTTACATGACAGGTCTCAGTTCTCATTTTTTCCCCTTGTCCCTGCCCTCCCTTCACCCTCTTCCCCTCCCCATTTACAAACACTTTATTTCCATCTTTTCCTTTTCTCACATTTTTTTCTTTTCCCTTATTACCTTTCTCCATACCCTCCCCACTTTCCCTACACCTTTAGCCCTTTTCTTCCTATTTTTTAATTGTCTCCTTTTGAAGTGTTGGTGTTTGTTTGTTGTTGTTTTTTTTTGCAGGGCTGGTCAGTTAACCCAGGGCTTTCCACATGCCAGGGAAGAGCTCTACCACTGAGCTCATCCTCAGCCCTCTAAGTATCTTGACATTGTTTTTATGAATAGCCTTAAAATGGTTCACTAGCTGGGCATGGTGGGCCATCTCTATAATCCCAGTTACTCAGGAGATCCGCAGAGACAAAAGAATGAAATCTTGTCTCAAATTAAAATTTTAAGAAAGGATCACAGATGTGACTCAGTGGTAGAGTGTTTAAGCTAACATGCACGAGGCCCTGAGTTCAATTCCCGGACTTTAGAAAAACAACAACAACAACAAAAATGTATCTGAATTTGGGCAGAAATAATTAGAGCAAAAGGTCAGTGTATATGACTTAAAGAAGGGACAAAAATTGATGAGGTGAAGAGTTGTGAAAGTAAGTCCAATGCAGGAAAACTTTCTGGAGGGAGTGGTAGTTGACCTGGGAGATATGGAGTACTTTTCTTAAGTACAGGAAAAGTAACCCTTTCTGGATAAAGGAAACAATAATGAGTTAAAGGGGGAAAGCTATTGGCGAAATGAGCAATCCATTTTGCTGAAGAATAGTGTACAGAATCTTGGATTTGAGCGTAAAGTCTAAAAGCATCATCTGAGACCAGGCTATCAGGCTAAGGCATGTGGTGCTTATTGGTTTGGGATGAAAATGGACTGCACAGAGCGTGGGTTTTCTAGATGAATCTGCAGTGTAGCTCTTATAAACTCTTAATGCGAAATGTACGTTTTTTTCCTAGACAACTCAGAAAAATCTGTCACTGTTCACCATATGGTTTTAAAAGTAAACTTGATCACCATAAATGTGTAGAAGAGGGCCATAAAAACTGGAAGCCAGTCCAGCCCCTGAGACCTTCTGTGTTTCTAGTAGACATCACTGAATACAGAGTTAAAAAAATGTAACTATATCTGAATTCATATTTTTCAGCAAAGGTTTCCATGAGTGATTGCTGATAATTTTACCTTGCATTTTAAAATAAAATACACATCTATAGGACATCATGAAAAACTGCCAACTGTTGCATTAGAAAGGGAAGGAAGGAAGAAAGGAAGGGAGGAGGGAAATGACATGTAGTTTGTCAGGAACTATAAAACAAGTGTAAGAATTGACTTTAAACAAACAAACAAACAAACAAACAAACAAAAATATATATATATATTAACAGATAAAGGTTATTATCTCCAGTAAGGCAGTATTATTTATCACCTTAGGAAGTGTCAGGGATAAAAGCATTGTGCGATATCACATAGCAAATATATTCACCTGGTTCCTTCTTTTGGAAAGGAGAGGACACACCTGCCATGTTGCATTACTGTGGGCATGAGCTGTGCACATTCCCCTGACCCAGAAAGTATCCTACATTTTTGTATGCAGTGAGCTCGATCTTTACTCGAGGGGAGGGAGGCAGTGGTGCAGATAACCCCAGTACAGTACAGTAATCCTTTATGTCTCGCATGACATGCATCAGGTGACTGCTCTGAGAGAGTCCCTTACTCTACTCCTCTTTTCTTGTTAATATTAAAATAAGCTAGCATTATTAAAATCCTGAGCATTCCATATAAGGTCAAGAGGAAAAGACACTGAATGGAAATGCAGGGCAAAGCCACTTGAGGGTCTTAAAATGTTAGAGCAAAGCACATCAAGAATAATTGGCTAGAAGCTTGTTCATTTATCCACAAATACTTATTGAACATCTATTTGGGGGCTAAGTCATGCCCAGGTTAAGGGGATATACTTGTGAACTATATAAACAAACAAACCACTGCTCTCATAAAATGTACTGAAGAAAAACAATGAACAAAATTTTTAATGATGCAGTATATTAAAAGTTCACTAAAAGCAGACTATGTTGATTATAATCTGTACATATATGATTTTGTACACATCTGTAAAAAAGGAAAAGTATAAGTTTTGAGGAAAAGCTGTCTGGTTGTTAACACTTATTAATCTTGGCACACAGGTACACATGACAGGTGAAAGGCAGAGTTTTTGTGGAAAAGAGTAACAATGAAAACTGCACATTGCACTGTATCAAGGACAGAGGAGATACAATATTTCCTCCTTATTTGTGGATGCCTGGAACCTTGGATAGTACCAAACCCTCTGTATGCTACATTGTTTCTAAACATTCAAACCCATGATAAAGTTTGATTCATAAACTAGGTATGGTAAGAAATTAACAGTAGCAATAATACAATAGAGCAATTAGAACAATATCCTGTAATAAAAGTCACGTGAATACAGACTTTTTCTCAAAATGTCTTTTTGTATTTTTATCTTTTCACTTAAAGGAAGCCTTTCACAGCTTCTTTGGCATATCTTTCACACACTTTTTCCACGGAGGGGAGGGTTTATGAATCACTTAGAGAAATAGATCTAGGTTACAACCTAGATTGTTCCCATGTACAGTTGACTAGGGTTTGAGTTCCTATGAGAGTCTAATGCAGTCACTGATCTCACAGGAGGAAGAGCTGAGGCAGTGGTGGGAATGAGGCAGAGCACCTAACAACACAGGCGAAGCTTGGCTTGCTTGCCCTCTGCTCACCTCCTGCTCTGCAGACTATTATTCTATGGCCCAGTGCTTGGGGACCCCTGGCATATCTGAATTGTCAGCATCATGACTGTTCTTCCACTTTGGGGTCATTATTAAATAAAATAAGGGCTGTCTAAACACAAGCACTGCAATACATCAACAATTAATCTGTTAACTGACATGGCTGGTAGATGACTAATAGGTGAGTAGTGAATACAGTGTGGATAAAACTCTGGGCATAAAAATCACATTCCACAGTTGGGTGTAGTGGTGCACACCTGTAATTCCAGCACGCGGGAGGCTGAGGCAGAAGGATTGCCACGAGTTCAAGGCCTGGGCTACATAGTAAATTCAAGGCCAACCTGAAATACATAATAAGACCCTATTTCAAATTTAAAAAAAAAAGAGAGAGGAAAAAAAAAATCACTCCAGATCTGAGATTCCACCACATTATTCAGAAGGACATGCACTTTAAAATGAAACTCCAAAACAGGGCGTTCTACTGTTTTGTCTACAGAAATCTGTCCATGTGTCTGCATCACCTTGGTAAAAAGCTAAGGAAAGTACATACTCTAGCAGCAACAGAGAGCAGGCAGTTCCTTTTTTACTTTTTATATTTTTTATGTTTTTCAGAATATAAATCATTTTAACTTAATTGAACATTAAATCAAGCTGGGCATGGTGGCACACACCTGTAATCCCACACTCTGAGGCAGAAAGATGGCAAGGTCAAACCCAGCGTGGGCAATTTAGCAACTTAGTGAGGCCATGTCTCAAATTAGAGGACTGGGCAAGTACCTCAGCTTGAAAGCACTGAGTGCAATCCCCAGTACTAAAAACAAGTGGAAAATCAAGAGTATAGAGTTTTGTATCACGTGTTTATATATGTGTTAAGTGTATAGGTATTTTAAAGAGTCAACTAGCATTAGAGAATGGAGTGACTTATCCCATCCAATCAAAGTCTCGTGAATAATTTCTCTCCCTCATCACCCACATGCAGTATCCCTAACCACAGTCTTCTCCTCGGAGCAGCCTTCCCTTCGCACCACTCCCTCCAGCCTCTGCTCCATGCTGAGTCAGTCCTCTGAACTCTCACTCTGACCCCTTCAGAGGTCTCCTTGCCATCCCCTACATGGCTGGTTTATGTCTCAAAGCACAAATCTGATCAGGTCACTGTCTGTATTCTCCAATGATAACTGAATCAGGCCCATTTGATTCCCAGGGCCCTTCCAAATCTGGCCTCAACCAACCTGTGGCAGATACTGACTCCTACTTAATAATAATCCCCCCATTTCCTCTTTGCTTTGAGAACCCAGGTTTTGTTAAGACAACAGACACAGACCTTTGGTCTTGGTGTTAGCTCCAAAAGATACTCATGAGTGGTCACATATTAGGTAGTCAACTTTTTTTAAACTGAAGAAATAAATAGTATAGATTAGTCATATCATTCCTCTTCCAAACTATAAATCTAAAAATACATACTGTAAACTAGGTGTGGTGGGGCACACCTCTGATCCCAGCACATGCCAGGGAGGAGGATCACTGTGAATTCAAGGCCAGCCTGGACTGTGCAGTGAGTTTAAAACCAGTCTGAAATGCATAGTGAAAACCTGTCTCAAACAAACAAACAAATAATAAAATTAAAATCCACATGGTTGGCCAGGAAATAATAGAAGACATTTTGCCACGTTTCCTTCCTGAAACTCAATTGAACAAGAAGCTAGAGCAGTCATCTCTGAACTCTGAGGCTAAAAACAAAACAAAACAAAACAAAAAGCCAACGTGCTCACGATGGCAGAGTACAGTAAGATGAAAGCCTGTGTCACTGATGATGTAGATCCAGCCACTCTGGAACTGCTTCCCTCTAGATCCTTATGAAGTGGAATATTTTAGTATCTCTATTGCCTACCCCACATTTTAATGTGTCTATGAAGCACTTGGAGAGCTCATTAAAATGAAAATTTGGATTCGGTAGGTTGGAAGTGGGGCCTGAGAATCTACACTAACAACAGGGTCTCTGAGCCAGGTATGTTGGCGCACGCTTGAAGCCCTTGGGAAGCTGAAGCAGGAGGATCGTGGTGAGTTGAAGGCCAATCTGGGCTACATAGTGAGTTCAAAGCCAGCCTGAACTACATAGAGAGCCCCTGTCTCAAAAAGAAAGAAACAAGAAAGGGAGGCTGGGGGAGTGTGGGAGGGAGGGAGGAGAGATGACTCCCTGGCAGTACCACCAAGAATCACACTTTCAGGGAGGAGGCTTTGATCCACTCCATATCCTTGCTGCCTACTGTTCCTCCCCACAAACCCAGCTAACTGCACTAACCATCCAAACTTCCCACTATTCACAAAGAGCCTGTCAGGGCTGGCTCAGGGCTCAAACCTCCTGGGAGGAGCTATAAGCATCTATATAAACTCCATCACAATTCTGTGTATCAGCCTTGGTCTTATATTTGTACTTTTCTAAATGTTTTCTACAGCATTTTACTCAACTCATTTTTAAACAATTACAGCGGCATGATTAACAGGCAAAATGATCTTGAAAGACCTCAAATTTAATTGCAAAATTATTGAATTCCCTTATAGACTCCACATATAATACAGTATAAGTGATTGTGTTCCATTTCAGTAATGTGGGAATTAAACACTACAGTAATGACATGCAGGTTCCTCCCCTTCATGAAGCTTTAACTGCACATGGCACTTTGAAAGCATTTTGATGAAGTCTGATATTAAGATGCATTAGCATAAAACTAAGCTCAAAGGAATTATTCATGATCACTCCCAGATTAAAAACATCATCCCTCTCTTATATGTCAAAGAAATTCCCATCTGGCTCTGTGTTATTAATTATCAATATGTTTTTCATAGCACACTGGGATATTACAGAATTGAGCATTCACATTTTTAGTCCAAACTTATCAGAAAACGCACCAAATTAGTGGATAAATCAACACTCCATAACAGAACACATACAGAGGAGATGCATGCATGTGGATGACCATTACCCACCGCCACCCTGTAAAAGCAAGCACCCTGCCTATCCATTGGCATGTCATCAATCAGCACTTAGTAGAAATGTGTTGTTTTGATTTGATTTCCACTGTAAATCAGCACAATTGTTCAACCCCAAACCATCACATTATCAGCTCAAACAACAAGGCCACATGGCATTGCTAAAAAAAAAACACAAAAAACAAAAAACAAAAAAAACGAAAAAACAAAAAACAAAGAAATCGGATTTAGAAGTTTTAATTCAAATTCCAACAGTGACTTTGCACAAGTAAATCAGTACCTCCCCCAGGTCAACAAAACTTTTAAGTCACAACTGTAAAAGCTAAAAATCTAAATACTGTCCTGTGACATTCACAGTTGTCTCACTGAAATATCTCAACAGAATCTCAAAGAGCAGTGTGAAGGTGCAGGACAAATAGTCCCACGTATGCACTGGAAGCCCCCAGCTTACTAAGGACTGCAGACTCTGTGACAGTCTCACCCTTGCTAGCACAGGTAGCCCACAGGTGCTTTACAGGAAGAAGCTTCTCTCTAACCTTCTTCTGTATCTCTTTCAAAGGTCCTGTCCAGTGGCAGAGAACAATTATAAACCAGGGAATGGCCTGTTCATAGTCTGAGGACTCAGGGATTTGTGTGTGGATTTCTATACTCACAGACAGGGCATAATAAAATCCACCTCCATTATCAACTGAACTCCATGTCAATATTCCAAAAGCTAAAAATCTTAATGGCTTATTCCTTTGGGCAGAGACTGATTGCTTTATAGATCCCCAGAGTCTCATTATCCTGGACAAATACTGTAACCTCTCCACAGGTCCTGAGAGTTTTCCTGAGCAGGTACTCCAACCTCTTTCATATGTTTATTTCCAACATCATTTTGCAATATTCTTCTGAAATCTGCTAATACATGACCATAAGGTGTACTTCTTCTCCTTGCAGAATATCTCTTCATGTTGCCTCTGCTAGCTGCATGTCTTGAGCTTCCTTCCCTCACTGCTGACCATATGACTTACATCTTGCAGGGGTGTTGGGTACATTCAAGAATTTAAAAAGCGCCTGTACTTCTGTTGTTAGAGAACTGAAGTGTGGTGGTCCTCAGCCTTTAGGTGAGACAATCCCCACTGCAGTTTTTTTTTTTTTTTTCAGCCTGGTAATAGCTTTAATTCTAAGATACCATCATAGTGAACAACTTTCACGTTTATGCTACATAATCATATTCAAAGCTTTATGTATTTTTGTTTATAATTACACAGTAATTATAAATGTTTAGTACCAAACTGATGACAAACACTATTTTGTGGAAAAGGTCTTGGATTTAAAAGAAAAATCTGTAAAACCCAAGGCACTAGGCCACAACCAGTATCAGATTTTTATGAAAACAATTTGTAATGGGAAAAAAATGGGGTCCCATTTCAAAACACAGCATACTTGAAATAATCTGAAAATAATACTGTAACTCAAAATCTTCAAGACAGAATATAAAGTACATATATATTTATATCTTTTTAAAATTTCTTCATAATTGAAATTCCTCTTTGTATTTACAAAAATTAAATCAGGAAATACTTAAAACAGCAGGATTCTCCTTTTTCCCTTTAATAACTGATTCCAATAACCTGAATAGAGAAATTTTCAAATTTTTCTTTTGGTAAAATTATATTCTTGAATTAAAAGTTATGACTGGAATATTAATAAAATATCTCATCAATTTCAAAATTATGTAACTAAAAAGCAACTTTAATAAGTCATTGTTTCTTAAAATCACTTTTGCATCAGCATAAAATGCACTGCTTCTGAAGTTCATTCTGAAGTCTTCTGAAGTACATTCCTTTACTGAGATCAACACTAGGCCCTAAAGAGTACCTGGATACACTAGGCAAAATCTGCCCCTAGAACTTGATGAAAAATACCAATCTGGCTTCTACTCTTGTAAATTATTTAGGCTCTACTGTTTCTGTTTCACATTAGCTCTGTTTTCACATCAAGGCAGAACGCTGTCTTGTCTGCACCCCCCCCCCACTGCAGTTCTTTTAATAGCAAAGTTTTGTTTACAAATTCTTAAACTGTGAAGTCTTTTTAAAGAACTTATATTTTTGGAAATTTTCAAACAAACAGGGAGGAAGAGAAAATATAATGAGCTCACCGGTTCCATCACCTAACAGAACAAATGTCACCTCAGAACCAATCTGGTTTCACTCAGCCACAGCTATCTCTCTCCAGAGGTTTGTTTTTGCTTTTTGTTTGGTTTAACATTTTTGTTTGTTGTTTTGGATTTGGTTTTGGCACAGGGTCTCACTATATAGTCCAGGCTGACTTTACACTCTCAATTCTGCCTCAGTCTCCCCAAGTACTGGGATTATAGGTGGGTGAGTTTCCAGTGATCACTTTAATGGCAACCCCTGACATAGTATTTCATTCATAAATATTTCAGCATATATCTCTAAAATATAAGAAGTCTTTGTGCTTTTTAAAAACAAAAGACATCAGATTTTCAAAGCATCAAGACCAAACTGGAGGAAAATGCATAGAATAGGTCAGCCATTTATATTTCTCACAATAAATGATAAGAAATTACGGGTACATGTCACTATGTTTGCCTAAACCCATAGAGTATGCAACACCGGGAGTGAAGCCTAATGTAAACTACAGATTTGGGTGCTAACAGTGTCTCCTTGGGGGTTCATGAATTGTAGCAATGGACCATTCTGTTTCAAGATGTTGATATTACTGGAGGCGTGTGTTGGGAGGATGGGAGAAATCTTCACCTTTCTCTCAATTTTGCCATGTACCCACCTACAATTGTTTCATAAAGTCTTCTTAAAAAAAAAATTAAATCCATGGATTCAAACCAAAGTGTTCCTACAAAGAGGGATTCAAGGCACTTTCCCCTGAATGAATGAAAACCTTTATGAACTCTGCACAATTCCCTAGCTTTACAAAAGCTAAAATGGTTGTCATCAGGCATCATATTCCTTTGCAGAGATTAATGCGTAAAATCTAACAGCCCTTTACAGTAGGTTCTGTGATAATGCCCATTTTACAGAAGGAAATGAGGCACAAGAGGGGAAGTCATTGTCCACGGTCACTCAGGAGTAAACAGGTCACAGGCACGACCTCAGCCTGCGGTAACCCTGCACTGAACAGCAGTGTCCTGGCTTGTCTACTTCCCCTCAGAACAAGAAGGACGCCAAGAAAGAAGATGAGGGCAGAGAGTTTGACCTCTTGATGATCTCACGAAACATAAGTGTGGTTATGCATACAATGACAACACAGGGAAGAAAGAAAAGCCGGTAAAAGGTGTGGTTGCGAATGTGTTGGCCCTGGGAACAGCTGCAGTCAGGTTCACAGAAGAATCTTCTGAGGAATCATGGACAGCCAGGGTCAGTAAACCACCATAAGGGGTCAAATCCAACCCACTTCTTCTTTTTGTAAATAAAAGATTTATTGGAACACCTCTAAGCCCATTCTTTTTAGTATGGCTGCTCTCATGCTAAAATGGCAGCGTTAAATAGGTGTGACAGAGACCACAGGGCCTGCAAAGTTGAGACTGTTTACTCTCTGGCCCTGAACAGTAAAAGTTTGCTAACCTGTGGTGTAGAACATCCAGGAGGAAAGGAGGAAGCTGGTATTTATTAACCTCATTTATTTAGGTTTACACAGGGTCATTAGGGCCCCAGCTCTGCAAAGCTGTCCTTCAGCAGTCTGAGGAGGTCTGAGAACAGGAACAAAACCACGTGGTTAGGGTGAGAAGCCACCAGTGTTGTATTATTTAGTTTATTATTATTATTTTGTTGTTGTTGTTGTTGTTGCTGAGACAAAATACACGGCACCCAAAGTTAAACGGGGAGAGGTTTTTTTTTAAAACTCACAGTTTGTAGAGGTTTCAGTCCATAATCAGCTAGCTCCAAGGCAGGGTGGCATGGCAGAGGGGCAGCAGTTCAGAGAAGACTGAAGGCAGCAAAGCAACAAAGGACCTCAGCAGCTTCTTTCTGCCTCTTTAGACGACTTAGAGCAGGTACCAATCACACCCTAATCCTAGAGTCCCTGAGCCTAGCACTGCACCACGTAGTCAGTTCTCGTGTCACACACTAGATCCAGCCACCTCTGAGAAAGCCCCACCTCATTCGTGAGAGGCTTTGGAGGGGCATCTAGACACAAGCCATAATAAGCGTGCACTAGAGGGGGGGGTGCACACTCAGCCCACAGGGCTCGCACACACTGCAACAACTCAGTGCCTTAGGAGGACAATAGCACCAGCACACAGATTCATGTGAGAATTATACTGGAAAACACATGTCAGCCTCTTAGGAAGTGCCCAGCACAAGGTGCTTCATGTTGCATGTGATAAATTTTACATTATAAATACTGTCATCGATTCCAAAGAAGCTTCCTAAACACTACTAATTAGAAAACATTATCACTGATACCTAGGGCCTAAGTCTGAATTCTTTACCACATAGGAAAACACTTCAAGAGTCCTCGCACATTTTGTGACTTACAAAAAAACCAGATGGCCTGCAAAAGAAAATGGAGAGCCTTCTGCTTGGATGGCATTTGTGCCTGTTATTGATACCTGCCTCTGCCTCTCCCAGCTAAAATAACCATCAGTTGTTTAGATAAAACTGATTGAGAATAGCAACAATATTTACAATAGCCAAAAATAATAATGGAAACCAGCTAACTTTATGTTTCCACCAGCTGATGATAAAATGTTGCAGCCACAAGAAAGAATGAAGTATCCCTATGCACCACTCCAGGGTAGGGCTTTGGAAACATTCACTGGGTCAAAGAAGCCCAGCACAGAAGGTCACCTGTGGTGTGACTGCACTCATATGAGATATCCAACAAAGGCTAATCTACAGCAAAGGGAAAGCAGATTAGTGACTCTCCGGGCTAGAGGAAGAAGGAAGGGAAGAGAAGATGGAGGATGACAGCGATAAGGACAGGGCTAAAAATGTTACAGAATTTTGGTTGGGGTGTAGCTCAGGGGCGCTGCACCTGTCTTACAAGCGCAAGGCCCTGATTTCAATTCCGGGGTGGGGGTGTTTGGGGGTGGTGGTGGAGTGTTTATGGAATTAAACTGTGATGACAGTTGCACAACTCTGTGAGTATATTAAAAGCCACCGACTATTTAAAAGGGGAAGGTACTTCATGGTCTGTGAATTAACAACGGAATGAGGAAAGGCAAGTTCCCACACGTAACAGAGTGCCCACAAAATGTTTTTAATGGAAGCTCTTCTTCTGGCGCCTACTGCTCTCTACAGCCCCCTGGCGGCTCCCCTGCGCACTGCCTCATAATCTGAGCCTGATGGCTCCAGTGGTCTCACACTCCACCCTGCAGTGCCATTCAAGTTCTGGAGCCAACAGCATGCTGCCTATCCCCCTGGCTGGCTGTGACCTGAGGAAGTTACTTAACCTCTCTGGGTTTCAGTTTCCTCATCTGCAAAATAGAGATGATAATAATAGTGCTTACTTATTATTAACTGACATTTAGTGAACACTTACTGTCTAGCAGGCTCTGTTCTCTCTCTGTGTGTCTTTCTCTCTGTCTCTCTTCCTCTTTTTCTACTCTCCATTTTAATAACAAAGTACACATCTAAAGTGTGCAGACTGCTGTGGTCCGACACACGAACATATCTGTGAACCCAACACAATTTTCCAAACATTTCCATTACTCCCGAAATTTCCTATAACCTACTTTAAGTCTCTCTCTAAGTAACAACTGCCGTTCTCTCCACTGGAGGTTGGTTTGCGTTTCCCAGAGCTCTATCATACTGCATACATTCTTCTTTTATGAGAGAGGGAAGGTCTGTTGTATTTCATTCAGCAGAATGATTTTGAGATTTTTTTTTTTTTTCCCCTGCTGGCATATGTGTCAATGGTCACTTACTTTTATTTGCTGAGTAGCATTCTCTCTACTACTGTTAGCGAACATCCGGGCTTTCTTCAGTTTCTAGGTTATCTTCCATCTGGGGCTGTTACATCCCATGTGCCTGGGGCCATCTATGTAATGCTTTGTGTGGATATGCACGTTCATTGCTCTTGGGTAAATGAGCAGAGGCCTTCGGCTGCACAGAAGCTGTGCAAAGTTCAGTAGAGGACACAGCTTATGGTGTGTGCACCATCACAGCCCCACTGTGTCACCCACGCCTTCCCCAGACACCATGTCTCTGCCACTCTTACCTCAGGTCCCACCTCTCCCAGCAGTTCCTGTAGTGAGCATCCTCTTTTCCAGACAATGCCCCTAGTTCTTTTGTTTGGATCACTATGACCATTCCATGTCTCAGTCATGACCTCTCCTCTTCAAATCAGAATTTTTCACTTCCGCTCAGACAAAACTTCCTGCTCAGGCCATCATCATCATCATCATCATCATCATCATCATCATTATTATACAGGGAATAGAACTTGGGACCTTAAGCTTGCAAGGCAGGCAGTGCAAGCACTGAGCTAAATCCCGGCTGGCCATTATTTTTAACAGATTCACATGATACTGGTTTTCCCAACACTTCTCATCTATGGGGGGATTATTTGCACAACAGTCAAGACAACAAGGCAAGACAAAATTAAATTTCAATTAAAATAGTTTATTGTCTTCACCTACTTTCAAATGTTGCCTCTTTACTCACCTTCTTTTCAAGAGCCAGGGTTTCTTTGTGTAACCAAAACATGGTGGCTTTCTGTCATCCTTGTCATACATGTTTTAAAATTATACTTTTTAAGAAACACTACTGGAGATCAAACTCAGAGCCTCATGAATGGTAGCCAGGTGCTGTATCATTGAGCTACAGCCATGACCCCTAAAATACTACCTTTTAATGGAGTTTCTTCTCTGTGAGTAACGCTCAAAATGTCACATTTTCAAATGAATTGCAGTTGACATTTGGTGTGAGTCCAAACTGGAACTGTCTAAAATAATCTTCATTTAAAAATTATCAGCCCATATCTGCTCATCTATCAGAAGACCTACAATTTACCCCTTTCATGAGTGTAAAATAGAATGGCCACCAGTTTAGGTGTTCATATGGCATTGATTTCAGACACACAGATTCATGTGGAAATCCTGGCTGTTCCACCATAATTGCACAGCCTCTTCTCACGTCTGTGCAGAGAGACCGTGGGCTGGTTATTTAGTAAAGAAGAAGCACATGGCAACATTTAAAAATTACATGTGCAAAGCAGCTTTCATTGACATAAACCTGAGAGTGTGGTAACAGAGCAAAGCAAGCCGAGTGGATGTACTGGATTTTTTTGCTCCTAAGCTTCTGGGACGTCACCTGGACATGTCCTAGTCCTCACTTTCGGGTCGTTCTTGATGACTGATTTTTGGTCAGTCATGTGACAGCCTGAAATGCATTTGTCTAACCTCACTTATATACATTATTTACTCTATGGATATAGGGTAGGTTCTTAATATATTTCTTACAAGTAAGATTTATAGCAACCACTTGTATTTTATTAAAAGTCAAATCTCCTCTTTGAAGCAGATTTCTTTTCTGGTGTGGAACTATCTCCTCTAAAAATGTCCCATGTCTGCACTGCCCAACCATGGTGGGGCACCTCAGCACTGCTCCCTGGACAGTAAGAGTCAGCCATCTGCCAACACAACAAAGAAAATTAACACTTATGCAACCAGAGTGAACTTCTCTGGCAGCCAGGGGATGATGGTTTAGTTCTGCATCTTTATTTAAAATCCCAGAAAAATGTTATTTGGGATATTTTTTTTTTCAGAAGAGCAGAACTCTTCACATGAATCATCCTGACCAGGAGGCTGTCCTCTTGACCACTAGCATCCCTTAGGGCCAAGCCAGACTGAGCACTTCACTCTAACAGAACTCAAATTTGGCTTACCCATCAAAATGATAAATGCTGTCACATCCTTGATCAACCTCAGGGAGAAATTCCCAGTGATGTTTAACCCAGCACATGCATGGCGGGCAGTACTGAGAGGTAGTCTACTTCCTGTTTACTGGCCCCTCCCAGGGTTATGGACTGTCACTACCACCACATATGGCCAGACCTTGAGGCTCTAAGCAACCACTTTATCCCCAACAGGGCGGAAAAATCAGACTACAATCCCCATGTAAAACTTGTAAGCACCCAAAATAGCTAGGACGTCCAGTCCTGCCAGCTCAAGAAACAAGGTTGTTGTCTGTTTGTTTTGCAGTATTGGGGATTGAATCTAAGCCTTTCACACTGAGCCACCTCACCCTACCCCCTTTTTGAGTCAGGACAACTTAGCTGTCCAGGATGGGGTTGAATTCACAATCTTTCTGCCTCAGCCTTCCAGAGTACTGGGATTACAGGTCTGCACCCCTATGCCCAGCTAGGAAACAGTTCTTATCTAAGAAGTGACTGGAACAAATGAGGAAAGACATATTACCAACTTGCAACAGTGGTTATTTCTTGGAGTAGAATAGGGATTCAAAAGTAAAGAGTAGGTTTATATTTTATACTTTACACCCTTCTTAATCAATTGAATTTGTATAAGAAGTATTTACTACAACTTAGAGAGCTTTTTAAGTCACCTGACAGTAAATAACTGTCTTCTTACTGAAGGGAGAAATCCTAAAACAGGTGGCGGCATGGACCCCTCTGTTGACAGGAACAAGTATTCACTCTCTGCAGAGATCCAGCAACTAAGGAGCAGACACTGACGTAGGTCCAGCCAATCAGATAATCCTGTCTGGGACTGTGAACCTCGAGGAGGTCAGGTCAGGTCACAGGGTCAGTGAGAGCTGACTCACAAGGAGGGCAATGGCTCCGCAGCTAATGACCAGTGGCAGCCATGCCAGGGACAGCAGTACCTGGCAGCAGTGGGCCAGAGTGGTGCCCTTGGCAGGCCACTCCTGCATGTGCCTCTGCCTGGTTTTATGCCTGCCTGACTCCCCTTGGCTGCTGCTCATTTGCTAGATTTCATTTTCCAGGCTTCATGATGATTCTACAAATGACCCAATAACCTTCCAAAAAGTTCTTTCTGCTTATGTTAGCCAGGGTTGGTTTTAGAACCAAAAGATCCTGACTACAATTAATTAGTTCGTTCATTTGATAAAGTAGTTACTAGCTGTTTACTATGTACTGAGCAGTGTTGTAGGCATGGAGTTTCTTCAGTGATCAAAACTGACAAGTATCTATTCCCTAGAGGAAGACATATTCTGGAGAGACAGACTATCTTTCTTTTCTCCAGAAGTCTGTTACTTCATTAGCTCAAAGCCACACTACTTTTTCTTCTTTTGAAGTCAGGTTCAAGTCCTCCATTTGATAAGATGAATGGCCCTTCGCTGTCATGGTATAAACACTTCCTAACACCATCCAAGGCTGTTTCAGGTGCTCTGTGGGAGCTGGAGATCCAATGCTCAACTAGTCACTGCCCTTAAAGAGATTACAGTGTAGCAGCGAAGTCAGACAGCACACAGCCCAGTTAGCTCTAAATGGTGACCTGTGCCACAGCAAGGGCAGCGCGGTGCAAGGAACACCTGATGGGATGCCTTGCCTAGTTTAGGAAGGGAGACCTCCATAGTGAGTGAGACTCAGCCACTGGAGGAGGACAGACAATGTCTCAGGCAGGAAGGACCAAAGAAATCTTTAATTTTCTAGGAAAAAGAGCAGGGCACATTTGAGTGGATGGCAGGGTTCAGGATGGGAGGCACATGGTGCAGGCAGTTGGGAGGGGGGGTGATGGCAGAGGTGAAACTGGGGAGGCAGATAAAGACTCTTACTAAGGTTCCACAGCTTTGTTCTCAGGATAGGGAGAAGCCATGCAAGAGCAAAAGCAGAGGTGACAGTAGAGGGGATATAATTAGTTCTGCACCTAGGATGATCGCTCTGGATGCTAGTGCTAAGAATTGGAGAGGGAAAAGATGGGACATAGATATAATTTAAAAGCATGCCAAACTAATTCAGATGAGAAACGTGGTGTCCTGGATTAGGGCCAGGGAGTAAAAAAGAGATGAAAAGAGATAGAAATACCTAAAGGGCAGGTATTAAGTACAGTGAAGAGGACTTTCCAATTAATGGTCAGATCTGGGGTGGTAAAGGTGAGGAGAAATCAGAGATGACTCTCAGGTGTCCGATTTGGTGGACAGTAGGTCATTAGTCAAAAAGAACATGCTGAAGAAGAAATGATTTTAGTTTGTCATACAGTTTGAAGTGACCAGGGAGGACTGCAGATTGGCAGCTGGATATGTGGGTTTGGCTTTTGGCACTGAAGTCTGAGCTAGAGGAAGGGATTTAAGATCACAGGGACAGTTTCTGAGGTCATGGAGAGGTGAAATGACACTTTTAATAATACTCATCATCCCTCTCTGAGGAAGGATCAGATCCTATCACCTTGTTGATATCAGGCTTGGCCATTGATCTTATTTTGGCCAATAAAATGTGAGCAAGATGAAATATAACCCTTTCCTTCTGTTCAGCAGCTTCGCAGCTTAAGGTTCTCTGCAGTCTCTTCCCTGTGCTATGGCAAGCAACAGTACTGCAGAGAGAGGGGCTGCTCAGGTGAGGTGGGTGTCAGAACAAACAACATGAGGGTCAGGCTGTAGCTCACAGTAAGCCACAAATGAGGCTTCATTTGTTACTGCAGCAAAACCACGCTTACTCTGATAGAGGTCAGAAGAGAAGCAGCTCTAGGACAGAAGCTTGAGGAAAAGCAAGCATTTCAAGGTCAGCAGATAACATGGAGCCTACAAAGAAATTCCACCCACCTGGTCTCTGGTTCATGGAGACCTCCCCTGGGCATTGGCTCACCCAGGACAAAGTGGTAAGTACAGATGTCTTCATGTACTCTGAATATGTGCAGTATGGGTGATTACTGGTCACCATCAAGGGGTCTTCTGGGTCTCCCACCCTTCTGGCTGCTGAGATGTTTTGTTCCTTTCATCACTAATCATGATTGAGCAAGGTCAGACTTCTCTGCTCATTCTTATCCCTATTCTAGGTATACATCCACTGTCAGGTCTCAGGACACAACTGGGGACAGGTGACAGTAGAAACAACTACCTCTGCCTTCCTCCAAGCTGTCCTGGCCCGGCCCCTGACTTACTCCCTTCACTTTCGTGACTTTTACTACCATCTTCTTGGATGCCTCTCGGGCTAACCTTATTCTTGTCTTGATCTTTCCTGAGCCTGGGTTCTCTGGGAAGCCTGCTGTCCATTTGCCCTGGCCCAGCCTCCAGTCACCCTGTTCTTGTGCTGGCCATCCCCTGCTGACTCATCCTGAGCTCTGGCCATGCTCTTGGACGTGCCCCGGACAGACAGCTGGCCAGCCAGTTGACTGTTCCAGATTCCATCTATCTGGCTCCTCTTCCCACTGTGCCCAGGCCCTCAGTCTCAGCATTCAGACCCTGATTCACTAGGTGCCGACACACAGTGCTTCTCCTCCCCTGGGCATTGGCTCACCCAGGACAAAGCGATAAGTACAGACATCTTCATGTACGCTGAGTATGCGCGGTGTCAAAGGGTCTTCTGGGTCTCCTGCCCTTCTGGATGCTGAGATGTTTTGTTCCTTTCACAACAGGTCAGGACTGAGCATGTAGCTCTCTGTTTAAAAAGTGTCATTTTACCTAATTCAGAAGACTGTACCACCTGGTTTGGTTTGGGTCCTGTTTGCAAACTAAAAGACTTCCAGGCCTTCTCACCAGGGCCACCTCAGTCATTTGTGGGTAACCCAGCCTATCCATGCTCTCATGATCGGTACAGAGGCCTGGATAATGAATGATACCTACTCACCCTTCACCATGTTGTGCCTACAGCTCGCTATGACAGCTGCTGACACTTATTGAAAGCTTGTTAGATGGTAGATATTGTGCTAAACATGTAATGTTTATTTTATATTTTGTTTCTTATAGTCAGTTTGAGTACCATTATTTCCCCCATTTTAGATATTTACATAGTAGTTGAAGAAACACAGCCCAATACCAGTAAAAATCTAGGCTTTCCTGGCTCCAGAGCCCACATGATTTTACTATCTGCTGTTTGTGTGTGTGTGTGTGTGTGTGTGTGTGTGTGTGTAGGTGTGTTTATGTGTGTATATGTGCTTGTCTATATACCTATAGAGGAGAGATTTATATTTAGGTAAAT
This sequence comes from Fukomys damarensis, assembly GCF_012274545.1. NCBI lineage: Eukaryota > Metazoa > Chordata > Mammalia > Rodentia > Bathyergidae > Fukomys > Fukomys damarensis. Next base: position 29,054,475 of record NW_022900947.1, on the reverse strand, counting down.
GTGTATGTGGTGTATATATATGTGTGTGTGTGTGTGTGTGTGTGTGTGTGTGTGTGTGTGTGTGTGTAGTTGTATGAATATGTGCATGTGATAGTTATATGCATGTATGTGTCTCTGTATACATACATGCATTCCTGCATATGCATGGTTGTATTTTGTGTTTTATGCATGTATTTGTGCTACAGTAAAAGTCAAAATTTTCTGATGTTATGTGCTGTTTCAACCACCTAGTGTCACACCTAAGATAATACAATATCTTAACAGAAGTTCTAAAATGTTTTTGAAATCACATTTTATGTGCAAGTCATTTAACAATTACTCTGTGAAAGAGAGAAGCATGGTCTTGTGTTCCAGTCCCAGGTTTGTCACTGCCAGAGCTTATCTTCTGAGTCAAAATCTCCTCTCTGGAAAGCAAAGGAGTTAGACTTGAGACCTGATCAGGGCCATTCCTGCTACATGCCATAATTTAGAAGAAATAAAATGTCAAATTGAATCCCTCTCAAAATAATGTCCACATATTTAGTTGAATAGTATGTCCCCAGAAGGAGTATCAGAATTTTTAGTGCCTTTTCCTATGTGAAAGACTTGCAAAATTCTTTTCTTCAAGTATCAATGAGAAAAAAGTTCATCATATGACTTGCAGGCTATTGAATTCATTAAAACAGAACAATTATAAAACAGGAGTGGTAATTCTTAGTTTTCCACATAAATTCAAAGCTCAGACATGAGTGCAATCACATATTCTCTCCTAGTTTAGTGGCTAAACAATGTACCATGAAAGGAACAGATTATAGATGGAAGCTATTTTTGTAAAGGGCAAAGTGAAGGGGCTCAGTTTGGATCCATCCTTCAGCAGCTACTGGGAGTAAAGTTTCAGAGACCTTGCTGAAAAGCCAGCCTATTTATTCTGGCAATAGCCCACAAATGCAATCTTCAGCTGCCACTGGGGGAAAAACAATGACAAATGAGTTCAAGATTTTCTTTTCTCAGATGATTCCAAATAAGTTAGTAAAAAATCCTATGGACCTAAATTTATGGGGGCAAAAATGGAACACATACAAAATGGAAGGCTTTAGGTCTAATTCATTATTTTAAAATTTTATTCTTTTCATCCTGCTTAGTTATTATCATCAGGGTAAATTCTATCTGAGGCATAAAAAAGAATACAGATTGTTTTGTACTGAAGGATGAGTTTGTGAAACATCTCATGTGAATGAATTTGAAGGGAAAGGAATGAAGAGGGTGGGCAAAGGACCAAGGATAATGGGCAGAACAGTTCTTCACCAGAACTGAGAAATAAAATTCTGAGATAACTGGAAATAAAATTCTGTAAATGCCTACCACAGTGAATGGCATGAAGCACGCATTCAAGAAATGGCAATTGCCATTATTATTCTTATATAAACCCAGTATCAAAACGTCTCAGGCTGGGGCTGTAGCTCCATGTGGAGTGCCTGCCCAGAATGCTTGAGACTCTGGGTTTGATCCCCAGCTCTAGTACTGTAGCCCAGAAATGAAAGCGCTGTTTCTCCCACAGTTTCTAAGTCAAGCCTAGAGACCTTTTAGAAAGCAAAGGGCACTTCAGAGAATTCTGCCAATGGTTCATCTGACCTTGGATTTCAAGAATTATTCGACTCAGCTATCCCCCTTGTACTATAGGTGTCTTCCTGAAGTAAAGACATCATGTTACAGTGATACATTCATATTCGTGTTTATAGCAGCATAATTCCTAATAGCTAAATCTTGAAAGCAGCCTATATGTCCATCAACAGACGAACAGATAAAGAAGATGTATTTATATATCATGGAGTATTACTCTTATTTGAGAAATCCAAAATATAAATAAAAAGTAAAATAAATGATAAGCAGTAAGAAACAGGGATATAGATCTTTTGCAAATGGGAAAGATGAAGAGATGGAAGAAGAGGAGAAAAAGGGAAGGGAAAAGAGATGAGAAAACAATTAAGATATGTCATATGCATGTACCAACCATCCACGAGGAATGAAATCACCACGTACTGCAAATATGTATACTAAACATTGAAAAAAAGAAGTTATTTGCCTAAAACAACTATTGAAGTTTAAAAAGGGAAAGCAGTGATCATCATAAAGTTAAAACAGCATGCATTTCTGCAATAGATGATTGGCACCCTTCAAAGTTGGATTTCTTCCATTTTAGTTAAAATTCTGGCCTTTGCCAAGACGCACACAGTACTCCTAATCAGAGCAGCCAGGTATCATAGCTTTGGCAAAAAAGAAGAAGAGCCTGTAAGAAAATTGGCACAGGTTGCCTGTTTATTGTGTGCAGACAAGCTGCAAAATCAAGATCCCAATTTTCAAAAACATACCCAGTGCAAGGGCTGGCTGCCTTAGTGCGGCAAGAGAGTAAAATTTGAACAAGCTGCTCAAGAAGCAAAATGGAGCAGAGGATCTTGCCACAGTGATTAAGAAACTACAACAAAAACAGACTCACCCGTCAGATGTAAAAGAAAGGAAAAGTATGGTTCTACTTATTACCTTTACTTTGACTCTGAAATCAAACACATTCTATCCTCAAGGGAAAGCTCCTAGTGTAATTCACAAATTAGGAGTTTACAAAACAAAACACTACTCTATGTCTCAAACATTTAAACATCTGGTATTTATCACAGTTGGGTATAATCACAATTAGCTTGTTGGAAGCATTTAAAAAGCAATACTATGTGATAAAATTCGTATCTCAATTTTATCTGACTTCATGTGATAGCTAACAGGTATAGACCAGTATTTCTTACTATATACCAGGCCCTATTCTAAGCATTTTACACATATGAATTACTCCTTGCAGTAACCAGGCATAGAAATACTATTATTATCTCATTTTACTGCTGAGGTAACTGAGGCACAGAGAGTTTAACATGTTTCCTGAGGTCCTTAAGCTTGTAAGTGGCTCTGAGTGCACACTTTTTGTCACATCTGCCACGTATCAATCATGACTGCTACTCTGAAGGGACGATAATGACCTGAATTCCAACCTAACAATATTTTGAAAGTGCAGTAGACAGATGAAAGCATCAAGATTTGTATTTAAGCAGCTCAGCTATATTCTTCATCATGCATTTGCACAACATTGCATTCATTTGCATAATGGCGCAAGGATTGTTTCTAGCATAAAAAATTCATCTACTATGCCTAAGACAATATAATTGCTATTTTTGCTTTTACAAAAACATCACCATGGTTAAGCAAAAGCTGGAGGGTGCCTACAGCTGGAGCCATGGATCTGGCCTCCTAAACAAACAAACAAACAGCAAAAAAACAGGAAAAGAGACATGAGATAGATTTTTTTTAAAAGAGCAGTTTAAAGAGGTAGAGATGCAAAACCAGGTAGCCCTCATGTATGTAAGAACAACAACCCAAAAAATGATAGAATTTGTTTTGGTAGAAGAGGAGTGGATTTTATCTTCAAATGAAAAAAAGAAAAAAGTAAGAATGGGAGAAGTTTTAAATAGGTCATAGTTTTGGAAGAACCAGCTTAGCTGATCTACTCCCGCTTCTACTAGCAACCCCTATTAACTTGAATATAAGCTGTTAATAGTTATATCAAGCCCCTGTTGGCAAAGCTGATTGCAATAAATCCAGCAGAGACTTAGAGGACTGTGTTTAAAGTTCTGGTTTCCATAAAAGAATCAGTAGTGAAGTGTCAAGAAGAGGGAAGTTCCAGTAGAGCTTTCCATGGGGACTAAGGGCCAGTAAGAGCTCAGTACATGTGTGTTGAATTGAGGACCACACAGGGCTCACCTAAAACTGGGGATGCATCACCTAAATCTAGGTATCCATAGAATCCACATCCTCAAAAGGACAAGCCCAGGAGAAAAAACAGAGCCAGTGCCATGACATAGAGTGTGATGTGTTACTTACTGAACGTGGGTGCCCGGCCTAGTAAGTAAGCAAAAAATGAACTCACCATGGCTGCACTGGCCAAGCTATGGATCAGGGGCATCTCCTCCCAGGGGAGAGGATGCCTTTTTCTAACTGTACCAAGGTGCCATACAGCTACTTTTTGTCACATCTGCCACATTTTTTCCCAGAGAGCCATGGAAGAGCATTAAGAAGGAGCCACAGCGACCTGACCTAAGCTATGGGGGGCACCAAGGGAGAGAGTCATGTCCTGGTGCATATGCAGCATTATTTACATTATCTCTGGCCCTGACATTGCATTTAGATGATAACATTTACTCCAAGAATTCCTCATCTTCCCTAAAGAGGTCCTCCTCACAAAGTACCTTTCTTCCAAAGTACACACACATTCCTTCCAAATAGAGCAAACGCAGACAGAGTATGGAGCATTTTCTTCTAATGATGATGGATACTCATAGCTCAATTCCAGAGTACCATCTGGCAAACTCTGTTGGATGAATGTCCTCCAAACAGAAAGACATAAATCTGTAGTAACTGAATGAATTAAAACCTGTCAGCGGTAGATGGGGAGCTTTAGGGCCAAGTCTCTCTTTGGTTTTAGAGTAAATTGACACCAACCTACTTTGATCTTTTCTAATACAGAACATTATATCATTTTATTAATTTATTTTAAATTTTCATGAAAAAAGTTATCTCCGAATGGCATTATTATAGGATGATTTCTGTTTTCTTTGCTATACAATTCTACATTTTTTCAAATTGTTTACAATGATTATGCACCATTTTTATAATCAAGAGAAATATATGATTTTTTTTTCTTAGCTTGTGTCTTAGTTACTTTCTCATCACTCAAACAGAATACCTGGCACCCACAATTTGAAGGAAGAGAGGTCATTTTGGCCCATAGTTTCAGCAGATTAATCTAGGGAAAGCCAACCAAGGCACAAACCACATGGCAGAAAGGCCTGCCACAGAGGAGAGCTGCTCACGTCATGGTGGCCAGGAGACAGAGAGAAAAGGGCGGAGCCGGGTTTGGATAAACCCTTCTAGGTCACGCCCTCAGTGACCCACTGCTTCCAAGCAGGCCCCACCTCCTAGCATCACCTTCAACTATATTTCCCCCATGATCCAGTCATCTCCAGAAGCCCCACCTCTTAAGTGTATCAGAATTTTGGAGATCATTCTTTTTTTTAAAAATTCCTTTATTTTTTTATTAATTTTATTGGTACATTTTAGATATACAACATAATGACATTCATCATTGGAAATCTGTACCTTTACGTAATCCATCTTGGTTCTTATTTTTTCCCCATTCCCCTGTCCCCCTTCAACCCCTCCACCCCTCCCTACTTACAAAGTCTTTGCTTCCATTTTTTTCTCATTCCCTTCCTTCCCTCCACTACCCCTCCTACTTCCTCTTTGCCCCTTTTCTTCTTATTTCACATTATCTATTATACCTTTTAAGAGAAATAAATAGGACACACATGTGTAAATACCAAATAGTTTCTCTTATGTGAGAAACTGAAAGTGTAAATATGGACTAAAAGATCATTCTTGATCTAAACCATAACAGCTTGTTTCTTTGAAACTTCCACTTACAAACAGGGTAGGGTTCATGCAAGAAAGCAGCCATACATGTGCTGAAAAATCTGGGCTGAACTGGTCATGAGCTGGGCAAAAATAAAGGCTGGCAGTGTAAATGAAGTAATCATAACTCAGTGGATGAAAGGTAGACCAGGTAATGTTCCGTCCGTGCTACACGCTACGGGGTGATCATATTATACATGGGCAAACTGCAGGTACACAATAGAAGAATAAAAGTTAAGGTGCTTGTGGTATAGTCACCACCCACCTCAAAGGGATTAAATGGGGACTTCATGGGCTTGTATGCTGGAAACATGCAGGGAGAGCTTCAGCTCCAGCTCCAGACAGGCTGGATGACTCTAAAGGGCCCCTGTGGTCCTATCCAGTTGTGGCACTGCTTCCATGTTGGTTTCAGTCATACAGGCTTTTTCCAGGCAGTAGCCCTTGGTCTTCAGCGATTCCAGCAGAGAACGTTGACTCTGATTTGCCTGGCTAGGATCACACACTTACCCCTCAACCAATCACAAGGCCAAGGTAACAGACTATGCTAATTAGCCAGGGGTCCTTTCCAGTGGAGAATGCTCTTGATCAGTTAAGAAGGACAGATGCTGCTCAGGCAGAAAAGGATGGATATTCTCTAGGAGGAGACAAAAGTCAAAGAGTAGGAAACAGAAAAAGGTGATAAGAGCCAGCGACTGGAGGCTGTGCATGGGAACAAAGTGAGGGAATCTTGGGACATTTCCACAGACAAGGGCGGAGGGTCTGTGGAGTGGTTTATTATTTATCAGCAACTAGCAATAGGTGAGTCAGGATCTTAGCTGGTCGTGAGCTACAGTTCCTCTGCCCTAAGTTCTAATAGTGCTTCCTGAGTTTCATCAGCGTCTTCATCCTATAGTTAGAGTTGTGCTGTGAAAATCAGGAGATTGTTAAATAGTGATGAGGTCTGACATAAGATGTTAAATCTCCCTGAGCCTCAGTATCCTCAGTGTCAAAGAAGGGGCTGAATTACAAAGCATCTAGGACCCTATGTGTCTGACCCTGTTTCCTAAATAAGTGCAAATTATTTATAATACCAAAGCAAAGGATGAGTGAGTATATGAAATACAGCCATATGTGTGAAAGTATTTTGTAAATTACAAAGAACAATGCTAATTCATTGTAGTTGCTATTTTTAATGTTAACAGATAGGGGAGGTAAAAGGGAGGAAAACACCAGGTGAGAAGGGTATTCCACCTGAGCAGAGATGGGATTTAGGGTGTAGCTCTGTGGTAGAGCACTTGCCTAGCATACCTGAGGTGCTGGGTTCAGACCCCAGCACTGAGAAAAAAAATGTTGAGATAAAATTTAAAAAGGAAGAACAAATAGGACAGACAGAATAAAATTTTATATATATTTTTTTTTATATCTTTTTCCTGAGTTGAATTAGAAGCCACCAATAACATCGCCATGTCCTTGCCCCATCTACTCTTCCTTAACATCCAGCACCCACCTCCGACTACTCCATGGCCGAATGTCACCAGTAACCAGCCACACACCAAATCTGGGGGGTGTTTGTCATTTAGTGCCCTCACCAACTGCTTTACTCCTTTCAACGCTGTCTGTGTTCCCTGCTGCACTGACTGTGACAATGTCGCATCACCAGGCTCTTGTCTTAATATTCCTTCCTGGATTCTTTTACCCTTACTTTCCTCCTAAAATGTCCGTATTTCCTGGTGTTCTTTAGTTCTTGCACATCATCATCACTCTCATCATTTGGACTACCTATTCCCAGCCATGACCATGCGTCTGAGCTTCAGCCCACTGGACACCCATCAAATGAACCCATTGCAAACAATTCTGAAATGGAAACCTTCAGCTCCTCTTGCCCAAGTCAATTTCTTTTTCTGCTATTTCCCATCTCAAGCTATCAAGAAGGCTAGAAACCTATACATTCATTCTCCCTCCTCTTCTCCACCACTCCTCATATCATCATGGCTCGGTGCTTATTTCCTTCACCTGATTCCCATCCCTCCTTAAAGACGGGGCTCACCTCCCACATTCTCTGAAATGGTTTCCCAGAGCCCACAGGTGGAAGAGAGATCACTAGTGCCCTGAGCCCAACTCTGCCTCATTAACCCTTCCTGGGTGCTACTAAAGCTCCTGTCTATGATTGTCCTCTGATCTCTCTTCCCACCTCCGCAGCCCCTGGACTCTGAGTTCCTCAAGGACACACAGGCTCTTTGTTGGGTTTTGTACCTGTTATGCCTAGCACACTACCTGGCACACAGATGTTCAGTTTACTGAACTAAACCAATGCTCATTTAGCTGTAGCTAAATGAGAATATTCTTCTCATGGTGAAACCAATGTCTTAAGTGTCAGTACAGATCACTTAATGTAAGCACTTAGCAGTAAGAGCATCAAAAGAAGGGGCACTTTGTGTATGAAAACTAGGACATAGAGGACTGTGTAGATTCTGCATTTAGAGTATTGATTTTGAGAAATCTGCACATCAAGTTTTTAACAAGTGCTCATGCTATGAGTCTTAAATAGGTGTAGCTGTTCTTTTATTGTATAGAAACTGATAAATTAAATCTATAGAACTTTAATATTCTTTTTTTTTGTTTTTTTTCTGGTGCCAGGGATCAAACTCAGGATCCAACTTTAACATTCTTTTGGACTTTGTGTATGAAAACTAGGACATAGAGGACTGTGTAGATTCTGCATTTAGAGTATTGATTTTGAGAAATCTGCACATCAAGTTTTTAACAAGTGCTCATGCTATGAGTCTTAAATAGGTGTAGCTGTTCTTTTATTGTATAGAAACTGATAAATTAAATCTATAGAACTTTAATATTCTTTTTTTTTGTTTTTTTTTCTGGTGCCAGGGATCAAACTCAGGATCCAACTTTAACATTCTTTTGGAGTTTTTTTCTTAAACATTCATTTACAAGATGCATGTTTCTAGTTTTCTAAAAAATAAAAAATGGTCAGGCAATACATTTTCAAGCTTCAATGTCTGGTGCTGTAGCTCAGGGGCACAGTTCTTGCTTAGCATGCACAAGACCTAGGGTCAGGGGGAAAAAAAGGTTCTACATTCCAGAAATGTAAAAAGAAATTTTAAAATAGTATATGTTGTCTGCCTATAATAAAAATAGTATCATTTATAATTAGTTGATAGATGAAGTATTATATTTATACATCTCCTTTTGGAGACTGATCGAAAATCGTAAGACCAGCCTTACAGAGAAAATGCCAGAAACACACCATGATGATTGATTTGCTCAGTGTTTAAAACATAAAAGCCAGAAAAGAAAAACTTTTGTTGGTTTTGGAAAAAATTATATTTGGCTTTATTTTATTGGCTTCATAAAGCTTATGTGCTACATGGAGCCTTTTGATGGAAAAAATAGTTTTTCTTCTTCTCATTGTAAAATCAGTGACAGTCACCTCATTCATCAGGAGCAGTCTGAGATAATCCACACTTTGGTGGAAGGAGCAAGGCAGGAGCAGATTTTAGAAATCTAGTGTTATAAATCAAGCTTTGCGAATGGAAATCACATGGATTTGACATTTATTCACTTGCACATACAATTTGTCCTCTGTTGTTTTTTTTAGTTTTAAATTGAATTTATGGGTACATTCTAGGTAGACAGTACAGTTACATTCATTACTGGGATCTTGTACCTTTACATGCCAGGTCTAGGTCCTGTTGTTGTTTTCTAAGAGCTGACTCCCATTAAGGCATGCCGTCATAATTAAAATGTAGTCTCTGGTTTGAAATCTAACATAGTCGAAGTAGCACAGTGTGCTCAGAGCCATGCCTACTGCTAAGGGAAAGATTATTGTCAAAATATTCCTGGTGTGCTTTTTGCAAGCAGGGAGGAACACTGTTTTACTGGTTGATTATGTCTGCTTTGAAGCAGACAGAAAGCAGATACAAGGTTTTCACTAAAGGAAAGACTATCATAACAAGAGGGAAATGGTAAAAAACTAACGACCCTTAACAGGGACTGATGAAAGATGTTAGATTGTCATTTGAGAAATTCTAAAAGTTGAATCCATATCCCTTCTTGTTTGGAGAGAGAAACCTTGCATTTACCCCAAACTGCCTGGGGGTTCCTGGAAGCCCATGGTTCCTCAGGTCCTGCCCCCAGTGCATCTGCTTCCCTTCCCTTTCCTGCCTCCCGTTGCTGTCATTGCTTCTTGCCCATGACTGACCCCGTGTCTTTGCTTTGATTTCCACATGCAGACTTGCACCACTTCTTGTATGTGGTCCACTGTCCCAGGGGACCTGGGGCTATCAGCAAGGGAAAGATGTGCAGAGAACTCCTGTTGCTAGAAGAACTTAGTCATTCCTGCTACACCAACATCAAAGACAGGAATTTTTCTTCTGCCCCAGCTTCCAACACTAGTGAAGGAAGCCCGGGTTTCTTAAAAATCTTTTCCCTTCCTTATGCTAAGCAGATTAGACACCTCAGAGTCACTTTTAGCCCACCCTGGTCACACTCCATTTTCACAACCAAATGGCTCACTAAAGCTAACCAAAAGTGACGCCTAACCCAAACAGCCTTTCTGCTGAAGTCGTGAAAACTGCTCTCCTTTTACCCCACTGCACATATGGGACAGCTGTGTAATTGCTAAAACAATGTACCACTACTACCATTATCTAGACAGATATAAAGCAACCTTTTAATGTTGGTTTCTCTGTAGGAGATGGGAGTAAGGGGAAAGTACTTTTAACTTTTCTTTTTTCAGCACTGGGGATTGAAACCAGAGCCTTCACACTGAGCTACATCCCTGGTCCTATTTTATTTTATTATTTTATTTTGAGACAGGGTCTCACTAAATCACTGTGTTGTTCAGGTTGGGCTCTAACTTTCTTTCTTTCTCTCGAGACTGGACCTCACTGTGTAGCCCAGGCTGTCCTTGAACTCATGGTGATCCTCCTGTCTCAGCCTCCTGGGCACTAGGATTACAGATGTGCATCATCATACCCAGCTACTTTTAACTTTCTTGTGGTATTTTTTTTAACATACAACCTAACTTCTTCTATAATCAGAAAAAAGTCGTTTTGGAATACAAGACTAATGCAAAAAGATGGGTGCATGTTGCAGCTGAAAGGATTTCAGTTACACACAGAATGTCTCTGCGGTAGAGCATGCTTAACATCCATGAAACCTCTTCCACAGCCCTCACCAATAAATGCCAAGAAAAATTTATGCATATAAAAACCAAAGAACAGAACTCTCTCTTCGTCCCCTGAACTCTCTGCAGTTCTTTTTGGTTTTGGGTCTTGTTCATAGGGAGGGATGAGGAGACAACGGTGGCATCTCAGTATGAAATCCTGTCTGAACATGGCCAGGCCAGGGGATCCCTTGACAGCAGGCTAAACATCAGTGGGTGTCTGTGAGATGTTCGTGGAAGAATCCAGCATTTGTGTATGCAGACTACGTATAGAAGACACCCTCCCCAGTGCTGGGACACAGCACCTATAATCTAGAGGGCCTGAAAAGAGCAGAGAGGCAGAGCGAATTGGTCTCTCTTGATCTCTGAGCATGTGAGCTGGGATATTGGTTTTCTCCTTTCCTTGTTGCTCTCGGTTCTCAGCATTGACACAGGCTGGCATCTACACCATTAGCTTTGAGCACTCAACCCTTGAACGACACCACTGGCTTCCTCCAGCTTGCACATGGTGGATCCTGGGACTTCGCAGCCTGCATAATTGTGTGAATCAATACCTTAGCATGCATATTCTACCAGCTCTGCTTCTCTGGAAAACCTTGACTGATATCTGGGTTTTCTAATAAGATCAGGTTAAAGATATAAAAAATAGAAAGAAGAAGTGTATATAACATTCATTCATTCGTCCATGAAATATCTCCTCTGCACCAGGCACATTCCAGGGGCCAGGATCTAGCAGAGAAAAGACAACCAAGGACCCTGCTGAAGTAAACAAGGAAGGATAGGAATGAACAAGACCTTTGCAGCTAATCCACTACAATCTGTACCTGGATTTAAAAATGGGTCATAGTTGTGAACCAGACGTTTACAGAATTCCCAAACAAAATTTTATCATTGGCAAAATAAAGGAGTGGGGGAGAACTTGTAATCTCTCTGTGATAAGTGTTCAGATTATTTCCAGAAATACTTAGGCAGCCAATCTAGTTCAAGCCATATAGACAGTTTTAAAATTTCACTAGAACAAGGGGGAAAAAATGAGAATCAAGACCTATTATGTAAAGGTACAGGATCCCAATGATGAATGTAACTGTATTGTATACCTAGATTGTACCAATAAACTCAATAAAAAGAAAAATAAATAAATAAATAAACAAAATTTCACTAGAAACCCACTTTTAAAAGGTGAAATTAATTTTAGCCCATATATGTGAATTTAATAGACCCAAACTATGATCATTTCAACATGTAATTAGTATTTATTTCTTTTAATTTTTTTTCAGCTTTAATTGAGTTTATTGGTACATTTTAGGGATACAGTACAGTTACATTCATTGTTGGGATCTTGTACCTCCACATGACAAGTCTTGATTCTCATTTTTTCCCCTTACTCCTGCCCTCCCTTCACCCCCTCCTCGCCTCCCCATCTACAAATACTTTATTTCCATCTTTTCATTATCTCACATTTTTTCTTTGTAATTAGTATTTAAAAATTATTGAAATACATTACATTCTAGTTTTCAATCTCCACTGTGCCGTCACATTTCCAGCACATTTCAATTCAGACTAGTCACATTTCAAGTGCTCAATTACTGCACATGGCCACTGATTACTATACTGGACAGAAAAGGTCTAGGCTATAAATAAATCCTTTTATGCTACAGGTCAACTTTAGGTTCAAGTCACTCGTAAAGTCTATTCTTAGGAATGAATTTATTAAAAACAATAATTATCAACTGAAAGAATTCGGTGAAAAGTGCAAAGCGACCTGAAGTGATACGCACTGAAAAAGAAAAAGACTTCAAAAATGAAGCAGCTATATAAGGTACATGTTTCTGAAGTCCTCAGACTCATTTTTCAAAGTCAAAAATAAATTATGTAATCAATCCAGTGTCATGAACACAAACCTCCCAGCACATACTTTGGAGTGCATGCAGGCCTGGACATTCTTTTTATAGATGAGAAAGAATCCCTGCCGACCCTTGCGCCCAGCAGCCGACTTCTGTCTCACATGACAGACAGTCAAGTGTTGATTAGCTGACACAGATACCGTTCCTGCAACCTCGACTGAGTCACAGCCGCCTTGCCAAGTCTCGGTGCAGCTTGACGTAATAACACAGTGGGGGAAGAGTGCCCGGTGGGAGTTTAGCACAGATGAAAAGTCTGCCAAAACAAGTCCAGTAAACCAGAGAGCCATTCCCTGTGCAGCAAAATAAGAGACTAAAATCTGAAAATTTAGCACTTATGATAATCCAGTGCAGAAAAGAGGACAGGTAAGAACACCTGAAAAATAATACTGTGCTCCTCAGAATGGTCACCCTCAGGAACAAAGTACTCCAGCTCAGTGCTGTAATTTTCATCCTTCACTCTAGCAAAGAAAGCTACGAGCTGGCAAATACAATGGCCAACTAAGGGATGCAAGGCAAGTCAGGCTCTTGGAAAATCCTGAAAAAAACAGTGCTCGTTTAAAATTCCAAGCAAAAGGCTGATTATTAAGACAAATTAAAAATGGGCAAAGTTCATTCAAAATAAAGCTATGACCAAGAGTAAAATTCTACAGAGGATTGTAAAAATAAAGTGTAACAGCCAAGGCAACTTTGGTTTTTCATATAGGGGGAATGAAAGCATCGATTTTGCCAATCACAGGAAAGCGACTTTAGACACCTTCTCATTTACTATTTAAGATAATGGAAAGCAGAGGGGTTGGGGAGTTGGCTCTATGTCCCACATAGCTACTGGGGAAAGGATGTGATTGAGTTCCATACTGGACATTTCTAAAGGAAACAATTAAGACTTCCTAAGTACTGTGTTTTAAAATAAGTAGGAAGGGACCCCACTGGTTCAGTCCCAGATATTTGTCCTTCAAGAAATATGCTTTATGGAGACTTGTTAAGCGAAGTAGGTTAAATATCACATTGTCGCTTACACGAAAGAAAATAAAGGAAGGGAGGAAAGGAGGGAGGGAGGAAGGAAGAGAAAGAGAGGGAGGGAAGAATGAATGAATGACAGGGAAGTAAAGGGCAGACTTTTAGCGATTAGAAAGGGGATCAGGGGAGGGGGATAAGAAGAAGAAAATAAAAAATATGTTACATGACTGTTCCATTATACCAAAACAAATCTCATTACTCTGCATTACTAATTAAAGAAAGAAAAGAAGCAAATGAGGCATCGACAAGAATACTTAGCCAGACCTATCTTCTACCAGTCTACCAATGTTCAAAACTGCAACCTTCAAGACTAAATGTCACTTTAGTTTTTTTTTTAATATTTCTATATCTATAAGTGTATTTAAGAATAAGTAATAAGGAAAAAGATTTTAGGGAAGGAGAAAAAGAAGAAAGAAATAAAGGAAGGAAGGAAGGGAGGGAGAGAGAGAAAGAAGGAAAAAATAAAGAAAGAAAGGCAGTTTAGAGTCAGGTGAAGTGGCACACACCTGTAATCCTAGGTACTCAGGCGGCTAAGGCAGGAGGATTTATACATTCAAGGCCAACCTAGACAACTCAGCAAGATCCTGTCTCAAAAAAGGGGGAGAGGGTTGGGGATATAGTTCAATAGTGCAGTTCATGCCCACAATCCTGAATTCAATTTCCAGTTCTTTGATAAAAGAAGGAGAGAGGAAGGGCCGGGATTTAGCTCAGTGGTTCTTCTGCCTACCTCGCAAGCGCAAGGGCCATAGCTTGATCCCCGGTACCCAAAAAATAAAATAAAATAAACAAGTAAGGAAGGAGGAAGAATCACAGAAAAGGAAACCCTTTCTCTCAAAGGACGTGAAAAGGGTCCAAATACATCTTCCTTGGCAACATGTAGGAAGGCCTGACCTGAGCAGAGACTTCTGTGTGCCTGTTTCTCATGAACTTACTCCATGGCTGCTCTACTGTCCCCTGCTCAGCCCTGTCCCAGACTCTTTTCTTACACTTTGCCCCTTCATACTGTGCATCAGTCCTAGCAAAGAAATACTTGCTCTTTAGGAGAGGAGGAAGAAGGCTAGCCATGCCGAATCTTTCAGACAGAGTAGAAAAGGGAAAGCCTTCTGCATGCTGTGCTCAGATTGCATACCAAATCCAGAAGATCAAAATAGGATCGGATCATCAAACCGTCTGAAGAGCCACTACACAGTTCAACTACAATAAGGGATGCCAGTCAAGAGACAGTTGGTTCTTAACCAAAGATACTCCCATTGTACCACATCTCAGACTCATCCCGGGTCCCACACATAACATTTCTCCCCTTGCCTGTGCACCAACTTGTGTTTCCCTGCTAGTTTTTACCATATTAGTAACACCTGCCACTGAAAATCCATTTTTATCTTTGATTGCCAGAAAACAACAGCATACAAGGTTAGAAGATCAATGCGACACTTCTATAACCTCTCCTTGGTGCTAGAAATTCTCTAAAGGAAACTGAGCTTTTTACTCCGTCGATGCAGGATTATCGTGTAAATTCTTTTATGAATGAGCCAAAGTAGGCAGGCCTCAGTCTGAGAGGCAGATCAGACACTGAGTGCAGAGGAAGCGATGCTGAAGGACTGGAAGAGAATGGAGCTCTGGCTGATTTTCTAACTTCATGATTTTTCTAGGCCTTAGTCTGAGAAGAATTCATGATTTTTCTGTGAACTGACGAGGGAAAAGATCCAATGAGAGTCACCCATGCAGGCACCAGTTTTCCAGAGTGGATGCATTCATTCCTTACTATGAACTCAGACTGTAAACTATGCTTTATGGGTTGTCAAAGAAGTGTAAGCTATGGTGCCACAATTTGAAGAAAACTGCACTCATCGGGCTAAAGAGTCTTGTCTTGCTGCAGGAATTTGTAGAGCTTTTAATGCACTAACATACAACTCAAGAGAGGAACAGGAAATGCAGTGTTTCCATAATGCAGCAGTGTTCCCAGTATGGTCTACACAAACTAATGTTTGTGTATGGTCAAAGAACTAATGTTTGCTAAAAAACGAATGCATGAGAGTACACAATCATGCATACTTAGAACATGCGCTAAAACAAAACTTAGAACAATGGATTTAACATAACAAAATGCAAAATGTGCTTTGATATGGTTTCAGATTTCACACTGCAGCCAACCTTTAAGAAACTACCACTTGTTGAGTTGTAGTGTTAAAGAAGCACATCCACAATTTCTCTATTTTCCAGCAACATATCTGTGTGAGGTCAAAGTTTCTCCACAAACTCAATCAAAAGAATGAAGAAGCAACCATGAGAATCCAATCACCTTCTATGAATCCAGATATTATAAAGATTTGGAAAAATACAATGAAATAAAACTATGCCACTATTATGGTAGGGATGGTATGGAGAGGTGACTATATTCTGACCTAATCAGCATATCAATTCATTCATGGGTTCATAACTAAATGGGCTACTGGGAGGTGGCTGAAATTTCAGGAGTGGGGCCAGGTTGGAGGAAGTAGGTCACTGGGGAGTCACCTGGAAAGACACATCTTGTCCCTGGGACCCCTCTCTCCTGCTCCATGGCCTCTAAGAGGTGAATAGTTCTATACTCTACAATGTGTTCCCCACCAAGATGTTCAGCCTCCCTGAAGGCCCAGAGACAATAGAGCCAGCCACTGAAAGCTGAACCCTCGAACCAAAACAAACTTTTCTTTCTCTAAGTTGTTTTCTCAAGTATTTTGTCCCAGCAATGGAAAGCTGACTAACGTAGCCATCCTTACTGCTAACTAGCTTTTGGAAAATACCGTTACTATGTACAAAAACATTATTTATGTTAATGTATAAGAGTTTATTACTTCTATTTTAAAATAAATTTAAAAATCAGTATCTTTACAATATCTCAAGTGGAGTGAATCTTCACAGATATAGCCCATGTCAACTGCTGCTTTCTAGGATTACCAATAACTTTAAAAATCTGCCCTGCTGCATTTGGCCATGGAAACTCTCTGTGTAGACAGCTTGAGTACATTCTATGGGGCCTACATCGGGAAACACCATCTCATAGTGCATTTGTAAAATTATTAATTTATGTTTCTGTTCTCCCTAGACATTTCTCAACAAGTTAATTTAGATGCTGATCAAAGGATTTCCTCTCAAAGAGAATTCTGTGTTTCTGACCCTGGCAGCAAATGCATATGTCTCCCTTGGCAAGTACAGTAGATGCTGAGCTCATCTATTTAGAAAAGGTCTTAATCTGGAGAATTCTTTTTCTGAGCAAGCGTCTTGACAAAGAGTCAAGAAAAATGACAGTGGAGGTTAACACTGTCCCGCTGCCGGCAATCCTCTCCACGTGGTGCTGTGGTATCGGGGTCCCGAGGATGTAACAGACACCACGGCAGTTAGAAGAAGCATGACTAATATCATTTACCATTCTGTTTCCAGAAACCAACTCCCTGATTGAAGTACCTGTATTACAAATAACTCCTTTGTAAAATGAGCAGAATGGCAACATTTTATACTCTTAGTAACGACAATTTGTCTTTGTAAAAATTGTATGCAAGCCAAAAATAACTGAAGAACTAAGTCATATCTTTCAGAATATAGAATAAGGTCAGATCTCTACTTTGGGCAAGACAGCAAGTCTCAATTATATAATTTAGTTATAAACCTTTCCTCCTGTCAAGTATCTAAATGACTATCCAGAGCCTATTCTCAGGTGGCTGTGAAAGATTCTGAGAAAGTCAGAAATGCAAAGTGCTGAACAACCGTTCCATATAAACCTCCCCCAAGGAAAGGCAGGCCTTGTCGAGAGCTGGCCTAGGGGTAGGCTGTTCAACCCTCTTGTTTTCATTTTGGAATATGCCCTGATAATAAGAACTATGAAGGTTATTTATGTAGAATTTTTTGTTGTTGTTGAGGCAGGGTCTCACTATATAGTTCAGTCTGACCTTGAATTCAATATGTAGTCCAGGCTGGCCTCAAACGCACAGTGATCCTCCTGCCTCAGCCTCCCAAGTGTTTGGAGGTTTGGAGCTCAGAAAGGCTTCCCTCTCCTTGGGTGTGTGTGAGGCTTCACCTCTGTCTTCCCATCATGCCCTGTGTACCACCAGATCTGATTCTGTACTGATGCTTCTGCCATCCCACTCACTGCCTCTCTAAGGCATCTCCACAGTACCTGGAGCAGCAGTCCCTGAATCAGTCAGTAAAAGAAGCAACCAGTGAGCTAACAAAAGCAAATCTCCACCCATCTCTGCTGTCCTTGGAGTCTGCAGGACCTCATGCCCACACCAAAACCTGGAGATGCTCAGATCTCTTATATAAAGAGGCGTGGAATTCTCATACAATCCATACACAGACTCCTATGTACTTGAAGTCTCCTCTGACTTACTTATAATCCCTACTATAATGTGAGTAGTTGTCATTCTATATTATTTAGGGAAGAAGGACAAGAAAAGAAAACTTGTACACATTCAGTACAGACACAACTTTTTTTCCAAATAAATATTTCCTATTGGTTGAATGCATGAAGGAAGAATGGATTCAGCCAGCAGTACAGAGGGACAACTATACTTGGTACCAGAAGTATTTACTTCCAAATTAGGTTCTTATACCCCGGAGAACATGCCAAATAATCGAATGGGGATCAATATAGAAAACATTAGTGTTTTGATTCATATTTTAAATTTGAAAATGGGAAAGGTCAGGTTTTATGGACTTGTGCTCTATGGATGGCCAGTGGCATCCTCACCCAGTACTTGTGGCCCACAGCTGGAGTCACTCAGGCAGGCCTGGCACCTGTGGTCACAGGGAAGTTCTGGCGATGGGACTCTCCCCTGCTTATTATTTTTTGTATATTGTATGAATTGCACTTTTTCATGGCACAATTGAGAAATTGGCCATGTGGGTTATATCTTCAATTTTATCGAGACAAATCCTCACGAAACGTACAAGTAGTATTAGATAAGCCCTGCAAAGAACTACAAATAATGCTAGTAACAATGTGAGCATAACTGAGCAAGAAAATAGCAGAGCTTTGACTACACCTCATACATTTTTCTCAGGTACATCATAAAACAGTAACAAACTTATCAAATCTGATAAGTTGGTAAAAGAAAAAAACAAAAAGAACCATGAAAGTATCAAAACTTAGATTCATATCCACTGTTGTTATCAATTACCTTTGCCTAAATGAGCATTATGTCTTAGGAAACTGGCTAAAAGCATTTTCACACAGTTTATATTTTAACTATATTTTTAAATGGCATTAAAAATGTGGAGATCACTGATCTAGAACTTTCTTACTCAAAGTACAACTTGCAAAGGACAGCAATGGTGTCACCAGAAGCTTGTGAGAGACAGTCTTGGAGTGGAAGCAGTCTTGGGCCCCATCAGCTACCAAGTCCAAATCTGCATTTCAGCCCACCCCCGTGATTCACCAGCATATTTCAGTTGGAGAAGCACTGGATCTTTAGGACAGACATCTTAAAGGATGAGTCCTAATGCTCCAGCTCTTGTTTATAGTTCTATACAGATTTCTCTGTTGAATTTTTGAAATTATAAACTTATAATTTCGAGTATCTGTTTAAAACATCCTTCAGGAGGCTGGGCGTGGTGGCGCATGCCTGTAATCCCAGCACTTGGGAGGCTGAAGCAAGAGAATTGCTGTGAGTGTGAGACCAGCCTGGGCTGCATAGTGAGTTCCAGGTCAGTCTCAATTACATAGTGAGACCCTGTCTCAAAAAACAAAAGAAACAAACAAAAAGTCCTTCAGGAAAAAAGCTATAAGCTATCCCCATTTATCAAAAACTTTGTTAAATAACCTCTATATAACTGCAGCATTATTTCCTTACTCATTCTAGGATACTAGAATTGAGAATTGCTGTGAGTGTGAGACCAGCCTGGGCTGCATAGTGAGTTCCAGGTCAGTCTCAATTACATAGTGAGACCCTGTCTCAAAAAACAAAAGAAACAAACAAAAAGTCCTTCAGGAAAAAAGCTATAAGCTATCCCCATTTATCAAAAACTTTGTTAAATAACCTCTATATAACTGCAGCATTATTTCCTTACTCATTCTAGGATACTTAAAATTAATTTCTTTACCCCTCTACAAGAAAAACTATTCAGCCAGGCCTTACTCATTTCAATCAGACCCCCTCCCCACCCCGGAATTGAACTCAGGACCTTGTGCTTGCCAGGTGAGGCAACACTGAGCAACATTCCCAGCCCTCAACTTACTTTTGTCTGATCATCAGCTTTGAACACATAGCAGATACTCTGCCGGTGGACAGCATCCTCCTTAATCAGACATGCAAAGTAGCTTGGGTCATGACTGTTGTGAATCAATTTGTGAACACGCTGAGGCTTGCACTCAAAGATGCTGGAGCAGATCAAAGGATCCCATTGTTGACTCTTCCCTGGGTCAGGTTCACATCTCAGTCCAGAGGGTGAAACCCAAAGCCGGACTTGCCTGATGATGGGCTCCTTTTTGGAGGATTGACCACTGAGTCTTCGCACCTCTGCCACAACCCAAGGCAGCATGGGCATGGTGGTCAGAGAATGTACAGGCAAGGAGCCCACCAGCTGAAGGCCGAAGTCCACCGAGACTTCACTGGGAAATGGATGTTTCCTTGCTGTGAATGTTATCGGTTCCATCTTGGGAAAAGTTTTAGAGACTCAGCAAAATCTTGCCACTGATTTTTTGTTTTGGATCAAGCAATCTATTTTACACACTTCTGATGCAGAATCCTGTGGGAGGAAAAACAAGAGGCATTAGAACTTAATGAAGACATAGCAGTATCTGCTTTGAGAGAGTTATTATTCCAGAACTTAAAAGTCTGAAACTCAAATGTAAGAAGAAATGGATATTAGTTCAAATGATCTGCTCTGCCCAGAAAGAGCTTTCTTGCAATCATATTACATGTAAAGCCTAGTAATGGCATAGGTGTCACACTTATTATGGAGTACCAAGATCCTGCTGGGAAACTACTGTTAAACATAAGCCTCATAGGTCCAGCAAAGGCAACCACAAGAGGAAATAATAGAGTGCTACTCTGATAGCTTTAAACTCTATTGTATCACTGAATAATTATTTCAAAGAATTTTTTCAAGATAATAAAATTCAATACAGGTGACTATCTAAGGAAAAAAAAATCTTGTGAAGAAAATAGTAGCCATCCATCACTATGGTCTAATGAACCAAGCTAATTTCAAACAACTGATCTAGTTATGTTACTATTCAAACTTTACCTTTGTGTGTGTGTGTGTGTGTGTGTGTGTGTGTGTGTGTATGTGTGTGTGTGTGTGAGTGTGTGTGCTGCTTAGGAACCCAGGACCTAACAGATAGTAGGCAAGTGCTCTAATATTGAGCTACATCCCAGCCCCTACAGAAAAAAAAAAATGTTTTTTGGAACTAGGGATCGAACTCAGGACCTTGTGCTTTTGAGGCAGGTGACAGAACCACTGAGCTAAATCCCTGGCCCTCCCTACTGAAATCTTAAAAGACTCTCTGTAAACCACAAGTTCATATCCCACTGACTCATACTCAGTGCCATTTTTTTTCCCAAAAAAGCCATCTTAAAACTCATTTTAATTCACATACCACAAGCCATCCCCCCAACACCTTGCCCCTCTTCACCAACAGATGTCACTGTTACTTCTACTAGACCCCAACTCTCAACTGCATTTCCCTTTGTTTCAGCAAAAACTCTTTTGCACAAAACTCAGTTGTCTCAAAGATCACAAGGCCTAGTCTCTACTCCTTCATTCCCTGGACCCTCAGTGTCTCCGGCACCTCTTGAGCATGGTCACAAGGAGAAACTCTACAACCTTGGGCACTGCTTCTCCCTCCTTCACCATTCATTCCAGTACCCTGCAGTGACAGAGGAGGGGCTCAGGAAATTTTCAGAATCTAAGCTCCTCTACATGGCACATAAGGTCTTTTATGTCCTCCTTCATGTACCTTTTGGATCTAAAGTTGGAAAACTAGTCATAGTTCCTCACATGAGGTGTGACTCCTCATGCCTCTGTGCTATAGTACATACTATTCCTCTCTCTCTGGAACATAATATCTCTCACACACTACACAAGGTCTGCAAGCTAACAAACTTTCATGCCACAAGTTAACTTACTGGTAGGAGACATGAGATTCCTGGGCCAGAGACTAAAGATTACTGGGACCAACAGCAGTAGCCAGAGAGTCAGCATTTGGGTTAATTCTCTGACCCCTCTGAACCGCACAGGCCAGGTGACACTTGTATTACAACGAGTTACAGAAGAACTGGGTGTGGGGGGGGCTTGAATATATTGTACGGTAAGCACTTATACTCCTGCACCAGTGAAAGACATTATCTCTGTTCCACGCTGTTTGCTGTAGAAACATGATTGAAAATGTTATCCTGAACAAGGCATTCAGTCCTGCTCGCAAGAAGAGTAAAAACATGAGACCCACAGAGAATCATCTCCCAACCACCCCTACTCTTATCTTTTAATTCCAACTCATATTTGTGTCATCACTTGAGCAACCACCCCCCATTTCTTCCAAGGAGGTTTAGAACAGCCATGGGCCTATCATTCCACACTCTGTACCTAACCATCAAATTTATTCCAAGAGTTTGAAGAGGTGCCCTTCAACAGGACTGCGAGCTTCTTAAATTCTTAAGGTCAGAGGTTCTGAAAAGCAGTACTTTGACCTTTTCTGAAATAGAACAGGAGTCTCTTTCTTACTCTATGTTTTTATACGTGGCATCATTCTAAAAGTAAATTTTATAGTATAACTTGAGCACTATTCAGAGCTTGTTTTTCTTATCTCACCTGTTCAAAAGTTTAGAAATAAACAAATTCTTTAAGTGTTCAAATATATTTTGTGAAAGTGTAGTCCCTGACCCTCTTCTCTTGGTGTGTAGCGCTTCCTGATAAGGTAGACTTTAAGTTTGTATAACGCAATAAATAATGGTCTATCATTTTTTCTCTCTCTTGTCTACAGGTGAAAGTGGCATTAAACGTCTAGCTTGATATCCAGCCCTGTAACTGAATCTGTTTCAAATTCTAACTGTTGACAGCTGTTAATCCCAAGACACGTTCAAAGAAGCACTGGAATTACCTCAAAGGGTAGATCTGAAGTCCATCAATTATTTTAGGTGCAGCAGTTATTAATCCGGTGGCAACAAAAATAGCAGAATTACTTTCTGTGTGCTTGTCATTTAAATCACCTGGTAAATAGTCACCAAATTGCTTCTGCCATGTTATTAACAAAGCTATTTGAGTGCCTAGTTTTCATGTTAAAGATAACTTGTGGCATGTTCTTATTTTCTCTGTAATAAGTAGATTAGATCTGAATGCTGCTTATAAAATGTCAAGCTATCTGTGTGACCTCAGTCAGACATAGCTATGATTTCATACAAGAAATTAAGATTCTTCTAAGATTCATCATAACTCAAGACTAAGTAATGCATTACTTTTCAATAAAAATATCAGGAAATAAATGAACTATTCAACAACACTAACAAGCCATTAAACTACTTTTAAACCTATCTCAATACACACCATTTACACTCAACTCCAGGTAGAACCATTGGCACTTAAGACCAGAGAGAACCCTTTCTCCAATGAGGCCTCTTCTGCTTCCTTCATAGTAAGAAATGCTATGATTCATTATTACAGTGAGTCTCCACTTATGTTCTTGTTAGTAGAGCCATGTGATACAAGACCTATTCCTCATGACAGACCCTTTGTATCTACTCTACTCTTACCCAGAACACAAAAATGCTGCTATGCCATCTACCCCTGGCAGCATGCACTGATTCATAAAACTTTAAAGCTAGCAAGGTCCTTTTAAAGCCATTTAGAAATGCCCCTCATATTTGAAATGAAGCAACGGGGTTCTGGAGAAGTTAAGTGGCTTGTCCAAATTTAGTGACAGAATTAGGACAATCTAATTCCCTCATTCCCATCTAAGAGCTGCAAAGAATGTCAGTTTCTCATGAGAATGCTTTCACGTGTGAGATTGAAAAAGCAAGTGACTTAGCTTCTTCACATCTCAAATTTATTCTTATAAGAGAATAAAACAAGGATCATCTCCAAGTTTTCTTCTGTGTCTAAAAATCTGGTGAATCTAATTTTCATAATGCTTGATACCAAATGTCCTCAACATTGTGTGGGGATTCAAAGCTGCTCCCGTCTCTACTTCAAGAACAAAAACGTTGGGGAGGTATGTGAAAAAGGATGGGGTTTACTGATCAGCAAGCCAGAGAGGCGGAGGATGGTGTCAGTAAGCTCCTTGTTGGGACCCTACTCCCTTCCTAGCACCTCTGCTCTCCCAGCAAACCACAGAAAGGAGCATGGGGACCTTCCAGCTGTCAACAAAGGAAACACCAGCCCTCACCTCCTCAGGATGCTGGCGGGAGGCACTATGACTTGGATATGGGCTGAGTGTATCCCCCAGATGTTTGTGTACTGGAAGCTTGGTCTTCATTGTGGCAATGCTGAAAGGTGGTGGGACCCATAAGAGAAAGACCATAGTAGGCAGTGATTGGGTCCTGAGCCGAGGGCACTGCTTTTCACCAGGATGGGTGAGCCCTAATTCAGGGAAAGGACTTTAATTGGGGTCACACTGAACTCAACTGGAAGTTAACTCAACAGGGCCCTGCTGGTTCACAGACCATGACTTAGGTCTCCATGGCAACCACTGGCAGAGGACTATGCTCACCTAACTCTGCCATTTGATGAGCCCATGTGAGTCACATAGGCTTTGGTTGGACCAAATTATTGGGAAGCAAGAAGCCTGTGCCACTTATAGCCTGTCAGTAAACTGGGCAGGGGTGTCTACTTCAGAAAGTTATATCACAGCACACAGAGCTCCTGAAGCACAAGGCTCCAACCCTTCCATCATCCTGCCTCAGTACGAGGCTATTCCTCTCTAATTTGATGTGTGAAATACTGGCGCTTTTGAATGACTTCCTTCGTACATGAATCAGAGCCAATTCAAGCCCAGTCCCTTAGTCACTTTTTGTACTCTTCTACATTTTAGTGCACAGGACAAAGGACAGAGGACAGGAGTCCCAGCTGGCCTTCAAAGGCTATGTACAATACTCCCTCCTCCTCGTTGCTTTAAGTAAAGTAGTCATAAGAACAGTTAACACATAAATTTAACTCTCACAATAGCCTTGGACACAAGGGACAGTTATGAACCATCATCACTATCACCTCTAAAGATGACAGGGGAGAGGCAAGTTGGCTGCACAGGAAGTGGGGACATCTGCCTATAGTCATACTAGTAGAAAGTGGAAGAATCAGGCTTTGAACCCAGATCCTTTGGCCCCAGAGTTCATGCTTGCTCTTAACCACTCTGCTAGAGGAATACCTGTTAACCAACTACCTTTTCTTGGGCATTTTACATATATGGCCTTCCATGCTCTCTCAACTCTAGGAAGTGTGCTTTATCATCCTCATTTTACAGAAAGGTTTCCCTCACTAGAAAACAGTAAAGGCAGGACTTGAATTGTCTTATGCACAAATTTCTGTTCTTTTCAGTATAACAATATCTTTGGAAGAAGATAATACTGAATATCTTTCTAATGGATTAGCTTGGCTGTTCTAGCTAAACTTTACATAGCCTTCAGCAATTCAATCTTAATGTCAAAGTTACACTCTAAAAACAAAGAGGGGGTGGAGATTTAGCTCAGAGGTGCCATAAGGTCCTGAGTTGGATCCCAGGGGGGTGGGTGGAGGCACAGGAGAAGGGGATAAGAAATAATTAAGATATGTCAGGTATCAGTTCCCCATAATAAATGTAATCATTACTGTAGTAGCTAACTATTGTGTCAGCTTGAGTAAGAAACTCCCAACTGATTGGTTCAGCATAGTTCTGGCTATAGTGGCTGAAGAGACTAATGAAGAGGGAAGATCCACCCTGGGTGTGAGTGCCACCAACAAATAGGCCTGTAGTCTGAATGGAATAAAAAGGGGAAAAAAAGCAGAAAGGCTTGCTTCTGTTTTTCTTTAGAGGAGCTCCAGTCTTCACCTTCGCCCAGGATATCCATCCTGGCTCCCACTGCAGACTCTTCAGCCTTTCTTCGCAGATCCTTCGGGGTCCTGATACAGACTTGCATGGGACTCTACAGTGAGCCGCAGGCCTCCAACTTCTGACTGGATCCTTTGGGTCTCTATAGTGCAGACAGCCCTTTTGCACTCTCCTATGCCTAACTCTGGAGGCAGCCATTGTAAGCCTTCCTGGTAAATCCATAAATGTTTCTCTATTGAGCACTGACTTATTCAATTATGTACTACAACCATGTACAATAAAAATATAAAATAAATATAATAATAGCAATAAGTCACTTTAATTGAGTGCTCACTATATACCATGTTCATTAATTCTAGCAGCAAGCCCACAGGTGCTTACTTACTTGGAAGTTAAGATTCCCTCATCATATATAATGCGTTACCACATAAGTACATTATGTTTTAGAGGAAAATGGTTACTGTTATCCCAAAGGAAACAAAAACACTTAAAATTAAAGGCCCGCTAGTGCTAAAACATATTTCCTACATTATTCACAGTTTCTCTGAAACCCAAATGTCAAGATCTTTTTTTTCATATGGCCCAAAGATGAAAAATTTTTTCTAAGTATTTGAAACTTCAAAGGGATCCATTGTCCTTACATCTAAGAACTCATCAAATACAATTTTTGGCTTGAAAATGTCAAAAACTTTGAAAATGAAAACTATCATATTATTTGTGAAGAATCTCATTTTAAAATATTTTTTATCACAATGTAGGATTGGAACAGAAGAGATGAAGGGGAGTCAGCAAAGGAAACCGTAAAGTAAGA
This sequence comes from Fukomys damarensis, assembly GCF_012274545.1. NCBI lineage: Eukaryota > Metazoa > Chordata > Mammalia > Rodentia > Bathyergidae > Fukomys > Fukomys damarensis. The sequence continues at coordinate 29,028,100 of NW_022900947.1, read as the reverse complement.
ATTCTTAAATCTTCTGTCATAACTACGGGGATGTGAATTCCAATGCTCTCTGGTGGCTGAGCAAATGCAGTCATTTTAATGGGCAAATTCTAGTCCTGGAAGTTTTAATGAACAGGAAGAGAAAAGGACTGGGAAACAGATGAAGAGTAGGGATGACTGGGGCCATTAAACTTGAGAAGGGCAGCATGGTAGACATGGAAAGGGTAAAGCAAACTGTGTCCGGGCACCCACATGTATGCATGCAGTTTCCAAATGGATTCATACACCTGTTAGGTTGTCTGGGGAGATGAAAAAGTGTGGGGCCTGGAGGCTACAGACTATTACTGTGAAGGGCACAGTACGGGCTTCAGGGAGCAGTTATCTGGTGAGATAAAATGAAAAGCACAGTCAGAGACAGAGTCCTCTAGCTCCATGATCTCTGCTCTCTCCTTATTCTACTGAGAAACTGGTGACCAAAAAATCAGGTAGCCCTCCTGCTGGTGCGTCCTATAAGATCCTAGAAGAAGGTACAGAAGGAGGGTCCACCCACACCCAGCTCTGCACAAGGGCAACCATGACAGCAACTGCAGATTTCCAGGTCCGAGCTGCCTCCCAGGGACGGAATGCCGGGGATTGCCAACGGCTGGATCTTGAGGGAGGAGGAGCAAGCCCCCTTCTTCATAGTTGTCCATTTCCTCTTTTATCTTTTAACACTATGACATGTTTTATGGGATAAAAAGTCAACACTGACATGAAGTTCTGGGGTTCAATCCCCACTACCACCACCACCAAAAAAAGTGTGTCAAGGACACTCCATCTATACAAACATTTTATAAGGGACCCTTACACTCGCAGATGTACCTTCAGTTCATGTTATGTCAGTGGTTGCTGATAGATAAATCTGGAGAGAAAGCCCTTGGGGAGGTCTTATCTTCCTACAATTTGGTAGAAAAATAATCAGCAGGCAGGTTGAAGAGTGTAATTGAATTACATTTCATGAAAATTGTAAGTCACCTGTTTACAAACTTTTTCATGCAATTTCTTGATTATTTAAAATGGATTTCAAAGAGTTCCCAAAGGAGCTGACTGACAAGAGGGCACATCTCCTTTCAAGGGAGCCATCTCAACACTAAAAAGAGGCACAGAACTCACCTGCTTCAGAGATCCATACCCCAAGCCAGGCACAGAACATGAAAAGTCAGACAGGTGGAAAGTGTTTTTGCAAGATTTGTGCTCCAGCTCTTGGAACAGTTCTTCCTTTTTTCCAGCCCAGCTCCTCCCTACAAAGCTAGGTCCCCAAACACAGAAAAACCCAGGGGTGGCCATTCTCCCACAGTCCCACCTCACATCTGGCAAAGGGAATGCCTTCTGCTCTCCAAAACAAAGGCTCTTTATCAGGGCCTGTAGGATGAGCATAAATCCAGTGGAAAAAAAAAAAAAAAAAA
>NW_022900947.1:29025680-29026368 GCF_012274545.1 Fukomys damarensis | reverse complement strand
AAAAAAAAAAAAAAAAAAAAGTACAAGTTTGGATTTGTAGAGAGCTGAGTTTCGTGGGTGTGGTTCCTTTAAATCAGATCACTTAAAAACTCTTTCAAGGTCTGATTATCTTAGTAAATCAAATCAATCATGTAAAAGGAAGAATGAGAGATCTATGAAGTGAAAATCTACCCATTAGTCTAGGCCCTGTAAAAATTAAACTGGTGGGAGCAACAATCATCACTTTCAATTTCTTTTCCTTTTTAAGCAACTTCCGGAGAATGAGCCGTTTTAAGTAAAATCACAACAGGGAAGTCCACATCTAGGTGGATTTCAAACTAAACGACACATCTTTAAAAAGAAAAGAAAAAACAGTAGAGTGTGGCGAAGTTTGGGGGAGTCTCACAATAACACACCGATCAGGAAGCTGCTCTAGACAATTAAGCAGGGTTTCAAAATGACTGGTACAGGATGTGCCCATAGAAAGAAATGTTGCGAGCAGCGGTGGACCTGCCAAAGTTGCTGCTGTAAAGTACCCTGAACTTTAAAAGGGTGGCACGGGGTCACTCTGACCACCCTCCTCCCAGGCTGGCCGCCTCACAAGGACGATGGCTGGGGAGATATTTGGCGGGAGGGAGGATGCGAGGACCGGTGGGAGGGAGGGGGGTTGGGCAGGGTGGAAGCCTGCCGGGGCCCCGGGGCGCTGGGA
>NW_022900947.1:28971936-29024946 GCF_012274545.1 Fukomys damarensis | reverse complement strand
CTGGGCCGCCTCTGCCATCCATCACCAGCGAAGGGTCGGACCCCGCTTGCTCTGGGGAACCGGGCCTCGCGTGGGGTGGAGGCCCTAGCAGCAGGATGCGCGGTCGCACACCCCGTCCTTGGCGGCCTATTTATAGCAGGTGGCGCTGCCCCCGCTGGTTCTGCCCGAGCGGCTCTCAGCAGGTGGCACTGCCCGCCGGCGGAACTCTCCTCGTCTGCCCTCTCGCCTTCTCCCTCCGAAAGGGACTTGGGGAAGTCTGCGTAAAACGCGGGGAGAGGGAGACGACCAAGCCACCCCGCAGTCCCCAGCAGCACCCCTTCTTCCTGTCCTGGGGTTGGGAGTGAACCTCAACACGGATGCACTCGAGGCAGGAAAATCGAAGACCTGGGGAAACAGGGACTGTTTAAGTCCTCTCTAGGGATGAAACACCAGTAAACCCCATTTCTGGCCAATTGCAGTAGTGACGCAGAACCTGGATTTGGGCGCTTTTTTCCCCTCCCAGCGCACCGAGCACACACGCCGGCGCGCGTGTATAAACGCACGCGCGAACACGCACCTTTACACACGCGCGGCGCGTCTGTCCCAGTCAGGTTAGGAGAAGAGCTCAGAGGTGTCGTGGAGCTTAAGGAGAAACACGAAGACATTTGTAAAAAGGATGGGAAATACTGTTCCCTGGGGTTAGAGAATGGCTGCGTACAGGAATCAGGCAAACCTCCCCAAACCCCAGCCCACCAGGGAGATCGGGGCGAGTTCAGGAGAGGAGGATGCGGTGGCGCCATCTCCAGAGACCAGTGAGCAGGGAGGGGAGAACAGAAATCAGGAGAGGGGTAGGGGAGGAAGCTGTTCAGAGAACCCCAGGCGGCATCTTTCTGGGGTTTCTGCTTAGAGCAGCTGGAGGGGACTTCAGGGTAGTGCCTGAGAGTTTGGGCAGTAGGGCTCCACTAGGGTAGGGTGCAGTAGAGTTGTGTCACCAGACAGCTTGGGTCCTTGCTTTTAGTAATAATGGGAATAGAAACTAAAGCACACATTTACAGAAAAAAGCGGAAAAATTCTTCCTTGTAAAATTAGAGGGAAGATACGGAAAAATTGCAGCTTAGGTGGCTGGAGGGGGCACATGCTGATCCAAGGGGTTCAGACTGTACCCCACAAAGCCCAGCTTTCAAGGATTAGCTGGTGGGCCGGGGTCAGGTTGATCTTTATCTGTGGTGTCATAGTTGTGATTCTCTATGGCTGAGGGATGGTGGCAGCAGGTTCCAGACAAATGCTGGAGAATTCTCGGGCATATGTTCCTGGAAATCACCTGGTCTGGTGTCTTCAATATTGAGAAGGATGACATTATGTAAATTCAGGTCTAACCAACCTTGTTTTATCAACTATTAGACTGACACTTCCTAATGGTTACTTCCTAAGATGTGTAGAGCTGAGAAAAGATTTGAGCCAAGTTTTATAGCAACAGAAGACATCCCTAAATGCTTAACATATCTATGCATAGAGCTAAGAGATTTTACAGCAACAAAGGATGCAAAATGAAAGTCAAACTTTGTACTGCTTTTAGTTACCTATTGAGCATCTGTAGGCCCCAAGCGAAGAATCATGGTTCTTAGCAAAAATGGCTTTTAACTCCCCTGCTGTCCCAGCAGAGAACTCAAACCATGTTTTTAATGAGAGGCAGGTAAGAATCCAGGATTTTGCCTGTTTCCAAATCTCTATAGTGGTCCCTGAGTATGTAGTCCTTACTGAGCCTTGGACCTTATCAGCACACTTAGAAGTACTGCATTCTCTTCAGCTAAAGTTTGAAAGCACAAGCTTGTGTGGGTCTTATCTAAAGCTAATGATGTCTTTGCTTTACAAGTAGGATCCCGGTACCCCAGCCACCTTTCTCCAGTCTGCTAATGACTTTTTGCCTGATATTATGACTGCGTCATGCTATTATAATTTATATCTAGATGTCCCCTGAGAGCCTCAGTTGCTCATAGGCGGGCCTTTTGGAGGGTGATTGGATTATGGGGTGCATGGCTGACTTGCTCTTAGGAGGTAGAGTCTGGTCAGAAAAGGTGGGCCACTAGGGTATGGCCTAGAAGGCTACAACTTCCTTCCTGGATTTTCCTTTGAGTTCTGCTTCCTGGGCCTCATGAGGTGAGCAGCTTTTCTTCTTCCATGCCCCTCTGTCATGCTGCTTTTCTTTGGAGCTGGCCAACCATGGACTGTAACTTGAGTCAAAATGAACCTCTCTTCCTTCAGAAGTTTCAGATGTTGTTTTTTTTTTTTTTTGTCCCAAAAATAAGAAAAGTGACTAAGACACACACTCTTCCTGGCTGCTGTGCCTGTGCCTTGTGGGGCTTAGCTTATTCTTTGTTACAGCACATTTATTTGTGTACTTAGTCTAAATCTTTTTAAACAGGTGAAGAATGTACATACAGTCATGAAGACTCTAATGACCAGAACATTGATTGGCTTATGGAAACTACTTCAGGTCACAGAACTTGGTAAAACCAGGTAATGCATGTTGTCTCTTGGATCATACTGTAATTATTTCGTGTTTTCTCCTTCAGTTGTACAGTGGTGCAGTTATCTTTTGCTCCTGGTGGAGGCCTGCGAATATAACTGCATCCGGGATGCTCAGATGTCAGGACAGCTACACTGTCATCCATTTCAGAGACACCACAGATGCCTTTCATACCTGACCTGATGGAGATTGAAGCTCCTGCCTGGTATCCCTGCCTGCTAGCCCCGCCACCTCTCATCCTATCCTACTGCTTCCACTTTTCCCTTCCTCCTTTACTCCTAGTTCAGAGTGCAGGCAGGCTGGGGTAGAGGGAGGCAGCCAGGTGGGTGCCTATGCTAGCAGCAGAGGTAAGAAGTGGAGGCCTGGGCCCCATGTCTCAAATAATGTTGTAGTGTTGGGGGAAAATTTCTTCTTCTCACCCAACTACTGAAATCCGGCAAGTTTCAATTCAGAGATTTATTGATGAGAAATGATGGATTGCCCTGGCTCTCACCTGGACTGGGGAAAGGTCATGGCCTTGTGAGAAGCAGCAGTCTCTTTACCACCTTTCCAGTTCCCAGGGATAGTAAATGCCTGAGAGAAATGACAGTGAGGGATTTTACAGTACTTTCAGCCTCTTGGAAACAACTTCCTCCATAATGTGCAATAAAGAATTCTGAACCTTCTTTGCTGTGCAGCATTACCCTAGAAAGTAGGAGATAGCTTGCTTTTTGGCACATAGCTTTCCAGCAGTTCTTTCTAGCATTTCTTCACCAGAAATAGTGATGAGACCTTGAAACTAATGACAGTGGCAGGTGAAGACTGTCAACCAGGGAGGAGAATCCCATGCTGTCCCAGTGTAGAGTAGGGAATCTGAGATAACCACTGACCTTATGGGCTCGTGCCATTGCCCTGGGAGGGAAGTGGCTCCTGCCTTCTAGTGTAGAGATGTGTGACTCCCAGCAGAGCTCTTACACCCCCTGGGAAAGGCATGGGTTCTGGATGGTGGCCACAAAGACCTCTTTGTGGACAAAGGAATGCATTCGATGGGTCCATCTTTAAGTCAAACTAAGTAGGGAAAAGAGCCAAATGCCCCATGATTCTGCTTCTTCCGACTCTCTTGCCCAGTGTAACTAGGAGCATGATGTCAGTCACAGCTGCTGCACCTTGGGAACACCTCTGCACCTCCCATGCCTCCTAAAATCCTGCCATGCCCATTCTCCTAGGGCTTCCCCTTAGAGTGCTTTCTAATTTAGTCGTCTGAAGCATAATTATTTATATATTGACCAAGGTCAGCAACTTTAATATCAGCTTTAAGATGGCTGCAGAGCTCTAGAAAATTGTGAACAACTGATGTCATTAAGTCCAGTGGGAAATACAGAGGCTGAAAGAAAAGAGGCCGCTTGGTTTTTAAAGTGTTAGAGGAACTCTTTATAAATCTAGAATTAATTCTTTGCTTCATGTACAAAGGAGACTTTCATAAAATTACTCATTAAATGTTCTTTTGAGTAAGCTCTCCAAACTCAAATTACTGCTACAATACTTTTTTGCTTAATTTCAAAGTATTCATTATAAAGTAAGAGGTAGTTTCATTTTATCTTGAGATGGGGGTTTCACTAAGTTGCTGAGGATGACCTTGAACTTGCGGCTGTCCTGCCTCTACCTCTCAAGTAGCTGGGATTACAAGCATGCACCATCATGCCCAGCAAGAGTTCTTAATCGGCAAGCCCATTTCTAAAATTGCTTCCAATAAGGACAAAGGTTCAAAGTGCACCAGGTAGAACCGAGGGTAATGAAGTGGTTCACTTGGTGTGCTTGCTCTCCGTGGTTGGTGGTGTCTCTCTGGAGTCCGACGTGGAAAAGGTTCCTGAAGCAAGCTCATGCTCAGTGGAAATGGGTGCCAGGCTGGGGGGCAGTACAGTGTTGTCTCTCGAGTAGGGGACGAGACAGCGTCACAGCACTGATGCTGCCTAATTTTCTAAGCCTTCGAGTCTCAGGCCTAACAAGAAGAATGTGATGCCCAAGCATCTTAACTATCTTAAGAAGTATTCTCAGCTGAACATGGTGGCTCATGCTTGCAATTCCAACTACTCAGGAGGCTGAAGCAGGAGAATTGCAAGCTTGGGGCCAGCCTAGACAACTGAGATCCTACCTCAAAGTAAAAAAATTACAGAGGGAAAGCTGTGGTGTAGCTCAGGGGAGGAGCAGCCCTGGGCTTGATCCCCAGCAGTGCAAAAGCAAAACAAAACAGAACACTTCATGCCAGCAAAATGGATTAAGGTCACAATCAGAGACTACATTCCACTGACGTGCCTATTATCCTAAATCTTTGAAATTGCTTTTTGCAAGGTATAAAAATTATTAAAATAATGTAAAAAAATTAAAATAAGCTGACAGCCAGTGTCAATGTTTGGAATTTCAGCAATTTAAACAAGTCAAACTTTTATTGTGTGAAGAGCTGCTCACACAGGATGAGACAGCGTGAATCGTGCCGTGTGGGAATGGGTGGACTATGCACTCCAGCCCAGAGCAGGCTACTGTGAAGTGTCTGATCTCCTTTTATGGACAGAGCACATAAAACTCCGGGCGTCGTTCCACTTCTCATCTAAGCAGCCTCTCCTGTTTGTCATCGCCCCACACAAACGCCTGCTGCGCGTGGCTTTCTGGTGATTTCCAGCCTTCCCCTGGGGTTGCTGCTCCCCAACGCTACCGGAGTTGATTTTGTGGATCTGGGTATCAAGCACACAAGCGAGAAAATGCTAGAACGTGCATCAGCTTTTACTGTGCTAAGTTCTGTAAGGTCAGCGCAAACTTCTTTGTACATGGTCAGACCTAGTTATGGATGTGTGTGAGTTTTACCCACAGTGGGGCAAGCCGAGTTCAGCATTCAGCCTTCCAAGATCCCCACTTCATTTATCTGCGTGCCATTATGCCACTGCTGGCACATGAAGTGTAATCTCTCCCAGATGCACTAGCCAGCTAACTGGCCTCCCAGCTTTTGCTCTCTCCATTTCCCAGTCTATCCTCAACATAGAAGCCAAGGGAATCTGTTAAAGTATCAGTCAGAGGGCCGGGGATTTTGCTCAGTGGTTCGGTGGCCTGCCTTGCAAGCGCAAGGACCCAAGTTCAGTCCCCGGTACCAAAAAAAACAAAACAAAACAAGGCATAGCAAAAAATATCAGTCAGGCCATGCCTCTGCTCAAATTAGAACCCTCCATGGCTTCTTAGGCTCCCCAGAGTAAAAGTCAAAGTCCTGTGATAGTTAAACTGGGCATCAACCTGATTGGCTCGGGAGCTTCCAGGAGGATTAGGATAGAACACTTCTGGGTGTGTCAGGGTGGGGCTGGTGGGTCACAGAGGCATGACCTTGAGTCTGTATCTTGCACTTTTCCACTCTGCTCCCCAGCTACAGGAAGGGAGCAACTTTGTTCTATCACCACGTACATCTTCAGTGATGATTCTGCTATGCAAGAAATAGTTGACTGTGCACCAAGTCCTCTGAACAATGAGCCCAATAAAGCACTTTTTCCTTTAACTTGTGGATGCTAGATATTTGGTTCCAGCAACAGGAAAGCTGTTCAGAGCTTCTGTCATTATATACATTTGGCCTTGATTATCTTTGCTCTGCTATACTATCCTTGCTGTTTCTTAAAGCTCCAGGCATAATCCTGCCCCAGGGCCTTTGCGCTCACAATTCTTACCGCCTACTTTACCTTTCCCTCAGATATTCACATTACCCCCTACTTAATTTGCATGGTTCAGAACTTTGTTAAAATGTCACCTTCTCCATGAAGCCTTCCTGATCTACTTTTAGCAAATAGAACCACCTCTATACCTACACACACACTTCTTACCTTTTCCAGACATTTTTCCATAGCACTTGCCCTATACTATACTATATTAGTGACTTGTGTATCTTACTATTGTGTTCCCTGCCCCTTCCATGAAAGCAGAGGATTTTGTCAGTTTTGTTCACTACTCTATGCTTAATGCATAGAATAGAGCTTAGCACACAGTGGGAATTCAACAAATATGTTCTGAGTGAGCGAGTGAATAAGTGAGCACATGAAAATTACAATGTATGGCACTTGTGACTGTCTTTATACAGCACTTCCCTTAGACGAGAGTTTCTAGTCTCCCTCTAACACACTTTGTGTCCTCACATGTGTCTCAAATGGATGAAGAGGACTATCTCTACTTGTCCCTGGGGCAGCTGAAAGTTAAAACACGAGACTCTTTATGACATAAGATTCTCAGATACACTGCAGCAAGACTGTGAAGGCATGGGACAACCTGTAACTTAGCAGCATGCAGTCTTTGTTAAAAGTTTGATGAAGAAAAATCTGATTTTGGAGATCTGCTTGAAAAACACACAGCAGATTTGCTGTCCAGAATCTGGATCCCCTAAACTCATTTCCTTATCAGGGTCAACTCAAGTGCAGAGCAGTGTACCTAGACTGTATCCAGAAATTTTGTGAATTGTACTTTGACTTTATTCTATTGGTCTGTATTGGGAGAGTACATTTCATTAAAAAATTCCCTGTGTGGTCTGAGGATATTCTTGAGGATGTTGTTTAATACCTTGTCCTTTTAAGGAAAATCCAGGAAAAGTTTCCCTAAGGGCTTTATCAGGAAAAACTTTTCTTTCTTTGAATAACTGGTGTGGCTCCATCCTTGTACTGACCAAAGAGTTCAAGCATCAGAGACGGGATCTACTGCTTGGCAAGTTTCCAGGTCATTTTATGAACTAAGTGACACACAAATGCCTTTTTAAAGGCATTGGCAGCTTGTGCCAAGTTTCATACATCCAGGACAAAGTATAAATAATAGTGTGTTTCACAACACTGAACTGGACGACTTTGTATTCTGAGCTGATGGGCCTCCATTTTACAGATGTTAACAAAGAAAATACTTTTATTTCGAAATTATGGTGGAAGTCAAGAGTAAAAATCCTTTTTGTTTGTTTTATTTTGGTTTCATAATGTTTTTAGTGGGTAAAAAAAACATGATAGCACTCTTTTGTCAATTCCTAGTTGTCCTAGTCATTTTCTCGTCACCAGGACAAAATACCTGACACAGCTCAGAGGAGGAAAGGTTTGTTTTGGCTCACATTTAGCCGGTTCAAGGAAGAAGCAGTGCAGCAGATGGGCATGGCAGAAGAGAGCCTCTCATGTCATGGGGGCAGGAAGTGGGGAGCAAGGGGAAGCACCGGGGAGGGAAACAGGCCCTTCCGGTCCACAGCCCCAGTGACCCGGCTCTTCTACTCAGGCCCCACATCCCGACAGCACATTTAGCTATAAACTCCTTGGTAGGCTGATCGGATTAGTCCACCGGTGGATGAGTTTAGCATCCCCATTATCCAGTCACCACCCAATAGCTCTACCTCTGGCTCCATGATGCTTTGGGGGACATCTAGGTATAAACCACTGTACTAGTGTTCGGAGAAATCTTGTTGGCTCAGAAAATCCCAAGTCTGGAAGCACTGGTTTCATTCCACCTCACCTGCTACCCTTCACTTTGTGCTGATTCTCTTCATTTATTTTTAATTTTTTTTTCTGTTGCCTTCAAATATGTGTAAACCACTTTCAGTCATTTCTGAGACTGGCAGGCATGGCTGTGTGAATGAATGATTAAACCCACTCATACGAGGAAGAGAGCACACCGCCTTGCTTGAGGTGACCTCCAGCTACGCTGCAGCAAATGCTGTGAGTCATAACCGCTCTACACACGATCTGCACAGTACCTGCCAGTAGTGCTTTGTATTTGATGTCTCATCTTAGTCACTCCTTTCAGTAGACCTCACAGCTAAGTACGCTTTCTCCCTTTCCCTTATTCTATAGGGTGAGAGAGTTCAGTCGTGACATGGCAGCAACCTCACAGGGGAGAAGCTGGATTTTTTTTTTTGTACCAGTGGTTGAACTCAGGACTCTGTACTTGCGAGGCAGGCACAGTGCCACTGAGCTACATCCTCCGCCCTGAGAAGCTGGAATTTTAACGGTGTTCTGCCTACAAGCCTAATTCTTTCCCCCTAAGTTATATTCCTGCCTCTTTAATTACTGTTTTCAGGAGTGTTATTTTGCAGAGCTATTTGGTTCTGTTAATAAGAAAAAAGGAGGGCCCAGTGATTTCCTGGGCTTTCCAAATAGCCTTCCTTGTTCCTCATTGCTAGGCGGGCTGCATCATTCACCTGGCTTCTCTGGCCCTTTAACCTCAGTGGCACATCCAGAGCAGGATCTTCCCTCGATCAGCATATATGGAAGAGCTGTGCTTCAGCCTTCCCTCCTGGGGTCCCTTTTCCTACTGCGTAACACCTTGTATTGTGCAATAGCGTTATAGTGGCGCTTGCTTCACTAAGTAATTTCCTTTAACATTAAAGCTCAGCTAGAGACACTCAGTCACCCTTTCATTTTCCTGTTGCTAAATATATAAATTGCAGGATGAATTCGTCTCCTTTATTCCAGGGACTGTCCATCCTTGACTGGGAAGCTCAGAGAAAAAAATGAAGGTAGAGACAGAATTTACTGATTCCCAAACTGCAAAGGGATTAGTAGACTCTTTCAGCAGTAAAGACTGATCGATCGGCTATTCTTTCCATGGGTCTGGAATGGGTGTTGAAATAATGTAGGCGATTGTAAGGTAATGTAGAGATATCTTCCTTGTCTTCAGCATCTCATAGTAATTTGGATTTTACTAAAGGCCCATTTGGTAAATATTTCCAGCTTCACAGGCCATTCAGTCTCTGTGCCAACTTGCAATTCTGTGGTAGAGCAGAAGCAGCTCTCAACAATATGCAAACAAGTATCCGTGTTCACATGCACACTGAAATTTGAATTGAATGTAAATTTTTGCATGTCATGTAATATGCTTAAAGGCGTTTTCCGACCAGTTACAAAGATAAAGTCCATTCTTAGTTCACAGGTCATATAAAACCAAGCCGGTAGATTTGGTCTGTGCACCGTAATTTGCTGACCACTGCTCTAGTGCAATTCTTGGCAGCCCTCAGATGACAGCTCCCTTTTCCAGTATGATAAGCTTATGGAGCCTTTTTGCAAAAAAGGTTTTTCAATGTCTAAAATGTATATTTTGAGGTATCTGTGATAACTGAAATATGATGTGAAAATCTGTCATTTCTATCGATGACAACATCACAGGGACTGATAATAGTGTGGGGGGTATTGTAACCTATGTTCATGTGTTAGTTTTTCTTTTTTTGCTGAGACAAAACACCCAACACCCAAGTTAAAGGAGCAAAGGTTTGTTTAGCTCGCAGTTTATAGAAGCTTTAGTCCATAATCAGCTGGCTCCACGGTGGGGTGCCACGTGGCAGAGGGGCAACAGGTTATGGCAGCAAAGGACAGGAGAAGCAAGCAAGCAAGGGAGAGGAAGAGCCTCCTTTGTCCTTTATATTGTATCCACGCTGCTGGCATTCGGGTGGTGCCAAAACAATCAGTGGACTGATTTAGAAGTCACCCACCCTTAATCCCAGCCTTACACACTCTAGATTTAGCCACCTCTGAAAAAGCCCTATGACTGCATGAGGCTTTGGGGGGACATCTAGACACAGACCAGAACAATTCATAATGGAAAAAAATCTAAATTGTGATAAGAGCTACTAAAAGTAACTTAAAAAATATGTTTACTGTTCATTCAAGTTCCCTGACCCTTTGGACTCTTAGGCACAGAGCCATTGGAAAGTCTCTGAAAACCAAAAAGGGTAGTGACAAACTCCATAAAACTGCACTGAATTTCTTAATGTTCCTGGACCACAAGAGCCTAAAGCCCCTCCTTTTTTTTTTGAGCACTCCTTAGAAGGACAAACCCACACCTGCCCCACTGCCCAGCCTCTGGTAAGCAAGGAGCACTCCCAGGCACTGGCCTCTGCTCCAAGTGCGCCCACCCATAAAACATTATGGTACCCACTTGCAGTAGTGTTGCTGAGCTGACTTAGTAATATACTCAGAACAGCATCTGCTATGTGGCACAAGCAGGTCATTACTGTCACTATTAGCCAGTGATACAAGTTTTTTTCCTTTCCTTTCTTCTCTGGAGTTTACCACTCTGAATAGCCTTTTCTCTTTTATCTCTACAAAGAGAACAGGGGGCTACTTTCTTGCAGGTGAATATTAAAATAACTCCAATCTTTTGGAAAAGGAGGACTTCTGGCATTTAGCAGTTGTGCTGTCAGATGGCTATAAGGAAGACATTTGAAATAACCTTTTTCCTTGAAGGTTCTTCTTGCATCTGTTTCTGTGGTACTGGGGATTGAAGCCAGGGCCTCCTGTGCGGTAGACCAAGTGCTCTGCCATGAGCACCATAGCCGCGATGTCTTCCCTGAATTCCAGCCAGAGCTGGAGAGCTTATCTAGTCAGTAACTTTTCTAGTTAAAATTTAACAATTTAGTCAGGTGCAGTGGGACACACCTGTAATTGCAAGGACTTGGGAGACTGAGACTGGAGGACTTTGAGTCTCAGTTCAGCCTGGGAAGTTTAACAAGATCCTGTTTTATTATCATTAACATCATCATTGTCGTCAACAACAACCACAAACAAAGAAAAAGAAAGGGCCAGGGATGTAGTACCAGAAATGAGAGAATGAGAGAGAGAGAGAGAGAGAGAGAGAGAGAGAGAGAGAGAGAAACTGAAGTTTTTAAAGGCCTTTCACCCTAGGTGTGAGTCTGTTGGGAGCTAACAGGCTGCACAAGAAAAGCAGTCGGGGTGGGCAGGGTTCTGTCAGCAAGCACAGTGGGCAGGCTCGGTGAAGGCTTACTACTCAGATGAACCTCCGCATGGGATAAAAGAGAACACATTTTTAAGTATGTACACAGTTGGATTTCATAAGAAAGGAAGGGGAAAGTCCTAGTATAGCATTTCAACTCAAAATGCTGTGAAGAGCAGAGGCCTCAGCTGAAGTCCCTAATCTGGGGGAAGAAGGAGCGCAGATGTGGCCTCCAGGGCTGGGCAGTCAGCACCCAGCCGGCTGGAGACACTGTAGGCTGCTAAAGTGCAAGGAGCTGGGACAAGTCTGATTTTGCTTTTTCCTTGTGAATATTCTACTTGATACTATACTTTTTCTTTCAAGTCTCTTGTTCTTTCTTATCTGTTGTGCCCTGTTCTATCCCTGGGAGTCCCAGAAACCTGAATGTGCTGCCTGCTCTATGAGAAAGGATTGTGGTGCCTCACACCTATAATCTGTAGGTAGGAGGATATGAGTTTGAAGCCAGCATGGAATACACTGTGAGTTCAAGGCCAACCTGAACTACATAGCAAGACTCTGTCTCAAAAAACCAGGGTCAGGGATTTAGCTCAGTGGTTCTGCTGCCTGCCTCGAGAATGCAAGGTCCTGAGTTTAATCCCCAGTACCCAAAACAAAAGAAAACAAAACCCAACAACAACAAAAAACTAAACCAAAACCAACCAACCAAACAAAAACAAGAAAGAAAAATGATCTAGACATTTAGCACAATGTCCTCGAGGTTTGTCTGTGCTGTCACAAATGACACAAATTTCTTCTTTTTAAATGGAGTAAGAGTCCACTGTATAAGTACACATACCATAATTTCTTTGTCCATCTACTTGTCAGTATGCAGTGAGGTTGCTTCTATGTCTTGATTATTATGAGTAGTGCTGCAATAAATATGTGAGTGCAGATAGCTATTTTATATACCAATTTTATTTTCTTCAGATATACAGTGGTACTTTGGTTTGTGAGCTTGATTCTTTCCACAATTCTGGTTGCAAATCCAGTTGGATGAGAACAAAATTGAATTCATGGTTAGGTTCAATGTAGACTTTATGAGGAAATTTGATTCAGTTCTTGTCCAGTTTGGTTTGTGAATCATAGAGGGAATTGAGTTCATGAACCAAAGTACCTCTGTATATCCAGAAGTGGGATTGCTGGATCATATGGTCATTTTAATTTCAATTTATTGAGGAAAGTCTATAGCATTTTCGATAATGGCTATACCACTTTACACTCTACCAACAATGTACAAAGCTTCCCTTTTCTCTACACTCTCACCAGCATTTACCTCTCACCTTTTTTATAATTGCCCTTCATCCTGAGAAGCGTAAGGTGATGTCTCACTTTTTGGTTTGCATTTCCCTGATGATTAGTGATAGCATCTTTTTAAACATCTTTTGACTATTTGCATATCTTTTTAAAAATGGCTACTCACAATTTTTGCTTTTTTTTTGGTACCGGTGATCGAACTTGGGACGTTGCGCTTGCGAGGCAGGCGACAGAACCACTGAGCTAAATCCTTGGCACAATTTTTGCTCATTTAAAAAATTGATTTATTTTTGGGTATAGAGTAGTATGAGTTCCTTGCATATTTTAGATATTAACCCTTTCTCAGATATGTGATTTACAAATATTAGAAATCATATAGATTTTTTTAATTTTTAAGGACTACAGTCATCATCTGAAATATAGGACAGCAAAACAATTTTCTAGGGCTAGGGATGTAGCTCAGTGGTGCCACTGCCTGCCTCAAAAGCACAAGGTCCTGAGTTCTATCTCCAGTACCAAAAAAAAGTTAAAGTTTTTTTTCTAAAGCAGAACTACATACATAAATGAGTAGATTATGAAACATAATTTATAGGTCATTTATCCAGTGATTCAGTACTCAACACTTGGCAATTTACAAAGGGGTTTCACATATATCAGCTTTTTCCATTCTTTCAATAAAGATAGTTATTTTACTTATTTTGCATATTTTGAGACTGGGTCTTACTATGTAGATCAGACTGGCCTTGGACTTGCAGTAATCATCCTGCCTCAGTCTCCCAAGTGTTGGAATTATAGGTGTACAGTACTATGTCCAGTTCTCAACAAAGATATATTTTAGCTATTGTGTTAGGATTTGTCCTTTACTAGAATGGGAGGAAGGCTGACTTGTACATAATGTTACTTATTGTAACTTTAGCAAAAGATGGGAAACAACTAAAATATTCATCTTTTAACTTGGGTGCTGCCCGCAGTGGCAGCACAGTGTGTCGTGAGCTCTCCCTTGTGACCACATGCTTACTTCAGCTTCTTTGTCCCTTTGAGCTTTCCAAAGTCAGAAAATGGCATCACTGGGATAGTGAAGATAAAATATATACATCGACTGTGAGTTCAGAATGTGTCTCACTTATTCAGTCCATTCAGCTGCCAGGGTGTTTCTCTCTTTCAGGTTTCCCCACCTCTGCCAGCCTCTGGCTTGTGCTGCTTACTGGTGACTGTCAAAGAAACAAACATTCAACTCGGTTTGTCACAGGTGACAGAGATGATATAAGACAGAAAAATGACAGAGAAAAAAACTAACCAAACTGTGTGACTTCGTATATGTCTTTCAGAATCTTTTCCTTTGTATTATTTTGTGAACTCCAACTAGGCTGTTGCTTACCACCGAAATGCAAAGCACAGGACAAAAATCCATGGCCATTATATAATTCAACAGCTTTATATGAGTAGCCTTTCCATAAAACTTGCTGAATGCTTGCTTTCTGTTCTGATCAGACACTGGGTATAGATTTCAAGAGTCCACCTTTCTTTAAAGGCAGCACAAACCCACCTCCATTTAAGTCCCTCCGTGCTTTATCAACAATTCTGGGACTCACATCAGAGTACAAACTCTCTAAAGAAGAGGTTTATTTTAACTCACAGTTTGTAGGGGGGTTCTTTCCATAGTCTCCTGGCTCCAAGGCAGGACAGCAGGACAGAGGGCCGTGATAGAGGAAGGCTGCGCGTGGCATGGTGGACAGGAAGCAGAGAGTAGCAAGGGAGGAGCCAGGAAGGGAGATATCTTCTGGGTCAAGCTCCAGTGACCCACCTCTTCTGCATGTCAGCTATTGTACCACTGTAATCCAATCACATATGAAGGTTCCCACCTGTGATTTTCTGAGGCTTTAGGGCGGGCTCTAGATATAAACCATAACAACTTTCATCCTTCCCCTAAATTCTGGCTATGTCCAAGCTGTAGCTGATCTTCTGAAGCAAGTATCTGCACCAGATCTCTGTGGATTCTCACACCTTGCTCACATTTTTTTTCTTTGTATGTTGGTCTTCAGAGCAACAACATAATCTAATTTTCTTCTACAACAGAGGAGTAATCAACAAAATAGAATCACTAAAAACAGGTGGGACAAATCAAACTCTTGGAATGCCTGAAGCCTAAAAGAACTCTCTAAAGCATCAAAAACCTTCATTGGGCTGGGGATGGTGAGGCTTGCTTGTAATGTCTGAGAAAGGGGGATCAGTAATTCAAGCTCACCCTAAGCAATTTAGCAACTTAGCCAGGTCCTGTTTAAAAAAAAAATGAAGTAAAATAAAATAAAAAGGTCTGCAATGTAGTTCAGTGTGAATGCTATAGAGTCAATCCCTAGTACTACCATAGAAAAAAAGAATCATCAGCTCATTTTGTCCTCTTCTGTGAGAAGCCTGCCTTCATCAGCTGGCAGTATATTGTGTGCTGTGTATGTGACATTGAGAAAGTTGCTGTTAGGTAAAAACAGCCAAAAACCAGGACCAGACCAGGACTATAACAAGCTTTTACAATGGGGAGGATCTGCCAGGCTGTCTCTGAACAAAGGAGAGAGCAATATGGCCGAGAAAGGGAGTGCTTCTCATAGGACTGGGGCCTTACAGGACTGGGGTGGGATTGAGTGTGCAGTGGCTAGGATTTGGTGAGCTTGTGTCATCACTAGTTAGGGCCATCTTAAGGTGAGAGAGATCTAACTTTCCAGGCTTTTGTTTTATGGTTGTTGGGTGAAGGTCTCTTCTGGAGCTGCTTCAAGCTGACAAAGGGGTGAAGGTTGGGGCTAAACCTGGATCTGGTAGGGGCAGCGGTAAGTGGAGGCTTCTTCCCTCTGCCGCAGTGGCCGATACCTGCCGTGACGAGTTCCTTGACTGCTTGGTCAATGCTCTAAAATGTGTTCCTGCAAGAAATTTTTGAAAACAGCGAAACAGACAAGGCCCTATCGTGATTAAAAGACATATAAAGGCCAGTGGGCCCAACAAGGGAAGTAGCCAAGGAATAATTTTGGGAAGCCCGGAATTCTAACAGTTGCTTCATCTATTTTTTCAATGGAACCCCACTGCCATTTACCTGGTCGTACAGCATAAAGCCAAAAGAATGCTCACGGGCCAGTGATAACTAATCAGTGGAACTACAAAAATGACTAGAAATTGTGTGTGTCCACAGACCCCATTGTTCTGGCTAAGGAAAATCAGGCCAGAATCAGATCATGCTCTCAGTTTAATTGTACTTCTTGACAGGAAACACAAGGTGCAGAGGAAGATGTTAAACATACCATGGACAGGCATGAGCAGAATCCAAAGTAGGGGAGACCCCACGGACAAACTTGGTAGTCTGGGATAAATTACTAAGAAAAGGAAAAAGGGATGAAGATGACCCACTTTAGGGTCAAGAAGGGAGATAAAGGAAGCCTATGGGGCCACAGAAGAGAAGAGAAGCCTAAGCCACTGCCTGAAGCTCACTTTTGTTTTATTAAACCAGAGACTGTTCACTCTCACTACATAGATTTTTTTGTTTTTATTTTTTTAACTGTTCTTTTTCCAGCTAAGGTAACAGAGTTCAGAGCAGCGCATTTTAAGGCTATAATTGGGCTTTGTCATCTGTAGCTTGCAATCCTCTTCCCTTTGAAACTTGCACAACACAATTGTGAAATCATTTCAAAAGCTAGCCAGACCTACAGCTGGATCTTTGGTCTGTGTGCTCAGCTCCATTCTGTGCCAGGTTTGGGCCAAACACTAAAATTCTTAACTAGATTCAAGTGAGAAAGAGTTGACATCTTTTTGTTTTTCTCCCTCAAATTTTATTTTAGGGTCCAGGGGAGCCAGGTTGAAAAAATTCAGATTCCTCAACACTACACTGCACCCTGATGACCAGGACCAATGCTCTGTCTCCAGGTCTTCTTCTTCAGTTAATCTGACTCTTCATCTTGCTTTGCTTGGATGGAGAAGCTATAGTAGAATTGATGTTACTTTAAACTCTGATTTCCATCTGCCTAATAGTGTTATGTCTTGCTTCAATGAGATACTCTATATGAATCTTGCGTTAAGAATGGAACAAAGGAGTTGTGCAGGGAGATGACATGCAGATGCTCTCAAAGAGTCATTTTGTTTTAAACATGTGTTAAGAGTTTGAACTTGATAGTCTTGAAAAATCCAAGTTCAAATGGAAAGGGCCAGGGATTTAGCTCAGTGGTTCCACCTCCTGCCTTGCAAGTGCAAGGACCTGAGTTCTGTCCCCTACAAAAAAAAAAAAAAAAAAGAATTACAGAACTGCTTGCCCTCAGTTTAAATGCCTATTACAGTGCAGCACATTATGTGTTATGTAGTTATTATCTGAGGGCATGTATATGACTCTTGCTGTTTTTTTAAGGACAGGTTCTCACCAAGTTGCCTATGCTGGCCTCAAACTCTGTCTTCCTGCCTCAGCCTCCCAAATAGCTGGAGTTATAGGCATGTACTACTTACTACACTTGGCTATAGATGAAATTTGAGATCAAGACCATACGCTTTTTATCATTATCTAAAAAAGTGGCTGGCCCTGCCAGAATTTAATATGACCTCATTTGTTAGTGAACATATGCATGAACACACAAATAGCTCTGAAAGTGCTGTCTTTTAGGATGTGGAAGTAATGATTTATATGCTCAAATTAGGGCACACATATTTTTTCTGTAATTTAAAAGGATTTGAATTTAATCCCTGGTCCAAAAAAAAAAGGATTTATTTTTAATACCACAGGAACTTCCTATTAATGAAATAACTATCTTCCCTGAGTAGCATCATGATTGAGATAGAGCAATGAGATAAATAATTGAAAGATCCTCTCAATTATGGTTAAAGGAAAGAGGAACAGCAGTTTTTTTTTCAGAAACCACAAGGAAGCAAAGTAAAACGTTGGCCTGCATTTCCTCCTGCCAGTCAAGTTGCAGACTTTACTTGGGCCTTGTCCTTTCTGGGTACCAAGAGAAAATGGGTGCCACCTCTGCACTCAAACTGGATGATCTTCCCCAGGCAGGTAAGCAGATTGGGCAAGTGCGACAGTGTGGTGACCACAGCCATATATCCGCAGCATTTTCATGCCATGTGCTTCTGTTGTGCTTGTTCACAGCTTTAGCGTCCACCTACTTCAGGCAGCAAAGCAAAGCAAACTACAAGCAGGAGTCTGCCCTCACTGGTATGAAATCTTCATTTTTTGGTACTGGGGATTGAACTCGGGGTCCTTGTGCTTGCAAGGCAGGCCACCAAACCGCTGAGCTAAATCCCTGGCCCTTCTGGTATGAAATCTTAACCCTTCCTCTCAGACGCTAGGTCTTAGATGAGGGCTAATTCTGCTAAAGAGAACTCCTACTGATTTAATGTTGCTCATAGTTGTCTATCATGGATTCTTCTACATAATTTAAAGATCTGCAGCATGAAATGACCTCAAAAATAATGTAGTGAAATTTCCTCATTTAAAAAATAACAGAATTACCACATAGAGTTAAGTTTACATTAGGGCTCACTCAGTGAGCTTACTCAGTTTACATTGACATGTGTCCCTCACTGTTGCATCAGACAGTGTATTTTACCTGCTCTAAAAATCCTTTGTGCTCTGCTTATTTATCTTATTCTCCCTCCTGGCTCTTGGCAACCACTGACCTTTCTGCTGTCTCTATAGTTTGGGTGGTTAAGATGGGTTTAAGTTTATCTACTAACAAATCATACTCTGGTGGGGCAGTGATGGGAAAGCCTATGCATGTATGGATGTATGGATGTATGGATAACTCTGTATCTTCCCCTTCACTTTGCTAGAAAACTAAAAATGCCTTTAAAAAAAAAGTGGAAAAAAAAAAAGACAAAACTGAGAGGGTGACTTGGCCAAGATCACAGAGCTGGTTCACAGCAGGTCAAAATTAAAATGCAGAGGCCTTTTGGAATTGAGATTTGTGTATTAGGTAGTGAGTGCTACCTTATATCCTGTAATAACAGGGAGACGTTAAATACTTAATGCATATCTGTGGTATGCTATTTCTTAGAAATATGGGTGAGAAATAGAGTTGGGGGTATCCCCTCTGGCCCTACCGAATTATCTGCTCATATGAGAGGCAGATAAGTTATCTTACTTTCTCACTGCTGGGACAAAATACTTGATACAATTTAAAGGAGGAAAGGTTTATTTTAGTTTATTTTAGAGGTTTCAGTCCATATTTGACTGCCTCCAGGGCAGGGCAGCATGGTGGAGGGGACTGGCACAGAAGAAACAGCTACTGGCATGGCAGACAGGAAGCAGTGGAGCCTCCCTTTCCCTTTTTATTCCATTCAGGCTACAAGACTATTGGTTGGGGCCACCCATAGCCAGAACTGTTAGTTCACACCCAGAACTTGCTAAACCAATGAATGAATCAACCCAGTTATCATATATCCATAATCCAGCATCACATATCCACATCCAGCCACCTCCCATAAGTCCCACATATAAGTGCATGAGGCTTTGAGAGACATCTAAATATAAACTGTAACAAGTAGAGTGCATGTGAACATTTTACATCTGAGTTCTATTTCACCAAATCCCCTCTCCTTAACTTTCCAGCTCCTCTACATTTTTGTTGATGCTGGACTCTGCTTGGAAGATTTTTTCATCATCAATTGCTCCTTGTGCTCCTGAAGGTGAAGCAGATTGTTACATCTGTGAGGCTTTTCTGGACAGGGAGAACCCCTCCCCACATTTCTAAAGACTGAGTACTTGCAGATACTCAGATGATATAACTGGTATCTACTTAGTAGCTGCTAGGTAGTCTGTGAGTTCTATCATAGTAGAACTGGATCTTAAAAAACTTTGTATTTCCAGACCCAAATTCTGCAATTATGGTGTCATTCTGGGTACAAACTCAAAACAGTTTATAGAAAGGATATTCACCTAATGTTTCTTTTTTTCACAGTCTGAGACTGAAAAATATTATAAAACTAAAAGAAGTATGACTTCTACAATAAAACAGTTGATAGTATATGTTGGATAGTCTAGATTTAAGAGTTCTGGTAGGGCTGGTTGTGGTGACACGTTTGCAGTCCCAGCTCTCAGATGCCTGAGGCAGGAGGATTGAGAGTTCAAGGCCAGCTAGGGCTACATAGGAAGACTATCTAAAAAGGAAATTCTGGTAGGAAATAAACTGCATCATGAAGGTATAAAAACCTTTTTTTTTCTTTACTTTTGACAAATAAATGTCAATAATATTGTAAATCTTCATTTTTCTAATAATCATTTAGGTTGTTTGTAGTAATCAAATGGGATATAGTGTAGTAGTAGAATACGTGCCTAACGTGTGTGAAGCTAAGTTCAAATTCCAGCAAGGAAAAAACAAAACAACAAAAAAACCCACAAATAAATCTGTATAAAATGTGTAAAATATATAAAGAAAAATTCAGTATTAACTCAAGTGGAATAATTCTTTTCTTGTGTTTATTTGTTTGTTTTGTTTTGTTTTTTTTGAGACAGGGTCTCACTATGTAGTTCAGACTGGCCTTGAACTCACTATGGAGACAATGCTGGCTTTGAACTCAGTGATCCTCCTGCTTCAGGCTCCCAAGAGCTGGGATAACAGGTGTGCCGTACCATGCCCGGCTCTTCAAGTGGAATAATTCTGAAAGGTTATATGGGCATGAAGACATAGAAAGAACAGATTTTGCTAAAAATCTGAATAGAGTAAGGTATTTTGCAAGTTGTAAATACTTAACTGGTTTAAAGAGATACAATGAACTCAATACAATGAACAAAGACAGCTAAGCTGTTTTATTCCTAGCATAGGTACAACACATAGTATTATTAGAACTAACGAGGCTAAAAAAAAAATCTTTTTAAAGCATCTTTTATTTCACTTTCCAGATTCACATTTTCCTCAACATTTCCCCAAACATTGAATACATTTAATGTATTCATTTGTTTTACTTTAAGTAACTGATAGAAACATAAATGTACATATACTTAAAATGAGGCTACCCTACATATGATAGCTCAGAATTTAGTAACTACATAGGTATCTTGACTATTTCAACTATATGTAAAAAAAAAAAAGAAAGAAATTACAGTAGTTAAAAAAAAAAAAAAAAGAAAGAAAGAAATTACAGTAGACATACGTTTATGTAAATTAAGGATTTTTTTTTTTTTTGGGGACGGGGATCGAACTCAGGTTCTTTCAGCTTAGCGAGGCAGGAGGTGGAACCACTGAGCTAAATCCCCAGCCCTAAGGCATGTTAATTACAACCTGTTTTTGAAAGTTAGCTTCTTGTAAAATCTTCATTTAGAAAACACAATGCTCAGGTTTAACATTTTAACAGTCATGTTGATTTGTTAGGTTTAGCCATCTTTTCTTTAGTCACCTTAACTATAAAACATAAAGCAATGAAGAATGTAGATTTATTTAAAATATATAAATACTTAAAATAATGATAATTTGAATAATTTGGCCTTCAAAAAATTGCTTAAAAAGCCAATTACTTTCACTGGTGGTAAGTGTGATTATGTTCAAGGATGGAATATTTTACTCTGACTTTGGTTGCAGATTATACTTCTGTGGCTGGAAAAAATTTTCTTCAATAGCATTGACTAGTTCATCCAGTGTCTTCTTCAGTTGCTCAGGATCACTGGAAAATAAAGGGGGAAAAATCCAGTGGAATGGATTATTCTAGAGCACATTTTAAATGCTTCCCCCAGTTAACCAAGTGACACTGGAATTTAACCTCAAGGGGAGGACAAAAATTAGAAAAAGTAGAACTCCAGTGACTTAACCATGGGAACGCATTTGTTGACTTAGGAAAAAAAAAAAAAAACCCAAAATCCCATGAGATAATATGTATTATTTTCCCTAAAGGTTTTTCCAACTTCCCCATTATAAACAAAATTATCTCTGTTCTCATAGGGATTTTTAAGGTAATACAATTTCTGGCCTTGCATCCCCCAAAGAGCTACAATGCTTCTACCTAATAGCGGAGAAAGCTTTCTTGATTCTAATTGCCATTAAAACCTGCTGAACTTTCACCATCAATGTCTGTGTGTAGCCCTGAGCCTGCCGAGCTATCACTGTTTCTGCTGAGGCTTGTTCTCAAGCTCTCAAAAGCTGAGCTTGCTGTCCTGAATGGATACAGCCAGGGAAGCTCCTCACAGGTCTGGCCGGTCAAACACCAGGAAATGGGAGTCACCAGCATTTTACCTTTATTGATCCACCTCCAGAACAAAACTGCCACAACTGTATTAAGTATAAAGGTAAATCAAGGGAAATTCATCCCTCTAAGAAAAACAAGTTTTTAAGGATACAGGAAACATTAATTTATATGCAAACAATTAGAAAGGAAGTAATAGATAAAACTGACTTGCAGCTAAACTGGTTACTAGTGTGAGTTACTATAAATACCAAAAGTTTAATATTAGAAAAACTAAATCCATCGTACTTTCCATTACTTCATACACAGCCATCTGCAAAGTTTATGTGCAGAGTTTATTTGAACGGAAATGACAAGCCCAGTAATTAGTTAATATCACTTTTACATTGCAAAAGGAGTACAACTAGAGCAATCAATTTTGTTACAGATGTTAATTCTGGGTCTGCTACACACTAGCTCTGTGCCCTTGGGCAAGTGGCTTAGCCACCTTGAGGCTCAGATCCCTCATCTGTAAAACTGGGATAGACTTTCTGTTCTCAAGAGAGCTGCTGTACTCTAGAGAGTCACTGAGATGTACAGTGCTTAGCACAGAACCTGGCACAAAGATTTCAATAAATGTGATTATTTATTGTAATTACTTTTTGTATTTATTGTAATTATAATTATTTTTATCCTTACTGGCAACATACCCTTGAGTGGGCCCTCGAGTTCTGACCAGCCTGACATACAAACAGTTTGGGTTACAACCAAAAGTTTAATTTTAATGAACAAAGTCTTGAGTTATGACCCAAATGCTGGCTGTTTGTGCTTTCAGATAGTCTCAGATACAGATTTCACCCTTAAAGAATTCTGGAAGGAACATTACAACATTCTTTCCTATATGGGGTTGAGAAATCCTGGGCCAGTGTCTAAGGTCACTGAGATCTGCCTGTTTAAAGGAGAGAGGCTTTGAAGGATGTGTAGAGGAGTCTGAGCTTCAAATGCCCAACTTCAGTTACAGCCAGCCCTTGGGAATGAACTGAGTTCATAAGTCAAGGGTTCACTGTATACAGAAATTATGCTTATAAAAACATGTCAACTACACTTTGAAGAAAATAACAGTTATCCATACTTATTTTTTAAAAACCTTTAAACTAAAAACTGAGAGAATTTATTATCAACATATTTGTTAATCAAGTTTGGCTTTTAACTTTGGCACATATGCATGTTGATTCCTTTTTATATATTGTTTAATGTTCCTGACATTGTGCTTCTTATGTGCAGGAAAAAATCAGTACTACTGTATGTGGTTTAGTGATGCAATCATTCCTAAAGCTAAAGTTTTGTGTTAATCTTCCCTATTTTAATCACTAAAATATTCCATTTTGAAATTAAATTGTGAGAATATTTTTAACATCTTAAAAAAACAATAGGACACACTCACCAGTTTAGAAATTCTTGTTTCTAAAAGTATCTAGGTAGATTATTTTATGGAAACATATAGCAAAGTATTACATGTAATTAGATGCTTTTTTTTCCTACTCATCATGAAAGACCATATAAGCTACATAAGAACTAAATACAATTCAGGACCTCAATTTGATTCTAGATTGGAAGAAAAGAGCTATCTGGGGGATTTTCAGGCAATTTGGAATTTCCATCAATTTCCTGTTACTCAAATTTTAATCTTGGTGTGGTTGGGAAGTATACTGTAATCTAATTAATGTTAATAATTAGTTGAATTTAAATGAAGGAGATTTTCTAGACAATCTGGATGGCTCAGGTTCTGAATGGCATTAATAGCAGAACTGAGATTGTTCTGAAGAGTTTAACCTGTGCCCTGCAACTCCATCCCTACCCTGAGAACTCTAGCCTGTCTTCTGGACAGCCTGCCCTATGGAACTCAGACTTGCAGCCAGCCCCGCAATCAGAGCCAATCCCTTATAAAAAAAACCCTCTTAATATATATATTCTGCTTGCTCTGTTTCTCTATTGGAACCCTGCCTTGATACAGCTTTTATTTAGTAGCACTGGGGTAACAAGGGAGTATCCTTGATCCTAGCTGATGCATAGAAGTATTTAGTAGTGAGGTATCATGGAGTCTGCACTTTACTTTCAAATAATTTACATATTTTTTGATAGCAAATACTGCAAAATGTTAGCAATGACTGGGTATAAGTTAGGGTCAGCAAATAATGCCTCATGATCTGCTTTTACAAATAAAATTTTATTGGGATACAAACATGCCCATTCCTTTATGCATATGGCTGCTTTTGCACTATAATGGCAGAGCTGTGTATTTTCAGCAGAAACCACATGGCCTGCAAACCCTACGATATTTACTCCTGGCTCTTTACAGAAAAAATATTGTCAACCCTTGGAGTGAAGGGTAGGAGGGTTCATGCATTACTATTTTGATATTCCAACAAGTTTGATATTTTCTGAAATAAAAGGCTGGACAAAACTACAGACATCTCATCCAACAGAAATACTTTCAAACAGCAGAACTTATATTTGCAGATGTTCTGTTCTAAATGACTGGTAGGTTGCGGCATTCCATTAATAAATTAAATCCACAATATAAAGTGTATAATAATATTGAAGCTTAGCTTAGTCATGGCTTTACCACTGTTGTAAAGTAGGCACATGATATCCTTTCTAAGCCAGGAAATTGTACTCATCAGCCAACCTTGAATCTAATACCCTCCCTAATAAATGGAAGCAACATTTCAATAAATGCCACACCAGGACTAATTTTCAAAGTTATCATTTCAGCAATTTGTAAACAAACATTTGAATAGACTATTCACTCAGTAAGCTGTGTGAGAACTTTAGCATAGAGCTTTAAACGCAGTGTTATTATGATAAAGGAAAGTTTTCTGAAATATTAGATACTCTTTATGGCACATTAGAAAGAAAGAACAAAGATACTGAGAAAATATACTTAAGTTGGACTGATGTACATTTGTTTTTGAAAGAATGATGTACAGAAATATGAAAACACTAAGTGGGAATGCCTATGGAAAGCCCACTCGACATCTAACACATAGCCGATCGTTTAACCATATGGAAACTTTGAGACTTTGTAGTATTACAATAAACTACTGGTAATACATAATCCCTAGAAAATGAGCTGCTTTATGTATTTACTGGTTGAGCTTTTGCACCAAAAATTTTAATTTAAAAACTGACACTTGCCGAGGATTTAGCTCAGTGGTTCTGCTGCCTGCCTAGCAAGTGTAGGGACCCGAGTTCAATCCCTGGTACCAATCCCCCCTCAAAAAACCTGATACTTGACTCAGTGTTTGGAATAATTTGGATATCAAAATCTGTATTTTCCTTCTGTAAACTTTATGAAATGTACGTACAGGTCATGCATATCCAATAAAAATTAATATTCAAATTGAGGTATGCTGTCAGTATATTGTAGAAAGGATTTTGAAGGATTAGAAAGCCTTTTAGGGATAAAATATCTCAATACTTTTTAAACATGTCATGGTACTATTTTGGATATACTGTATTAAGTTAAATAAAACACTGAAATTAATTTTACCTGTTGGTCTTCCCTTTTTAAAAATGTATTTAGTAGAAAATTGTAAGTTGCATATATGGCTTGTATTTGATTTCTACTGGACACCTTTTGACGGCACTGTCCTGATTCTCAGCATATCTTAAGGGAGTGCCAGTTAGTTTGGTATCCAACAGGTATGCAGTTCTGCACTTACATAAGACAAAGTCAGGCACTGTGAGTGTGAAAGTTCAAAGCGTTATGACTGTAGGTGACCAACTCATACTTTTTGCCAAGGGCACAAAAACAGGACCCTGAAGCTACCAGTCCATCTGCTCTTTGGTGGCAAAGACTCTTTCTGATATAGCTCTTTGTCCTCCCTGAAACCTGGCTCAGACCTGTGTAGCTTATTAAGGGTGTTTATGTGGCAAGGATTTTAACTTATTCTATCAGAGACACAGGAAGGCTCTGGGTGGAAAAGAGAAAAATTCACTGGTACTAGTTACCAAAGAAAATCCTCAGAAAAAGGCAAGTTTTATTATTAGTATTGGAATTAGGAATATACTTTTCCTATTAAGAAAGAATTAAGTGCTCTCCCCTGTATGCTCATGCAGCTATTAATTTTACAACCATGAGGGGCTTGGGATTTGGCTCAGTGGCACCGGGCCTGCCTCCCAAGTGCAAGGTTGTGAGTTCGATCCCTGGTACAGAAAAAAAGAAAATTACAAAATTGACTGTTTCCAATTAAACTACACAGTGAAAAGATGAAAATTTGCAGTCAGCACTTAAACACAGCCAAGTAGGAAGTCTGGGGAATGAAAGTCATACCAGCTGGTGTCCATCTCACCTGTTTCCAGGAGGGGCACACATCTCTGCGTAGTACTTGATTTTGGGCTCTGTCCCACTGGTCCGCATGGTGGCCACGCCTCCGTTAGTAAAGTTAAAGGTGATCATTTGGCTGCTTTTACTAGTTGGAAGCACCTAGGGATTAATTTACACATGTCATACCTTTAAATAGTAACATAAACTGTTCTGGCCTAAGATTTCCTCCAGGATAAGGCAATAAAAAATGTCAAACCAATACAATGACAAGACGATAACAATGTTATAGAGATCAGAAAATGTGCTCTATGTGAATGCAGTACTAAATGGTGATATTAATTTATGAACATTAACCCCATAAACAGGCTTTTTAATCTTCCTAGGTCTACTGAAGCTACTAAAGTTATAGTCAAATTAAAATACATCATTTCACAACAAACTGGTTTAAACACATTAATAATGCACTACAAAAAATTGTTTATTTTGGTTTTTGCTTGTTTGTTTGAGATAGAGTCTCACCATGTAGTTCAGGCTGGCCTTGAATTCACCAGCAATTTTCCTGCTGCGGCCTCCAGGATGCTGGGGTCATGGGCATGTGCCAACATACCTAGCTCAAAAAATTTTTTTGATCATATCTCATTATTGCACAATGAAATTTAGCTTCAAAAAGTCCATACGGAGTCTCTTTTTTATTTATTTTCAAAATTTTATTTATTTATTTATTTGGGTTTTTTGAGACAGGGTAAATGTGGATGCATTTGTAGTTGATAGTTCCCAATTTCCACCAAAAAACCCCCACTCCACTAAAATTATAGTAGAAATATTTTCACAAGAATAAACACAAGGGCAGAGAGGAAAATAGGATATATCCGTTGATAGGGTTGCCGGGCAAACACAGAAGTCCGAACAGACAGAGCCGCTGAACTGGTGAGGTGCGACTCATGACAACAAATCGGACGGCCTGAGAAGGAGCCAGACAAGAGTCCACATACTGCAGAATCCGGCCACGCTAAAGAACGGAAGGCAGCGGGTACACAAAGGAGCGAGTGCGCAGAGGTAGCACACAGGTTCCGCGGGAAGACCCGCATCGACAGCCTACACAGCCAGGGAACCGCCTTGGCTCCCTTTCTGCCCGAGCTGCTTCATTCTCCGGAGACTGAACCAGAGGTACCACGGAGCACGGAGTAGGGTGAAGAATGGGTTGGCCCCGGGCTGTGGTACCCCAGCTTCTAGACCTCAGCTAAGTTTAGGCTTTTCTGGAGCACCCTAACAGCCCCAAACGAGTCCTCTTTAAGACATTAACTTGCTACCCAATATCCCTCGCGTGAAGTATGTTATTTGACTTGCACATTTACAGATGGTATATGGTGGCTCATGCCTGTAATCCCAGCACTTTAGAAGGCTAAGGCAGGAGGATGTGATGTTCAAGCCCAGCTTGGGCAACTTAGCAATACTCTATCTCATAACTTAAAAAATTTAAGAAGGGTTGGGGACATAGTTTGGTGCGAAGTTCTTGAGTTCAATCCTCAGTACTGCCAAACAGCAACAACAAACCAAAACCAAAGTATCTAAAGTATAATTAGGGATGGCCAGCCTTCTGGGGAAAGACACTGAGTAAATGACAAGTCCAAAACTAAGAGAAAAAGATCTATTTTTTTCAGACGGGACTGCACTGTTACCCAAACTGGTCTTGAACTGGCGATCCTTTTGTC
Organism: Fukomys damarensis; assembly: GCF_012274545.1. NCBI lineage: Eukaryota > Metazoa > Chordata > Mammalia > Rodentia > Bathyergidae > Fukomys > Fukomys damarensis. Next base: position 28,997,291 of record NW_022900947.1, on the reverse strand, counting down.
TCAGCCTCCTGAGTGCTAGGATTACAGGTGTGTGCCACCATGCCTAGTAAGATTTATATATATTTTAAAGGTATAACTAATATCTTAAAGAGGTAAAATATACTACATAAATATATTACATATATATACAAAATAAGGATAGGGCACCATTTTGAATAACTTAGTAAGAGCTGAAATAGTCAATGGAAACACTGAAAATTAGTTGAAGAAATCTCCCCAAAAGTAGAAGATAGAGATGGACAACAGGAAAGAAAAACAAAATAATAAACACGGAGAGTTAGCCTTGGAAAGCGAGCATCTACCTAGGACCTCTTCAAGAAAGGGAAGTTATTTAAAAACTCAACCAGCCCCCTTCCATACATATAATCAAGAAAATTCAGAATTCAATGACTCACAGGCAAAACAAGACCAGGAAAGTACCCAGAAAAGTGAATAAAAAGAGACACAGACCACAATGCATATCACTGTGAAATCTCAGAAGATGAAGTTAAAATTCCCAAACCTTCCCAGAGAGAAACAAATCAGTTGCAAGAAAGTGACAGAGTGTGACATTCACATGCCTGTATACACACACAGCAGGCTCAACTGTTTGCTGAGGATCATACAACACTGGCGACTGAACAATAATGGAGCCATGCTTTCAAAACTGAGTCAATAAAGTGAGAGGGCAGAATGAGGCATTTTTAGACCCAAATGCCTCTAAAAATTTACCTCCCATTCACTTTTTCTCAGGAAGCACTTAGAGAGTGTGATGTAGGAAAAGAAATATAGAAAGAGGATGCCATGAGGTGGAACAAGGGTCTCAACTCTGGCAAAGGGCACTTCTAGGATGACAGCTGTGTATCCGATAGTCCAGAGAGCAGTTGGCCTGGCCTGGGTGGAGGGACCAGAGGCGGGCCATTGGTAACCAAATGGAACTCACAGGAGAGCTGGGTCCTTGGACTAGGTGGAAACTCTACTGAGAGGCACTTGAAAGATTTGGGAAGAACTGGTGACAGTTACATTTCTTATAAAAATTAGGGATGTCCAGTTGAAAATGTGCTACTTAGCCGTGCAGGCCATGGTAGTTACTTAGTCATAACAAAAGCTCAGATTGTGTGAGGGCAGAGATGGGAAGTATTGGATACAGGAAGTATAAGAACAAAATACTTATAGTTTATTAATTTATTAACTTTCCATGATAGAAAATTAATCATCTCTAAACCCTGACAAGCAAAAAAAAATCACCATATGAGTGCATTATTGAGAAGTTTTGTGGTGAACACTTGGAGAAACAATTGTGAGGGTGTGTTTGTCAGCATTGCAAAGAAATGTCAAAAAGCTCCTCCCTCTTTTTCTTGATATTGGGAATTGATTGAACTCAGGACTTTGCGCTTGCTAGGAAGGAAAGGAAACACTGAGCTAAATCCCTGGCCCTGTCACAATCCTTTTAATACTATTTATTCCTCAAAAATATATTGTATGCAGATGAAAATAAAAATACAACAAAGTAAATATAAAAGAAGATCTAACATTTCATAAAGGCAGTATTACTTTCCTCCTCAACCCTTGCCATAGTTAGTAATAATTTTAGGGGATCCATACTGTGTATAAAATGCAAACTCACGGTTTACAGCTAGCAGCTAACATTGAGAGAATAATGTGATGAACTACAGAGTAAGCAGTGGTTCTCAAAGGGTGGAGCAGTTGTATCAGCATCCAGACACCTAGAAACTTGTTTGAAAGTAAATTCTTCTTTTTTTTTTTTTTTGGTACGGGGGATCGAACTTGGGACTTTGCGCTTGCAAGGCAAGTGGTGGAACCACTGAGCTAAATCCCTGGCCCTGAAAATAAATTCTTGGTCCCCACCCCATACCCACCCAGTCAGAAACTCCAGGATGGGCTGCAGCACTGAATGGTGACCAGCCCTCTCTAGGCTGACTCTGATGCAGCTGACAGGGGAAGGGATAGAAAGGGAAACTCTGGATTTAGTTACAAGAGCCAGATTCTCTTGGGCCATTGTTATGGTTTATATCTAGATCTCCCTTAAAGCCCCATGCACTTGTAGGTGGGGATTTTGGGAGGTAAATGGAGAACAGGAGTGTGAGCTGTAGTTAAATGTGATGTTGAGGTAAAGCCTGGTTGGTGGAGGTGGTCACTGGGGCGTGGCCTGGAAGAGTGCATCTCCCTCCTCCTCCCTTGATCTCTTTCTTCTTCCTGCTTGCCAGGTAGCGAGGCCTTTCTCCCTGCAGTCCCCTCTGCTGTGCTGCCCTGCCTTGGAGCCAGCTGACTATGGATTGAAACCTCTACAAACTGAGCCAAAGTAAACCTCGCCTCTTTTAATTTGCAGGTGTTGGGTATTGTGCCTGAGCAATGAGAAAATACTAAGACAATCATCACCAAATGGCTGTGTGGTCAGACAGGTTCTGCATTTATGAATATTAATTTCCTTATGTGATAAAGGGTAGCCTGGGCTAAGATGACTATTGAGGCTCCTCTTAGTTCTAGCCTATGATACTTAATTTCCCATTTATTTTATACCTTATGTATCATCATGCTTAAATATCTAAAATCAGCTTCAACTAATTATATGATTGAATAAGTGATCCATTCAAATCATAAAGAGGTAAACAGAAAAGAGTTCAGCTGACAGAAACACGCATTACTTACAGCTTTTTTATCAGCCTGGCTATCGTCATAGCCAGTTGTAAGGTCCCGGATGGCAGAAATTTCAAATTTGCCACAAGTTTTTGGATAATTATTCTTCCCATCGTAGTTTCTCAGGTTTTCAAATAAATTTTTAATGGTGTCTTGATCATGGCAGATAAAATACGAAGCTTTGGTAATATGGTAGCCGTACCTATCAAACATAGGAATGTATGCAAAATGAGCAATGAACAAATAAGTCCGCGGAGTGTACACAGGATGTATCAACTAGTATGTCCTAAACAAATAACTGTAACTAGCTTTGAAAGCATAACTTCGCATTAAAAAAGAAGTCCAACAGTCTACCCCAGGGATCACCAAATGACTAACTGGCCTTCAGCCTGTATGTGTAAATTAATTTTTTTTTCCAGCTTTAATTGAGTTTATTGGTACATTTTAGGGATATAGTACAGTTATATTCATTGTTGGGATCTTGTACCTCTACAAGACAAGTCTTGGTTCTCATTTTTTCCCCTTGTCCCTGTCCTCCCTTCACCCCATAAATTAATTTTTTATTGGAACAGAGCCACTTCATGTGCATTATTTTGTATGCTGTTTCTTTCTGCTTTTGTGACATACTGGTAGGGTTCGATACTTGCTGCAAAGACTGAATAGATGCAGTATGAATACATTTAATCCTTTTTTTAGTTTTTGGACATAGGATATCTAAAATTCTGTTCTTTTTTTTTTTTGAAACAGGCCGAGGAACCACTGAGCTAAATCCTCAGCCCCATTACATTTAATCCTTTTTTTAGTTTTTGGACATAGGATATCTAAAATTCTGTTCTTTTTTTTTTTGAAACAGGCCGAGGAACCACTGAGCTAAATCCTCAGCCCCCAAATTCGATTCTTTAATCAGCCATTTCCACAACATTCTCACTTATTAAGAATTAATGCACCTGCAAATGGTAATAAGTAATTAAGCATCAAAAGGAAAAGGTGATCTTATTTTTCTTTTTAGTTTTTTTGAGACAGGGTCTCACTATGTAGTTGAGACTGACCTGGAGCTCGCTATGTAGCCCAGGCTGGTCTCGAACTCACAGCAATCCTCCTGCCTCAGCCTCCTGAGTGCTGGGATTATAGGCATGCACCACATGATCTTATTTTTCTATAAGAAACAAAGTTCATCACCCAAACAAGAGCATTAGAAAGAATATTAGTATGGCACACACAAGAACATAATAAAACATTTAAAAATACTACTTCAATCAAATAGAATCCATAGAAACTTACTCCACATAGATGGCCTTTAGCTGCTGTGACAAAGACAAATTCTTGGCTGCTAGAAAGCAAGCCATCTCCGCACTTATGACAGCCGCACTGACTCCATCTTTGTCCAGAACAAAAGGACAGCACATATATCCTGCAGAAACACAGGTCATACACACAGCTTTAGGAGTGATTTCCTTTCCTACATGGCAGCAGGTCGCACATTAGGAGTGGGACAGTACTGAGCATATGTGTGGTTCTCACTAACCATCTAATGTTTAAGAATTCAGCTCAGTGCCTAGAACAGAGCAGGCCTTCAGGAAGTATGTGCTGAACAACCCATGATGAAGTTCTTCCCTCCTGGCTAAAGGATCCTCATTGACTATGCAGTTTCATTCAGTCCCTCCATCTTGTATAAAATTGGTTCCAATTACTTTAATCCACATCAGTGTCTTTCTTCTCTGGGACAGACTGTTCTAGACAGTTACGTGATCCATTTCAGCACCTGGCCTCTATGCTTTTTTTGCGGTTACTTAGCGAGGTCTATATAAGCAGCTATAAGTCAAGATCAGTGTCATCCATTTCTTCCAGGGTCACAAAAGAACAGATATACAATTAATAGCTGAGAAACAAATGGATGATTTTTTTCAAAGTAAAAAGCCATAAAAAGATAATTCTGCCAAATCTGACAACAAAAAAGAAAACCTGAGCTATTATATTTCATTCAATTAAACAATGATATGTGCCTATAGTCAAGATCAGTGTCATCCATTTCTTCCAGGGTCACAAAAGAACAGATATACAATTAATAGCTGAGAAACAAATGGATGATTTTTTTCAAAGTAAAAAGCCATAAAAAGATAATTCTGCCAAATCTGACAACAAAAAAGAAAAGCTGAGCTATTATATTTCATTCAATTAAACAATGATATGTGCCTGTGCTTCAGGTACTATACAGATGAACATAAAGTTGAGGCACAATAGTTTTTACTAAGTTTAAATTGTTTTTCCAAAGTTAACAGCTAAATAATTTCTGGCACAAACATCTGAATTTCACTTATCTATCTATAGCTAGCTCTCTTTTCTGCTCACATATTGACAAACAGTTTAGGACAGGGATTTTCAGATTTTCTGGCAGAAATTGGACCACCCTTTCAAGTGCCCATGCCCTTGATGAGAACATCATAGCTGTGCCTTCTCCCCCTGCACAGACTTAGCAAAGATCCTCATTACACCTTTGGAGTGGATGGACTCTTTTGGTTTGGATATTTAACACCACAGTTGAAGAAACATCACAGCTCCTCCAAAGTGTGGCTTTGCCAGCTGCCAGCAGCCACGTGCAAGTGTCACTGTTTTTACTCACCTGTGGGTGGCGTGATTTTCACAAGATGTCCCTTTTGTTGAGAAAATATGAGATGCCAGTTTTGGAGTAGGACAATTCAACACTCCCAAAATATAGAGAAGCAAAGTAAACTGTGTGCTCTTGTTTCACTGTGGATTGGTTGGACTCAATCTAAGTCTTTTTCTTATTTACTTACATCCTATATATTAACGGGTTCTATGATCCTCATTTTCACTTCTTACCAATCGCTTCTTCAAATGCAAATAAGACAGTCTTTCCCTGGTCTATGAGCTGTTTGGCTCTGTTTCCCATCCACTTAAATCCAGTTAGTGTTTCCTACAGGGATAATGCAAAAAACAAAAACAAAAACAAAAACAAAACAAAAACAAGATGCCTTAGGTTTTCTATAGAGCAAAATAAAGGAAAATGTACAAGTCGCATGAACACCTTACCTCAAAATGAAACCCCTCCTTTAAGGCAATGGCCCGCAAGATTTTGGAGGAGACAGTGCTGGACAGCATGTATGTATCTTTGAGGGCACTGCGGTCTTTGTTCTTTTCTTTCCAAGAAGTAAAAAGCCACCAGCCCAAGAGGGCCCCCAGCTCATTGCCTGAAAACACTCTCCATTCACCACTGAAAGAAACACAGCCCACTCATTTCATTTGAAGTGATCTTCAGGAAGGCATCGGGAACAGGACCACTAACCACCCAAGGCTCATCGTACTTTCTGCAAGACTGTTCTTGTCATGTCTTTACAGAACTGGCCAGAAATACAGCTGTCACTGCACAAACCCGTAAGCAGCAACCATGTATTGGCCAATTGGCCTAGTCATACATCTGCCTTTCAAGTTTGTGTACAATGAGCATATCTGAGATGGCATGGAATGCTTTACTTTTAATCTTTGGCAAAGGCCAAATGTTTTAAAACATTTGTTCCTTTATACAAACTCTATGATTCAAACTTGTCTTGGCTATTGTGCCAGTACCCCACTGGTATTCCTCTCTGTCCATCCACCTAATCCAGTGTTTCTTTGAATATCTAGCTCCTTAGCAAACGCACCAGCACACTGAACTGCAAAGCCAGCACCAAGCAAAGAGCATCAGCCGCATTAAGCATTGAGACATTATTTATTGTTTGTTAGTCTTTTTGGTTCTTTTGAGACAGGTTCTCATTATGTAGTTGAGGCTGACCTGGAACTCACTATGTAGCCCAGGCTGGTCTCGAACTCACAGCGATCCTCCTGCCTCAGCCTCCCGAGTGCTGGGATTACAGGCGTGCACCACTATGCCCCGGCTGAGACATTATTTACATTAAAATCCATATAACATGAGGGAGGATCACAAAAAGTAATTTCAATTCCAGATACTCTTTGGGTTCATTTGCTCTACATTATGCTTGCCAGTGATGCAATCCTTCTACCTTTCAGATCAACATCTTGTTCTATTAGCGACTCCACAGAAAGTCTGTTGAAATGCTTTCCAAAATAAGTGCAAACTTAGTGAAAAATGTTTCCACATGGGCTCAGCTTGCCCAGGCACATGTTGCTGCCAAAGATGTTATCCTTTATAGTTTTCCATTATAGAATCATGATTAATTTTACCTGTCTTGCTTTTCTGCAACAGCAAGTCGATCGGCATCTGGGTCATTTGCTAAAACAATTTTGGCCTTGATTTTGTCAGCCAAAGCAAAAGATAAAGTCTGAAAAAGAGCACAAAAATAAAAGATTACTTAAATCAAGAATTGAGTATATGTGTAGTCTTTTAAAATATTCAGGGTTTTTAAGAGCTAAAAAAGGATTTTCTTCAAACTAAAGGTGGGTTTTACTCCTGGAGCTGGTCTTGTTCGGTCAGATGTTACCTTCCTAAGCCAGAGATCAGCTAATGAGGCATTAATGCATGGCCCAGATCTGCCCTGTGATTCCACACACATGTGGCAGGCTGTGTGTGGCTGGACCTGTATTTCTAGGCATTGCTATGTGAACAACCTCACAAACAAACAAAAATAATTCTCTCAACATCACTGTTATCCAGCCTTAAAACATATTATGCAAACCATAATTTAAATAACACTCCTTCATATCAGAAAAGTGACAATGAAGGATAAGAATCATAACATGAAAAAACTCTCTTATATTACTGTTAGCTATTGGTATTAAACACAGCAAATTAAATTTTAATTAAATTGGTTGAAAGCATTACTCAGATCTCAGATCTTACTCCATGATGATATGATCTCATTTGAAAGTTCCTTTAAGAAGTTAATGACTAACCAACATACACATTTCCAATGAAGAAAGCCATTTCTCTTCAATACAACAAAAACACATGAAATATATTTTACTTGATAGTAATAGTATGACTTTTTAGTCAAGGAAGATTTTATAATTTTGTAAAATGTAGATTACCAGGACTCCTTTACCCTCTTCGGGGTTTGGGTATTTGACAGTTGGAAACTCAGGATCAGGGTCTTTCTGTTGAGGAACAGGCTCAGGAGGAGCCAGATCAAAAGCCTTGAATGCTGCCTGAACGAAGTCATGCCCCACGCCGTGGACAGAGGTGTGCACAAACTTCACATGGGTCTCGCTGTTCACACTCCTAGAGTCAGACACACCACGGAAGACACAATTATGCCTCAAAACCGGAAGGTTTGCAAAATATCAAGCAATCAGCTTCTCAAGATTATAAAAGTCAACCGGGTAAGAATATACAAAACAAATGAATATCTTCCTAGATCATTTTAAAAAAAGAGAAAGGAGTCAGGAATGTAGCTCAGCAGCACAGCACCTGCCTGTGTCTGACAACTGTGAGGTCCTGAGTTCGATTTCTGGTACCAAAAAAAAGAGAGATACGTTGTCCACTCTCTTCCTAAATGTCTCTCCCTTCAACACATGCAAGCGTTAAGTTTTACTCCGCAGTTACTTTCTACAAGTCTGCCTGCTTGAGGATGTGTTTTGGGGTACTCTCTGGACAGCCAAAGTGGAATTCAACAAAGAAGCCCAGGCTCAGCTTCCAGGATCAGACCCACAGCTGTGCCCTGGATGCTGCCCAAGGCCCTGCCCAAACTGAACTCCAGGGCTCCACAGATTCTTCAATAGCTTCAGAAATGACTTTCAAAAGGGTCCTTTCAGTGAACTGTGATGAATTAGTACACATGTGGACATACATAGGTATGTATAGGTAACACTTCCGTTTGACAAAGTACCCTGACCTAGAGATTCAAGACAAATAGCATAACTATAGAAAGAAAAATTAACAGAAGTTACAGAAAAGTAAACAAAGGCTTTTTAAAAACTATGCTCTGACTGCCAGAAGAAATAAACACAGGAACACAATTTGTCCTAAGAGAACAGTGATTTAAAACAAGAACATGCTTGCATAAGAAAGCCCCTGAGCCATGGGGTGGCGCATTCCTGTAATTCCAGTTTCTCAGGAGGCTGAGGCAGGAGAATCATGAGTTTGAGACCAACCTGGACAACTTAAGGAGATTTTTGTCTCAAAGAGAAAAAGAAAAAAGGCTTGAAACCCAGCTCAGCACTCGCTGGGTTCAATCCCCAGTACCGCATGCATGCACACATAAATAAATAATGCATCTAGAAAAATACATATGCAAGATTGGGGATGATAAATCTGAAAACACTCTCTTGGACATTAAAATATGTCACAAAGCTATGGCACTAGATATAAAAAGGCAGATTAAAGGGACAGAATAGAGAATCGAGCAGATCATATTTGGAATGGAAAATGCCTGCGAGAAGCAGTAAAGCTTAGGGGCTGTCACGTTCTGGAATCAGGCTCTGAATTTAAATTCTGGACCTCTGCCATTTACAAGCCTTGCGAGGGCTGGCTGTTGTTGCCCAGCCACAACCTCAGCTTTCTCACTTACAAAACGGAAAACAGAACCTGTCCCCTGAGGCACTGCTGGCAGGATTGCAAAGAGATCACAGGTGAAGAGCCTGAAGCAATTACCTAATAGACAAGAAACATTTAATCAGTGATAGAAGTTGCTTTCTAAAGGTGACATTTCTTAGTCAAAAAAAGATACTATAATTTATGGTATTGGTATAGCTGCAAATTTTTCAGGAAAACCCTAAGCTTCTGCCTTATTTTACATCATAAAAAATTCAGAATTAAAGGTGACTCAAAAGATTCACCATGACAAAATGTAAATACAAAAGTTCTAGGAAAAACAAGAATTTTTTCTCTTTAGCATTGTAGAGAAAGTCTTTTAAGGTATGACATGAAACTCAGAAGCCATAAATCAAGACCAATAATTAACAAAAAATTTTACAAGTCCAACAAAAAGTTTTAATTAAAAAAAAACTGCAAAAGTAACAACAGGAGGGGAAGACAATACTTGAAATAAAGAAGACTAGGTTTCTATATAAATAAGTTTTGCAAAATGTAGAAGATGAACAAACGCATAGGAAAATATAAATTAAATAAATATGCCAAGTTTATTCATACCTAAAGAAGGCAAATGAAAGTGAGATGTTATTCTCACCTAGCTCAGTGGGGAAAAATGAGAATTGGGTAACACCCACAGAGGCAGGAATGTGAGGCCATACTGTTACGGGCTGCTGGTGGGAGCGTCCACTGCTGCAACAGTCTTGGTGAGCAATCTGCTAGCCACTATCAACTTTGTAAATGCACATTCAGTGATTTATTCTGATGCCACAAAGTTGTTTCATGGGACACACATGGACTCAATAAACTGTGCACTGGGGGTTGGCCCAGTGCTACTTGGAATAAGAAAAACCTGGAGACTCTTCATCAAGTTGGGTCAGAGGAGCAGAGGGAAACTTCACAAAGGTGTTCTGTTTGGATTATGCACCAGTGGAAAAAATAGTCACCAACATTTAGGAGTTAGAAGATTTCTTTTGGGAAGGAAAAACATCCAAGAATCTGGCAACTTGGATATCTCCGGGCTGCAGCTGAGTGAAGGCTGGGCAGGGATGGCCACTCTCTTCAAATAAGATGAGGGGTCACACTCTGTCCTGGAGCTGCCACCAAGTGGCCCAATACAGTGCCAGAGGCAAGCCGGGAATTCAGCTCCTTCAAATCAGTGGTGTCTTGCTGGGGGACACCTGGGAGTAGCATGAGGATCATACCGCCACCCACCTACACTGCTTAGTACCTGGCTGAAAGTATGGAGCCTGTGTCACGGGGTTAAGTGAACAGGTGCAGTGGCCTTTAGAATGAAAGAGGAGGACAAATAGGGACTAACACAGGAAGGTGTCGAGCGCAAACTGAGGAAAAAAGCGCAGGCCAAACTATACCCATACTATGGCTTTGAAATGACATATACATGCTTGCATATGCACAGAAAATGTCCATAAAATGAGAAAATGTTAGTGTTTCCTTCTGGACAGTTTTGGGTAAGTTTAAAAAATGTACATATATAAACATGTGTATACATACATGTATATGCACACCTACAAATATATATATATAGCATTGTTAGTGTTTCCTTCTGGACAGTTTTGGGTAAGTTTAAAAAATGTACATATATAAACATGTGTATACATACATGTATATGCACACCTACAAATATATATATATATATAGCAGATCAGACACCTATGGCCTACCTGCTGGGCCCCTGCTTGCACATAGTATTTTGAGAACACAGCCACTACGTACTGCTGCACTGACAGGTCATCTGAGGCTGTCTGCATACTATAACTTCAAAACTGACTAGATGAGAGTCTTTGTAACCTGCAAAGCCTGAAGTATTTTCTATCTGACACTGTAAGAAAAGTTGGCCAAGCCACTAAGGCCGAAGGATTGCAGGTTGAAGGTCAGGCTGAGCTACATGGCAAGTTCAAGGCCAGGCCAGCCTGGACTACACAGCAAGACCCTGTTTCAAAAGATAGAAGAGAGAATGGAAAAAGAAAAAATATGACAAACCTTGATCCACAGCCCCCGTATTGATAGAATTTAGCCTAGCCACATTAACTTAACTCACTTAAAGTTAGTGAAGAGATAATTCAGTTACCTGTGAAAACAGTATTTTTTAAGATCTTCAAAGTAGTCGTTACTGATGGATGCAGTAGGGTTGTGAAGGAGGGAATTTCCATCAATTAAAGAATCATCCCAAGCTTGAGGCCAGGGCTCTAGATTTTCTTCTATAGCTTGAGAAATCCCTTTATCATGTGGAGAGATGATCTGGGCACCGTTGTCCCAGTAGACCTAGAGAAGCCACAGACACATTAAAAAGTTCAGGCTTAGCTGGGTTAGGCGCTGCACACCTGTAATCCCAGCACTCTGGGAGGCAGAAGCAGGAGGATCACAAGCTGGAGCCCAACCTGGGCAATTTGGCAGCCTAGCGAGACCCTGTTTCAAAGTATTAAAAAAAAATATGTTTTTAAAGAGTTGAGGATGTAGCTCAGTGTAAAGACCCTAGGTTCAATCCCCAGTACTACCAAAGTAAATTTTAAAAGTTCAAGGTTAAATTTCCATTACCTGTTCTCCCAAATAACATAGGGACAGGATAACTTTGGAAAAAGAATATGTGAAGACAGCAAGAGAAATACCTTATAGCCATTGTCCTGCTTTGGGTTATGAGAGGCAGTGATCATGATTCCAGCACAAAGTTTCAAATGCGACACAGAGTAGGGCTGAAACGGCAGGAGAGAGGGACGCTTTTTAACAAAATCCGATACACTCGAAGTGCCTATTGTGTATTGCTGGTGCCACCTTGTTCCCCTTTGAATAAACATAATAAATATCTTAGTCAGGTGTGGTTGCATATTGACCATGCAATGTTTTTGTGTCACACTACAAAGTATATAGTAGCCCCCCACCTTGGGTTTTATTGTTGGTGGTTTCAGTTACCCATGGTCCAAAATACTGATATTTGTTGTGACTCTGAAGAGAGATAAAATTCACTTAGCTTTTACTACAGTGTATTTTGTATAACTGTTCCTTTTTTTAGTAGTAATTGTTAATCCTTTATGTTAATCCTAATGTATAAGTCAAACCATATCATATCTATAGGGTCTGCTGCTGGGAGCAATTCTACATAATTTTTGGGAAAAATCATTTTACAATTAAAATTACGATTAGGCCTAGTTCTCCTGCCTGCAGGCCAGCTATGGCATGTTGACACAGAACTCCATTTTGGCCCTGGTCACAGCTATGACCTCAATGGTCCAGTGATGATGTGATGCTCCAGGACAAGATTATACCACCCGGGGAGGGACAAAATCTTCATCTGCATAGTGCCTCATTGTCCTAGGATTTTCACTTTTGCTGCCCTCTGAGTGACTTTTTACATTTGTTACTCTCCCATGTACTGAACTCTGCCGAGTCATCTGTTACATTTGTTTCTCCTGAACAAAGGTGGCAAGCAGCCACCCGGGGAGGGCTTTCCTCTTTGCTGCCCAGAGCATCACTGATCAGGCCCAAAGCTCACTGCAGAGGTTCTAGTAACGTCCCCTTTCCCTGTTCCCTACAGTCTGCTACTATCCGCAGCCTCAGGCATCCGCTGGAATGCACACCCCATCTCCTGAGCTTAGAGGGCGACTATGTACTCTTATTTTTCTGGAACTAACTGGCTAACCTAAATGATAAGATGTATGTCTTCATTTCTTAGGAGACGTCTTCTCATTTTGTCTTCTTGCTAAAGTTAGAAAATGCTCCAAACAAACAAATGGTCTAAGTCTCCATTTCACATTCTTTCAAAGCTTTTGGTCAGGATAGACACTTAAATATTCAGTCGATTGTCTCCAGCCAATTATTTTCCCTTCTTTTTTGTTTGCTTGAGGAAATGGAGAGTACATTTATAGGTAACCTCATTTACCTCTTAATTACAAGGTTAAGTATAGTTCCCTGAGATTTGAACATTGCTCCCATCTTTACAAGACTTCTCATAATAGGAGAGGGTAATCCCAAGTGCTCAGGAGGCTGAGGCAGGAGGACCATCATGAGTTTGAGGCCAGCCTGGTCTACATAATGAGTTCAAGCCCAGCCTGAACTGCATAGCAAGACCCTGTCTCCAAAATAAATAAATAATAAAAAAATTAAAAAGGGGGGGCTGGATTATTTCCCCTACAGTTGCAAAGGAGATTATAAGACTTACTACTTGCAAACAACCTAAGATTTGACCCCTCTGTCCCTCTCCACTCTCCCACAAGAATCACTGCACTAATTTGTTTCCTTAGAAGTATGTCACACCCCTCTGGGGTCTTGGTGCAAAGAAAAGAGCAGACCCACTTGACAGTTTGGAAAAGTAATCAGGAGACACTTCCTGAATTCAAGTGTGATGTAAAAATAATAGCTATCAACACTTAGTATAGAAGACAGGAGGCTTGGACGTGATGCAAGTTTTCCACCAGGCAGTGAAACTACATATGGAGGTGACACACAGTGTTATGGGTCACTTACAACCTTGGGGGTGATGCATCTTCCTGTCAGAGCCGGACACACAGAACTAGGGGGCGCTCACTTCTGTCTCAACACGCTCTTGTTTCTGCTCAGTGTAAGTAACTGCATTCAGGTCTTGTTTTCTAAAAACGTTCTCAGCATCTGGCTCAGCTCTCAACATCTCAGTCTACTTAAAAGTAACAGCCATCAGAGTCCCTGGTACCCCTCCTTTAGATTCTGCTTCATTAAAGATTTGATAAACGGCTAGCCAAGAGTAGTATTTTATATAAAACAGGAGCACCAACTTGTCAAAAGTACTCAAAGCAGCATTTGAAGTGAAGGAGAAGACAGCCATCAGTTAAAGAATCACCCCAAGTTTGAGGTCAAGGCTCAATCTAAAATTCAGATTTGGACCTAAGGAGTTTCCTAGTTATGATAGCTGGGGGTGGGGACGGGAGGCTCTACTCACCAAACAGAGCAAGAATTAACAAAACATTTTATTCATTTTATTGCATTCTTACCATGCAAGCAAAAAGGAAAAGTATACTTTGAATATTACCAGGATGTGGGCAAAAGTTTCCTGGAGAGAAAAGAGGCAGCCTGATAAACACTAAGAAGCTCGCTGTCACTGAAACACCTGAATGCCAACAGCATGAAGGCCCGTAACACTCGGCAAGTCCCAGCCCTGATCCTGTGACAGGAAATGTTTACTTACCACAAAGGGAGTTGGAGTTATATGAGAAAAGAGGTGCACAGGAATCCCCTGGCTGATAAATGTGGCTGCAGCAAGTCGGGCAAACCTAGAAATGTAATAATAGGGAAGAAAAGGAGTGCAATTGTCATAACCACGTGTGATGGAAAGTAGCAGATGAATGTGGAACACTTCTTTAGCTTGAATACCCCAAACCAGAGCAAGGAAAATACATTTACATAAGCTTTAACTACTAAAGCTGGAGGACCCTGAGAGGTCATCTTATACTACTCTTGTTTTGCAGAAATGGGACTAAAACCAGAAAGTCCAGGCATCTTGCCCCACAGCCAGAGGCCACTTAGCACCTGAACCAGGTCTGTACCCATCTTTCAATTCTCTGTCCATCTTGTCCACCTCAGTGGTTCATAGCTCAGGCAGTTCTGTCCCCCATGGGACATCTGAAATGGAGGGGATATGCTACTGACAGCCAGTGGGTAGATGCCATGCATGGCGCTAAAGCACAGTTCAAAGAACTCACCAGCCAGGGTGAAGTCACGACCCATCATGCAGACCCTGAGCAACCCTAGCCCAAAGCCATCTTGATCCAGTACATATCATGCACACCAGAATCTGATCAGTTGTTGTTTTATTTGAAACGAAGGTATATTGGTGTACACACTCATTCAGACACACTCACACAGGTACACACTCATATGCTCACGCACACAGGTTTCGGTGCAGAACTCCTAAAAAAGCCTTTAATCTGGCATTTTTCTCAACTTCCAGAGCAACTGGCTTACAGCAGGATATTGTTGGAGTGAAGAGCTTTAATTTAGTTCCACTGAGCTACATAATAATAGTCCAGGATTAAACCCCAGATCACCCTTTTCTTTTCTTTTCTTTTTTTTTTTTTTTTTTTTTGGAACTGGGTTTTTCTCTTTAGTCCAAGCTGGCCTTGAGTTTGTGACCCTCCTCAGCTCCGTGTGTGCCACCATATCCTGCTCCTTCAAATATTTCTTCAGCACTAGCTTTGTTGAACTCTATTCTGTGAGCTGGCAGGGAAACAAAGAGCTCTGTCCTTGCTTCAACAACACAACTGTTAAAATTCCTAACATCGTTAAAAATACAAAAATGATTTTAACAGTTTAAAAAATTGCCTGTACATAGTGGCAAGTGATAAAAATAACAAAATTCAGCAAAATAATTTTAATAAAAAATCTGAATAAAATCTAGACTACATTTACTAGAAGGCACATGACTTTTACCTTCATGAAACGTTCATTATTTAGGTGACCACCAAGGTCCTATCTTAAAGCTGGCAAAGGAGAAACTCTCTAGTTGCAAAATAACCATATGTACAGTTACAAATGTGCACCACAAATATTCAGTGTGTTTTCTGCAAGTGCTTAATAGTTACAGCTTGTGTTTCCCACCAAATATTTAAAATCTGAGGATTGGAAAATGTAAACATTTCCTTACATAGAATTTTGAGGTTGTAACAGCTTCACTTTTTAGGAAGAGTCCATTCATCCATTACACATGCTTTGCTATGTATTGGTTTTATATTTATATTATGACTTCTAAATGTCTTGCAGAGACACGTGTATGTGACAGAGTAGCCCTGAGCTCACTCCCTCCCGTCCCATCAGACTCTAAGTCTTGACCCATAAGCTCAGAATCAGCAGTGTCAGTCGCTTCAAGCCAATTGCGTGACTCCATGGCCAGAGCAAGAAACACCCTTACCCTCCCTGACAAGCTGTCTGAAGTTGTGCCATGTGGAGATGCTGTGCCTGCTCTAGCCGGAGGGTATGACCTGCCCCAGGGTAGCACACACACATGATCTAGTTCTAACTGCTGTTACCAATGATAAGTTGATGAGCTGATAACCTGGTTTATTCTATGCCACTCCCTTGTGTAATTCGTGTGCTCTCCTCCCCAGAGTTCTAGCTTCTCTCTAGTCTTGCTGACAAAAACCACATTCTGGAACCTGCAAAGCTAAAGACCAAAACCCTGTGTCCTCCTGATTTGGATCTGGGGGTTGAATGCCTCTTGGTCCTTTTCCCTGGCCACGCACGCTCCCTTCCTCATGGCCATAACTTTTGTCCCCACCAATGCTTCTGTCAGATTAGAAGCTCCTACAGGTCCAGACCTGGACTCTATAAATTCATAAAGCACTGAAAAGGTAATAAGGCTTTTCCTTAATATCTAAGAATCATTAGTCATAGTAGGGGAGGATGCAAGTGAAAAGAGGGTCACGTAACATGGTAAACTATGGCCCACAGTGTGTACAAAGTTCTCTGCGTACACTGTCTACACAGAGGTTCTGGGGTATGCAGCAGAGCTCCGTAGTTGAGTACAGACTCTATGGCAGGGGTCCCCAACACTGGGAACAGAGACCAACAGGACTGGTCACTGGCCTGTTAGCAATAGGGTGGCACAACAGGAGGTGAGCAGAGGGGCCAGCCAGGAAGCTTAATCTACATTTATAGCTGTTCCCTGTTGTGTGGATGTTACTGCTGGGGCTCTGCCTCCTGTCAGATCACTGAAGGCATGAGAGTCTCAGAGGAACTCGAGCCCTACTGTGAACCATGCGTGATGTGGATCTGAGTTCTGTGCATGCCTCTGAATCAACACGAAGCCACTCCCATTCCCCAAATTCTTTAATGAAACTGCTTCCTGGTGTCAGAAAAGTCAAAAGCTGCTATATGGTACGCAGTGTGTAAGATGTCAACTACTTCCCTTTAGAGAAAATATCTGCGGACTGTTGGTGCCAGGTTTCTTATGTAAAACTGTGGCTCCTCTCACACTGTGATGTCAGAGATAAAGAACAGTTAGACCTCTGTATGTGCAGGTGCTGCACCAGCAGATTCAGCCAACTATGGATGAAAAATGTCATATTGTTGCTGGCCTATACTACCATTTTTCCCCCAAAATAAGATCTAATTGGAAAATAATCAGCCTTGAAAACTAGAGATCAAAAACGCCAGCCTTAGGCTGGGAATTTAGCTCAGTGGTGCTGCCACCTGCCTCGCAAGCACAAGGTCCCAGGTTCAATCCCTGGTGCTGGGGGGAAAAATGCCAGCCCCAATCAGCCTGTCCTTGTCTTACATGCCTTACAGAGTGGCCACTGAACAATTGTGAGGTATAATCTGCACGATACTAGCTGTCACATGCTAACGACCAGCTAGAACTTATATTCCGGTTAGGCCTTATTTTCAGGAAAACTCAGTATACAACTAGGCCTAGAATAGCTGTATCCACACTGTTGGTTTATAAAATTTTTTTCTTGCCATAATTCCCTAAATGATACACTGGAACAATGACTTACATTCCACTTCTACCTTCTAGGTATCACAAGTAACCTAGAACTCATTTAAAGTACACAGGAAGATGTACATAAGGTTATACTCAAGCACTATGCCATTTTATACAAGGGACTTGAACATCCACAGATTTTGGTATCTGAAAGGGTCACAGAGCCAATCTGCTATGGATAGCAAAAGATGACTGGAAAACCTTACGGGCTGTTGCGAGGATTAAGAGAATAAATATATAGATGCCTGGGTCACAATCAGCCCTCTAGCGATGGCTGCTGTTCCCATCATCACTACGGTCTCATCACCTGCTCAGGGCTACCCAGGAGAGCCAAGGGGTTCAGAATATTACAGAAATGCAGCCTCAGGTGGGAGTGCAAGAATGGGAAGAGACCGTGAGTTTTATGAACAGTGGAAGAAAAAATTATCCAAAAGGAAGCAAGGGAGAGTGAGAAATCACATTGCCAGTTTAAGACGTTTCTTTCCTTTAGATAAGTATTACATTCTAAATGCCTACATCACTTTATTTTCTTAACCTCAACATAAAAACAGTCTATCTTTGGCAGAACAAAGAGAAGTTACCATTTTTGGTATAGTTACATAATGTAGCTAGTAATATATTTAAAGTGAAGCTATTGAAAAGGGGATTAATGATAAACTTGCAAAATAAACTACCAAAAAATTGTTCCCTAAAAGTGTCTCCATACCTTTGGCTGCTGCCTCCACTGGCGGGGTGAGCTCGGGCGTCAAAGCTGATCACGACGCCCCGCCGCTTGAGGTCACTGAACTGCTTCTCCAGGTACCTGCACAATCCCTAAAAATGCCCCATGGATTAAAAGAGAGTGTGTTTTAACACATCTTTTATACATGCAATGTAGAAAAATTAGCCAAAAATGCTGTTTTCTCAACTTTTACAGCAGAACATTATAACACAAGAAAAAAAGCTTCTCAGTGATTAAACACAATGAGCAATTAAAAAACAAAAGGTTTTGCGGGGGGCTTTTTTGAGACAGGGTCTTACTGTATAGTTCAGGCTGGCCTTTAACTCACCACACAACCCAGGTTGGCCTCAAATTCATGGTGATCCTCCTGCCTCTGCCTCCTGAGTGCTGGGAAAAAATAATGTCTTTATCTACTGTCTGTCTGTCTGCGTGTGTGAGACTCAGCATTGAGAACTCATTTATTATCTCCCACCCCACATCAACTTTGTGAAGAAGTCCCATTTTACAGACGGAACACCTGAGGCTCAGAGATGGCTTGCCCAGTTCCAGGTACATGAGCAGCAGGACCTGGCTTTGTACCTGCATCTGGGAAAGGTGGCTCAGGGTGGTGTTTAAGCACACATTCTGGAACCAGAATATGGATTTGTACTCTGCCACCTACAAGCCAAGTGACAAATTCCTTAATCTCCCGATGCCTCACTTTGCTTTCCTATAAAACAGGAACAGCAATAGTACCTACCACATAGACTGTTACAAGGCTTAAATGAAATAAAACGTACTGGCTGGGAATTTGACACCAAGAAAGCACTGTGCAAGTGTGCATTATAAGAGCATTAGTTTCATCATTATTTTCCTTCACAGCTTATGCTGTTTTCTTTATGTTACCTCTACAATATCTGCTAAAACAAACAGGCAATGCAGAAATCTCTTTCTGCTAGTGCATGCCTATAATCCCAGCACTCAGGAGGCTGAGGTAGGAGAATCACTACAAGTTCAAGGCCAGCCTGGGCTACACAGTAAATTTGAGGCCAGCCTGAACGGCATAGTGAGACACTTTTTCAAAAAGGAAAAAAGAGAAAAGGCGAAATCTCTTTCTAATTGGCAATATCAGTAGGTCAAAGCAACAGGGTATGTTTTAATAAGATTTTGACTATTAACTGATGGAAATGTTTTGTTTGTGATGTTTTTTCTGAGGTGTAAAGGAGGCCACAATTAGTCTAATTACAGGGTATAACCAACTAGTCAGACAGAGCTTGGGTGGCTTGGGGCGATCACCACCCACACAAAACTGCTGGAGCATGCCAGTCCTGCAGCAGGATGGTGCAGTAACATCCCCAAAATTTCAAATATAGGAGATTGGAAACAGTGATGTGGAATTCCAAAGCTTTAGATTAATGGATAGTATTGAACAAACAGCAGGCAGTGGATCAGGCAATAATGATGGTTCATGCTACTTATTTCACTTTGGCTAAAGGAATTCTTATAAAAAACATTAACTCTTTGCTGGCAGGGGGATACTTCACAGCCTTTTTGCCAAAGTAGTGACAATTTAGAATGCCTTTACTTTATCTCTGAGAGACATATTACACTGGGCAGAAAGCCTCAAGCAATAAGGACCTACATGTATGGGTTTTGGGGGTTCGCAGAAAGGCATCCAGATGCCTGTCTGTGGTTTTCCCCAGCACCAGCACCCCACCCTCTCCCTGGTCACCCGCTGTGCTATGCCCTCAATGTTCCAGAAGGCAAGAAGCCTGCAGCCTTAGCCTAAATCCTTGCAGCTCTGTGTTCTCTAAAAAGCTCCAGGGCCTGCTGATTTTGAGGACCAGTGAATGGTTAAGGGCAAGAGAGTGCTTCTTTTAGGGAAATGATTCATGGGTTGAGGAAGGTTTTTGAAATCAAAATATTATTACAGAACACAAGAAGCAATCTTGTCTGTATGACTTCAAACAACAGAATGAAGATCAATATGTAAAAGCTCCAGAAAGACAGATTTTGGATCAAAATAATGAAGCATCTTTTAACAAGAACGATGCAAAGATAGAATGGGCTATTTTGGGGGACAGTGAGTTCTCCAGCCCTGATAAGTGGTGCCAAGGGTAAGTAATCTAAGCATATGAGTCACAATACAGCATGAAATAGGCATGAATTGTCAGAAGGAAATTATAGCCTCTATCAATGAGGAAAGTGACACACAAGTTTTCCTCCCATTTCCGCCCTGTTTTGTGAAGATGTTCTTGACACACCTGCTTCTTAAAACAAAGCAGGCAAACTTTAAGACAACATTAGGTGGAGACTCTATACCAAGTTACTTGCATGGTCGCACATCACCATTTGCAAGGGAGTGTTCTCCAAAGCTGGGGTGGAGGTCTGAGCTCGCAAATCCTCTTACTGGGATTCCTGGGGATCCTCCATGGCTGGAATTACTACTGAGATAGTAGAGACACCTGCTGCTCTCACAGAACTTTCCTCACCCTTACCGTCCTTGTCTCCTATAGTAAGTATCGTAGAAGAGGCTATATGACCATCTGGAAAGGGGATATTGCAGAGATCATCCCAAGGGATGGCTGGCTGGCTGAGATGACCTCTAAGCTATCTGTCTTGTTTTGGTGGGGTTCTTAACTACCACAGGACTCACTATCAGAACAGACCAGTTCTTTCAGAGTGTGTGAGAGTGGGTAAAATAACTGGCAAGATTTTTTTCCTGGGGATGTACTTCTTCATTTTTGGAAAGTAGATATAGATAAATAGTGGACAAAGAGCCTACATTAATCTAGAATTTCTTAGGACCCCTAATAATTAGATCTAGTAACAGCTGTGACCAACTGGACTGTCCAAAGATGGTCATGTATCTTATGATATGACACTGACGGTCCCTCCATGAGAAGCAGGTGTTTGCAGTAGGTGTTTCCTTCAGTATGAGCAGCCTCACTGACTCACTTTTAACAGAATATGATAGAAGGAAGGGACTTTTGGTGGCACTCGAACCTCAGCCATGAAAGTCAATGCAGCGTCTGCCTGGCACACTCTCCAGCTGTGTGTCTGTCTGTCTCTATCTCTCACTCACCATCCTGTGTGGAAGCCAGGTCGCATTGCAGGTTTTCCAGCCCCAGCAAGATCTCAGACAACAGCCAGCAGTAACTGCAGCCATGGGAATGTACAAGACTCAAATGACCCCAGTCTCCAAATTGGCCCAGGTGATACCAGGCAGGACAGAGATAAGCTGTCTCCATGGAGCTCTACACAAATTGCAGGGGTGTGAGCAAGACAAATATGGAAGTTGGTAGAAACCACCATGTTTTGGGTGACTTAGTGCACAGCTTTAGTCACTGGAACAGAAAGTCACCTTGGGTGGCACATCCCACTAGGGCAGGATTCCCAGATGTAGTATTCCAAGTAATCTTCCCTCCAAAAGGATCCCAGGAAGCCCTGCACCTTTAGTTTATGGCCAGGGCTCCGAGTAACTGTGCCTCCCTCACATGAGCTTCCCATATTGGGGTTTCAGCAGGATATGCCCAATTCCGCCTTTTACTCAGGGATGCATATAATCATCAGTAGCCATATTCTCTAGCTTTGTCTTTCCCGAATTGAGGGGATGCTCATTTTAAATAAGTCTAAGTAGTTGCAGAAATTGTGAGAATAGGTTGTTCTAGTTCATTTCCATCAGAAATACTTTTCCTGATACTCAGTGACAACTTTCCTGTTTTGTCTTCATCTGTATTCCTGAAAGCTGGGTCTCAACTCTAACAATAAAACACACAAACTAAAGCAAGGGAGGAAACTCAGCAATAATTTCAATTCATATCCACATTAAAAAAAAAAAAGACAAAACACCAAAAACTAAATGGAATAGGTTCTTGCTGATACTGGTGATGTCCTTTTAATACCAGAATCTATCAAACCATGAGAAAAATGATAGGACCTTATAATTCAGCTCAATTGAGGTATTTGTTCTAGAATCAAATCTCTACAATGGAACTGTTTTAGTCATTAATAATGCATCTCTAATGCCTAGCACATATAGGCGCTCAATAAATCTTTTAAAGGATGAGTAGATAGATGGCTAGCTGATCCTGAATGTTGAAACAAAACTGCTTCAACCAACTTCATGAGCCTCACTTTCTGGAGTAAATGTTCTGACTCCTTGTACCTGCCCAAGTCAAAAGACATGGCCATAATTACAATAAAAGGAGCCGGGGATGTACTATGAGTGACTAACAATTATAAAACTGCAGTACCTGTGTAGTCTGGATGATGGTCAAGTCATTCATCTGAGATATCCCTGGACCCATGGGTGCTCGAAGGCCAGCTGTCCCAAACTCCATTCGGGCCCCAAAACATTTTTGTAATTCTTCTTTATTACCTGCTGCAATTAATTTTTTCACTAACTTCAAAGTTAAAGGATTCTGCAAAACAGAAATGTATACAGCAGATACAGCCAGGTGAGTCAGAGAACAAAATCCTGCAATTTAAAAAATCCCACAGTATTCTAACCTCTAGGGAAAAAAACCACATACATGTTGACTTTCAGTTTTCTGATGCTTTTGAAATCTGAAACAGAAGATCTATTTGGCATTATAAAATCACTATAATTTTCTTTCCTCCCAAGACAAGTATGCATCACTTTGTGATCTGTATCTGTGTGGGCAGGCTATCTAGCTTCTTGAATTCTCAATTTCCTTACCTATGAAATGGGAACAATCTGGAACATTCCTTATATGGTTTTTAAGGCTTTAAGTTAAATTAATATGCAATCTCTCTCTCTTTCTCTCTGTCTCTCTCTCTTTACCTAATACTTAGTTGTGATTACAGATTCCTTTTCTTCCCTAATGCCATCACATTTTGCCAGAGAGGAGTCATGAATTATATTCAAAACTTTGCTTTTTTAGCGCTTTATACTTTGTAAGGAGCATTCACATACCTGATTGACAGGTAACAACTCAAAGAGGCAGGGAAATAACAGATGGGAAACTTTTGTAATGTTTTATACTACAGAAATTGAGTGACTTCCTTCTACTGCATGACAGTCATTAACTCGATTCTTTGCTATTATATTAATAGACACTAACATGAATCATTTGAATTCATTACACGTTGCCCTTTGTAAAGCAGTTGTGGAAAATGTTAAGACTGGAAAAAAATAACGATGACCACATTAATTCTACATCAGAGTTTTCAATTAAAGTGTTCAGGAGACTGAGAGATAGTACTTTATGTTTATCTTACATCCTCAGTTTAGACACTCAGACAGGACGTGGCCACATAATTAAACTTTGAAATACTATCGCAATAACCTTGACTTCCTGGAATTAAGCCCATCTTTCCAGACTGTTCCAGATTCAACAGGAATCAAGTACAACCACACCTTTTTGACCAAAAGCAATGGACACTAATCACAGGACATAATCTTACCCATCAAACTGTCAGGTGCCCCCAAGGAAGGGCTCAGATCTGGTACATAAAAGAGGCTCAATAAATATCTGTTGATTTCATGGTCACACCCATATCCAGTGATTCTCTGATTCACAATGTAGAGTTGGAAAATCCTAATTTGCTTTGGGTGTGTAGGAAAGACACAGTAGCCTGAGAGAAACAAAGTAGACAGAGATAATGAAAAGTTGAAGGCAGCAGCCAAGGACCAGAGCGGGGAGGGTGTAGTGGGGGTGTACAGGGATGGAACAGCCAGAAGCCTTGGGTAGAATCCAACCAGCAGATAGGAGTTTCACTGGAGGATGGGTGCTCCTTCCCAGATAAGTACTTTTCTCAAGCCAAAGAGGAAATAAAAAGAGCATCCAAGTGGGGTAAAAATTTAAGAATAGAAAACTGACATGTGACTGGGGATTTAGCTCAGTGGTGCTGCCACCTGCCTCACAAGGTCCTGAGTTCGTTCCTCAGTGCCACAATAAACAAATAAATGAAAAGGACAACATTCTTTTTCTTTGACGCTGGGCACTACCATCCCTACAAAGATAATAACCTTTTGTAGAAATTATTCTGTTTTTTCTTCAAAGGGAAAGTTGTATGGAACAACATTAACTCTGGCTTTTAAAAATACACGACAAGCTCCAAGTTTCTAAGTTATCAGCCAGGAAAACATTTTCCTTCCCTTACAAAGCACAAAATTGTTCCGGGAAAAGACCAATTCCCCAGGGAGTTACCAATAGCATTCTGGAAAAGGGAGCGGCTGACATCATCAGGGGAGCCAGGAAATGGTAAAGGAAGGTGCTTACTAAGTGCTGGGCATGGCACTGGGCCCTATGAACCATGGGGTTAGCGAGGGCCGGCAGCATTTGCTAAATAATATTCAGGGGCCCTGGGCAAAATGAAAACGAGGAAATCTTTGTTCAGCAATTAAGAATTTGAAAACTGGACAGCAGGGACCTGTTAGGGGCCTGTCTAGCTGCATGGGCCTCATCCTCCTAAAGTCGGACCTGGACACAGACATTACAAATAAGCCGGCAAGTGTTTGTGGGTTTTGTTGTTGTTTGTTTGCTTGTTTTTCCAGTTGCAGTAAGAGCTATGAAGGAAAAGAACAGGATGTTTACAGAGTACATTGGAGAAATGAACTGCCTCTCTATGTGAGTCACATTCACACTTAAAACAGGGGTAACAGCATTAGAAGCAAACTCAGCAGAAGGGAGAAGACAGGAACATTTTGGGAAAACCGCACGCAAGGAAAAGCAGGAGACTGGATTGACTGGAAGAAGGAAGCTTCCGGTGGAGCTGGGTGCTAACTCTTCTTTCTCAGAAAGGCAGTAAACAGAGAAAAAGTGACGCTGTCTCCAAAAGGTTCCTTGTCACCCTCTCCGCAAAGTCAGTCCCCTAAGGGCAACCCTGGAGCCGGCCAGGCCCGGTGTCTGTAACCAAGTCCTGGGGACAGATGGATGGGAAGGTTGCTTGGCAAAAGATCCAGGAATGAAAATGGGCGGTGCCGAGCGGTTCTTGATCCCCGAAGCTGCGCCGCGGACTGCAAAGGACGCCCGGCCTCAGGCACACACGGCCCGGAGCGTGGCCACAGTTAGACCACGTCC